>NW_026057584.1:15659197-16293952 GCF_023721935.1 Panthera uncia
TTCTCTTCTCTTCTCTTCTCTTCTCTTCTCTTCTCTTCTCTTCTCTTCTCTTCTCCTTTCTTTTTTCCCCTTCCTTTTCTTTTTTTTTCCTTTTCATTTCTCTCTTCTTTTCTTTCTCGTTCTTTTTCTCCTCCTCCCTACGAAAGGCTGGTGGAGTCAGGAACGGATGCATCCTGGGGCGGGGGTCCCCTCCTCTGTGCACAGTGAGCTCCCACGGGCCACAAGGAGGCAGGGTGCATGTTGCATGCTTCCTACTGTTTTCCTCCAGTCCCTGGCCCCAGCCGGCGTGGCTCTGGGAGCCTCGGCCTCTTCTACCTCCCCCCACCTGTTGCGCTCACTGCTGGGAGTTGGCTGCAGAGTCTTTCTCGCTCCAGGCGAGATTTTAATCCCTGCGGACTGCGGGTCCTGGGTTTACTCACAGCTCTGCTGCCTTAGGCTCCCGTGCCCTCACTATCCAGCGCATCCTGGTTCAGCTAGACACCCAGGTCTGAACATTCTTCTCGAAGATCTCTCTTTTCTTGCTCCTTGCATCCGTTCCGTCCCCACCCCCTGAAATCCTCGTGGGAGAGAAATTTCCCGCGGGGGCTAAAGATACGCAGGCTGAGGAGCTGTAGCAGATCTGAGTTTTGGCTCAGGCAGTGGGGCCGTACGGAGTCAGACCTGGCCTGATCCAGGTGAAAGGCCTGTTAGCTTTCCCCCACCTCCTCCACTCCCCTCCCTCCTCCCACCTTCGTTTCCCACATCCCATCCCCCCCCACTCCAGGAGTTCCTGGAATGGTCATTTGCCTTGCTGGGTTTTTTTGTTTTGTTTTGTTTTTGTTTTGGCCTCAGGCTCAAAGAAACCCTACAGACCCTCCCGCCTCCCGCAGCCCTCCTAGCAATTCCTCCAGCCCCCCCCCCACCCCCCCCCCCCCACGTCAGATCATCTGCCTGTTTCCCTGGGCCCATCAGAAGATGCCCTGCCAAGACCCCTCAGTCCTTACCCCCACGCAAACACCCTGCTTGCTCACAAGCCGAGCAATTGTCGAATTAATCAACCCCCCTCCCTGCGCCGTGGATTCTCACCGAGTTGGGCAGAGCATTTTTGAAGATTAGAGAGGACATATTCTAATTTTTTTACAAGACGCTTCCCCCCCCCCCCCCCCAATTGGGCTCTGGCATCTTGTCTTCCTTATTTGCATAAAAATAATTTTTGTAGAGCCAAACAAACGTCTGCAGGAGACAATTTGCCGAGAGATTCATTCTCTCCCTCCCTCGCTGCCGTTAAATTTTTTTTTTTCCTTTTACATCTCTCTTCTTCCCCTCCTTTCCTTTTCCTTTCCTCGTTCTCCTTCTTGTCTTCCCACAAACCATATGTTCTTTATTGAGAATCCGCTCACACGTTCCCGGCCGCTCCCCCAGCCGCAGCGGCACCGCAGGGGCAAAACCACTGTGGTTGGCGCACATCACATTTCAGTGCGGCGCCCAGATCCCCATCCAGTCCCTAAATCCGACCTCATCCCGACTGATTTTCCAGTGGGGGAGAAGAGCGGCGCCAAAGTTTTTGACAAACAACTGTGGGGGGCCCAATGATGGTCGCCTCGCCTGGCGCTGCGCGGGACGGCGGGTTTAACCCAAGCATTCACCAACCCCGGATCCTCGCATCCGGCCAAGACGCGCGTGGTCAAGGACTCAGTGCTTTGCATTTCCCTCGCGTGAACGCGGGGCAGCCTTTCTGCGAAATTGAGGGCTTCGTGGTGTTTGCTCAAACCACAGACTGCAACCCCGGGTGATGCCTGGGACTCGGCGAGCGGACGGGCGCGGCCCCGCGGGGCTACCACGCCAGGCTGCCAGATCCCGCGCCCTCCCGTTGGGGCAAAAAAGGCCTGGGTGGCTGCGTGGCAGACGTCCCCGCCCGGGCCACTCAAGAACAGTGTTTTACATAGATCATAATTTTCTTAAGGCCTTTGTCTGGCTAGAAATGAGGTCGCCTCTTAGAGGCCAAGAGAAGTCCGGGGCTCATGAAAGGCTGGGTCCACAAATGCAAGAGCTGCGCGCTGAAGGGCGTCCTGCGGCCCAAAGCAGATGGCACCGGACCGCGACTGGACTGTTGATCCACACATCCAAACCCGGGAGCGGGAGAAGCTTGTTCAAGTGAATGCGGCATGCTCGCCCCAGGCTTGGACAGGCAGCCAGCTGTCTATTTCACCTGACGTTCCTCTGAAACTCGGGGCAGAGGAGGCATCGGCGAGTTATCCTTCTCCCCCGCCTCCCACCATTATCTTCCTATTGCCCTCAAGGCTTCAGTGGCATTTTGCACGTGCACGGATAGCGCGCGTGGACACCACGTTCGTTCTGGAAACTGTCCTAGAGACTTTCCTGCCTGCTTTCTGGGTAATTTGTCAGCCTGGGGAAATGATGCTGCCTTCCAAACCTGCGTTCAGTGCCGCAGGGGCGAGGGCGCTTGCCTTCCAAGACCCACTTTGGGGCCACTCCTTTGTCAATTGGCGACTGTATCGCGTCCAGAGGCAGCGCGGAGACTCTGGCTCAGAGGCTTGGGAACGGGGACCGGGCCTGGGTGGACACTCCCTTCCTGCTCCGGGGAATGGGGGGGGGGCGGGGGTAACTTCTGCTTCCGGAGAGACTTCTGAAAGAAGGGAGGCACAAGCTTCGGAGATGGGGAAGGAGTGGCTGAAGTGTAGAACCGGGGTTCGTTCTCGAAACCAATCTGGAAAGCCAGGAACCACCCCACCCTTCCGCGACCTGTTGCGCTCGTCTATGTCCAGGCTCCAGCTCCGGGCCTGGTCTGGTTTGGCTGCGAGTGGGCGCCATGGGCCCGAGAGCCTCAGCCAATGTCGCTGTCCCGGCCTTCCCTGGTCGGAAATCAGGGATACCAAGTTCAAGGAACTTGGACTTCCGAGGTCTTTGGATCCAAAGTGGCCCCGCAGCCCTAATGACCCAGCTGCTGGGAGACTGAGGGTGCCCTCTCACCCACCTCTGAGTCTCCCGGGTCCTCTGACCGCCACCCGCTGGAGAGGGTATGAGTTAATCTGGCTACAGAAGAAGAGCTCTCCCGCAGGGGAAGGCCGGGGAGTAGAGATCCTGGAGCTTGAGGCCCCCCCCGCCCCCCCCCCCCCCCCCCGCCCACACACACCCTCGTGGCCTCCATTTGTACGTTTTTATAGCAAGTGGTGGTCGGTTTATGGATGCGCATACTGGACTGGCTTCCATGGGTACTTCCAGATCCAGTTCAACCCGCAGTACCTTCGTTCCAGGATGCCCCTGGCCCTGCCGCTCACGGTTGCTGGACGTGCAACCCGGGAGAAGGAGTCTGCAGCCCGCGCACCTTCCCTGATCTGCAAGCTTTGGGGAAGGAGAACATCCAGCCGGAGCGCGCCGGGTCAGCGCCGCGAGGGTTTGGAGACACAGCCCTCGGCTCAGATACAAATGAGACTCAGTCCCGGATGTTCCTGGGTTCCTTTCAGTGGCGAGTTGAGTCCGCATTTGCCCTCTTAAAATACACCTTGGGTACCTCCCTCTTCCAACTACCGCTGACCCTAGAAAGTGCCCTATCGGCTCCACTCAACTTTTTAAAGACGGAAAACTAAAAAAAAAAAAAAAAAAAAAAAAAAAAAAAAAAAAAAAAAAAAAAAGAATTTCTAGCTCAGGGGTTGCAATCCCTGAGAAGTGGCTTAGGAAGAAACAAGGACACGGATTTTGGTGATCCCCAAAAAGGAAATGAGAACGTTTTCCCCTTGACAAATTGAATCGTTTTATGTAATATCAGGTTAAATAGGGCTTCATTTTAAGCGGTGACTCTCCTTTGTACTATGAATGCACGTCAGCCCCCCCCCCCTTTGGTGAGTGAGGAGATGTCCAGACTTTTTTCCGTGTTTCCAGAGGCCTGTCTCCGCAGCTCGGAAGGTCAGTCAAGCCTTTTAATGTTGAAGCCCAGCCAGCCGAAAGCTGCCTGCTTTTCCCACTTGCGAGTGGATTTTTAAAGAACCAACTCCCAGAAGGTTGAGCAGTTATAAGCTACCCACCCCCCCCACCCCATCTTCCCTTTTGAGTTTGCCTTAATTAGGGGGTGGGGAAGTGGGGTTGGGGGCCGCCTTCACGTAAAAACTGTCAAAGGAGTTGGGGGATGGGGGACCTAGAGAGAGGGGTGGGGAACTCCAGCGCAGGAAAAATTCAAAAATCGTAAAAGGAAAAGGGGGAACATGAAGCCCAGAAGTCATTGTTTCCTTTATTTCAAAGGGAAAAACCTGCCCGATTCTCATCCTTTTGATTGATTAAGGCCCTGAATACCTCGCAGCCCCAGAGTGACAGTCCTTGAATAGACTTCAGCGAATAAAGCGCAGGCAGAGCGCGGGGCTGGCACTCGGGGTGTAAAGGAGGCGAGTTCGCTGGCACTTACCAAGTTATAAATAAAGGGCTATGCACAATGGTACCTTCTCTAAGGACAGACAGTCTTTACAACACTCCTGGCGTCATATCCTGCTGGGGACACTTCAGCTCCTAGCCAAGACTTCGCTCCTTTTATTTTTCCAGCAGTTTAGTCTGAATACCATAATAAATTCCTGAGAACAAACGCAGCAGCCGGGCAAAACTTTAACATACAGACACATCTCTGCTGCCGCATTGGGGATCTATACCTCGAGATTTAGAGCTGGGGCTTCCCAGAGTGGGTTTTTCAATCAAGAGGCAGTTTTCTTCTCCCTCCCCACCCCAGACTTCAACTAGCGAGTCCTAGGGCCTCCCCAATGGCTGCCGAAGCTCCTCACCACTCCTGCTCCCAGACCGAGAAGACAAAAGAACTTTATCAGCACACTCTGGACTCCTCCTGGGAGGAACCCCACCGGGAGGACCCCTATAACAAACCTAGGCCAAAGGGGCATTGACCAGAAGAGGGAAAGCTAAACAAGGGGGGGGGGCAGAGGGTCCCAACGCCTTCTTATTGGAATTGCGCCCCTCCAGTGGTTGTAAAACAAACAAACAAACAAACAAAACTAGAAAAAAGAGTCACAGAAAAATAGAGACCTAGAGAGACAAGGAGACGGAACGGGAAGAATAGAGTCAGAGACGGAGAAAGCCACACAGAGATACACAGAGGGAGACAGAGACAAAGAGAGCAATAGAAAGTCAAGGAGAGAGGGACACACGTGAAGTGAAAAAAAGAAACAGGGACTCCTCTCCTCTGCGCAGCTGCCACCTCCCTCGGGCTGTCTCTTCCAGGTTCCACGGCTCTGCCCTTCTCTTCCGGGGAAGGGGAGCAGCGTGGGTCCCTCTCCGGGCCGGCCAAGGCCTTGGCACCGCCGGGGATGGGAAGAGAAAGTGGCCGCTGTCGCCCAATCAGCGCGTGTCTCCGCCACCCGGGACGGTCTCCCCGTCGGCCAATCGCAGCTCAGGGCTCCTGACCAAGCTTTGGGTGAAAGAACTAATAAATGCTCCCGAGCCCGGATCCCCGCACTCGGTGTCACGACGGGAGGAGATTCAGGCCGGCCGCGCTCCCACCCCCACCCCCCCCCCTCCCTGGCTCGTCGCGGCGCTCGCAGCCCCCTCCCCAGCGCCCCCCGCCGCAGGGCCACTCGCTCAGACTCAAACCAAACTTCTCCGCCCTGGGCTCGCGATCCCGGACTCTGGGGCCTCCCTGCCCGCCCCTTTCCCCGGTTCCTTCCCGAGCCGCTCTCTGGACGAGGAGCGGGCAGCCCTCCTGCCCACGTCCCTCCCTCTCTTTCCAGCCTTTTTGGGGAGGGGCTCCCCACGCTCGGGGGCAGTTCCCGAGAGCCGCCAGCACCGCGCTCGCCTTCCTCTTTCGCCTTCACCTGGATATAATTTCCCAGCGAAGCTGCCCCCAGGATGACCACGCTGGCCGGAGCCGTGCCCAGGATGATGCGGCCGGGCCCGGGGCAGAACTACCCGCGCAGCGGCTTCCCTCTGGAAGGTAAGGGTGGGGGGGCGCCTCAGCGCCGCGCGGAGCCCGGGGCCCGAGCCGGGCTGCTCCAGCGTCTCCACAGGCTTCCTCGGCGTGCCCTGGGAGCCCCATTCCCTGGGTGCCCCGACCCCCCCCCCCCCCCCCCCCCGAGCTAACAGTCGGGGAGAGATCTCCGCTCGATTTTCTCCCTGCAAACAGAGCGCAGCTCTTTCTGCAAACCCTCGCGAAGCTCGGCGGCCAGGCCTGCTCCGGGCCGGTCCACTTTCCTCTGCTGTTTTGCAAGTGCGGCGGCGGCGGGGAAGGGATGGACCGGCTTCTGAGCGCCAGAAAGCACCATCTCCGCATTTTGCCCACCCCAGGGCCTTTCAAAATTGTAGCGGCTGCGGGGACATTTGCTAAGCTCTTGTTAGTTCCGAAAGAATTTTCTCGCCGGCCGCAAAGTGCAGTGGCAGGAGCCCGGTGGCTTCGTGCTTGGAATTTTTAGTATTAACTGATTAATTAATTAGAGTTCCATTCATCTCAAGTGGCATCCCGAAGTTTCCATAAACCCTTTTGGGGGAACTGCCTTGCAGTCATCCAGAAGGGAATCCCAAGGCAGGAAGACTTTGGATAGTTGAAGAGGTTGGGGCAGCAAGAGCGGGAAGCTGATCCAGAGGCGTCCCCCCTTCAGGCTGGGTCTGGAGTAGAATGTCATACCTAGAGCATGGATGGAGGTGAAGGGGGCTGCCTGCAGACCCTGCTGTCCTCTGGGTCCCCAGGTGTAACAGGTGACTCGCTACCACCTGAGGCCTCCTTTGGGGACCCTCTTTGACCTTTGGCTGCTGCACTCTCAGCCAGAAACCCCAAGGGCTGTCAGCTCCTCTGAGTCCCTTAGAAAAGGAGTGGTTCCAATTGAACGGGGTTTCGGGGGAGTGGAGTTCAGGAGGCCAGCGTCTGGGTAACCTTCTCTCTGCCTGGAGGCTGTTTCTCGAGCAAGCTTCAAGATACTGGCCTGAGGGTCTTCCCTTCCAACCCCCACCCCCTGCCAAAGATGCCACTTTCTCCGGGCCCAAAAGGAAGACAGTTTCTCTGGGGCAAGTTAGTTTGCTGTCGTTGCTGCCCCTTCACACAAGATTATGTGCTCCCGAATTGCTTAATACTTTCAACAGATGTGATTGGAAGAGGGGCTGGGGCTGGGAGCCGGCTGTCTTGCATTTTCAGCTGTGGCTGTAACACGCGGATTGTCCCCAAGCGTCAGGAATTAGGTGGGCTCATCTTCCCGGCTGCTCTCTGTTCTCCAGAAGTGACTTTTCCTTTGCCTCTCTTTTCGCCTTCCGCTCCCAGTGTCCACTCCCCTCGGCCAGGGCCGCGTCAACCAGCTCGGTGGTGTATTTATCAACGGCAGGCCGCTACCCAACCACATCCGCCACAAGATCGTGGAGATGGCCCACCACGGAATCCGGCCCTGCGTCATCTCCCGCCAGTTGCGCGTGTCCCACGGCTGCGTCTCTAAGATCCTGTGCAGGTACCAGGAGACCGGCTCCATCCGTCCCGGTGCCATTGGTGGCAGCAAACCCAAGGTGAGTGCTGGGGCCTGGCCCCGGAGGCCTCCAGGCCTGTGGTCTCCCCGGTTAGGGAGGATCGGGGCAGGGGGCAAGGACACTCATCTGGGGCTTTCCAAGGAGTTATTTTTCAAGACTAGAAAGAGGTGGGGGGGGGGAGGGGAGGAGAACAAGGTTGCTGCCTGGGCGCTGCTCCTTGATAAACGCTACGGGAAAACTCCAGCCTTTTTGCAAAGGAGATACAGCATTTTTAAGAATGTCCCGGAACCCTAGAATACTCATCAAATTATTTTAATAGGCAAACACATAAAGCATGCAACTGTGCGTGCCCACCTGTTGCTGGTTTCCCAAGAATCTTCCCAGCTCCGACCCACCGCACCACTTTTGCCAGATCTAAAGAGCCACTTTTGGTTTTCTAAATGGTTTCTCTCCCACCTTCTGTCCCCAATCTCCTCCAGTCCAAATTGTCTTCAGGGAGTCAAAAGCTAGGGTGATTTGTTTCCTTTGTAATGGGCAGATTACTTGGCATTTAAAAAGCAGTTTGGTACTATCCTCAAATTATTTTGGTTCCTTTTAAAAAATGAAGGAGTCACACTGGCTAAGACTCAGTGGGAGGGGATTGCAGTGGGTCTGCCTTTTCTTCTGGATGTGGGGAAAATCCAATATAATTTTCTAGTTGCCACGGGGCAAAATCGAAAGGAGGATTCTGGCAAACCGAAGACTTCCAAACACCCTCCTTCCTCCCACTCCTAGCTCCCTTTCCAACCTCTCCGAGAATCTCTAGAAACAACTTTTATTGAGAGAGAGAGAAAAAAAAAAGACCCAGTGTTTCAAATTATCCGTATTTGTTTACCCACTCTGATTTTTTAAAACCCATATAATCACCTTTTACATTGCATTCTGCTCTTGAGGGTAGCTAAAATCTTGTGCTTATTTTTGGAGAGGTGCGAGTTGTAGCTGCAACTTGATTTTTCTGCTTCTCCTTCAGACATTCCCCTTTTTAGTTTCGTTTTCATGTTTCTGTGTAAGGAGTTGACTTTATTTTCAGGGATCAGAAAGTAAACCCCTCTCCCCCAAGATGTTATAAGTCTTCTTAATTTATCCTAAGTGCCCAAGCTTACCTAGGGAGGAACAGGGTCGACAGGGGTGAGGTGATCTCATTTCTACCCCTTCCTAAAAGTAAATTGCTCCAGAGAATGGGGTCCTTTTGCTAACAAGGGGGACCTTCCCAGGGGATTCAGGAAGGAGCATCCCACCGGGCCTGGAGGCGATGGGGCCACCACATTTGGCCCAGAGTCCTGGGTACCAACACCTGCCTGCCTGTTCTCTTAAAGCAGGTGACAACGCCTGACGTGGAGAAGAAAATTGAGGAATACAAAAGAGAGAACCCGGGCATGTTCAGCTGGGAAATTCGAGACAAATTACTCAAGGACGCTGTCTGTGATCGAAACACTGTGCCCTCAGGTACGAGGCCCATTAACATCTTCCCCAGGCGCCGCCATCAGTCGCTATTCCCCGGGCGGGTCATCCAAGCCACAATCACCCCAGAGATCGATCCGGGCGATCGGGAGGCAGCCCCTCCCAGGGCCCTGAAATATTCACGAGCCAGACGCGCTCTGGGTGTTTTACCCAGGGAGGGCTGAGCTGCTGGTCCTGGAGTTGAGAGACCGCCAACGGCTCCCCAAAGAGGATTTCTGTCGAGGAGAAAGCAGGAAACGCGAGGCGGAGGCCAACTGTTTATTAATATTGATGTTCCCTTTTAAAGAGAAACAAATGTTTTGGTAACCCCAACCGAAGGGAGATGGGGCCGCGCCAGCCCAGGCTCTGCCTAGTGCGCAAAGGAGGGGAGGCTTCGGCAACGGCCCGGCTTTTTCCCGAGAGTCCCAGGGACCATCCGGCGCCCCCGGCAGCCGGGGGGAAGGCGGAGAGAGGGGCGAACGCAGGGCGAGCGCGCGGGCGCGCGGGAGAGTTTGTTTTTAATTAAAAGGAAACTCCCTCCCCCCCACCACCACCCCTGCGAGAACGAGATATTTCAGAGTATGGATTTGTTTACCAGACTGGAATCTGGAAAAAATAAATGGGGGAGAGTGCATTTTCTTTTGATTTTTTACAATAGGAAACGATTCTGCAGTTGAAATTTAAACCCTTTATAGCCTCAAAAAAACGTTGAATTGCAGGGGACGGGTCCGCTGTGGTTCTTCCTCCCTTAACGCGAACCGAGGGGGTCCAATACCCAGGTGGTGGTAGGGGTGGTGGGCTGGCCGGAGAGTTCTCTTGGATTGGAGATCCAGAGCCCCGTCTATAGGGTCAAAAAGGGGAATGCTTTCTGCCAAGAGGGACACAGACGGCGGCTCCCGGCCCTAACTTGGGAGGTGAGGGCTTCCCAGGCTTCGGGCTCCCAGTAGCTCCGCGTAGATAGGTGCAGACTGTGTGGTGGGGGTATTGAAGTGGGCGGGTGAATGGGGTGGTAGAACGACGGAGACACAGGCGAGGACACAGGCGAGTTGTGCAAGGCAGCCTCTCTACGGCTCGGGTCGGGGGTTCGGGGCTCCTACGGCCCGGCCTGGCACGGCTCAGTCGTCCGCGCTCCCTCCCTCCCCCCCGCGCCTCCAGTGAGTTCCATCAGCCGCATCCTGAGGAGTAAATTCGGGAAAGGCGAAGAGGAGGAGGCTGATCTGGAGAGGAAGGAGGCAGAGGAGAGCGAGAAGAAGGCGAAACACAGCATCGACGGCATCCTGAGCGAGCGAGGTAAGCGGCGGCGCGCTCGGGCGGCGCACGGAGGCCCGCGCCTCGGCCACGTCCGCGCTCTGACGTCGGCGCCCAGAGCGCCGGCCAGCTCCCGCTGGTGTCAAGGTCTCTCCCTTGGTACCCACTGCACCCGCGTACGGAGCATTCACATGAAAGACCAGAGACGCACTTGAAATGAAAATAAAAATCTCTGGTCTTTTTTTTTTTTTTTTTTTTCTACTTTGTAAGCCTTTCTTCTGTACCAGTCTCAGCCCCTTGGAGTCTGGAACCGCGAGCTGCGGTTTGGTGAAGGGCTTCCCACTTGCCCTCAGGTATACAGGACCAGGCGTGGGGGGTTGAGGGGCTGGGGACAGTCTGTGAGTCCCCGGAAGCTGAAGGAACTTTTGCGCCCTCAGGAAAGGCCCAGATTTCCAGAGTTTCCCATTATCAGAGGAAGGGCGGGGAGAGAAGGATTCAAAACTCTTTGGCGCAGCGGGGGGGCCCCCAAATTCCGCGCCTTATACATACATACATGTAAGTTGGCTTTAAATTGTTTTTCAAATGCGATAGGGTTGGATTTCTGTGTGTGTCTAGGAAGTAAAACCTAAGATGTGGGCTCTTGGGCCCGCCGTTTTGGCACCCTGTCTCCACGGGAAGGCACAGGCCACCTGCTCCCTGTTGGCTGTGACCTGGCATCATCAAGAGAAAGTCTCTCCTTTGGAGCCATAAGTGCGGCTTCCTTCTCGTCTACCTGCAGCACTTGGTCTGGAGAGTCTAAAGGTGTCCCGCCCCCGCCCAAGGAAAGGCAGCCCCCCAGGGGAGGTAGAAGTTGAACCAGAAAGGGGTCCCTGCAGCAGTTTTCCCGTGAGCAGTTTTGGCCTTGGGGATGGTTGCACCTCTTCAAAGGCATGGACGGTGGGGAGGCACCTGGAGTCCCAGCCATGCCTAGAGTTCCTGCTTCTGGGCCTGGACTTTGGTGGGTAGAGATGAGTTTTGACTTGCCTTAGAAGGGCAGGCGGCTCTCCAGATGGGCTTGAACACCCACTGTGACTTCCAGAGTCAGGACTGTGGCTTCCAGAGTCAGGACTGCGGGTAGAAAGCTGGTTACTGCTTTTGCCTTCATTGCCCAACCTGGCGGATGGCAGCAGCTTTGCGAACCGATGCCAGCTCTGTACACAACCTTGAAGGGACACTCAGATTTAGATGTTACAAACCCAAACAGAAGATTTCAGGGATACATAGAAGCCTAGATGCTCCGGTACACACGGACAACCAAGAAAAGACACCCCCAACCACGGCAGGGAGATACACATGCTGTTGTTTCCCTCCCTTTAAAGCAGGGGACTTACAAGGTCTTAGTCTAAGCCTCTCCTCTGGGAGGGGTGATTTGCTGCTGTGGTCTCTGAGGAGACACCCCAGCTTTTATTCCAGACCTAGATGGAGCAGAGAGGTACTGGTGAGGGAGGAAGGAGAGGAACCAGCTAATCCCAAACCCAACGGGCCCCTGCGGGCACAGGGGCAAGAAGCCCAGAGCTATCAGAGAGGCTCAGGAAGGGGGGGGGGGCACGGCTTTGCTACTTGTTGCTGGAGGCACCGGCGGCCGAGCGGCCGCTCCCTCACAGCACAGGCAACCGAGGCCCAGGAGACAAAACGCCCCAAATGAGCTGGTCAAACATTTGTACAACTTTTCCAGCTTTTACAAAGAAGGCCTTCTCTACACAATCTACACTTGGAGATGAACTTGGGAGACAAAGCCTGGAGAGTCCATTGAAACTCACACTTTAGCTCGGCCCAGACAAAGCTCCAGCTCGCAGCAGCTTGATGTGAACAAAGGAAGGCAACCTTTTTATAATTCAAGGAGAAAAGAAGAGAAAACAGCCCCACAAAGGGCTGAGAATAGACATTATGGGCTTGCAATGAGGGATGAATTATTCAATGAGCTCCAATAGCTGCTGCGCCAGGAAGTTTTATGGACTCTCCAGCGTGGAAAAAGTGGCTATTTCACCTACAAAATGTTTCTAGTCTTTTGGGCCGTCTAGCTGGGCCGGCTGCCATTCAAGGGCAATTGCTACCATTTTTAAAATCAGAGTATTCTCCCCAGCGGGGGCTGTGCCGTTGAAAACACACACACTCGGCGGAGGCTGAAGCCTAATTTAATTTGGGGTTGTCAGAGAGGATACAGCGACCGTTTCTTTAGCGGCTCTAGCTCCCTTTCCAGATAAGCCCTGGAGGGCATATGGGGCCCAGAGAAAGGACAAGTGTAGGAGTGAAGTATAGTTTAAAGGGAAATCTAGGAACCTAAAAAAATTACCTCTGTTCTTTGGGCACCAAAAGTTATCGACTGCCCCCGCTTGTAAAACGGGATGAATGTTGATAAAGGGGTCTGAGTTCTCTGGGGGAGGGGGAGGAGGCTGGCCTAGAAAGGACCTTTGGGTGCTCTGAGCAGGGGACGCGCTCTCTCTGGAGGTTCCAGCTTCCTTGCGGGGTCGGGAAGGGGGGCGACGGAAGCTGAGACTGGCTTGCCAGGAGACGTCTTTCCGCTCGTCAGACTCGAGGGCACAGGAAGAGAGGCACCCCGAAAGAGGTCAGAACTGCCTTCGCTTTTCTCCAGCGTTTGGCCTTTCTTCTGGGTGACCCCCTTTACCTTCTCAACTTTCCCTCGTCCCTTGCCCAATCCAAGGGCAGCGCGGCGTGCTGACTCGGCGCGCTCAGGCCCTTGCGCCCTGAAGCGCACTAGACGCTGTGCAGCCCTCCTCCGTCCGTCCTTCCAGCTCCTTTGCCCGGGTGAAAGGAGAAAGCTGGGAGGCCGGGGGACAGCAAACCGCCCCCCCCATCCCCACCCCCACCCCGCTTGGTCCCGGCCCTCCGGCCAGCACCGTGATCGGAACAGGCGCAGTCGCAGGAGCCAAGCCCCGGTCGCAGCATCGGGGGCTGTGGGCACAGCCTCCGCCGCGGCCACTCAATGGGCGCCTCTGTTCCTCCCCCAGCGCGGCGGAGCGGGCCCGCGGGCGCCGTCACAATGGGTCGGCCCCCACTCCTGCGCCCTGCGCCAAAGCGCCGCGCCGCGCCGCCCCCTCCCTTGCGCTCCGGCCGGCTCGAAGCTTAGCTCGCCGGGCTGCAGCCGACTCAATTGCCTCCTTTATGTCCTTCTCACTTTCATCTAGACACAGCCCGCCTCCCCCCCTTCTTCTCCTTTTTTTCCCCCCTCTCTTGCCTGAGGCTCACATTAGTGAAATTTCTGCAGCCTCCCCCCATTTTTTTCTTATTTTAAAGAAAGCCCTTAACACAAAAGCAGTGACTAATCAATAGAAAGTGCTCCTTCATCATCTCCTCCTCCTCCTCCTCCTCCTCCTCCTCCTCCTCCTCCTCCCTCCCCCTTCCTCCTCCTCCAGCAGGGTGACGCTTTTCCTGTTTGTGAGTTTTGGGAAACATTTTTGCTTTGTGCCGTAATGGAATTAGGGGACAGATGAGGACTGTAAATGGACACGCGACGGCAAGACTCTCGCTTAAATATTTAGATGCAACATTACAATTACCGACTTGTTGCAGAGGCTTTGATGTGGCAGTTCGGGAGTGCGGGGGGGGGGGAGAGGCCAGATTGCCCAATTGATGTTTTGATTGAGGCTGGAGATACACTTTCCTAGGACTTTCCTTTCCCGCTTTAAAAATCACTAGTGAGCGTGGGAGGTTTGCAACAGTTTCAAAGATTGAGCTCAGAGACCGCAAGCATAGGTCGGTTGGGGCTTATACTCCATTCATATCTCTCCCTTCCTATTTGACATTTATGAAAAGCAGGTCTGTGTGGTTTTTTTGTTTTTTGTTTGTTTGTTTGTTTGTTTGAGAAAGTAAAAGTGACCAAAGTTTTGCTCCTGTTTTGTTTGAAACCTTGCGAGCTTTTCTGAAATAACTAGGACGCTGTCAGTTTTTCCGCGGGGCAGAAGATAAAGCAAGTAAAAACGCACAGAAGTTTTAAAGGCCCTTGAAATATTTCGTTTCCAATGGAATCATGAAAAGAACACTTTATCATTGACGGGGGCGCTACTGAAGTCGAGAGGAACGAAGGCCATTTTTTCCCCCCGACTTAGCAAGGGAAGGACGTTTTGGCGCGAGGCAAAGCAGGGGAGGGGGGGAGGAACTTTCCCACAGACTGAAATCCCGGGGTATAAGATCTTAGGTTTGTGGCATCGGAACCTTTATTAAAGTGGACAGGCCACTCTCCAAGTCCGTTTGTCAGAATCCTAAATTTGACCCCAATGTCACCTTCTAGTCTTTTGAGTGAAGTTTATGTTTTCTGAAGTCCTTAAAATACGCAACAAGGAAATAGCACCCATGTAAAAGTGTATTGGAAATATCAGCACTTGAATTAAATTAAAACACCAGGCTGGGTCCTTTTCAGGGACGTAATGGTAGCGATTTTCCTGTTGGAATGATGAGAGAGAGAGAGAGAGGGAGAGGGAGGGGGAGAGAAAGAAAGAAAGAAAACAAAAGAGGAAAGAAAAAAGAAAACCACCAGAGTTCAGATCTTGCAGGTTTTTCTTTTTTGCTTGTTTGTTTGTTTGGCTGCTGTATGCTTACTTTCTGGCCTTATTGAAAACATGCAGATTTTCTAATTAATGCTTGAAATCGTATGTTTATTTTGGGGCTTGATTTGATTGTTGATAGCACCGGAACGGGGACTAGGGGCTTCAAGTGCGTAATAATTACTGAAGGGTCATTTAAGAGTCCCCAGGGCTTCGCAATAAAACCCACCGGGGCGGTGAGGCGGAACCAGCAAGTGCCCCTCGGTTCAGGAGAGTGGAATATGTGGAAATCAATCAGGTGAATAGGAGCGTTGCCACTGAACTCAATTTCCATGAATAAATATGTTTTCAAGACAAAAAAAAAAAAAAAAAACCCTCCTAACCATAAGGTTAAATGTTTAAGCTGCACATAAGTAAATAGCCAATGAAAGTTAAAAGTCGCAACATCAGCCCTAAACAAAGAGTGAGACCAAGTTTGTTCAGGACTGAGGACAGAGAAGGTTCAGTTCGGTGGGGTTCTAGACAGGTAACTTATTTATGTGGGTAAATAAAGATTAAAGAACCATTAAGAATGTACATATATAACTAACAAGACACTAACAGGCAATTAAGCAGTCAGTTTAATGCCTTATCTCACTGGCTGCTCTGGGGTTGTTTTACAACTAGGAATTAAAATCTGAAAAGGAAGTTTTCAGCAGCTCTGGCCAAATATTGATTAAGTAGCTGTTTGTTGATAGCATTGTTACGCATTAAAAGGCCGGGATCGCGGCCCCTCAGTGGCCATCTTCTATTGTGAGGGATTCTTAACCACAGAGATCAAAGCGGGATCATTTCAACTTATCTGTCTTGGAAAATCCTCCTTTTCCTCTGAAATCTCTAAGGAGGATTGGCCAAATTCTCTTTAAGAAATAGGAACCCAAACCAGTTACACGTCGTAGGTTTGTAGAGAAGAGACGCATGGGGTGTTTTTAATTATCCTATGGTGATTTCTTGTTTAGAGCTTAGGCTAAGATGGTGAATTTATCATCAAGTAGATTCTCATTTTTGGAGGGTGGCCGGAGGCATGGCACCTACCATTCTCTCATCCCTAAATTTCTAAACGTGGAACTTGCTTTCGCGCAGTTGCCCTCGAAGCTGGAAGGATGGAAAGGAAAGATGTCAGATTTTCATGTAAAACTAGGTGGGGACTAGTCAAATACACAGGAAACTGGGAGTTACACTAAGTATGTTTCTCTACACGTGCTTCTATATTTTTTGTTTACATGAGTCTCATGCATATTTTTAACCCTCTATAATGTAGGAGTCAATATGTATTTGTGTATAGTTTGTGCATCGTTAGAGTTTATAAGTTGCTCACTATGAATTATGCTGGCAGTAAACTATATCCAGTTGCACAAAGACTTATTTGTCCAATGGATTACACTTTCTAGAGTCATCAGAATTTGAGATAATAGCACAACCTCCCAATTCTTATTCAGCCCTTCTGTTTAATGCTAGGAAAAAAATTTCCCTGAATGATTTTATGACTTTTTAGCTGTTGATGTTTAGATGAACTATTAGACTTTTTTTTTAAGTTTAAGAATTCAATATATCTAGATAAATTTTTCTTTTATTATGAGAGTTAAAATTCCTGCAAGATCTTTTTTAGAAATACCATCTCTGTGCTTAATTTGCAAATTCCAACAAATCACTCTGAGGTTGTGAAATTTATGCCAGATTCAGGCTTCGGCTATTCAAATATGCATTGTGGATCTGTCTTTCTGAATCTTCTTCTCTGATTGTGTTCATTGAAGTCCTAAATAATTGTGCATAGGGCTTTATTTTATTTTATTTTGTTTTTATTCTTTCTTATTCACTCTTGAACAAGATGAGTCTTGACGTACAGAATTACTAGTGGATATTTTCTATTCTATTATCATCTCCCAATTAATTAATAACCTACCTGTGCTCAAATGTTCTTTGATATAGTCCCAATCATTCAGTGTAGAGCAACTGTCTGAAAAAGATTAAGCTGGAAGTGTGAGTCAGCTCAGATCTGTTATGGTTACCCTGTCCTGGGTCCAGATGCAGCATTGGGGCGTTCTTTGTTGCATACGTCATATGTACATGTATATGAAATATACATATGGAGCTTAAGTGACTGTTCCCCCTTGGGTATCAGGCTATGTATTCCTATACTGTGAAGGCGGGGGGGAGCAGAATTGAGCTCCAAACTGGGTCTGATCTCAGTACCAAGGCAGAATTCCTGATATGAGAATTGGCTTATGTCAATTATATCTCAATCAAGTTGGGGGGGGGGAAAAAAACAATTTGATATTTTTTTTAAAAAAAAAAAAAAAAAAGGATGGGCTTGCCTTTCACCGAGGAACTATGATCAGAGAAAGTGGAAGGGAATTTCAGAAGTTGTCTTTCTCTTGGAAGATGCACAGCAAATCAGGAACAGAGGACCATCTTCTGCTCTATTGGGAAAGATTTTCTTGCCCTGTACCTGCCAGTCTCTGGTGGAGAGGGTCACAGTGCACCTTTCAGCTCTGCCTTGTGGTGTCGGGCCAAACACTGAGCCTCAAAAGCACGGAACTTTTGCTGGAATCAAGACCTCTGTCTTCTAAGAAATCTTTCTCTCAAATTATCTGTATTAGGATTATGCTCCCCAAACATATAATTTCCAGTTTGTTACTGGAACACGCACAGTTATCAAAATGCCCATTAACATTATAAAACATATGTTCAGGGGAGAGGAGTTAGAAACGTCATCATTGTCAGAAGCAGATATGAAAACCATGCAAAGCAGTTGCTGAGGACACTTGAGGAAAGGTTTTATGAATTCGTGCCTTCAATGTTGGTTTTCCTTCCTTCCTGATAAAAACTAAGACTAACAGACTTCTGCGATGGAAGTGACCACTTCTCTTTAAGGTAGAAGAAAGTGCCTCATAATAAAGGGTGATGCGAAATTTAGAATTTGATTCAATGCACATTTCTCCTAAGAAGGGCAATCTTGAGAAAGAGTTTTATCCTGCACATTGCATGTAGCAAAGTTTGTAGCATTTTGATTTTTGTTGCAGGATTTTAAGTAAACAACAACAAAGAAACTCTTCTCGTTGGGGTGAAGCAACTTGATCAAAGTAGTCTGAGTTTTTATGTCCTCCTTACTGCAGTGATTGAGGAATCAATCTCCCTCAGTAAAACAAATTAGAAGACATGACAGGCAACAAGAAGCTAGCTGTATATTTGTCTCCTTCACCTATATTTTGGGATTTTGTGACTATATGCACTTTTCTTTGGCCAGATTCAATGCATCTACAACAGTATATTAACATAAAATCTTAGTTCTAGGGGGGTAATCAATGGATTCCATTTAAAAATAGCTGTTCAAAACGCTTTGTGACGAGGATAGGAGAGACTCTTCTTGGCTGAGGGAGAGGAAATACCACTGATTTTCAGCATTAACAAATGTCCAGGGTCATATTGGGAATTCAAATAGTATAGTTTTACGGAGGCTTAAATGTAAATTTTCAGAATTTTTATAATCGGCTGGTAGGCATATTTCTGGAAACTGCCGCAGAATTAAATGTCCTTGCCTTTATGTCGTTAGATGGAAATAATAAGTAAGTTAGGGTAGAATAGTTAAGAAAAGAAAGTTAATTGCTGTGCAATTAAACCAGTGGGATTGGTTTGGTTTTTAATGTACTTTTATAGTAAATATTTACATGGTCACGCACAAATTTGCATTTAAAAAAAAATTTTTTTTTAACGTTTATTTATTTTTGAGACAGAGAGAGACAGAGCATGAACGGGGGAGGGGCAGAAGAGAGGGAGACACAGAATTGGAAACAGGCTCCAGGCTCTGAGCCATCTGCCCAGAGCCTGACGCGGGGCTCGAACTCACGGACCGCGAGATCGTGACCTGAGCCGAAGTCGGACGCTTAACCGACTGAGCCACCCAGGCGCCCCACAAATTTGCATTTTTAATAGAAAGCTTGCATTTGTAGGCTAGTGATTTTATACGTACACCGCAATGCTAATAGTACAGTCAATATATACCCTTCTTATCTCTGTTTTTTGGCAAACCCTAATATAGACATGACTTATCCAGTCGACAGGCACTTGGGCATTGTATGGGGATATTAATATCTTCCTTATTTTCTTTATAGGGCTTATCTTTTTTAAAAAACATTTTTTAAATGTTTATTTATTTTTGAGAGAGAGAGAGAGAGAGCGAGCACAAGCAAGGGAGGGGAAGAGAGAGAGAGAGAGGGAGACACAGAATCTGAAGCAGGCTCCAGGCTCTGAGCTGTTACCGCAGAGCCTGAGGCAAGGCTCAAACCCACAAACTGTGAGATCATGACCTGAGCCAAAGTCAGATGCTTAACCAACTGAGTCACCCAGGCACCCCCAAAAGCATTTTATTTTTAAATAACTGTAGACTTATGGAGTCTGTCTTCAAACATATTAAAGTTTGGCCAGTTTTCAAATATATTACCATGATTAAGAAAATCTTGGCGTGTGTGTGTGTGTGTGTGTGTGTGTGTGTGTCTCAGTTACCATGGTTGAGCTTAACCTGAACTAAAGAAAATTAATTGGTCCAATTCATTTTGTTATAAGAAAAGCAACAGGTTTCTTCTTTTTGAATTCCTACTTGGCCAGTTTCCTGATTGAGTGTTTCTTGTATATTCTGACTTAATCACACCCAAAGTCTTCTTTCCTGCCTTTGCTTGCATTGTAAGAGCCCAGTACCCAAAGTAAAAGGGGCCTTGCCTCCCTTATTTTACTCTAAAATTGAGACCAACCACACTTCAGGTGTGATCCCCTTGAACTTCGGCTTTGAAGTCTATAAGATGGGGCACATCATACTACTTTCCCAGGGTGATATGAGAAGAAAATGAGAAAATGCAAGTTATGTGCAAATTACACGTATGATAGGAACACTCAAAATCTTGGGGGAGAAAACCTTCTGAACGTGCAGAAAATGACCAGCCTGCTGGCAGATGGGCTCTGCCCAAAGGCAGATAAAAGCTTAATTCAGGGCTTAGGAGCAACAATGAAGAAACACACACACACACACACACACACATACACACACACACACAGAGTCCACTTTCACTGAGTCAAAAAGATTGAGTTTGTAAGCAACTATTTAATGTAACAGATTTTATTGTCTTAATAGATAAGAAAAATAACAAAATTCTAAAGCCATTCACTGAGATGTCAAAAGATATTTCTAAATTATGTTTTTCTCCTAGTTCTACAAAGATTACTTTTCTCTCTTAGATTCACTTGGCTCTTTAAGAGCCCTCCATATCAAACTTTTCTTCGATTTTTTTTTTTTGCACAAGTTCTTTTCTCTCCAGAGATTGACAAACAAGTTGTTGTTTGAAAATCGGTCTCATACATGCATTCTTACTTGTGAAATTCTTAAATACCTCCTTAGCTCCGCACGTGAGATTTTGTGCATTCTTCTTTCTTTGTGCATGATTCTTCTTAACACCTCTCCTATCAAATTCGAGTTCAGAAATATTAAAGAAACTTTCCAAAATAGCATTCGTGAAGTTGGAGGATACATTTCGGTGACCTTTCTATTCGATTTCCCTCCATCCAGTTCCCCGAGCTCGGGAACTTGTGTGTTGTGTTTTCCGGGGTGCCGTTTGGAGAGTTGAAAACAAAGTAGCCTGGCTTGTGAGGCTTGGGGGGAGGGGGCTGGAGAGCTCCTGGCCCGCGTTTCCCCTGCTGGAGCGCCTTGCTGGTGCAGCCACTGCAGAAAAGGAAGGTTGTTTTCTTATCCCCGCATGCACTGGTCTGACCTGTCTCTGAAATAGGTCAGGCTGGGGCACAGCCAGTTTATGCAGCTGTTGGGGCTTAGGCGTCCCGGCAGGCGGCCCCCAGTGAACTGATAAAAATTCGCTGGCGAGCCATTGGGCCTTCCTTCTGGACTGTGCTGCACCCCTGCGCCCTCCCCCCCCCCAAGGCTTTTAGATGCAAGAGGACTCCTGGATTATGGGGGCCAACTCTCAGCCTCAAAAGGGAAGCGTTCTTTTATTCCGGGGATTGTACTCTTGTTGATGCAAACGTTCAAAAGAAATATATACTTTGTCAGATTTCAGTTTTAAATCGTCCCATTTACTTTGACTGAGTAAAGCATTCACTCTGCGCCTAATTCCAAAGATACAGAAGGATTTACAGGAACAGGTGTTAATAGGTTTTCTTCCCATCTATGTCCCTCAGTATCTTGGTCACCCCTCTAGTCTACACATAAATAATTACATTGCTCTCTCTCTTTAAAAAATATTCTCCCTCCTTTTGCACAAATGGTAGCTCACTATAGAAACTATTCTGTGCCTTGCTTTTTTTTTTTTTTTCTTTCCATTTGAGACTATATCTCAGCAATTACTCCACATCGGGGTCTGATGGTCTCCGCAGCCTTTTGTATAGCTGTATAATATTCCCTTGCGATGGCAAAAGGTGATTTATTTAGCATTAGATAGTGTCCAATCTAACATGTGTGAGTTTATTTATAAAATAATTCCTCCACGGTAGGGACAAAGAGAAAGTGTTTGCAACTTTGGTGGCTTTGGTGGAATTTTAGTACTGTGTCGAGAACAAATCATGGGATACTTAGCATGGAGCAGGAGCATGCTGGCCACGTGCACGAGAGAAATGAAACAGTTTTCTCTACCGCTGTGTGTTTATAGGAGCCGAGATTTTTGAAATTTCTGCTTAGGAAGTTGGTCTTCCGATAGCGACTACACTCTGGAAATTTCCTCTACTCTCTTTTTGTTCCAAATGGAGAAATCTCTAAATCCCAGGAAAGCTTTTTTCTTTGACTTTTTGGTTCCTCTTTTTTTTCTTTAAAAAAAAAAATTTTTTTTTTAACGTTTATTTACTTTTGAGACAGAGACAGAGCATGAACGGGGGAGGGTCAGAGAGAGAGAGGGAGACACTGAATCTGAAACAGGCTCCCGGCTCTGAGCTGTCAGCACAGAGCCCGACACGGGACTCGAACTCACGGACTGTGAGATCGTGGCCTGAGCCGAAGTCAGATGCTTAACTGACTGAGCCACCCAGGCGCCCCTCCTCTTTTTTTCTTATCTACTGTTCGCTTCACTCCCCACCCCCATCATTTATTAACATATTTATGTTAAGCCTTCTTAGTTATTTTTCCTTCTGGGCTGGAAAAACTATGGCTAATTTTATAACAATTTAGTGGCAACTTATCCTGATGGTTTAGTTACGAAAGAGAAGTTGTCTTTCAGGGTCACCAAATTCGGTTTGAACTAGTAAGAGAGCAGGTCATGAATAGTAAAACACGTCTTGTATTTCTGATTCTTGAGACGGGCTGGCCCGGTGCTCTCGGGGGTTTCTCGAGTTTGGGAAAGGCTGATTTTTAATTTTGCAAACTCTTAAGGGGCATGTATCCATTCCCTCCTATGCACAAAGGACTTTTTATGTTTTTGCACATACCTCGCCTCCCTCAAATCATTTCAGCCTATTTTCCCTTCAATCTGATGCCCAGGAATTCAGTTGTTGATGCTGTTAAGTACCTGGCTTACCTAAGCTGGAAGTCCGAGTCTGTGAAATGAGCCAGAGAGAGCTGTGTTCCAACCCTATGAGAAAAACAACCCGCTGCAAACCCTCTTGGGAAAACTGAAGATGTGAACGCCAATAAATGTTATGAAGTGAATGTTTCGAGTCATTCCTTTTTAGGAATGGGCCTTGCAGAAATGGGAGAATAAGCTAGGAGCTAGGATTTGCTTTTGAGAATCAAAATCTTGATTTGGTTAAAAAAACAAAAATTACCGAGAAACAGAACCCGTCTTCTTTCTTGACCGTTCTTGCCGCCCGTCCCCGGAGCACGGTTGTGCCAGGCAGTGGCAGGAAGGTGAGTTCTTCTGCTAGAACTTTTGTGTGTGCTTCGACAGAACGCAGCTAGGTGGATCCTCTCGGTCCTCTCCCTGCTTCCTCTCTGACTTGCTTATGGAAATCTAAAGGAGTCAGTTTGAACATGCAAACAGGCCTGGTGTCCAGAGCATCTGTGAAGAGCTGAGAAGCATCAGAAGCAGCTTTTTTTCCCCTGCCCTCTCCCAGCTCGGTGCGTAATTTGGATTGAATCAGGCCCATAATTTGTGACCTCTGATTACTCCCGGCAAAAGTAGGCAACTCTCCACATAGGATGGGTGGTGGGGGTGGGGGTGGGGGTGGCTAGGGAGGGGTTAAGTTTGAAGAAACGTTGATTTGTTTGTCAGACTGCTGTGACGTTCCCAACAGAAATTTAGACCCTGGGAAAGATGCGGTTTTCAGAGCTGTGTCGGCAGAGTAACCGAACTTGAGATACTTGACGCGTCTTTACACGGTTCTCATCCGCACAGGTACCGGGAGAACATTCTCCAGCGGGCTGGCTCAGGGTCAGCGAGCAGGGATTTTGGTGGGAGAGCAGCTCCCTCTTCTGATTTGTACATTTGCCGTGTTTTTTTTTTTTTTTTTTTTTCAATAAAAAGGGACCCATGAATTCGTTAGGGGAAATACTTCAACTTTCCATTTCGTGATTCCCAAGTCAATGGGACCTCAGGGTCCGGAATCATTGGTTCAATTTGAAAAATGTTGGAACTTCTAACATCTTCTCAGACCATTTCTAAAAGGGGCTGGGGGTCCATTTCAGGAAGTCCAGCAAATAAATGGGGTCTCCTCACGGTGCCTCCGACAGACTAGCAACATGCCAGAGAGGAATATGATTTGGGAAGCCATCCAGTGTGGAAACTTTCCAGGCGGTGGGCTTGCTTGGCTTTTGTGCAGACAGGGCACATCCGGGGTTTGTGTGCGCACGGCACACGTTTGTCAGAGGGCGGCAGAAAGGCAACTTCTATGGTTTCTTCCTGGAAGCCAATGTCTGCTTGTGGTCGCTGGCCCTGCCAAGCTCTGAATACTTGCTGAATTTTTGTCTGAAAAAAAGATGGCAAACGGAAGACTGGGATCTCAGCATCAGGTCAGACACTACAAAGAGCCAGGCTGAAGAGTCCAGGGCTTAGGGGGGATGCTGGGTATTGGCCCCCCCCCCACACACACACACACTGGGGGTTGGGTTCCAAGATGGAGGCCAGGCTGGAAAGTCAACTGGCCTATTTGGGATTTAGCTTCTGGGCTCTTCTCGGGGAACTTTCTGGGCCCTGAATCCTCAGTGTCTTTTTCTTCCCTGTGGAAAATTGTCAGCTGGTGTGTCTCAGGCCATTCCTGAGCCGAAAGCCAGTTGGTGGCTGGGAAGGCCGCCTCACCTTGTGTCCCTCAGAGGCTCATGTGGTGGTCAGTAGAGGGTGGGGACATACAACTCTTGTGCAGGTGGGAGCAAGTCCTCATTACCTGGTGCACCTGTGTCATGGGGTCTGTCCTTTTTTAGGGAAATTGAAACTAAGTTCCTGAACGGGCTTTTCTTTCTTTTCTTTTCATGTTTATTTATTTTTGACAGAGACAGAGCATGAGCGGGGGAGGGGCAGAGAGAGAGGGAGACACAGAATCTGAACCAGGCTCCAGGCTCCGAGCTGGCAGCACAGAGCCCGATGCGGGGCTCGAACCCACGAACCATGAGATCATGGCCTGAGCCGAAGTCGGACGCTCAACCGACTGAGCCACCCAGGCACCCCTAACGGGCTTTTATTTCTAATGGGGTATTAGCATATACCTTGGGCAGATAAGGAGAGGAACAATTTCCCTATTACAAAATACAAATGACACAGAGCACCAAATTTGGTCTGAATTTGGTTTGCTGTCTAACTTTATCATTTTATTGAATTACTATAATTTAATGTTACTAGTGTAACAATTTTCCCCCGGAAATGAATCCTTTTTATTTTTTCCTTTAGTTGAAGACCCAAATTAAATTCATTAGGAAGGACAATGACAATCTTTCACGTTGCAATTCCTGGTACTTGGAAAATCCTTTTGGAAAAGCTTCAGGAAAAATAGAACTGTCACTCAAACTGTAGTGTATAAGAAACGATATTACCGGAACAAGTTTGGGCCTTCTACAGAGATGTTTGAAAATCTCCCTACCCCAATGCTCTGCCTTTCAAATCTTTTGAAAATGTTTCCCCCCATTTTCCTTTCACAAAGGGCTCTCTGGGCTGACCTGGGGTAAAAAGAGGGAGGTCGGTCTTGGATGTCATCTCCTCTCCTTCCCTGTGTCCCCCACCCCTTGTCCTATTTCCACCAACTCTTCCTCGTTCACGTCGAGACTCAACCCATTACCTCTTCCTGGGATGTTGGCAGTTTCCAGAAGGACCCTGGGAGCTCATAACCTACCGTGGAAGAAAGAATCTCCAGTGGTAGAATTCCGGGTGTCCATGTAGGAAGGACATTTTTGTGGGGGGTGGGGGCAAGGGATGGGTTTCTGGTGCCCCTCAATCACACCCCTGTGGATCCTGTCTTCACTGTGAGTGGTGAGACTCGTTCTGAAATGAGGGAGCTTCTTGCTGGTGAGTATGGCCTGCCCGGGTGTGGTACTCCACTGAGCTATCCAGGAGGAGGCAGGTCTAGGTAGGGCCGAGAGCATTCTCCATCGCAGGTAGATTTTCCACACTTCCTGGGTGCCAGGGAAGGGCCTTGGCTTGTGTCCTTTGGACTTCCTGAAGAACAGAAAGGGTCTGTTCTGGCCTAGAGCCACAGGCGTGGAGGGCACTGAGGGGCCTATCTTGCCTCAGAGCTCAAAACCCTCCTAAGGAACAGACATCTGATCTGAGCTCTTATGCTTTTAGTGCCACCTGGGCAGATGGCAGAGGTCAGAAGAAGTGAGGCTCCCTCCTCTAGAGGACTAGGGCCAAAGGGGCAGCCATGATGGATCCACTGGCCGGGAAAGCTTCTGGCAAGTGCACTGAAGCACTTCTAGGAATCTTCTGGATGGCCAGAGACTCCTAGACTCTCAGTACTGGAGTCCTGGAGAGCCTCAGCAACACGATGCTTTGGAGAATGTATGCCACGAGCGCCCCAGGGGAACAGCTTGGATTTATTGCATCCATGATATATGGGGTTCAGAAATAGCCTGTCATGTTGGTGGACTATTAACTGACGACCCTGGATTCCTGCTGAGCCCCCAAAGTGGGGGCTTGATCACTCAGACTTGATCGACCTTTTATAAGTGTTAGGTAATGACAGCAGGCACAAGCATGTAGAAACAGTCTACATCTCCCCCAGGCCTCCTCAGGTGGAGGATAAAAGACGAGTCCTTGTCAGAGAGGTGAGCGTATCGTACAGTGAATGAACCTTGAGTTCCGGGGCTCCTCACCTGCGTGGGCCCTTCCAGGCTCTGGAAGGGTACCTACAGCATCTTCATGCCATTAGGTTTTTGGCAAATGGTGCCAAATTAAGGTCTGTTCGTATTTACTGCTCAGAAGGGGCTCCCTCAACTATAAAAGCTTCAGGTCCCTCAAAGCTGTGTTTATCCTTGTCCTTGCTTAGTTTCGGGTAGGAAAGGTAGAAGTGAGCAGAGATGGTCCCTGAGCATGGAGACGGCCTGGTACACCTGTGTGAGAGCAAAATAGTAGTAGTAATAATAATAATAATAATAATAATAATAATACTCAATTTCCCTCCACTGTGTCTTAGGCCTTAGAGTTGGCCAGGATGCTTCCTCATTTCTCATGCCTTATCCTGTTTACTTAGGGGACCAAAGTCTGAGCTACTGAGAGTTTACCCATGTGGCCCTGATATCGGACAGCATCTTAGGTCCTTGCAGGGAGCCCCTTAGAGGGATCCTGGACAGATTCCTTACCAGAAGATGAGGAACATCCACTCCCTGGACACAGGGAGGTGGGCAAGAGCCCTAATTTTGGGTGGGAGGGGGGGAGGCTTTGATTTCCTCAGGTGTAGAAGTTGGATTGGGCAGTTTTTAGATGTTTCTTGTAGGTCTCCAATACCATTGCTATGACCAGGTCGCTTTCCCTCTCTGGGCCTCATTCTCCTTTCCTCCGAGAACAGAGGCATTGGCAAGGTGAAGGGTATGGTCTGCCCCAGCTCTGGCAGGACGTGGTGGCTCCGGCCACGTGTCATGTCTGTTCTCAGCAGACTCAGCCGGGAGCCCCAGGCAGCTGTTTGAAGAAACAGTGGGGCCTCTGGGCAGCCGGAGAATCAGGGCAAGGATGTCTTAGAAGGAACTCCTATCTGTCTCGTCTGTGGAAAGAAGGATTCCAGGTGCTGGAACGGTGAGGGTGGGAACAGAAGCTTGCTGTACTGTTGAACAGGTGGACCCACTGGCTCTTCCCCGTCCATGTGGGGCAGTGCACGGTTTCTTGTACCTCCTGTCAAAACTGTGGCTTCCAGAAGCGTCTGGAAACCCCTGGGGATATTATTTGGAGAGCTTCCCCTTAAGCTAGAGTTGCTGAAGCAGGACAGTAACATTCCCTCTTTCAAATCATCTGTGTCTGGACATATTTCCCTGTGACCGGAGAGGGACACATGAGATTTCTGGTAGCTGACCAAGTCAGAGCTGGAAGCTGGGCTTGAGGAGAGAGAATCAGACAATGGTGCGTTCACTTCATCTGATTCTGCTGTCAAATTTTAAACATAAATTAACTCCCCCATCAGTAGTTGTCAAAAACTAAATCAGATAAAGTGGCTTTTTTTTTTTTCTTTTGCCTTGGGTTAAAAGACACGCATAGACACTCGTGAATTAAAAACAAATCATATTTGAATCAATTAAATTTTTTCATGCATAGTAGAGTTTGAGAGAAAACTCAAAGATTAAACAGTATATAATTTCAAATCCGAAAAGTTTTGTTGTTTTTGCAAGGCCTTTGCAATTAAGCGTTTTAGAAATTTGAAAAGAATGTAAGAAATAATTTTCTTGCATTGAAAGCAATTCAAGGCAAGATGTCATAGCCTATCGAGACGAGATTTGAATTTTTTTTTCTCTTCAATGTTTTATTCTTTTATTTTTGCGTAAGAAAATTATTTGAGGAGTCAACATCTACATATTGACTTTTTAGGTCTATATTCTGAAAATAGACGATGAATCATTCAAAGATGGTGAACCTTCACTGCAGAGGCAAAATGACAAAGCTAACAATGTAAAATGCACTGTGAAAATTTATTTTTTGAAGAATTTTTAGAGCATTAAATTTTCCAGACTAATCTCTGCATGCATAATTTTTCTTACGTATCTGATAATCTATGGCTCAAGGTTTGTTGAGGCTTTCCTTATCTTAAACAAATGGGTTTGTGGAAACACGTGTGAGCAAATATTGCTACAAAATATCAACTAATCTTCTGAAATAGAAGCTGAACATTATAAAACGAGAACATCAGGAAGGGGAACTCTACCCCTTTATACGTTCAGAATAATAAGAACTACTGTTTACCATACGAAAGAGTTTGTTTCTATTTTTCTTAGTCATTATCCTGTAGTCAGATCCAATGTACTGCGATTTTGAACTTTGAATCGCAAATGAAAATTTTTATGTGATAAGAGAGAAAGTCACCACTTGACCTGCAGATTAAAGAAGAAATCTGATCTTAGCTACTCTTAGCCAACATTAGAATTTTTGTTGAGTAACTCCATACAAATCAAAACAATTCAGGTTGTCGACTCCCCTTTCCGTATCCATAAGCCAACCTCTGACTTACGCTGCCCACGAACTGCACTCCCAGCAGGTTTGAACAAGTTGATTTGGTGAGTTATGGCATATATTTGTTTAATATAGTTTGAATAGTAAGATAACCACATAACTTTTAGAACGGCAGGCATTTATAATGCGTTGCCAAGTTTGGGGTGGTGAGCAGTGCTCGATCTAGTATTTGATTTCCTCCACTTACTTTTCTTTCATGTTTTCTTAGGGAAGTGCTAGCAAGATTTGAGATTCGGAGAAGAGTTGCCATTCTATTTAACTGTATGAAAACATTAAAGCGTTTTAGGGAATGAAGGAATACATATGCTTCAGGTTAAAATATTGAGACATCTTGGATATTTTGATAATATTTCCACTATAAAGTAGCAAGAGCAGACTTATTTTTCAACTTCCTTTAGACAGGAGGTTACATTCGTTGATTAAAGTAATTTGAACACTTTGGAAGAACACTTCAACTTTCTTGTGGTGAGGCATTTGCTGTTTTCTGCTATGCTATTAAAAGAGGTGTGGTTTTTTTTTTTTGTTTGTTTGTTTCTCAGTAGAGTGCTATTATGGTTGTTCTGTGATTGCTCAGAGGGATTTTAAAGTCAGTGTGAATACAGATTGATATTCACTGAAGAAATGAAATCAAATGCTACAGCTAACCGTAGAGTGACAGTCTATGACATACAAGGTTGGGATGCATTTCGCTGAAATTATTTATGTTAACGAGGCTGAAAGACTTTGTTGTACGGTTCATTTTGGGTGCTTGAGATTAAAAATATCCGTTTAGGATTCGGAGAAAATGAAAGTGTTGCTGTGTGCAAGGAGAGGGGCTAGCTGAGCAGAAAACGTTCTAGAGAGAACTTATTCTGAACGTTCTTCAAACGCTGCGGATACCGTCTATTTCATTTCTCAAGGTCCTTTGTGAAGTTGATTTCTCACATTAGGATTAAAAAAGTAATTTCCCTAGAAAGCAAATAAACGCCAAAGTCCAAATTCGCTAGCAGGGCAGATTACGATTTAGGCTCGCTTTTATTCAAACGATGGGAATTTTCTAACAAAGGGAATGAGTTGACGAACAAATTGAAGAAATTATAGCACCTACTTTGTCATATTGTGGTTGAACTTTTATTCTCTTATAGTCCCAAGGGCTGCCAGATTACCTAAAAAGAACAATGAGTTTCTCAACAGAAAATTTAAAAAAAGAAAGAAAGAAAAAGAAATTACCAAGGGATGCTGTAACCTACAAAACAATTGTTCTTGCTAAGCTTTGTGCAGCTTTAAATACAATTGAATATTAATTCTATCAGACCCAGTTGACTTAAAAGCTACGATGGATCAGGAGCTGATTTTTGGCATTCCTTCATTTTTCCACTCTTTTGTTCACTTGACACACAGCTTTTATACACTGGCTTTGCGGGAACCACTGGCGTGATCTCCGAACAATCTGTTCGAGGAGGAAAGGGCTCGTCCAACCAGCAGCCAGAGTTTTAATTAAATACTGTTCATCCTGTCTATCTCAAACAGCTGAAGAAATAGCTGTTGGCATAAAGGTATCAATGAACTTATGTTCTCTGGTGTTAATGGGGCAAAGAACCTTCTTGGCGCTTAAAAAGCAAAACAAAACAAAACGCACACACGCACACACCCCAAAATCGTGTCATTATTATTTTTTAAGTTAAGAAGAATCACATCGAAGCAACAGTCCCGTTCTGTGGCGCTAGACTCTGTATCATGTTGTAAGGGACGCGCAGGTTGAAGAAATTATTTTGTTTATTAATTCAGGTTACACGTCCTGCCAGGCTGGCTGGACGAGAAAGGCAAGAGAGGTGTAACTTTCAGCACACACTGATTTGTTCTTATTACATCACAAAAGTCTATTTCTTTATCATGTTATCATTCAGTTAATAAAAATTAGCTACAATAACAGCATCAACTTAAAAACCCCTCAAAGTCCGGGGGATTTTCTTTCACAATGAACATGAATACTGTTCAGAAATACAAACAGTCAAAGGATAACTTTAGGTCTGAAAGGGAAACCTGGCAAGGGTAATTGAATAAGCCTGGGTCCCTTGACTTTGTCATGGTGAGGGCAGTCAACATGTCATAATTAGGTTTATTGAGGGCCATTCCAACAATCTGCTTCTTTTCTTCCTGCCTTATTGTCCACAGCTAGGCAAATAGCCAAGGGACAAAAGGAATCAAGTGCTGACAAAACATGAAAGAGGAAAAAGATTTAGCTGCTTTTATCAAAGAAACTGAGAAGGACTTTGTGTAAATAAAATAAGCGACTGGCCATCCTGCATTTAGGCAATGCCGTTTTCATTAGAATTAATTCTTGACATATTGGAAGAGTTCCAAGGGAAGGATTTCTACTTCTGACAAGTTTAATTTGTAAATTAAAAACAGTTGGTTAAACATGAGCCTCCATCAACAAAACTTAACCAAAGCCATACACGGCAAAGGCCTAAGCAGGTGAAAAAGAAGATGACTTTGAAAACAGTCTTCCCCCAAATTATGCAAATTCTTATTACTTCATGACAACTGTTTCCCATTGAAGGCCTACAGCAGGATGTCTGCTCCTAGAGGTTTGTTTGGATCACATTTTCTTCCCCTCTAAGCCCCTTTAGTTGACATAACACTCACTCCGGGCTGGTTCTTGGGAGAAGTGGCGAGAGCGGAAGAGGTAGACTTCACGTGTGTTAAGAAGCCGAGCGAATGCAACTTTTCGAAGTCTGCAAATTGCAGGACAGGCTGCTCTGTTTTTTCTTCCCTGAAGGTGAGAGTTTCTTGCGAGCACGCTTCTGATTCCTAACGGGGGATAAAGGGTAGGAGCTGTGGCTGCTGTGTCTTCGGCACTAAATATTCATCAGACCCCCCGGGCCAGGTTGTCTGTGTGGAGGGTGGTGCGCAAAGTCAGCAGCTCAGCTCTGTGGTCATGAGTTGGTGAGAGAGGCAAAGTGCGAACCTTCAGGACGGAGGTCCAGCTGGCCTCTGGACAAGACTCCCATTTACGTTTAGGAGAGCCCTTTAATAAAAACAGCTCTCTGTGACGTTGGGTACGTTCCTGTTCCCGTTTTGGCACGTTGCAGGTTAAGCTTCAGGGAGGGGTGGCTCCCCCGGACCTGAGTTTCGGAAACTTCTTTTGCCAGCTGTGAATGGAAAGGTGGCTAGAGAAGAGAAGGTGAGCATGAACGATCTGTCCCTTGGGAACATCGATTCTGCTGGAGTATCAAATGCCCCTGAGTTTGATCGAGAGTCACAGAGGAAATAAGAAACCTGTTACTCGGGCAGCTTTAAGGAGATGACTGTTTAGATGTGAAAACTTCCCGATGCTTTACTTCACCTGACACCAGGGCATATTCGAGATTCACACTGCTTCGTTCCTAGGCACTTGACATGAAAGTGAAAACATACTTTTGCCCCCATCTGAAAAAATAGAATGACATCAGGTAGTGGGTGTGAAAACACTTGTAACTGTAAAGCCCTGGACGCATGTGAAGTATAATCATTACTATTGGCGCTGCTATTATTGCTTCGTTTGAATGGAGCTAATCAATGGTTGCATCTGTATGAGGAAATTGAAATACATGGTCCAAACATTTCTCTTGTGGCCCATTAAGCTGGATTTGCAGTGTGTTGAAGTTTATTCCACTTGTGGCTGTCGGTAAAGAAACCAGAGCACGTTGGGCTGCCAAAATCTATTTCTGCACCAGATGTAACTGTGATTTCATGAAAGACTTCGGAGTTAAATGACTTTACTTTCCGAGCCGGTCTACTGTCTTTACTAGCGGTGTGATGGAGGGAAACTCGCTCGCCACCCTGAGCTGGATTCTTCTGAGGTGGGACTGATGATATTTGCTCCACCAGCCCCAAGCGTGGTAGTGAGGTATTAACGCCCTGAACACATGGGGAGTTCTGAACAGGTATGAAGCATTATTTCCTCCTAATCTGCTCCTTGCTTTTGTGCTTATTGAAACAAGATTTGGGAGCTGATTGAGTTGCCTTAATGCTTTCTGAGTACGGTCTAATAAGAATTAAGTGGATCTTCCTGTGGTCAGTCCAAAACAGAATTCCTTCCGTATGCGGGACAGAAGGGACCTAGTTGTTGAGATCACACTGCTTTACTGCAGAGCAGCACCCTGGTGCATTTCTGGTTGAAAAGCGGGATGGGGGAAAGTGCTGTTAGGGGTTTGGATCTGGGCAAAATAAGGCTTTTGATTTCCACATTGTTCTGATGCCTGTTGGCTCATGTCACAAGATTAGAAGGCCCAGCAGGCCAGGAAGGAGTTTCTCTGGAAGGAGTTGGAGATTTATGCAGATTGACTGCCTCTCTGACATTTATTTGCTGCCCTTTTCTCCCTCTGTTCTGGCAACTATGAACCAGATGGACAAGCTCATGGAAAATAAGGCCAGTGAAGAGAAGGTGCTTTTGATTTCTTCAAAGATAAGCTCTCTCTCTTGACCTAGCAGTGGCAATTTTCTAAATTTTTTTTACATGTTTTTATTTATTTCTGAGACAGAGAGAGACAGAGCACAAGTGGGGGAGGGGCAGAGAGAGAGGGAGACACGGAATCCGAAGCAGGCTCCAGGCTCCGAGCGGTCAGCACAGAGCCCGACGCGGGGCTCGAACTCACAGACTGTGAGATCATGACCTGACCCGAAGTCGGACGCTCAACCGACTGAGCCACCCCGGCGCCCCCGCAGTGGCAATTTTCTGCGCACGAATTCAAAATTGGCATCTCACTTTCAGAGGCCGTTTGAACCACTTGAACAAGGACCTTCCTTGTTACGTCATGGAGAGTAAACTGAACTCTGTTTATCAGGCATCCGCCGGGGGGGAGGAAAGTCCAGGGGATGGTCCGAATGTTGCGTCTACCAGAGGCCAGCCATCCATCCACTTGGTAGCCGGGCACCAAGGATGTTGTCTGAGCTTTAGTTAAGATGATAATTCACTGAGACTGAAACCCTTCCTTCAATCACCAGCCTCTCCAAAAGAAGAATGATGGAGAGGAGAAGCAAGGCTTACTCTTTCACTGTGATCACTTACGATTTGAGCAGTATTTTACCTTCTGTTGACCTCCGGTGCTGCTGATAGACTTAGTCTATTGTTGCAGCTACAGTATCACAAGGGGACAAATGAAGGCACCACCAAATAGTGATTTCCCTGGGACAGATCTCGTCTACATCTAGAGATGACTGATAAAAGTGTTTTACTATTTTAGACTCAAACTAAATTCTCTGCACTGGAAGGGTTAGTGAAGCATCAATCATTTCAACACAAATGTTCACATCCAAAGTAATTATGTCCGGAGCACTGGGACTTTTTTTTTTTTTTGCGAAGGATACATGTTTTCCCCCCTACGTTTTAAAGTCTTAACATTTTACCTCGGTGTTACCAATGGCACGAAGCGAAAATACTTTATCTCTGGCCTGTTGTTAAGTCCCGCCCTTGGAATTTCAGTGTTGAAATATGGGATTAAAAATGGTGAATGGATTTGCTAACTACATGCAGGGTTTTTTTGTTGTTGTTTTTTTTTAACGGATGTTTGGGAGGGGATGTGCGGCTCACGAATTTAGCCTTATTATTTATTTCATGTTGTCGCTGTTTGTAGACTTTTTTTTTTTTATTTGTTTACTCTTGTTTGTTTGAACTAATCACTACTTAAGGTCTTTTCCTCCCCTTCCCCAAGCCTTTAGCTGCGGTGACCATTCAGGCATAAAAACGTGCTTATCTGCAAATGAATGGCAGCTCTTCGCTTCATTAAAGCCCCTTTCTCTTTTGGCACTCGCATTGTGACCCTTTGATATTAATTCAAAGGGCAATTAAAGAATGCGGCCCATCTTTGAAGTAAGGCATTCAGGGCAAGGGTAGGGATGAACCTGGGCCTCTGATGGACTGTGTGTATTCAACAGGCCTTTTCAAGGCAGTTTGAAGTGAGTCAAAGAAAATGGGCAGGAGAAGGTCAAAGAGAAAAAAGGGGCTAAAGAAACAGTCTGTATTTGTTCGGAGTATTAGCCAAGCAAACTGCAAATAGCAACAAAATGAAACAGTTAATAGAGCAGCCAGACAGAGCCATGTCAATCACTTAACTTGGACAGCATTAGGCCTACGGAGGCTCCCTCCGCTGTGTTACCTAATTATCTTGGGAAAGGCAGTAACTGGAAGTAATGGTATTGTATTTCTTTCTGCTTACTGCCCAGAAAAGGTGATAAATACTCACTGCTCCATAATTATGCAACATATATACATAAAGGAGGAGGAGGGGGTAGGAGGAGGCTGGAGGGGGGGCGGGGGCTGCATTGAAGTCGAGTTCCTAGTAAAAAGTCCGAATATGGCACAAATATGGGATTTTCAAACATTAGCATGCTGAAGAGTCACTTAACTCGATTCATATGGAGCTGGCTGAAATATGCAAGATTTCTTCTTTAACAACCCTTAAAGACAAACATGTTTACCCATCTAGGAAAGTTCTTTAGGAAAAAAAAAAAATTAGCCAGCAAAAGCTGTGCTTAAATAATGTGAAGGATTTGGCTAACACTCCACTCTGCCCCCGTGGAGAAGAGGGGATTCGGAGCGAAGTGGGATTCCTGTCTTAGCTTTCCCCATCGTGGCTGGCTGTTGACACACCCTTGGGGGGAAGCGGCTGGAAAGCCTTCCTGGGTAACCGCCGAGCTGGGGGTTTGTAGACGTCACCTAGAGGGGTGAGGTGGGGTGGCAGGGCTGGGGGGTCTGATTGGAGGCTCGATCGGTTTCTATTAGTGTGTTGAGCAGGGATAGTTTTGGATTCCACTTTTTATGGGTCATTTTGAAAGACAAAAAACCTTAACCAAGCACTTCTTTGCAAGTGTGAGCAAACTGATTTTAAAAAAAGATTTCCAGGCTTCCCCAGGGGTGGATAGGTAAGAGAGGGAGAAAACCCCAAACACCTGTGTAAATGTCTGCAGCTAGGTCGAACCAAAGGTGTCTCTGAATTACAAAACACCGAGGCTGGCTTGTAGAGAGGTCCCTGAGGACGCTGTTCGGATTTTTTGAAACATGGGCTGTTGCACATTGTCGTTTGATGTCGCGTTTTGGGCATAATGGATTTTGTTTGGAGGGACAGTAATAGATCTGAAGGATCTGTTATGCAGCTTTTTGACATACTGTTCCAGAATGTAGCTATTAATGTAAATGTTTCTGCCTTTGTTAAAAAGTCCATTATTGAAATAAATACTGCATCACTCTGCCTTTTAACGCACCAATCATACCCTGGTGCTTGAAAGCTTTCCTTGTTTTAAAAAAAAACCCTGATTTGGGGGGTCACCAATGATGATCGGTATACAAAACTAGAAAAACAAATTATATGGTTAATTTTTGAATCTAGTATGACTTTAGCTATATAGTAGAGTCAACCTACACATTCTCCCTCCTTGTCCTGTTTCAGGCTACGACAGAACAATGTTTGAGGGGGTAAGAGGTGTTTTCTACCACAGAAACAGTCAACAGAACAGTAGCGGCTTAACTAGCAGGAATCAACTATTTGATTTTGTAAATGCCCTTAGGTGTCTCGGGAGGAAAGTACCGCCAAATACTCCAAATAATAATAAAACCTAAGTAAACAATAATTGTAAAATAAGGAAAAACACAGGCAATAATAGAAGTAGAATAAATGAGCTAGGACATTTCACCAGTAGTAACCACGGAAACTTTTCTACTTCTAGAAGGAGGGCGTTTCTTTTATCAAAGGACTCCTTTGGATGTCCTTTTTCAGGGTGATTAAAAATCATAGTATCTGGAGCTATTAGGAAATGTCCATGATCCTAGAATACTGAAAATGCTGGTGTACCTTTCAGATCAAAGTCAGCTCTCGTGGGAAAACTGGGGGCCTTTGCTGTCACCATGCTCTCCCCACTTCTGGGTGATTTGCAAATTTCCACCAACTTTTACCCTTCTAGCCTCTGTTTTCTTACTCCTTTTCCCACATGAACCCCCAAGTTTCTGTTTCAGTAAAGTGAAGGCTGGGGACCCGTGAAGAGCAATTTATGATCCTGTTTTCCTCCCATTTTAAATTTGCCCACCAGCCTGAACTATCAGAATCACATGCCCCTTTGGGTGAGACTGTGGTTCGGAAGTCCAGATAGATTATTTCATGGGCTCCGCCTACCCCGTGGTGCATTTCAGATTGAAAGGGCTGAATGTAGCTTACAGAGCAAGGTTATAGTAATTACACTTGTAGGTCCTGCTGTAAACAGCTTCGATGTCACATGCTTTCTCAGGTTTACGATGCTACCCACCTAGTTCTGTCCTTCCAGAGGTGCATCCTAGAAGCACATAGGGAATTCCTGGAATCTGGATGATCTTTGGGATCTGTTGGTGTTAATGGTTCCCCCCAATTAGAATTTATCCTTGAATTCACAGTCGGCCCTTTAGGGGCCAGACAGATAACAACAAAGCAATAATGAGAATGTACGTCCTATCTGATAGCTAAGGATGCGAAAGTTTAGAGAGGTTGGGTAATGCATCTTGTCGAGGTGGTTCTGGGCTCAGAGTCCAGGTCTGCCTGACTCCAGAACTTGTATCCCAACTGGCACGCTGCTTAACTGGGTCGTGGCTTCTGGGAGACAAGCTGCACTGAGCGGGTATTGAAGAGCGGGTCTGTTTTCAGGGAGTGTACTTAAGTGCTTCTGCAGCTGGTAGGTTTATGAAACCCACTAATGGTAGGTTGCCGTATAGAATCGTGATTGAAAATTATATGAGAGAGTACACAGGGACACTTTGTGCCCCGCAGTAAGCACCAGACTCTATCTTTGTTCATCTTATTCGTGGGGTGTGGCTCAGAGGCGGGATTCCCAGGAACTTACTTGAACCCCTGAGCATGTTGGCTGTTTGCTGGGTGTTGTAAGGTGTTCTAGGTGGGGAGGGGAAGTCAGGATGCAGTCACGAATTGTTTCTGTGTCGTCGTTCCTAGCAAATCGCCTGGACAGAGACGCACCAGAGGGAGCCCCTAACTTATGGTGATTTTTCTCCCCATTCTAAGGATTTTGTATTTGTAAATCTATTTTATTTTATTTTTATTTTTATTTTTATTTTTATTTTTATTTTATTTTATTTTCATTCTATTCTATTCCATTCCATTCTATTCTATTTTATTTTTTTTATTTTAAGTTTTTAAAATCCCTGCAGTTAACACAGAATAACGTTAGTTTCAGGTGTAGTGCCTAGTGATTCACCACTTACACACAACGCCTGGTGCTCATCACAAGTGTTCTCCTTAAGACCCACCACCCATTTAACCTGTCCCCTTGCCCACCTCTCCTCCAGTAACCCTCAGTTCTCTGTAGTTAAGAGTCTGTTTTCTGGTTTCATCTCTCTCTCTCTCTCTTTTTTTCCCCTTCTGTTCATGTTTTGTTTCTTAAATTCCACATATGAGTGAAATCACATGGTATTTGTCTTTCTCTGACTGATTAATTTTACTTAGCGTAATACTCTCTAGTTCCATCCCTGTTGTGGCAAATGGCAAAATTTCATTCTTTTTTATGGCCGAGTGGTAGTCTATTATATATATATACCGCATATCCTCTATCCATTCATCTGTCAATGGATATTTGGGCTCTCTCCATAACTTGGCTATTTTTGATACGCTGCTATAAACATCAGGGTGCATGTATCCCTTTAAATCAGTAATTTTGGTATCCTTTGGATAAATATCTCGTAGTGCAATTGCTGGATAATAGGGTAGTTCTGTTTTTAACTTTCTGAGGACCCTCCATACTGTTTTCCAGGGTGGCTGCACCAGTTTGCATTCCTACCAATAGTGTAAGAGGGTTTCCCTTTCTTTGCATCCTTGCCAACATCTGTTGCTTCCTGTATTTGTAAATCTATTTAAAAAAGAGAGTCTTTCGAAGAGGCGTCTGGATGGCTCAGTCAATTGAGTGTCTGATTCTTTTTAAAAAAAAAATTTTTTTTTTAACGTTTATTTATTTTTGAGACAGAGAGAGAGACAGAGCATGAACGGGGGAGGGTCAGAGAGAGAGGGAGACACAGAATCTGAAACAGGCTCCAGGCTCTGAGCAGTCAGCACAGAGCCCGACGCGGGGCTCGAACTCATGGACCGCGAGATTGTGACCTGAGCCGAAGTCGGACGCCCAACCGACTGAGCCACCCAGGCTCCCCGTGAGTGTCTGATTCTTGATTTTGGCTCAGGTCATGATCCCAGGGTCATGGGATCGAGCCCTATGTCGGGCTCTGCACTGAGCATGGAGCCTGCTTGAGACTCTCTCCCTCTCTCTGCCCCCCCCCCCCCCACCGCTTGTGCATGTGTTCTCTCTCTCAAAAATAAAATTTTAAGAAGAAAAAAAAGAGAGTCCTTCAAAACCTAGGTTAGCTACTGGATACTTCTGGCACTGTTGTGTTTGTCCTGCTTTTAAACCCTTGGAGAGAAACCCTCTGTAGGCACGGGGAGCCAGGTGATGGCAGGAGGTAGGAGATGGCTTACTTTCCTGATTTGTTGGTTAAGAGTTTGATTCATTCACAGGCATTAACTGAGAATTCTAGCTGTGCTGTCGGATTCTATGCATGTGTACATGAGCTAAAGAAGTCAAAACCATCATCCTGTTCTGGAATTGTTTGAAGTCTGGCTTGCCAAATGTTCTAACTTCTGGTATTCTGAAAGAGAAGAAAAACCTTGTTCCAGATATTAGAAGTCCACACGAAACTAACTTAGAACCACTGGGAAAATATAGAACCTGGAGAATCAGAATTGATCACAAAGCGAGAGTAACAACCTGTGTGAATGAGGAGAGACTAGAACTTATTCAGACACCAATCCAGATTGTTTTATGAGAAACATACAACAATCCACACAAACCAACCACACTTATCGAATGTCTACTCTACAGTAGTTACTGGAAAGAATAATGATGAGCAAAGTATGCCCTCTCCTCTTGAGAAGCCTATCGCCTGGGGGAAAGATGGTCACGTGAGCAGATCACTGCCAATCACTCGTTGAAGGGCTTGTAAAGCCCAGGGCACTGTGGGAATGCAGGGGGAAATTGTTTGGCCATCCCCAGCCTCAGGGATGCTTCCTGGACAAGATCTCAGAGCTGAGTTTTAGAAGATGACTAGGAGTTGGCCGGAGCCAAAAGCACTGAAGAGGAAAGGTATTAAAGGCAGAGGGCACAGCATGGGCAAAGACACGGAGCGGCCAAAACACAGTGTAGGTGGGAATTGGCAAGCAGCTGAACACAAAAAGGGGTCCTGTCACCAGAATTCCTCAGTCTTAAAAGGCAAAATAAGGGGCGTCTGGGTGGCTCAATCGGTTAAGCGTCCAACTTCAGCTCCGGTCATGATCTCGCTGTCAGTGAGCTCGAGTCTCGCATCGGGCTCTGTGCCGACCGCTCAGAGCCTGGAATGTACTTTAGATTCTGTGTCTCCCTCTCTCTCTTCCCCTCCCCTGCTCATGCTCTGTCTCTCTCACTCTCAAAAATAAATAAACATTAAAAAAAAAAAGCAAAATAAACTTCCCCCTTTTCATCTCTCTTCTGTTAAAAATTAACAGGCAGTATGCTCTAAACACAGCCACATTTTCCAAAGGCTAAGTGGGTCGCTTCCCCCCCACCCCAGCTTTATTAAGATATAATTGACAGATAACACTGTGTGAGTTTTATGTATCTACCGTGATGGTTTGATACACATTTATGTATTGCAAAATGATTACCGCCGTAGCTGAGCTAACACCTGCATCACGTCTCATAGTCACTATTTCTCGTCCCTTCCCTCATCCTCCAGCCCCTAGTAACCACCATTTGGTCTCTGTTTCTATGAATTTGACTTTTTTAGATCCAACGTAAAAGTGAGATCATCAGGTATTTGTCTTTGTCTGACTTAGTTCACTCAAGATAATGCCTTCAAGGTCCATCTATGTTGTCCCCATAGGTAGGTCAGTTTAACATGGTTATTAAGGAAGTGTTTGAAAAGAAAATGAATTTCAGACAGCTGAGGCTTTTTTTTTTTTAATTGGGCAAAACATTCTCCTCCTATGAGTGACCGTCTTGCAGGAGCAGTTTCAGGAAGACCGGAGCCTAATGGACACAAACGGGAAGTCTTCTAGAATGTAACATCTTTACTTTTATGCTCTGTTCAAGGAGGTAATTGGAGCCTGGAGTTATCGACTCATTGCATTTTTATAATTTTCTTTTTTTTTTTTTTACTTTAAATTTATTGTTACAAAATTGTCCCAAATAGACTTTCTTGGATTTCTTGTATTTGTGAATTTCAAAAAAAAACACGGAACAATTCGGTGGCGTTTAGTACATCAGTGATGTAGTGCTACCATCAGATCTGTCTACGTCTAAAACATTTCCATCACCCCAAAAGGAAAGCCTGCACCTTTAAGGAAATGCTCCCTAATCCCTAGTAACCACTAATCTGTGTTCTGTCTCAATGTCCTTAATTCTTCTGGGATAGTTTTTATTTTATATAAGTGGAATCATAGGATATTTTATATAAATGGAATCATAGGATATATGATGTGTGGTTGGCTTTTTTCATTTAGCATAATGTTTTAAAGGTTCGTCCATGTTGTGGTATATATCAGTACCTCATTCTTCTTTACGGCTGAATAATACTCCATTGTGTGCACATACCACAATTTGTTTACCCATTCTTCCATTGGTAGACACTTGGACTGTTTCCACCTTTTGACTCCTTAAAAAAAAATTTTTTTTTAACGTTTATTTGTTTTTGAGACAGAGAGAGACAGAGCATGAACGGGGGAGGGGCAGAGAGAGAGGGAGACACAGAATCGGAAGCAGGCTCCAGGCTCTGAGCCATCAGCCCAGAGCCCGACGCGGGGCTCGAACTCCCGGATCGTGAGATCGTGACCTGAGCCGAAGTCGGATGCCTAACCGACTGAGCCACCCAGGCACCCCCACCTTTTGACTCTTATGGATGGTGCAGCTATGAACGTGTGTGCTTGTTCTTTTTTGGAATTTTAACACATATATAAATTCATGTAACTGCCTCACAAACAGGACAGGGAATAGTTCTGTCACCCCAAAACTCTCTCTGCTGTCCCATTCAAATCATACCCTCCTCCCACCCTAACTCCTGGAAACCACTGATCTGTTGTCCATCAGTGTCGTTTTGTTCTTTTAAGAATATCCTATAAATTGGGCTGCCTGGGTGACACAGTCAGTTGAACATTGGATTCCTGATTTTGGCTCACGTCATGATGCCAGGATTGTGGGATCGAGCCCTGCATTGGGCTCTGCACTGAATGAAGAGCCTGCTTGGGATTTTCTCTCCCTCCCTTTCCCTCTCCCTCCACTGTTCCTCCTGCTTGTATGTGCACCTGCTGTCTCTCTCAAATTAAAAAAATAAAAAAGAATATCCTATAAATCGAACCATATAATATGTAGCTTTTTAAGATTGGCTTTTTTCACTTAGTATAATTATTTTGAGATTCCCTCAAGTCATTGCATGTGTCAACATTTTATTCCTTTTTATTGCTGAATAATATTCAATTGAATGGATGTGTCATAGTTTGTTGATCCATTCACCTGTTGAACATTTCAGTTACTTCCAGTTTTTGTTCATTGTGAATAGAATTGCTATAAACATTTGTGTAAAGATATTGTGTGAACACAAGTTTCATTTATCTTTACCCCAGGTTGTGGAATTGTCAGGTCACATGTTAAATGTATGTTTAACTTTCTAACTTTGTAAGAAACTGCCCAACTGTTTTCCACAGTAGCTATATCAGTCTGCCAGCAACACTTGAACATTCTTTTTTTTTTTTTTAATTTTTTAATCTTTATTTTTGAGAGAGAGAGAGAGAGAGAGAGAGACAGAGTGTGAGCGGGGGAGGAACAGAGAGAGAGGGAGACACAGAATCCGAAGCAGGCTCCAGGCACTGAGCTGTCAGCACAGTCCCGACACGGGGCTCAAATTCACCAACCATGAGATCATGACCTGAGCCGAAGTCGGATGCTCAACCGACTGAGCCACCCAGGCGCCCCACAACACATGAACATTCTAGGTGCTCTACATCTGTGCCCGGCCTTCGTATTATCAGTATTTTTTTTCTTTTTCAAATTTTAGCTATTCTAACAGATGTGCAGTGAAACCTAATCATGGTTTTAATTCACATTTTCCTAATGGCTAATGATAAAGAACATCTTTTCATACGCTTTTTTTGCCACCCATATATCCTCTTTGGTGAGTGTCTATTCAACTCTTTTGCTCATTTCTAAATTGCTATTTTGTTTTCTCATTGTTAAGTTCTGAGAGTTCTTTTTATATTCTGGATACAAGTCCTTTGTCAAATATATGATTTGCTAATGTTTTCTCTCTGTCTCTAGCTTGGTTTTTGTTTGTTTGTTTGTTTCGAATTCTTCCAAGTGTCTTTTGCAGCACAAAAGTTTTGCTTTCAATGTAGTTCAGTTTGTCAATTTTTAATTTTATGGTTGTGCTTTTTAGCATCACATCTAAGAACTTTTTGCCTAGCCTCTGGTCATGAAGATTTTCTCGTATTCAATACAGATTTTACATTTAGGTCTGTAGTCCATTTTCAGTCAATTCTTGCCTGTGGTTTTATGTGTAGTGCAAGGTTTGTTTGTTTATTTTTTCATTTGTCCAATTGTTGCCACACCGTTTGTTGAAAAGACTGCCCTTTCTTCACCAAATTGCATTTGCTTCGTTGTCAAAATCAACTGGCCATATTTGTATAGGTCTCTTTCTGTACTTTATTCTGTTCCATTGATTTATGTGGCTTTCCTTTTACTAACACCACAATGTCTTGACCACTATAGTTTTGTAGTAATTCTTAAGATCCACTAATGTGATTCCTTCAGCCTTTTCTTCCTTTTCAAAATTGTTTGTATCCATTTTGTTGCTTTTCCATATACATTTGTCTGTATCTACTAACAATTTCTGCTGGGAAGAATTCATTTATTGAAAGCTATTTTGTTTTGGTCTTTAAACATTTTAGCAATCAGAGGGTGACAATAAAATGAATCTGTTTCTATTCCATGTAAAATTAATAACGTTATCTACCAAATGGGGGATGTCGTTCTATTACCAATTCTTCCTCTGTGTAAGCACTTGATTTTAGTGAAATGTTTGGCTGTAAGTCAGAGAGGTTGAGGAAAGTCATGTCTACCCCAGAGATGAACTTTGAATCACCATGCGTTTCACCTGCTTCCTGCATTTGTCATGCAACATTTAAAATTGATCTCGGAGAACAAGGAAGGTATTTGATGTATGTTCATGAAGACCAGGTCAATCTACCCATGGCTTTTTTTTTTTTTTTAATCATTTATTAAATTTATATGGTTTGAAGTCTTTGGGTCCTTTCAAAAACATTTGTAAATGTGCAATATTATAGGGTTTCCAGGTCAATGATCTAGCCCATGAGTTAAATGCTAAGATATCAGAAACTCAGGGAGGGAAGTAGACGGCAGGAGGCTTTGCTTTTTTTTTTTTTTTTCTTTTCTTTTTTTTAACGTTTATTCATTTTTTGAGAGACAGAGAGAGAGAGAGTGTGTGAGCAGGGGAGGGGCAGAGAGAGAGAGGGAGACACAGAATCCCAGTCAGGCTCCAGGCTCTGAGCTGTCAGCACAGAGCCCGACGCGGGGCTCGAACCCACGGTTGTGAGATCATGACCTGAGCCAAAGTCGGCCGCTTAACCGACTGAGCCACACAGGCACCCCCTTTTTTTCTTTCTTGTTTTGAGTGAAGAAAGAAAACCACCCCTGCTCTGCTTCAGAGAGGAATAATGAGAGAGGTTATAATTTTGGTATCCTTTCCTCCGAGTCTAGAATTTCTTTGCCAAATTCCAGTGAACTTTGAATGCTCTGTCCTAATGTTTTATAGAAATTGACACATATGCCAGGTATTTAACATGGTTTTTTTTCCTCCCCACTTTCTAACATTTAGAACAGAATTCACAGTTAACACTTAACCAATGATTCAACACGTGAATCTCAAATGTAATCAAGGATTCAACATGTGGCTCTCAGATTGGCAGAGATGGCTGTAACACTCCTGGATTTTCTAGGGAGGTTGTTAAAACCGATCATCCTGGACAACTTGGCAGCTTGTCATGGGCACTCCAGGTCTGCCAGAATAGTTCAGTGTGTCGACCTGATTTTGGAAACTTTGGACTAGATAAGTCCGCTGAATTCAGGTTACTCCGTAAAAACCGTGTGTTGAAATGAATATCCAAGGTTAATCAGTTAAGTAGTTTTAGGAATTTTGCCTTGAGACTGGGCTGCACTGAAGGATTCGGTGCTCCATGTTTGTGACTACTTGAGTTCATTTCCGTGATTTATACAAAGTCTAGGTGATTCTTCAGTGATTCTAAGCATTACTCTTAAATTTTACGTTGCCAGAAATACTTTTAGTTTTGTTCCTCAACTAAGACCATATGGTGTTGAAATATAGCCACACGTAAATGAAAAGTAGTTATTTCATTTCTGAGTTAAAGAAAAAAAATAGAAATCTAGCTCAGTAAAACTGTCACAATCCAGCCATGATAATTATAATGTGTCATTTGGCTATAGTTCTTTTACATGTAGTTTTTAAAAAAAAATTTTTTTTTAGCATTTATTTATTTTTGAGAGACAGAGACAAAGCATGAGTGGGGGAGGGGCAGAGAGAGACAGGGAGACACAGAATCTGAAGCACATTCCAGGCTCTGAGCGGTCGGCACAGAGCCCAATGCCGGGCTCGAACTCATGGACCGTGAGATCGTGACCTGAGCCGAAGTCGGACGCTTAACTGACTGAGCCACCCAGGCACCCTTACCTGTAGTTTTTATTAGCCATTTCAGTGTTGTGATGGCTGTAAAAAGGCATTTTGTTGCCCACCGCAGAGATGAAGAAAGCAAGGCTCAGAGAAGTTAAGTGACTGATCCAAGGCCACTGATAAACTTCTGATTCGAAGGCAGAAGCTATGAGATTCCCCTCTCTTCCCCCCCCCCCCCCCCCCATTAAAGCAAAAAGGAAAAAGGCAAAAGTGTTGAATTCTGTGGCACCAGCTCTGGCTTGGAACTATTTAAACAATATGGGCACTTGCATTTTCTTTCTCTAAACACAGTGTTATTTCCCAGTGTCATTTCTCTGTTTGGACTCGGAGTTATAAATCCCTTTCATTTTGATGTTCTTAATAGATGTTGATTGGTAGAATGCCATGCCTAGTCTTTATGTTCGATATATCATGTATTACCTGCAAAGTGCTTCTTTGCTTCGTACAATCTTTTGGTTTTACCTTTTGATCTAGAGATAAAACAGGCAGAAGCAATGTGATTCCTGTCTTTAATGTAATAGGATTCCAGACATTAGGAATTTCCACTTCAGAATGCAGCCGGAAGTGGGGAATGGGTTCATTCAACAATGATGTTTTGTTGGGTGAATTGTGTTGGTTGCTTACAAGGATGTGTGTGTTCATTTAGAAGCAGTAAGAGCAGGTTTTTGCTTTCCAACAAATCATTCTTGGAAAGTGGTTCTCAGCTGCTGTAGATAAGGTAAAATATAGAATACATTTGGTTTAGGAAAATTTTACATTTTAATTTTTTTTTTTTTCTTTTGAGGAAGCCATGGAACTTCCAATCTGCGGGAAAAAGTTTCCTCATTCCAGTTTTCTTGTCGAGGTCAGTTTAGCGGCTCACTTATGCCTCAGGGGTTGAGATTTTTATAGTGTGTGTTAAATCAGTGCTATGATTTGACACAAGAGAATAAGACTTAGGGAAAAAGAAAAGAAAAGAAAAGAAAAGAAAAAAATCTCAGCATTGCCAGTAAGAGACTTTTTTTTTTAAGAACCAAATTTCAGATCCACACTTTAGAAAGATATAGTCAGAAACCCAATGAAATTTAGGATGAGGCAAATTCTCCGTCTGCCCCTGAATATTCTCTCACTGCAAACAATACACAAGGTTTAGGAATCAAGCCTAAAGGTTAAAGGTTCTTGCTGTCAAGCCAAAAAGGGAGGAAAGAGGTATACTGAAGCATGTCAGTTTCCAGATTCTGGGGCCAAGCTGCTGTTCTTGAAAGGAACAAGGCATCTTCAGAAAAATGTGGTTATCAAACAAGGGGTCAAAGTTTATCTCTAGGTCAATGAAGGGGGGGGGAGGGCCATCCTTCAGGCTCTGAATATAAGCTTTGTATTTAAATAAATTTGTGGCAAAATATTCAGTTCTTAAAAAATTACCCTATAAGGTTTATTAAAGGTTATTTACTAATGGAATAAAAATTGTTCTCACTTATAATTCATATGGAGTAATAATACTAATAATAGGTGTAGGAAAATAAATCTTTACATACGTAGTTTAATCGTCAAAACAATGCCGTGAAAGACATATGCCCACTCTGTGGATGAAATACTCGAGGCTTAGATGCATGAGCATCTGTTCTAAGGTTATAGATAGGGGCACATAAATACACTGTTCCTTCCACCCCTCTTCCTCCAAAAACAAACAAACAAAAAAAGGATGGTGGCGATGTGAATTAGTCCTAATTTGATTTAACATAAAATACAAATGTGCCCCAGAGCGTTCCAGAAAACCAAGTGGGTTTTAGGATGGAAGGACGTCTCTCGAATATTCCTCTTCCTTGAAGCGGTCTTTTTTTTTCTCCCCTTTCCCCCAGAAGGGTCTGCGGTTCTGTCCCCGCCTGGGTTCCCACAGCCCTCCGGTGTGGGAACGCCTCGAGGCCGGGCGGCGCAGGCGACCCCCGCGGGCCCCAAAGCCCCAAAGCGCAAGGTCCCTGCGCGGCCGGGAGCCTTCCAGCCCCGGAGGCCCTGGGCTCCGCGCGGCTCTCAGATGCCAAGGGCCCCAGAGTCCCCAGGACTCCTCATTGTTTCCTGGAAAAATATCCCAGTGGGACTTTTGGATCGGTGGCCACGGGCATGCATGTCCCTGGGCCTTCTAAACAGACCAGTGAGCAGGTAGTTCATTTGGTGACCTTTCCTACACATAATCACGAGTGACTTTGCAACAATGTCTGGAAAATAGGCAGTGAGTTGCTTCGTGGAGATCACGGGCAACAGGAGTCTCCGGAACGAGCGTGATAAAGCCTCCAAGAATTATTTAAAAGTTCACTGGTGATGCAGGTTTTAACTTCTCTGGTAGCTGTTGGGGCAGAAAAATAATTGTCCTAGGCTTGTACGAGTGCTCAAAACATGTAAGTGTAGTATTAATTGGCCCTTTATGTTTGGCTGCATGAGTTAAAAGCGAAGGAAAACAAAATCCATCTTGAATTACGATGATGTGCAAAATTCCAATAGGCAGACAAAGAGGGTGAAGAGTTAGAAATTCTGAAGGTCTGAACATGCGGAGCCATTTATTGACGAAATATTGACTGGGTCCCTGTTGGGAGAAGGCACCCGGAGACATTTAAACGAAGTGTAGACAGTTTAAAGTGTATATCTATGTGGAACCTGCTCCCCCCCCCCCCATTTAGTACTGTTTTTCCTCACCAAAAAAAATGGCCTGTGGACTGTTGCCCCTGTTGTGTGCTCATTCTGTGAATATTTTCCAGATTTTACTAGCGGGTTATACAACCTGTTGTGACTATTACTAGTTGTATTTCACTGTCTCCAACGTGCCTTATTAAACAAAAGTTATCTCACAACTCCAGGAGTCACTTCAGTGCTGCAGTTTGAGCTTTAGGGTTTAGGGTCGGGTGGCCGCATCTGTGCTTTGAGGGAGAGTCGGTCTAGGGACAGTGTACAATTTCAAAATGGAGAGCCAGTTCATCAAATTCAATGCCGGCTTTCTGGGATGGAGTCAGGTTACTTTCCCCAACACAAGTTGTGTCCTGGGAGCATCGCATTAAAAGTACCGTATTGGCACTCACGTCCTGAGTTTCAGGAAAAGGAAACGTGAAAGACTGTCCGTACATCGCTGTTAGATACAGTATTTTGTTTTTGTATTTATGAGAAATTGAGACTTCCAGGCTACTAGGGAAGAAAAGTTAATTCCTTGCAGTAGAGAAATCAAAGAGCAGTTTCCGAGTCTCCCCCCGGGCTGAGCCTGGAGGAGGTTAGGGGGTCTTTGTGCCTGGGGGATTGTCTCAGTGGGAGTGGAGAGAGGGAGCGGGAGGGATCAGGAAGTGCCTTCCTCTGTGTGAGCCCAGGGATCAAGGAGGGATGGGGGAGGAGAGGGGGGAGCGGGCTGAGAGGGAGGGGTGGCGGGGATCAGGGAATCTTCCAGGGATGGTGAGCACAGTCCTTGTGGCTGGTTGGAGGGAAGAATGGTTTTCTGTGAGCAGAAAAAGTCCCTCGTGGGAACTGTGAAAACACTCAAGAGGATGTGCCTGTCGGGCCAGTTTGCCCCCTTGGAATGTGATTGGACCTAGTACAGCCCCAATCCCGGAAGGAAGAAAAGAGTCCGTGGGCTCTGATGCTTCCAATGACAGGACCTGGCACAAGCCATAGGGAGGTGATAGCTCATCTTCAAGGAGGCTCTTGAACTGTGGGTAAGGAATATGACTGGGCATGTATATCATCACTGCCCAGTTAGGGACGTTTTCTCAAATGCACCTGAGCTCTCGTGGTAGGAAAGTGTGCGCCTCTGTCAGTTCACAGAGGAGTCTTGGAGCACATCTCTTTTGAGCTTAATGTGTAGCTGAAATGCTATCCTCCCCCCCCCCCCCCCCCAGAAAAGGAAAAAAAGAAAAGAAAGGCCATCGTCACAACACCATGCAAATTAGGAATGATCACCCTTGTTTTACACATGAGTTCCTTGGGGTTGGAGGAGATCAGGTAGCCTTTTGAGGGCCATAGTGGCAGAAAAATGACAGATCCAGGATTTTACTCTCCACGTGTTAGGCGAAACTAGCCCAGTGGTACGCCGACTTCACGGAATCTACCAGTCACACATAAGAGAACCTGAGTTAGTGTATGTAGGGTGCTCAGAGCATTGACTGACGCGGTAAACGCCAGACAAATGTTATCAGTATTACACTTAATTTCTGGGTTCCTTGCTTAAAAGACCATTTCTAGGATCAATTTCAGGTGATTTGGATTTTGCAGAACAGGGGTCGGGCTTAGATACCATCATTTTCCTCAAACACCTCAGGTGATTCTGATGCAGATGTTGGTAGATGATTTGCACAATATTCCCATGTAATAGTGATGCTGAGATTTTATCACCCAATGAGGACGCTCCAGCAAGAAGGATACCCCTTTCCCATCTCCTTGAGGCTTTGACCACATTTAGGCAGGGCAGACATTTCCTACCATCACCTACCATACGCCTGACTCATTCTCGGTATTAAAATCAGATCCCATGGCTCACGGTTTTGAAGACTATATACATTCCCTCTTTCTCCAGTGAAATCTGTAAATGTGTTTGGCTATTGAGCCAGACAAAATCTCTATTTCTATTGATATTGCAACGTGCTCGACCGAATTGAGAATAGAACGTTTAATTGTAAGCCTTAAGCATAGGACACTCTGTGATACATGCGTTTTGACATTAACTGAGGTGTTTGATATCCTCATACCCTAGAGCGATAGGAAAATACTATGAAAAGAAGATCTCGAAGAGATCTTTGGGCGTTCTCAGCCAGCCACGATACTCTCTTGCATCCTAAGTAATCATGGCATTGATGTCTCCATCAGTGGAGGGGCAGACCCAGAGGTGGGTCTCAGAGGTGCCTTTGTGGTAAAATAATACTCAGAGACTCTGGGAAACCTAGATTTCCAAAGGTCTTTCTGGACATGGAAGAGTCCTTGAATTTCAGACCTCCAGGGTAACCTTGTATGTTTAAAGCATCGATGGTTCTTATTGTAGGAGGAAGCATGTCAGAACAGACCAGCATACTTGGATCCAACAAACCCAATCTAAATGTAAGGGTGGGACAAGACTGTGACGGCCACCCCCTCGCCTCCCCTGGCAAAGAATGTATCTACCGAACACATATTGGGATTGGGAGTCCAAATGTCTTGTGAATAAATGAATGCAAACTTAGAGAAAAATGTTGTGACGAAGTTATTAAAAACTTTGACCTTTTTTTTTTTTCCCTCCCTGGGAAAGAGAGCATGTGTCTCAACGTATTTATCTTTGACAACTTGTTTTATTGCCGTTTCTGGTGGTGTACCATCTAGATTGATTGGTATCGACATCCAGAGTCTTCCTTAGCATGAAGTGTTGAATCCTTGAATCACAGCCCAACGTGTCTTCAGTGTTCGAGAAAGTTAGCACACTAATGTCAAACCAGGATATACGTTTTATACTTCAACACTGTGGCTTACCTTTAGTTTGCCTTTCTGTAGTACTCTGCATTTTTCAGAGACTCTTCATACCCCTGTGAATTGGTTCCTCATAATCGCCTGTGGCTTGTTCTTACTCCTTTACAAATGGGGAATGTGAGAGCGATACAGTTTAGGCAACGTGCCCAACAGACCATCTGGGTTGAGAACAGGATCCTGGGAATAGAATATGTCTCTCTTCTGTGCTGCTTCTAGCTTCCTTGTTTAGCGGATTGGTAAATTTGCTGCCCTGGTGGTGGCAATTTGGATAAACAGGGTGAGAGTGGTGTATAGGGCATCAGGGCATAGGACTAGGGAGTGAGGTGACAACTGCGTTTCTACCGTTTCTGTGGGTGTAACCGGTGGCTCATGGCAGAGGTCATCGAGTGTATCACATAGAGATCCAAGATAATCCAAGAGTCCGAAGTCAAAGCAAGCGTCAACATGAAACTTAAGTGACCGCAACAGCAAGACTCACATCCCCCGGAAAACTGTTGTCCAATCAGAAGAGTTTCCTCATTCTCTGTCTTCTTGTGAGCTGAGCAATAGCGTGGTTCTTGGGTGTAATTAGCCCATGAATTACATGTGGCACCGGCTGTATGAAGTTGAGTAACAACACAGAGACCTGGATTCTTGTGGGAAAAAGTCCCCCACAATTCTGGCTTCATTCATGCCTGGACATGAGGGAATGACAGCAGCAGGAGATGGGGCCAGGCATCCCCTCCTACACACCACAGGAGGATTGGGACTTGAGACATGCTAGGGAAAAGTGAGAGTTTGGGCTCTGTATTTTGCGTGCCCTCGGATGGCGGTAGTGATGGTGGGCTTTGGGGATGAAGCTTGGCCCAGAATCAATAAACATGAATCTCCGTATACATTACATCAGACCCACCCCTCCACGCCATACTAGCCACCCGACTGTTTCTGTGCCTCAGCATTTCATCTGCAAAACAAGGGATGAACACAGTGTTCATTTGGTTTAGATGAATGAAAGCAAGTAAAGGTGTTTGACATGGTACCTGGTGCAAATTGAGTCCCCATAAAATGTTGGTCGTTGTATAGGCCAGGCCATTTTTTTTTTTTTTCCTGCAAAGGGCTATAGAGTGAGTGTTTTTGGTTTTGCAGACCATTGGTCTCTGTCAGCTTGCCTTTGTAGCACGTGATCACAAAAGATATAGAAGTGTGTGGCTATGTCCTAATAATCTGTATTTATGGACGCGGAGATTTCCTTTAGTCTTTCTGTGCTGATGTTATTCTTAACAATTTTTAAATGTTTTTATTTATTTTTGAGAGAGAGAGAGCAAGCAGGAGAGGGGCAGAGAGAGAGAGAGAGGGAGACACAGAATCCGAAGCAGGCTCCAGGCTCTGAGCTGTCAGCACAGAGCCTGATGCGGGATTCGAACTCACGAACTGCAAGATCATGACCTGAGCTGAAGTCAGACACTTAACGGGCTGAGCCAGCCAGTTGCTCTTGATGTTCTGCTTCCTTTGGATTTTCCCCCCAACCATTTAAAAGTGTAAAAACCATCCTTAGACCACAGGACATGCAGATACCGACAGTGGCTTGTGTTTGGCTGGTCCCTGGTGTAGACCTTCACGTCTTTAATTTGGAAGAAATTATGTGATTTCCTAGCACCACATCTTTGTTTGTGGTGATTCTCATGCTTAGGGTTCTTTCTGTTGGCATCTTCTGGTTATGCAGCAAAGCACCTGACAGTGGGAGGGGCGGGGGGGTGGGGAGGGGGGTTGACAGTCCTCCTCACTCACCCCAAATTGGCTATCCAAATGGAACACTTCGAGAAGACCGTTGAAGTGATAGGGTAGATGGTCCATAAGTGCAAATGTACATTTTTAATTTTGTGGAGTCTTAGCAAGGTCGGCTCAAAATTTCATGTGTAATAAATCTTTCTCACATGATGCGGTAGAACTGCTCTGAGATAAGTGGAAAGTAGTGTCTGATGTATTTACAAGTGCGAGGAAATGTAAAGGAATCTAGTCCCCAGTGAGTCATTTGGGGTAAAGCTATGTGACATCCTATACCCTATTCAGGATTTAAGAAATCTCAGATGAGAATAAAGCCACATCTTCAGATGCAAGTAAAGAAATGCAGGGGAGCCTGGGTGGCTCAGTTGGCTAAGCGTCCGACTTCTGCTCATGGTTTGTGGGTTTGAGCCCCGCGTGGGGCTCTGCGCTGATGGCTCAGAGCCTGCTGGTTGGGATTCTTTGTCTACTTCTCTCTCTGCTCCTCCCCTGCTCTCTCTCTCTCTTTCTCAAAAATAAATAGATAAACATTAAAAAAAAAAGAAGAAGAAATGGAAGGTAGTATTTCACTGAGTGAAACTCTAATATCCTTGCGCTTGAAATAGTCAAACACTTGAAGCAAAGGCATTATTTTTCTCTATAACATTGTGATGGCCCCATTTCTTCTACTTCAGTTTCTAGAGTATCATATCTGGCCTACGTCTGGTGCAAGTCTCATTTTTCACGATATTTCTTTCCAAGTCTCTGTGCTGTGAATGTTTCCTAGGCAAGGTGTTACAAAGTCAGTTAACACGCGCAACCTTTTTGTGGTGTTTGTGATTAATTACTCTGCTATTTTTTCAAGTTTGGGAGGGTGCGGGTGGCGTCATCTTGTAGGTACAAAAAGACCTCACGTGCTGGCTAAAACGCTGAACTGATTCACGAGGTTGCTTGCAACTTCTCGTAAGAAGACCCAGGCTTTTTTGAGGGTACTTCTCAACACTGGAACTGTTTCCATTATTATAAAAGCCATACGTGTTTATTGCAGAAAACATCTTAAAGTAGACTTTCCCCAAACATTTCAATTGCATTCCGTTTGAGGCCCTAATGGGTATAAGCAACATGCACGTGGAAGGCACCACACCCGTGGTAGTGATTTTGCGAGGGTGTCACCAGGCTCATGAGATCCCTACCTAGGATATGTTCCAGGTTCCAAGATACTTCCTGAAGGTTAGAAGACAAAGCAAAATGGCTTCCCATATTTATCATGAGGTTCTCTGAACGATCTGTGAAGGGCGTGTCTCCACTGTTATAGTTTATAGGATAAGCTTTACTCACAGGCTGTGGAAGTGGCTACGTCCAAGAGTTGATTTCAGCAGAATTGGGCAAGAAACGCCATGCCCCTGTGAAAGATTCTAGGTGGCTTATAATTATGATTACTGGTTGACTTGTCTGTCCCTGCTACTTGTGGTAGGATGGGTTGTCATTGCCACTGTTGATGGGTGTTTAGACCTTTCGTGGAGGGACGTGTGGATGTAGAAAGCGAGCGTCTTTCTCTTGTGTGTTGCATTTAGGGGCTTTCTGGCTTTAGCAGCGATTCACGAGCGGTAGTGGGTTTACAACAAAGCAAACTTCGGAACCTTCACTGATAAGGATGCCTTTCAAATTCCTGCAAAGGCCTCAACAGTGTGTCCCATGGTCATGTAATTTTGTAAAACATGCCAAATTAAGCTAGTTTTATGTCATTTAAAAATATTTATGTATTTGTTACTTATTTATTTTTGAGAAAGAGTGTGCACACGCACAAGTGAGTGGGGGAGGGGCAGAAGGAGGGTGGGGAGAGAGAGAGAGAATTTTAAGCAGGCTCCCCACCCAATGTGGAGCCCAACGCAGGGCTCAGTTTCACGACCCTGAGATCATGACCTGAGCTGAAATCAAGAGTTGGACGCTTAACCGACTGAACCACCCAGGTGCCCCTGTTCTTTGTTTAAAAGCAGCATTCCCAGCCACCAAACTGTAGAAACTTTAGGCTCCACAAAACATCGATCTGCTTCTGGCTCTATATTTTCAGGGTGGGACTTACTCAAACCTTTTTGGAAGGGAAGAAGAACGTCTTTGTTGAAAGATAAGTAGGATCTTTCAGTTGAAGAAGAAATTGCGAAAGGGAAAGATCTTCTCTGGGAAAGAAGCACGTAGACGCTGTTGGTGTCCTCCTGTATTCAAAGAAATTTGAGAAGTTTGGGAAAAAGAGGGGCACGTGTCTTCAGCTGATCAAAGAAGAACCTCTTATACACTCATCTTTTTCTTTTCTAGAGAAAGTGAAAGCCTTAATGCAATGCCATTTTAATTTGACATTGGCTAATACATTCTGTATAATTGGTGCTGCATCATCTCCTACAATAATAATGACAATATGGCGGTGATGGTGATGAGAAAAACATGCATGTTATGCGACTGTTACAGTTTACTGAGCACTTTGCCGTATTTTTTTCCTCATTGGCAATAACCGAAACCAAGAGAAAGTCTCTTTACCTATGGCCTGTGGATGCCTTCCAAATTAACTGGAGTCCTATGAAAGATTGAGGTAGAATGGGGTCTCTGTGCTTCTTTCAATATTCTTTCCTTATTTTGTGATGGAGCCGTGACACCATCAGTCAGCTTCTCTTTTGCAAATTCTTCAGCATCATGGCAGTCAAAATAACCATTGAACTTTGACACACAAAGCCAGCGCTCTTAGAATGGCCTCTAAGTTTTTGCTTGCAAAACTACTCATCTGGCAAGCACAGAACCAAGATCCCTCAAAACCTGCTCTCGGTGGTGTTTGCATTCATTAGATTTGTCTGTATGGACTTACTAGTTGCTCTGCTGACCTCTGACTGTTTGACCCATTAAATGAAAAAGCACTATTGGGACACACAACTAAATTTATAGTAATTCAAGGAAGTGGTCAGTCAGAGAAATGTATGGTTGCAAAAGAGCTGACCTCAAAGTTTAGTCAATAGTTCAGTTAAGAAGCACAAGTGCTGAATGTATGGAAAGTATGAAGTGCCCTTGCAGTCCAGAGAAAGGAGGGGTATTGATGGGTGGGGGGTTTCTGGGAAGTTTGGGGACCTATGAGGACATCATGTTAAGATGGGCAGAAAGGGCACGCCAGGTTCAGTTAGTTAGGGTGGGAAAATCAAGATAGGACCAGTCCTTGGTCCCTTTTGGCAAGCTCATGGGATTCCGGAAGAGTATGTTTGTTCCAGTCCAGTGAAAATAGTTCCATACAGTGAACCCTTAGCAGATTTTTGCGTATGTGTTCAACTTCGCGTTTATTATTAGTGTTCAGGATGCCTGGGTGGCTCAGCTCGTTAAGCATCTGACTTTGGCTCAGGTCAGGATCTCACGGTTCATAGGTTTGAGCCCTGCGTCTGGCTCTGTGCTGACAGCTCAGAGCCTGGACCCTGCTTCGGATTCTGTGTCTCCCTCATTCTCTGCCCCTTCCCGGCTTACGTTCTGTCTCTTTCAAAAATACATAAACATTAAAAAATTAAAAAAATTAATAGGTTTCTACATTTTAAAGCTGATTTACTCAGAAATACACTAATCATTATTTCTTATAAAAATGGTTATTAGTCATCTATATTTGAATATATATGTTACTTGAGCAAAGAAATTTGCTAATGGTACTAAGATGATAGAAATTATTTTCATGCATTTTAAGAGAGAAGGCCTGATGATTATATTCTCAACACTTATTTGGCTAATGCCTAGCTGGCTTGTTGAGACTTTGGGCAAATCCTTTTAAACACTCCGAGTGTCAACTTTATTTTATTTTATTTTTTTTAAATTTTTTTTTTTTTTTTTTTTTTTTTTTTTTTTTTGGGAAAGAGGGGGACAGAGCATGAACGGGGGAGGGGCAGAGAGAGAGGGAGACACAGAATCGGAAACAGGCTCCAGGCTCCGAGCCATCAGCCCAGAGCCTGACGCGGGGCTCAAACTCACAGACCGCGAGATCGTGACCTGGTTGAAGTCGGACGCTTAACCGACTGCGCCACCCAGGCGCCCCAACTTTATTTTTTTAAAAAGGATAAATCTGTCTAACTCACAGAATTGTTAAAAAGATATAATAGAGAGTGTTAAAAGTCAGGAACAAAAACAGCATCATGTAATGGTTAGATGTACATGGAATGGTTGAGAGGCTAAATGTTTACTTTTTTCCCCCCAAGGCCCAATTTGAGTCTAAAGTCCATCTCATTTTGTTCATATTTATTTAAAAATTTTTGTTTGTTTGTTTGTTTCAAATAAGCTGTACACTCAACGTGGGGCTTGAACTCACAACCTCAAGATCAAGAATTGCCAGCCAGGTGCCCCTGATTCATCTTTATTTTTTTTTATTTATTTAAAAAAAAATTTTTTTTTTAACGTTTATTTATTTTTGAGACAGAGAGAGACACAGAGTGTGAACAGGGGAGGGGCAGAGAGAGAGGGAGACACAGAATCTGAAACAGGCTCCAGGCTCTGAGCTGTCAGCACAGAGCCTGACGCGGGGCTCGAACTCACGGACCGTGAGATCATGACCTGAGCTGAAGTCGGACGCTTAACCGACTGAGCCACCCAGGCGCCCCCCCTGATTCATCTTTAGATTCAGTGGTTCTGGGAGGGGGACTGTAGCTACCAGAGCTGACCAGAAAATAGAAGTCAATTCAGCCACAGATCCACAGAAAATTATGCGCTGACACTGTGATAAAAAGGAAAGAACCAAAATTTAGAATTCAAAGATGTAAGTTTGAGATTTAACTCTGCCACTAACAAGCCAGGTGATGATAGAAGTATCATTTCATCTGTTTGAAACTCAGTCTTGTTTTGTTTTGAATCTGTAAGGTAAAGTACAGTCTGATGATCTTTGAAATGATTTCTAGCTTTTAAAGTTCTAATGCTAAGCAGCACGTTTAACATAAAGCATGACCACTAGCAAGTAGTGGTAAAAAAGATTTTAAACAGTGATGTATTCATATCCCCGCCCCGCCCACCCCCCCGTAATTTACATTGTTATTTACCTGGATGTCATCTTGCTGTGCTTCTGCTGGGTTTCTTCTCTAGCTGGCGTCCAGCTCTGTGTACATACTGATCCTACTCTGGCTTCTATCAGGGAGAAGGAAGCATTTTAGGGGCCCCCTCTTACTTAGTGATAGCCTAGTTAGAAATGGGGATAAGGATTGGGAGGAATGGTCAGTAAAGACAGCCACCTTGGATGCTTCAGGCCTTTGAGAAGCTTTTAAACAAGACTGGCTTATTTATAGTGAGATGTACGGGAACAGCTTCTGTGCTTGTTGGAGTGAATTATATGCTGGTGTCCTGTGAATGCAGTGCGAGCACATGTCATTTATCTTGGTCCCTATATAGAGAGATGGGCACATGCTTATATTTGCACATTCAAATGTATCTGCAGGTGTATATGAGTAAACAGGAGGGAGTAGTGCTACAGAATCTCAGAACTCAAGTTAAATTTGCACATAACAATACTATCAACCAAATTTGTTGTTATTACCAAAACGACAAAGATAAATTCATTTGAATGCTTGCTGGAGGGAAGAGCTTTATTTACCTTTTTAAGGTGTAATTAATCAAGAAAGAGGTTTTAAAAACTTACATTTTGTTAATGATATACACAGAACAAAAGAATGGAAAGAAACAAGTAAAGAAGTTTGGTCAACCTATATCTAAGTCTTGCTCTGTCCATCCATTCATCCAACCAGCCAGCCAGCCAGCCAGCCAAACGTCCATTTATAGAATCTAACTCCTTAATTTAAAATCAATAGTGATTGTTTTGGATTCTGGGGTTATCTTTTTTTTCTTTTTTTGCACTGCCCAAATTTTATTTTTTACTGTAATATACATTTACCATGTGAAAACAAAAGTGCCCCCAAAATAGAAAATATATTTTGTCCATGAAACTCTTCTTAGGAATAAACTTATCGTTGGGTAGTGAAGAGTTAGGACTTGAGTTTGAATTGGATTAAATATTAGCACTATCCTGACATGCTGATGGGGTGATTCCCAGTTAAAATCACTGGCTGGCGTGAGTGGAAAACATGAGTAGGACTATCTTTGGTTTCCATCCAAGAGGGTCTGTAATTTATTCAAAGCTGCCAAGGATCAGGACATGTTTTCAGACCCTCACTCTCCCACTCTCGTCCCTCAGAGCAGGCTTTCCCAACTCAAAAGGACTTGTCATCAGTCTTTTGGGAAAGGAGTGCCTGGGGTCAACCCACTGACTCTAAAATCACTTACTGCATTATTACTCGTCTTTGCTAGGATGGACAGCTCACCCTCTTCTTTCTTCTCTCCTCTCCATTGCTCCCTTCTACCCAGCATTTCCTTATTAATTTCCCTTCAGTTCTGAAAGATTATTCCTGAAAAGGCAACGTAGAGGGGCAAGGCAGTTGTCTAGTAATTCACATAGAAGCCGGCTACCGAAGACATCCTTGTATTTTTTTTTTTTTTTCTTCTTCTGAGACTGGGTGCCTGAGCTGTTCACACTGGCTGGGAACACTAATCAACACGATCAGAGAGTGAATTGCTTAAAACTATATTTCAATTTTGTTTTTTAGACGTGTATCAGTAGACATAAAAGCAGATGCGAATTTGCCTCCGAGCAAACATATTCAAAGCTCTTTCCCATGGAAACCAAAATGAATGTTGGCATAGAGGGGAGGCCAAGTATATTTAATTTCTTTTAGGCTAGTTGCCTGATTTTTGATCCATCAGCCTTCTTGTTCAGGCCCTGAGGTACTTGGGAGCACAGAATTTATTTACTTTCAGAGCTACCTTAAACATTGACACACAGCACAGACACGTGTCCTGGGTCAGCAAGAGTAGAGTACCCTGGCCAACATTTTGGATTTCTAAGGGAATTAGATATGCAGCAAGAGTTGAATATCCTTTTTAATTGGATACATGTATACCGGCTGATTATAGACAGGATCTTTGGAAGAGGTAGCAGATGAGACATTGGACGAGGCTCTTGTTTCACGAATTTGGGAATTTCTACAAGGCTTCAGTGGCCACTTTTCCCTCAGTCTTAACCTAGAGAGAGAATTTTCCTCATGCTAGTCCTTTATGCCTGGTGAGCTTGGACAATATGGTGGTGAAGGGAGGCAGAGGGGGGCCATATTTGCTGAGGATATATTGCTCGTCGGGAACTGTTCTGTGCTTTACAAACGCTCGCCTTTCCTTTAAATCAGCCTTTGAGGCAGGTGTATTGAGCCACACTTACTAATGAAAGAACCGGTTTCAAGGGTTAAGCAGCTTTCCCCATATCAGAGAGGAAGTGGCCCATTGGGCATTTGGAGCCGACTGGCCTGTCTCCAGGGCTGGAGGTCTTCTGCCAGGACGGCCAGCTTTGTGTGCCCAGACCTCTGGAATCACTTCTGAGTTCAATGGTGACTGTTGCTCAGACGCAAAGAGAAGAAAACAACATTTCAAAAAGCGGGGAGGTTGATAAATCGTTCATATCCTCTACTTAGTCATCTCGACCGGTTGGCCAACTTCCCAGACCTGAGCCTCATACCTCTGCAGGCCGAAGGGGTGAAATCACTGTCTCTTCCTCGTTTTCCCTTCCCTCCCAGCCTCGACTGAAGTTTCTTGCGCAGTAGGTATTCCGTGAATGATTTTTGATGGTGACCTCGATGTTGCCACTAATTCCTGTGCCAGCGAGAATTAAGCTCAGCCTCCTCTCTTGCCTCCAGGAAAAGTTTCCTCTTTCGCTTATGTTCAGTTATTACCTCTTTCTCTCTTCCAAGAAGCCATAATTGGCCCAGGTAAGATTTGGATTTTCAAAACCAGCTTCCTGTGCTGCCCCTTTTCTGAAATCCTCACGGAATCCCGTAGGAGACAAAAAGCAAAGAAACAATCTTGAAATGCCATATGGGAGGTGTCAGTGAAAGCATCTATGTATGAATTTGATCTCTATATTAAAGATCACAGGCTCACAGAATCTATGGCTCCGTTATTTGGTAAATAATGTATCTAGGTGTTTCAGCCTCGAGAGGCCGTTTAATCCCCCTGTTGCTGCAGGACACGGCTGGATTATCTTCTGTGTGTACCCAGGCTTGGCCTCCGTGGAGAGAGCACTGCGGTGGGAGCCAGGTGATGCGACTTTTGCTTTCTGGCTTTAAGTCCACACATTATTCATTTTTGCATCCTCGGTGCCGAGGACATCAGCCGCTGTTTCCCGAAGCATGTGTGTGAATCTGGACAACCCTGCTTGCTCTCTGGGCTTCGGCTCTGAGACGAAGGGACTGGCCTAGGGTTTCTGATGTTTCAGCAATTGTAGGAATGCTTTCCCCTGGTCTGTCCAGGCTGTCAGGCCTCTATCTCTTTATGTAGGTTTCTGGCACAAAAGGTGTCGTATTTAACTTCCTTCTTAAATCTGCCTTTCTTGTGTTTGGTTTCCCCCCCCTCCCCGAATATCTCCCACCATGCTAATCCTGACAAAATTTAGTTGTCGGTAAAACAGCGTGGGTCGCGTGTGTCTTTGCTAGTCCTGTCTCAATAAGGGTGGCAAAAGCGTTCTTTTGTTTTTCTACCCCCTGAAAGGCTCTTTGTGCAACTTGTTATCTCTTTTTTATATTCTGCTTTGGATTTATTTGTCGACGTGAAAGTGACTGATGCACACAATGGCAAAAATATCCAGTCGTGGGAAATAAAGGTGAAGGCAGGGTGGTTCTTTGTCTTTGTCCACTGTGTCGCGAATCAGGTGGTGTCTTATTTTAAAGCTCTGTATACATAGCTAGGGTTTCCGTTTCATAGCCAGCGATCTCTGTTAGTAACTGTGCATAACATAATTTTCACACACACCAACCACCACTGAGAATACCACTCACCTTTTATAGTCGTGTTTTCACAACTGATTTGCAGAGTTGACTGTGACATCTGAGTCCTGGCAGTGTAGACCAGGAAGAAAAAAAATGTGATGATATTGGCTACAGTTTTTCTTCCAGCCCACATCAATCTTCCTCCTCAAATGGCAATGCTAATTAGATCTTATATTTGATACATACGATCTTATATTTGGATAACCTCTCTGCGTTCTCATGGATCAGGTAGGTTACATTACTCCCCAGACCTCATTTTTTCCCCCCTCTCATCTTTAAGATGGGGGTGACAACACTTCTCCAATAGGGTTTTGGGAAAAATGAAAGAACGTGTACATGAAGGAGGAAGGAAGCAGGAGTTGACTATAGCAGGCAGTCAGTGAGTCAGAATAGCAGCCTTTCATATATCACTGTTGCTACCGTTGACTTAATTTTGCCCAGAATGTTGAAGGAATCATCACAAGAGGGATTTTGAGGGACCCATGTTCTGTCTCTGGGTAACCAGTTTACAAAGACATGATTTCAGAGGTAAGCTGCCCTGCATGGCAGTGGATGAACCACACTTGGACTGGGGTGGGGGAAAAAATGTGGTTTCAATTCAGATGCAGTAACAAAAACAGTAGCCAAATCTCAGACAGCAAGTCTTTTGCAACATGGTGTCCCCCCACCCCCCACCATAGTAAAGAGATATGGAAGAAAGATACCTAATTACCACATGGAACATCATCTTGTGGTCCATTTCACAGGTTCCCCCCCCCCCATTTGTAACATCTTAGAAATGCAGACTTAATCGTGAGAGATTAAAAATGCCTATTGTTCTTTCAAAGGGTTTGCAGTGTTCGGATTCCTCCCCCTGCCCCAACTCCCTTCTGTTGAAAATCTAGGAGTTGTCCCATTTTTAGCAAGTAATAACTGTGTCAAGCTGTGCCAGCAAAAATGTCCCAACACAACTGTTAATAAGCATTGTCATTTTAAGCATGAAACAGTTTAGCTAATGATTTATCTCTTATAATGTAGCACTCGGGGCAGCTGTATGATTGGTCTCTTTAGCAAGTCAAGTAATTTCTTTAACAAAATGTTAAGCACAGATGGGCCAGAAGCTGTCAGTTAACTATTATTGTGTCTACATCTGCTTGCTTTCAATGCACTGTTTTATGTATTCAGTCAGTAACTTAGCCGCAGCTCCGTGAAAAGGCGAACCTACTCTGATTGGCAAATAAAATGTTCATTTGTCTCTTCTTCCTATTGTTTTGTTTTGGTAACACATGTCAGCAGCTCAATTACCCAGTTCATTAACAGCTCCCAAAGGACATGATGGCCAGCCCGTGATAAGAGGGCCATTGTGGCACATATGGTCAATAATGGCCTCTCTCTTGGCAATTGTAAATAAAAGTCACTTGGCTCTTTTCCTTTCACGAGAACTACCGTTTTCCTGTTCCCCTTCAGTGTGCAAATTACCTTTCTTTGCTCCATGCAGCCCAATCCCCGGGAAACCAGAACCTAGCTTCCCTGCTTTTAGGGCCATGGGGACTTAACACGGAGAGAGCGAGCTCTGGTTCTTAATTTTAATTATGACTGACTTTTAAGCTCTTGAGGGGGGAAATTCTTATCATGGGAGACTATTCTTAGAAAGCTGTTAACTGATTAATTAGTCAACTAATCAGTTTTCCTAATTGAATAGCAACACATTTTCTTGGGCTTTCCTCTGTTTCTCTTTGAAATGCTCCAGTGGCAGTGACCGCAGCGTTTTTAAAAAGCCGTTAACTGCAAATAAAAATCGTTTGCAGGGGTGGGGTAGGGAAGTGTCACTTCATCTTTTCCCTCGGTGAGAGAGATTCATGTTGTTGAGAGCAATTCTTGTCACGCGCACCTCCAGGTCGTAAACCAGAGGGTTCAAGAAGCCACCGAGGTAATCTGGGTCAGCGTCAGGGTCTCTAAGCAAGTAAGGATGCGTCCTGCACTTGAAGCCTGGGGAGGGAGGTGCTGAAACACTTTGGTCACGATTCTGTGGCTCCCCCAGACGAGATGCTGCTGTAATCGCGGGAAGAAAAAGGGCCCAGGCAGGTTTTTCCTTAAATGTATCAAGTGCATATGGCTGTTACAGGCCATTTACTGGCGGGGCTGTGACGAACAAGGAAGCATAAGCTTTTCTTTCTGGCTTTGTTGTTACAAGGGAGGCCTTTGCGGTGACCGATGATCAGGCGACGGCCGGCCGGCCGTTGGGACGAACTCCACTCGGAGTTAAGGTGTCTCAACGTAACCTAGCTGCAGGTGCGGCGCGCACCTGACATTGCTCCGAGGAGATCGGGACCTTAGGCTCTGGGGGGTCTTTGGGGCCGTGCTGCTCATCGCCTGGGAGGCAGCTTGGCCGCTCTGGCGGCTCCATAGCTCTTATCTTAAGTAAACACCCAACGGTCCATGTCGTGCACTTGAGAGAACTCTGGGGCGGGTGTGCAGCACGCGCGGCCGGCCGGATTCATAACCAATCTGTACTCTCCTCCCGGGGCGGCAGGCACTCGGGGAGTTGTTGAGTGTCAGGGTTTATTTGTGCTATTTTGATTAGCACCAACCTGGCAGGAGCTTATTTTCCTTCTAATGACCCCGTGCTGCGAGAAGGCGGCTTCCGAGGGAAGGACCTGGGGCGGGGGGAGGGGAATAGCGTTACATCTCTGCAGCCCCCAAATGGGGACTGCGGGGCAGGGGCCACAGTGGGGAAGTGGCTGCGGGTCTTAATTAGATGGAGTGTTCTGAAAAGAACCTTTCTTGGAGAAAGCCCAGAATATTCTTGCCACAGATCATCCTACCTCCTTTTATTTTATTCTTATTCTTTTTTTTCTGGCGGGGGGGGGGGGTACTTGTTAAAGATTCTTGGCTGGCACCTTCGGAGAAGTTGTAGAGGTGACAAAAAGCAAAACAGGACCCCCTCCCCTCCACATGGACCACCGATGAGGTGACGGGCCATTTCTCCCTGTTTATCCACCAGCAAAGTAACAGCTCCTCAAATCGTCCCTGAGTCAGGAATTCTGGGAAGTTCTCTTGAATGCTTGATCGTTTGTTAGGTCACTTGTGCACTTTCTACGTCCACCTTTGGATTTGGTCGTCAGTCTTCCCGTGTGTTCCTTTCAGGAGGGTATCTCTTTTCCTTTCTGTATCTCTTTTCTTTTCTTGACCTAGATAGGATTTAAACACACTTAAAAAAAATAATGTTGCCGATTACTTCTCAGCTTGTGAATTAATGTGGAAGAGAAGGTTCCAGGTGCTGAAGTCTCTAGACTGGCTTGGATTAACCCCTACTGTGCATCCATTTCAACCTCCCCCCGCCCCTGGAAGAAAAAAAAAAAAAAAAACCAACCTCCCCTTTCTCATCCACTCCCGGCTTTCTTTGTGTCTGCTGCTCCCTGCCAGGCAGGTGTCAGACCCCTGAATGAGGGTAAAATGCCCCGTTGATGGATTCCACAGATGGAGCGTGGAAATCGGTAGAATAGGCCTCAGCCACAGGCCATTTCTTGGGATCCAACAAAAGCCTCCAAATAAGTCAACAAAAATCCCAAAGATCACAAAGGGAAAATGTCATTTGTCATTTACTCTGGGTCTGTGAGGGAATATCAGTCTTGCCTCACTCCTCCTGGCTTTCACCCGAGTAAACACGAGAGAGGTCATTCACATCTCTCTCAGTGGAGAAGGGCCACCTCACATCAGAAAACAGTTAGCTGTCCCATCGTCCCCTTCATGCTGGATGGCAAAACTCACAAACGCAGGAGACATTCTGCAGTTAGCCAAGTGGGTGCCTCAAACTTCGAGCTGACCCGTGAAAGACCTTGTGGAATATACCTGCCAGGTCCCCTAAGACCTTCAGATATGGGAGGAAGTGATCTCAGGGAGCTCTCAGGCACGATTCTTACTTTAATTTGTGTTGTATTATTGTTATTTTTTAATCAGCAAGACACAGCTTTGAGTACAAATGCTGATAGGTCGAGCTTGCAAAGATTAGTACAGACGAAAAGACCGTCTGATTTGGTCTGGGGCCATCTTAGAGTGAATGACTGATGATGACGTTCAGCCTCAGAGCCCGCAGAGAGAGATCCCCCCCACCTCCTCTGTGTCTGTAAATTGCATCGTATTATATCTGGGACAAACATAGAGTTTAAATGGTTGTCATGTTTTGATTCTTTAATTATTCAAATGAAAGGTCTTGCTGAGAAGAAAGACAGTGTGCCAAATTCATGCTTGTGAATTATTTTGTTTCTCCATTTTTTGCCTGTCTCCCATCTCTGAATTATATTGGTCTGGAAACCAATAATTATAGAAGTCCACGTGACTAAATCCCTATAAAATTGAGGTAAGATCTCATGTATAATAGCGTTAACTAGGATGAAATATTTCTTCAGGCTACAGAAGAGGTCACAAGGGGTTAACGGACAAAGACATACTCTCTAATTCTGTAATTCCTTCTTTAATTAAACTTCATGGTTGGTCCGCTGGTGGTAAATACTTCTGCCTTCTCCTCCCAGTTTGATTTGTTTCCGAAGGAAGAATTTGTAATCCTGTGGGGGTAATGATTGTTGCCTATGCTTGACCTCTTTTTTTCTCTCTCTCTCTCTTTTTTTTTTAAACTGATGATGTCCACATTCCCAAGGTTAATCTTGGGAGTTAATGTGAAATCATTGGGGTCACTAAAAATTTGGCTCCTGAGACCTAAAATTAGCTTGAGAGGGAAAAGGAAGAAATGACCTTTCATACAAAGCACGGAACTGAAACACTGAGGCACCTGGGGAGAGGTGACTGTTTCCCCGGGATCACTCTGGGGCATGTACTGAATAACTTGTGAATACCCCAACAGATTTCAAGTTATTTATTCCTGCACTTTTGTCTGAAAACAGTTTGAGGTTACTTTACAGGGCTTGAGATCCTTTCACTAAGATGTTTTTAATAGCAAAAAAGAAGGATTTAGTAAAGCTGTAAAATGAGTGATCAGTTCAACTGCTTGTGACCAATAGTATCTTCTAGATTGACGCTGGATCTTATGACCAGGGCTCTGCGATGATTCTTAAGGGAGACTTCAAATGGTCAGACTATTTTGTTTTCTTAAATAAATTCATTCAGCATCTTGGCAAATGGATTAGTTTCTTAGGGCTTTACCCTTGTTTAACGACTACACTTGAATATACAAAGAATTCAATAAATGTTCATTGAATGGAATTAAATTCGATCAGGAAATTGATTTGGTGTCTAATATTAAACGGTTGTGTTTTCATAAATTTCCTTTGATTCTAGGAGGTTTTTGAAAACCTGGGACAAATGAGTCATTGGTGGCAATCAGCTAAATAACTTGTATTAGAATTCCTGTTTGGATTTGTTTCTGGTATTTCTCTTCAAAAGGACCGTGTGTGTGTGTGTGTGTGTGTGTGTGCGCGCGCGCGCGTGTGCATGTGTGCACACACACGTGAGAGAGAGAGAGAGAGAGAGAGAGAAGAAGGAACTGAGCACCTATTTAGAACATACCAGGCTAGAAGAAAGAAAGTATGTCCTCCGAAGCCCCATACACCTGGGTCAAATCCTAGCTTCCTTAGTCACGTGATCTGAATAATGTTGTCTCTGAGTCTCAGTTTCCTTTTTTTGTACAAAGGGGTATTTATTTCACAGGGTTTTTGTGTACTTACATTGGTAAGAGAGAGGTTTGCTCCAGGCTCATTGGAGACATTGAATTACACTCATGTATAAGTCAGAAAATGGATTGTGAGGGGGTTTTGAAAATAGAGTCAAAACTTTCAAGGTCTGATAAGAATATGGATTGGGGTAAAATTGGAGAATTATGCAATTTAGAGCAATAGAATCTCCACTCAGAAAGTCATGTATCATATGTTGGTGTGGGTTTCTTATGAGAGCTGTTCTGGAATTTCAAGTTGGGGAACAATATCTCTATTTAATGAATAATAAAGCAAACTTTGTGAAGGCGTGTGTAGAATATGACTGAGTAACTTAAATGCCATTGAAAATCCCCTCTTAATATTAAGGCTAGACAGAAGAAATAATCCAAAGAGATTATATTACTGAAGAGATTATATTTAATCTAGTTGTTATATCCTGGCAGTCTATTTTAGAGAACTGTCTTGCGGGGTCCAAGTCACAGCATTAGAAAAACTGTAATTTCTTTGTGTTGAGCTGTCTGAAAAAAAAAAAGCCTTGTTTTTACTTTGCTGTAATATTTAGGAGGATTAGGTATTTTGTATCTAGTATCTAGAGGAAAGTTGAATATGTGAAATAGATGAACTTCAAAATACTTTTTCTTGTGCTGTTAAAATGTAAGTGTCAGACTTGTTTTTGGTAAAAACGGAATGATTCAAATTCATGACATTATTGTGATTTGTGTTCTGCACAGATAATGCATCTTATTTCTATTGGGTGATACAAGGCACAGTAGTGTTTCCGTCTTTAGAAGTAGCTAGTATCTCCTAGCTGGTAGATTAGTCTTGGGTGGCTGACTTAACATATCTTCAAGCCCACATCCTTTTGGGCTGTACAGATGGGGACAAGTTAGAATTAACTGGTACAACTGTGGCTTCATGTTGCCAGAAACGATCCATTGGTTCAGATAATTTTCCCGCAGAGAAATCAGGCAAGTCATTTCCTCAGTGTCTTTTGAAATGGTGCTTTATGGAGGTTTTCCTAGTTAGGCACAACCATTGGACTGCTCTTGAATAAGCAGTCTAGAAATACAAGTAGCGACTTATTAGCTTGTCAAAGAAAATTTCATTTTTAGTGGCAAAGCCTGTATTATTGAACTCCTAGACGTTCTGAGTCTTTTTAATTTTTTTTAATGCTTATTTATTTTTGAGAGAGAGAGACACAGTGTGAGTGGGTGAGGGGCAGAGAGAGAGAGGGAGAGAAAGAATCTAAAGCAGTCTCCACGCTCTGAGCTGTCAGCACAGAGCCCGACGCGGGGCTCGAACTTGGTGAACCGTGAGGTCATGACCTGAGCTGAAGTTCGACGCTTAACCAACTGAGTCACTCAGGCTCCCCGTTCTGAGTCTTTTTAATTACTAGCTGTTGGTGATCAACTTGTTTTTTAAAAAAAAATCATAATCCTCAGAAAAAATTGATAATTATTTCCCAGAAAAATACAGTTACGCAAATACTTGCAAAAACTTCCAAATAATGTTTGAGGATTTGTGGACTCATGAACCTCATTTCAGTACATGCTGGGAGACTCAGAAGGGCAGCATTTCCATTTCAAGGTGCAAAATAGTGGCAGAGAAATCAGTGTTGGTCCAAAACTTAAATTCTACCTGGTGTTTCCATTCAGTCATCGTGTGTTTATTGAGCACCTACGGTGTTCCAAGGCTTCCAACAGTGAACAAGATGGAGAGAGGCTCACAAAGCTTATTTTCAGGGGGATGTGGATCGTTCAGGTGAAACACGGTGGCCTTGACCCTCAGAATTAACTCTCACTGGTACTCGCAAATGTAAGCAGCCCCCTTTCTTCAGAAACTAGAGGTGATGTTGATTAATTGACCTGACAGTGCATGGCACATCATATTTACTTGGGAGGATTTAATAACCCTAGAGACTCCCAGAGGAAACATGAAAATTTCCACATACTATTATCCTAACGGGATCATAGTCAGAGAAAGGGGAAGCAAAGATTTAAGGTTCTCACAGGCAGAGGAAGCTGTTGGTCAGCCCTTAAACGCTGTTGGGGTTTGCACCTGAATTTACAGAAGACAGAAAAGTCAGGGCAACAGAAACCGGAAGCAGGGAAGGGAAACATTTTATGGTACGCAATGGTCTTAGGAGAACGACTAATCCATTTCTTGAAAAGTGTATTATGTATGTGGAAGTGTTGCTTTGATAAATTACAGCAGGAAAAATATTATATACTGGGGAATTTGGGGAGAGAAAATGAGAGTCTGGAATATTCTGTAGAGGTGGTTCTCAAAGTATCGTTCAGGATCAGTAAAGTTGGCATACCACCTGTGAAAGCAGAAAACTCTGGAACGGGGTGGGGGCAGCAATCTGTGTTTTCACCAGCGTTTCAAGTGATTCTGAAGCTCCAACAGCTCAAGATCCACTGCCCTACAATGACGCACAAATTACCGCTCTTTTAATCGGACTCACGTTTATCAAACACGTACACACATAAGTTGTATTGGGAGCGTTTGAAGTTTATAATGCAACGTACGGCACATTTCTTAGCGTGTTACTGCTCCTTTAAAACATTCCCACACTTAAAGAAAGTCTGGTTTTATTTCCTAAGTATCCTAAAACAAGATTTGTATCAAATTAGACCATTTTAGGGGCGCCTGGGTGGCTCAGTCGGTTGAGCATCCAACTCTTGATCTCGGCTCATTTCATGATCTTCTGGCTCGTGAGTTCGAGCTCTATTGGGCTCTGTGCTGACAGTGTGGAGCCTGATTGGGATTCTCTCTCTCTGTCTCTCTCTCAAAATAAATAAAATAAACTAAGAAAATGAGACCATTTTATGTTAAATTAGACAACATAATTGAAAAACCAAGCCTCATGGCTAACATATAGCAGATGCATTATATACGATGCTTCCATTTTGCTTTTACGTACAGGAACTTGTTTTTCTTTAATTTGTCATATAGATTATTAATTCGCTCTCTTAATTTTCAAGTTTGAGTGTGAGTAAATTACAAAAGTATTAAATATTAAAAAATTAAAATTATATTTATGGGTTATGTTGGACGTGTACCCCTTTTGGGCAGCTTATAATTGATACTGAAGTAGAATGAAATTTTTGATTTCTGTAGGGCAGAGTTGTTGGAGTTTAAGATAAATGAGAATTGGTACTTTTTTGCATTTTGTCATCGCTTCTGGCACCACCTGTGTTTCCTCGGGTCCTACAGCCGGGGTGTGCAAAGGAGTTACCTTGACAATGACATTAATGATCTACAATTCCTTCCTCATTTGCAGATAGCACACTTCAGCCCCTTCCCCAGAGGATCCCTCAGCTATTTGGGGAGTTTTCAGAGTGCATTTGGATATGCTCAGGAGCAAGGCCCTTGGGTGTCCTGAGCTCTGCTCAGAGTGTGTGGCCTGAGAGCCCTCTGATGGCCCCCTGCTACTGCCCTGATGTCCAGGGCCTCCGGGAGATGGCTGCGCTCCTGCCCAGAGCAGGCCGGTGTCTGCTGTGCCCACAAACCTCAGAACACTCTCCAGGCTGACAGTTATTGTGTTATTGCCAGAACTCACGGATGCCATATTGCATCATTAATGCAAATTCCTATCTAATTTCCCGGTTCCTTCCTCTCTTTCGGAGATGCTCACACACTAACTATGGAAAATCTCCTTCCCTGATGTCTGCTAACACGGACAAACTCAAACTTGCTGGGAAGGGGCCTGCAACGGGCCTGGCTTCAGGGACATGTGACCTATGCAGTCGCTCACTCATGGCCCCATGCTCAGAAGGGCTCTGTGTTTGCTTTTTATGCTCTGTTGTGGCCATCTCACAATTGCGATAATTTTTGAACACAGGCACTCGTATTTTAATTTTTTACCGTGTTCCTCAAACGAGGCGACAGCCTCTGGGCAGCTGCTTGCCATTCAGCAGAGACCCAGGCTTTGAACTTTTGGTGTAGGGACAGGTCACTAGACTATGCCTGCTTTTTCTGGAGTCAGTTCAGGAGGTTTACATCAACAGTATCTAAACTCTTCTTAAATATTTCTCAGTATCTGGTAATAAGATACTAACTATAAGTATGATTTCTTCCGTAGGAGTGGTAGAGTCTATAAATTTGTTGGGATCCTGTAACAGTTCACTATTATTGGCTTTTTAGATACTACATTAGTTTTGGAATTTTTTTCTTTTCTTAATTTTTTTTTTTAAACGTTTATTTATTTTTGAGACAGAGAGAGAGCATGAACGGGGGAGGGGCAGAGAGAGAGGGAGACACAGAATCGGAAGCAGGCTTCAGGCTCTGAGCTGTCAGCCCAGAGCCCGACGCAGGGCTTGAACTCACGGACCGCGAGATCGTGACCTGAGCTGAAGTCGGACACTTAACCGACTGAGCCACCCAGGCACCCCTGGAATTTTTTTTCTAAAGAACCACCGTTTTAAACAGATTTCCTCATGTAAAAGTTGGAGAAAGTTAATTTGGAACCAAATTAAATGATTCATTCATCAAACACAGACGGAGTACCCATTAAGTGTTAAGGACAAGGGCCCTAAAAGTGAAAGAATGCCTGTCCCTGTTTGCTAAGATCTCATAATGGACCACGACTGACAGATGCAGAGAACAATGATTTCTGCCTGGGGGGCCTGGAGACAAAATAGGGGAGGAGGTATCATTTAATAATATAATATTGCAGAGAGGGGCTTGGTGTCCCAGGGAAGACATTGGGAATGGACGTTAGGATTTGAATCTTTAAGGCTTGGTCACCCTTGTTTTTTGACCCCCATTTTATCACCTTCTCTGTCTTGTGCCTTTAGCCTCAGCACCCCAATCGGATGAAGGCTCCGACATTGACTCCGAACCAGATTTGCCCCTGAAGAGAAAACAACGCAGGAGCCGAACCACCTTCACAGCAGAACAGCTTGAAGAACTGGAAAGAGCTTTCGAGAGAACCCACTACCCTGACATTTATACCAGGGAGGAGCTGGCACAGAGGGCGAAGCTCACGGAGGCCCGAGTGCAGGTACTGACTCCGGACAGCCACGTCCTGATTAAATCCGGACAGGAAACAAAAAAGTGTCCTCTCATCTAAAGCAGATTTGAAACCAAGAAAATAAATATGTTAGCGGAGGCACTTCATTGTGAACTGTAGCCTTTAGTAGTATAAAGGTCCCACCTTTCTCTCTAGCGCCTTTTTAAAAACGTTTATTTATTTATTTTGAGAGAGAGAGAGAGCAGGGAAGGGGCAGAGAGAGAGGGAGAGAGAGAATCGCAAGTAGGCTCTGTGCGGTCAGCAGAGAGCCCAATGAGGGGCTTGAACTCACAAACCGTGAGACCACGACCTGAGCCAAAACCGAGAGCCAGATGCTTAACCGACCGAGCCACCCAGGCACCCCTCTCTCTGGTTAAGTTGCCTCATCTGGAAACGCTGTGTTCTTCCTGGCGACTTGACTTTCATAGTCAAAATGAGGTTGGAGACTCAGCAGTGAACTGGTCAGTCGATCTGGTCTCTAGATTGATCAATGCATCTCATATGCAGCTGATTACCTCTCCTGTTATAGACTTGTTCAGAAATAGCCTCTTCCAGGCTACAAAGCCTCGTCAGAAGAACTGTCTCATTCAACTTGGCTTTCCGTGTATCATAGTGCTAACAAAGTGAAGGAACGCTAAGAGGGATTAAGAGAAATCGCTCAAGGAGCTGCAGTCTAATATGGTTAATGAAGTCAGCACAAATAATAATAATAAAAAACCAGATATAATAAGTACCCTAAGACAGAAAGAGTGCAGTGAGAGTTAAGAAGAGGAAAGAATGAGATCTTGCTGGAGTAACAGGAGGAAAGGCTCACGAAGAAGGCCGATTTAAGATGAACTTTCGAAGCTACAGAGAAATTCACTGGTCAGGGAGGGTGGGGCGAGTACAACGTGAGTCAACCCACGAGTTACAGACCTGGTGACATTTCATTTCCATTCATGTTGAAGGCACAGTGAATTGTTCAATTTGGCTGGAGGCTAGGGAGAGGTAAGAGGGGGCAGGGAGGAATATAGTTGGACATCTAGGCTGAGGACATCCTGTGGAGGGCTTGGGTTTCAGGGGAAGGCTCTCACAGTTGATGTGATAGGCAGTGGAAGCCGTGGGCATGAAACGGGTCAGTGGCCATGGGAGTGGAAGGGAAAGGACGGTGGCCAAAGGTATCCAGAGCTGGAATGTAGGCACCCGATTGTGTAAGCAGGACGTGGATGGAAGGGTGAGTGAAGAGAAGGGCCACAGATTTGGGGAGGTGTTATGGTGCAAATGTTTTACAGCTGGAACTATTGAATCTCTCTACCTGTTACATTGGGATACAGTGTTCCTCTCCAGAAATGACCACCACTAACCACAAATTATGATAATATGTGTACATAAATACTGTATTATATAATATATGTAGTGTATGTATTCTGATATTACATATAACAGTGTTACAAATATGATATACCTCAAATCTAATTGTTTTATTATAGTTCTGTGATGACCTGATTTAAATCTGAAGTCAGATCCATTCCTATCTCTATTCTTCCAGCAAACTTTTATTGAGTGCCCACTAGATTCCAGGATTTGGTCCCTATACTCCCTGTTGGTCAAGCCCACATCCCGAGTCTGTCCTTTTTAGACAGACAGAAGACAGCTCTGAACTCGGAGTCAAAAAATAAGCATGGATTTTAAAGAAATCAAACAAAGAGAGTGACGGGAAACTAAAAGAATGTTCAGTGTTGTTGTACCTCGTTCCTGCCTTTGCCAAAAACAAGGACGGGGGACAGAATGAATCTCAAGCCCTTGCAATTTGCGCAGTGCCCTGCATTCACATCTGGCTCAGTGAATGTCAGAGGAGAATGAGAAAGGCCCATTAACTTGCAGAGGACATGGGATCAAACCAATAAAGAGTGGTTCATATTTTTCTATACAGTGACCTCCTCTCCAAAGCAGGGCCCTCATTAACCTAACAGCTGTCCTAATGTGGCTTTAACCCGGTGACTCTTTACATTCCTTATAGCTTCATTAGTTCCCTTGAGACACATCATGTCTTGCACCACAGCTATGATCTACAGCCTAACAAATTCCCTACAACACCCGGCATATGGATCTTTTACTTAACACAGCAGGAAAAAGAAGGGAGTAGTTAATCACTGATTAAAATGCCAGAACAAAATCCTTTAGTTTTTAGAAGGATCTGGGAAAGCAGTAGCAAAGTCAACTCAGTTTGAGTGATAGCCAGAAAGTGTGAGTTAGTTTAATTTGGGGCACCTGGGAAAACCAAACACCAAACGAACCCCCCCTCCCCACCTCCAAACAAGTCTACATTCTATTTTTTTCCCCTGAGTAAAATATTTCTAAAGTCTTCTGGGTACAGATGGCATTAACGTATAATAACTTAGGCGTTTGTCAGTATTTCATAAAAATTTGTTTAGACGGTAGCTATGTTGTGTTTATCACAACTGAATCTGAGTACACAATCTAAGAATTATTGTACACCAAAGACTGATTTGCCCAATTCCCCTCCTGGGTGTCATTATGCAAATAATGGGAAGCATTCGTTTTGTGGGGAAGAATGCAAATATTTATGATGTGCAAAAGTTTTGGTAAATATTCCATCTGAGAACTCCACAAAGCAGAGAAGTATCACTTTTCCCACCAGGATAATGGAAGACAGCAAAGGAAGCTGTTGGAGGAAACAGCATTTAATTAGGAGTCACAAGATGTGGGTTTTGGTCTCAGCTTGCCAAACGTGTTTTGTTGAGGAAGTCACTTGATTCTGCTGTAATCCTGCTGGCTTCAGTTTTTTGTTGTTGTCGTCGTCGTTGTTGTTGTTTTGTTTTGTTTTAAAATATGGGATAGGTTAGATCAGATGATCTCAGTTTGGGTCCACAGATGACCAGGATAATCATGGAAGAACTTCAAGAAATCTAGGGGACTTGAGATTTGTACACACAATTTTGTGCCTTTGCCTCTGTGTGTGTGTGTGTGTGTGTGTGTGTGTGTGTGTATGCATATACACAAGCATTAACCAGAGAGGGGTCCCTGACTTTGTCATATTCTCAAATGTCATCTTCCCCTCTCCCATCCCCCGATTAAAAATAACTAAGGGGCACCCGAGTGGCTCAGTTAATTGAGCATCCAACTTGATTTGGGCTCAGTTCATGATCCTGGGATCATGGGATCAAGCCCTGTGTTGGACTCCACACTGCGCATGAAGCCTGCTTTAGATTCACTCTCTTGTCTCCCTCTGCCCCTCTCCCCTGCCCTCTCTTGCTCTCTTTCTAAAATAAAATAAGTAAATAACTAAATATCTAGGATGCATGATTTCTCATCAGTAATTTGAGATTCTCAGGGAAATCCAATAGGCACTGAGTGATTGATTGATATTTTAATTTCAGTATAGTTAACACACAATGATGTATTAGTTTCAGGTGTACAATATAGTGAAATTCAACATTTTTATACGTTATTCAGTGCTCATCACAATAAGTGTCCTCATAATCCCTTTCACCTATTTCATCCATCCGCCACTCACCTCCCCTCTGGTAACCATCAGTTTGTTCTCTATAGTTAAGAGTCTGGTGTTTGGTTCATCTCTTTTTTCTTTATTTTATTTCTCAGTTTTCACATGAGTGAAATCATATGGTATTTGTCTTTCTCTGACTGATTTCACTTAGCATTATAACTTCTAGATCCATCCATGTTGTTGCAAATGGAAAGATTTCATTTGTTTTTATGGCTGAGTCCATTGTATGTATGTATGTATGTATGTATGTATATGTATATGTATATCTATCTATATATATATCACATCTTCTTTATCCATTTATCTATCAATGGACATGTAGGCTGCTTCCATAATTTGGCTATGGTAAATAATGCTGCAGTAAACATAAAGGTGAATATAGCTTTTTTTTTTATTTTCTTCTTTTTTTTTTCAATATATGAAATTTATTGTCAAATTGGTTTCCATACAACACCCAGTGCTCACCCCAAAAGGTGCCCTCCTCAATACCCATCACCCACCCTGCCCTCCCTCCCACCCCCCATCAACCCTCAGTTTGTTCTCAGTTTTTAAGAGTCTCTTATGCTTTGGCTGTCTCCCACTCTAACCTCTTTTTTTTTTTTTTTCCTTCCCCTCCCCCATGGGTTTCTGTTAAGTTTCTCAGGATCCACATAAGAGTGAAACCATATGGTATCTGTCTTTCTCTGTATGGCTCATTTCACTTAGCATCACACTCTCCAGTTCCATCCACGTTGCTACAAAAGGCCATATTTCATTCTTTCTCATTGCCACGTAGTACTCCATTGTGTATATAAACCACAATTTCTTTATCCATTCATCAGTTGATGGACATTTAGGCTCTTTCCACAATTTGGCTATTGTTGAGAGTGCTGCTATAAACACTGGGGTACAAGTGCCCCTATGCATCAGTACTCCTGTATCCCTTGGGTAAATTCCTAGCAGTATATAGCTTTTTGAATTAGTGTTTTCATATTCTTTGGGTAAATATCCAGTAGTAGATTTACTGGATCATATGATAGTTTTATTTTTAAGTTTTCACGGAATCTCCATAGTGTTTTCCACAGTGGCCGTACCAGTTTGCATTCCCACCAATGGTGCACGAGGGCTCCTTTTTCTCTACATTCTCGCCAAACACGTGTTTTCTTGTATTTTTGATCCAATGGGAATTTGAAGCCACCCAGCAAATCTGTGTCGTTCAGAAGTTACGATAGGTATGGAACATTTGGGCCTGAACTCCGTAATGATGCAAAAATATCATCACCCTGAAATTCTCAGCAGGAGTTTGCTCTTGGGGTGAATGAAGATGCATGCAGTTGAATTTGCCTTTCTGTGTGTTCACGGTCCTCTGACATTCCTCAGAGCCTGGAGCTTCTCCTTGTCAACCTTACCCATTCTTCCCCCCGCCCCCAACCTGTTCTCTGTACAGTGGTCACAGCTGGAAAGCAGCACTGGGAGAGTGGGATGTGGAAAGAGAGGGGGTGTGGAGTGAATGAGAAGGTCCAGGGATATTGCATCTTATCCTGAATTTACCTACTTGGAAAGTACTATGTTGGCATTGTCACATTACACATCGCTGAATGTTGTGTTTAATCAAGCATTTTAAATGTTGTGAATTCCCTTTCTAAGCATTAAGTATTATATCCTCTCCCCATTTTTCCAATTACATTTGAAATAACCCATCTGGAATAATGTAGGTTAGCTTGCCTTTGAGAACCACACCAAAAATCTGAACCAGTAATTTCTTGATGGGCAAAATTAGACTTACACCATGGGATAATTAGCACTAATCCATGAAACTTGGAAGCAAATTTAACCCAAGTCTCCATTCAAGCCAAACTGGCTTTCAATTATTTGAGGTGTTATTTGGGCACTTTCCTGTTTGCTCATGGGCACAAAAGGCTTTGGCTGTAGACCAGAGCTGGGAAGACAAAGCAAGGGTTTAATTCTTGGGTGTCTAAGATAGTGACGGCAATGTGATGTTTATACTTCATAGCTAACTTTTTTATTATTATTATTATTTTTTACATTTGTTTATTTTTGAGAGACAGAGAGAGACAGAGCATGAGCAGGGGAGGGGCAGAGAGAGAGGGAGACACAGAATCAGAAGCAGGCTCCAGGCTCTGAGCTGTCAGCACAGAGCCCAATATGGGGCTCGAACTCACGAACCGTGAGATCATGACCTGAGCCGAAGTCGGACGCTTAACCGACTGAGCCACCCAGGCGCCCCAATAGCTAACTTTTATTAAACACTAAATACTTCCTAGGTGTTCTTTCAAGGGCTTTAATTGTAGTGTCTTATTTAATTGTCACAACAATCTTGTGAAGTAGCTTTTTGTTTCTCCCACTTAGAAGATGAGAAAGCAGAGGCCCACAGATAGTCAACAATTTGTTCAGGGTCACAGAGGTAGCAAGGTGGGGGGCATGGGATTCAATTTTTGCCCGGTCTGCATTGAACCTGGGCGAATAAAAGGTATTATTGTATCTTTTAAAACACAAAGCTTTCTTCAACTTGTATTGTTGAAAGTCTAGACAAATTGGTTACTTATGTGACCCAAGAAGAGAAAAGTTTAAGAAAACCCTATTCTCTTTTTGTGGATCATTATCTTTTTTTCCCATAGTTATCATGATGTGATGAGGATCTTTCAATCAATTTAAATTTTGCTTCAAAAATTCATTGGATATTACAGTACCTCAGAAATGGGTCTGAGGATCATTTCCAAAGGCAGGAATACAGCTTTGTAGAGGGACCAGTAGGGAAAGATCCGGGGGCAGATGAAAACGAACCAGGTGGCAGTTCATCAGATGAATTAAAAACTTGCTTTGAGGGAGGGTTTTGATGCCCTGTGGTATTATACAGGTTAATTATCAGCATTTAGCTGTAGCTAATATCGTTATCACCCAACGTACGCCTCCTGCCCCACTTCCTTACCATGTTAGGTGTTATGTGGAAGGCCAGGTAATGTGTGGGGAGGGTGAGATTACATTGAATTATAGATCATAGACTTACATTTAACACGTAGGTAGCCAACTTTGTAAAACTTGTTCTTTCTGCCCTACTGGCTAAGAAATTGATGCAAGACCCATATTCTCCTTTGGAACATCAGAGGCCAGTTTGTTTCTGTTGCCCATGCTATTCTTTTCAGAACAAAGAGCAGTTTCTAGTAATTGTAACAACTGAGTCATAAATGCATTCCACCCGTTTCAGATGAAGTTATTCAGTGTTGTGCACTCACCCAGTTCATTTAGTAGATGAATCATTGATGTTTAGGAATTAGTGATACAATATTGAATACAATGTTAGTGATACAACATAAGACCTCTGAACGCTAAGAGAATGTCTTTCAGTCAAAGATGGGGTCATAACAGTACCCCAGGATCCCTGTGCTTGGTCAGTTTAGATATTGAAAATGAAGGTTATTTCAAGGACACTTTTTTCCTATTAAAAACAGTAGGTACGTCTTTTATGAGTTTCAAAGTAGAAAGAAGGCAAGGACTACTTTCTGATATATATATGTAATTATATAATTATATATAAAATATATTATATATAAAATTATATATATTATTAATATATATATTAATGTTTCTTTTGGCAGATACAGCTGGTTCTAGGAAATGCAGAAGGCTGGCAATGGCAAGATAATAAAAAATCTGGTTAAATGGCTAGAGACAGGAAGGACAGTCCTTAGTAATCTCTGGTTCTCTCAGGAATAGCCCTCTGGATTTATTTAGCCTAAATTTAAACATCATTTAAATTCCTTCCACTGGCAAACTCTTGAACCTCCTGTCGAAGGTTTGTTTTGGAGTAAAGATTTGCTTCCCCAAATGATTTCTCGTCATCTTTTGTTGTAGGTATAATAGATACCGCATTGTAAATACTTTAAGAACTTTTAAATACAACTCCTGGTAGGTTTACTCAGTGTGTCTTCAGTATTTGTATCATTTTGGAAAAATGAAAAGAAAACCCCCAAAAACCATACATCCCTAGTCTTTTGGATGCCTGAAGATATTTGTAGGAAGTCATGATGTTTCTTATTATTTCTTGTTTGAGCAAAGACATTTTTCATGTAAAAAAACAGTGGGTTATGGAGGAGTTAGAGTGATCTTGGATCAAAAGTAGGTTGAGATTGAAGGAGTGATCAGGCATCACCACCCACTGGATAAATCAAACTTGGTTTACTTATCTAAAGGTTACAGAAGGAAGTTGGCACAGAGAGGTCGGGAGCATGTTCTGATAACAATGGAAGTACGGACTCAGTTCTTCATAAACGATCTCAACAGAAGAAGGGAGGATAGCTAGTCCGAATGAGTGAACTTTTGAAAATTCAGCTCTCTTCCCAGCCTACAGTGCACATAGGTGTCAGAAATCACTTCACCTGGGCTGAGTGTGACTCATTAATCTGAAGGGTTTGTAATATAAAATACGACCATGGTGTGTGGTATAGTACAATACACTCAGGCTTGAATACAGCCCACATTCCTTACTCTCAGCCTCCTTCAGCCCCAAACAGCTTGTTCTAAGCACTTCTGGGAGTCATGATAACAGATGCTTAGCTTTGCGGAGAGAAAACACAGTTGATGCAAACCTGAAATTGACTGCTTGCTGTTCATGGTTCTATTATCCCAGGTGGCAATTTATTAAGTTAAGTAAAACTCTAATTCAATTATGTATCAACATGGGAAAATATTGACTTACCTTCTTTTCCTGTTGGAAACTTAAGGAGTATTAAATGCTAGTATTTTGTGGAAGTTCAAACAGCTTTCCTTACCAGTGTCTTACAACATGCCAGGAGAAGACCAGACTCCTTTCCAGCCAAATACTTGGGTGAATCACAAAAGTTTAAGCAGATACCTTGGCAAGGTATTTGTTAAACTGGGTTTTCTTGCTCCAAGATGGAGAAATTCTTCCCCCCACTCTTAAAAGTTTCCATAACTTAAAAAAAAAAAACAAAACAATTAAGTTGTCTAATTGTTAACTTTGCTCTGTAAGGAAATCAGGTCTTACCTTTTCTTGGACACTCTGGTCTCCTGTATTATCACCTCCATCAGGAGTGACCTTTTGTTAAAATCATATCCATATTCTAAAACGAATTCAAATTCCGTCTCCACTCAAAACTCTCCCTGATTCTCTGCATTTCCAAATATGGAGCTTCTGCTTCCAGGGAGCGATTATTTTGGTTTCCTTAAGGGCTCTGTGCATTCCAGAGGACAAGTCTGAAAGCTGCTGGAGTGCAGGGAATTCTGGCTTATCCTGACATTTTATTCATCCCTTTTTCCCTCTGACCCCCAAGCACAGTACTTTATCCATGTGAAGTTTTCAACGAACTTCTGATATAGGACTTAGACTATCTTTAGTTGGTAGAAATACTCTCTAATTTTTTTTTTAATTTTTTTAAGTTTATTCATTTATTTTCAGAGAGACAGAGACAGTAAGAGTGGGGGAGGGGCAGAGAGAGAGGGAGAGAGAGAGAATCCCAAGCAGGCTCCGCACTGGTAGCGCAGAGCCCGATGCGGGGCTCGAACCCATGAATCCGGGAGATCACAACCCGAGCCGAAACCAAGAGTCGGCTGCTTAACTGACTGAGCCACTCCGGTGCCCCAAAATACTCTCTAATTTTAAGGGAACGTCACATACACACTGTCTCAAATCATCCAAAGTTCCACATTTAAGGGGTGCCTGGTTGGCGCAGTTGGTTAAGCGACTTCAACTCCGGTCATGATCTCATGGTTCGTGAGTTGGAACCCTGCGTCAGGTCCGTGCTGAGAGCACAGAGCCTGCTTGGGATTTTCTCTCTCCTTCTCTCTCGGCCCCTTCCTGCCCTCAAAAATAAATAAACTTTAAAAAAAGGTTCCACTTTGAAGCTGCAGCTGTAAGAATTGAGCAAGATGATGGGTCCCATTAAAAGCCTTGTATCACAGTTGCTTAACATTTGGGTATACGGTTACATTTCTCACCCCTATGGTTGCCATTTCTCTGGCTACTTACTTTGAATTCTTTCAAGGCATTTTACTATATTATACCAAAGTTTTTCTGAGTATATGTGGTTATCATAGTGCTTGGCATAGCGTAGTATAGGTGCTTTAAGCTGTTGTTGAGAGAAATAATAAACTAATTATTTAAGGGATCTTCTTAGATAAAATGCTTTCATTTCTTGAAATACTTACCTCTTTGGCATGTATTTCCATTAAGACCAGAACAATGTGTCAGCTTTGAAAGAGATGGTAAGATGGCTTCATTTAATCAATTATCACGAGCTATGCTTATAACATAGAAACGCTAAGTCAGACTGATGAAAATATTAAATACAAAGTTAGCGTGATAGGCAAGCCCTAATTAGGATATATGTCACGTACGGGTCCGAGAGGTGCTCGTGTCCTCGCTTCGATGTGGAAAGAGATCGAGGTGGGTAGGTGTTGCTGATGGGGACAGTGGAGAGCTCCTGTGGTTCCCAGTCATGCTCGGCCATCCCTGCCCATGGTCGCCATGGGGCTTGTGGGGGCTCCGCGGGCCCATGGTCGGTCCTGGAAACCCCTCTCCCGACCCCTGACATTGAACTCTCCTTTCTCCCCTGACAATACAACACAGAAGGTAGAGGGCTCTTGCGTCTATTTGCCCCGTCCGTAAGGGGCCTTTCATCTGTTTTAGCATGAAAAATTCTTTAAGAATGTACTATTATTTCATCAGTGAAATCCTCAAATTTTAAATTAAATCCATAGGTTTGGTTTAGCAACCGCCGTGCAAGATGGAGGAAGCAAGCTGGGGCCAATCAACTGATGGCCTTCAACCATCTCATTCCGGGGGGGTTCCCTCCCACCGCCATGCCGACTCTGCCAACATATCAGCTGTCGGAGACATCTTACCAGCCCACAGCTATTCCGCAAGGTATGGAGGAAGGGGGAGTCCGGGGGTTGAAGCGTAACTCCCAAGGCTTTCTCTGCTGCTTGTTTTACACAGCCAGGGGAACCCGGGGCGATGCTGACGTTGTTGCTACTTGTAGGTTAATTGCATGGTATCAGGTGATCCTACATGTACCTGTCACATTTCAGAAACATAGTTGGCTCTATGACATTATTTGGATCTCTCTAGATGAACCGTGCTATAATGTAATACTATTTCATTATTTTAAAACAAAAACAATGAGACCAAACAAAACAGCTCTCCTAAATCAATATGGGATTAGCTTTGGCTTTATTAAAGTTTTACTTCGTTTGTACTCCAGTCTGCAGTTAACTAAAGTCCTATGATGGTTACTAACAATAGTAATCGAGCGAAGGTAAGCTTTGATAAAGTCACTGCTGGATGGCATACAGAGGTAAATGGGATAAGTGATAAATTACTTGGGATTAAGAAAGATAGCACTGCAGACGTTCCACATGAATATTTAGTTGCTTTGAAAGTACGTTTGACCGGGGGCACCTGGGTGGCTCGGTCGGTAAGCGTCTGACTCTTGATCTTGGCTCACCGTTGGTGAGTTCGAGCCCTGCGTTGGGCTCCGGGCTGGTAGCAAAGACCTTGCTTGGGATGCTCTCTCTCTCCCTCTCTCTCTGCCCCTCCCCTGCTGGTCCTCTCTTTCTCTCTCTCTCAAAAATAAATAAACATGAAAAAAAAAAAAGAAAGAATATTTGACAAGAAATGTGAGCCTTGCGATTCTGACACTGGTTAATCCTTACCCTGATTAATAACATTCGCTACCAAAATAGGCTCGTTATCATTGTTAATGTGATTTCTGCTCTCGTTTTCTGGGTGAGTATGCCAGGAAAGTATGGACGTCAGTTACGTACTTGCGCGTAAGTGCAGAGATGTGGCTGTGGCTGTTATGAGTGGCTCTATACGCATGTTGTGGAATGCAGTTTGAAATTACTGTTTGGTCTGAGCGGTAGATACCGCTGGTGGCTCGGTGATGTGACCGTCTTCTGCTGGCCTGCACCGGTGCCTCCGAGCTGACAGTCTTCTCCCTTGCAGCCGTGTCGGATCCCAGCAGCACCGTTCACAGACCTCAGCCTCTTCCTCCGAGCACAGTACACCAAAGCACTCTTCCTTCGAACCCAGACGGCAACACTGCCTACTGCCTCCCCAGCACCAGGCATGGATTTTCCAGCTATACAGACAGCTTTGTGCCTCCGTCTGGGCCCTCCAACCCCATGAACCCCGCCATTGGCAATGGCCTTTCACCTCAGGTCAGTCCCGTGTTTCCAGACAGACGATTTGCTGTATACTAGAACCGAACAGTCAATTCCCCGAGGCGGTCGTATAATGAATTGCCAAATTTAAACCATAATGTACTCTTTCTACAAGCCACATGATTTCAGTTTTCTGGTTTCCTTTCTCTCCACCCTTCCTACGGGCCCGTATCAAAAGTTGGAGCTTGGACTTAAAACCCAAGTGATTTTTAAGGTCATCGTGGATATTCTGTGTTTACACCGAGTTGTCAAGGCAGTGGTTGGCTCCACCCCTAGGTCTGAGCTTTGGGTCAGAAGCTCACACACATTTGTTGTTGTTGTTGTTGTTTTCCAAAAGGTACTTGATCAGCTGATACGGTTGTGAACAAAAGCACCCAATATGAAAACACCAAAGCTTTTATAAAGCGATCGGAGGGGAAGCAAACAAATTGCGTGGGGAGAGATCAGCTGATGACTACAGAACTCTGGGATAAATGAGTTATAAACGCACAGATTAGGAGAATTACTGCGACTTTGGGAATATATAGATATTTGAATGTTGTAATTGTTTTTCTAATTTGCATTGGACTGTGAGCCTTTCTTCAGAGATCATATTAATAAATTGCCTTGGTAATTGCATGTTGGAGGGTTGGATAAATTTCCTACATGTGGCATCTGTGTGAGGTTGACATTATTAGCAGTAGTTTAAATACAGATCGCTTGATTTTATTAGGAGAGCTCTTGGCCCAGGTGGCAAAGATAGCTGCCCACTAAATTTGGAGAAATGTCACAAAGGGGTTGCAATCTATAATTGCAATCGAGAATCTCTTCAGGGCGGAGAGTGAGAGTTTTAACAGCTTTATCTTTTCTTCACCCCCTTTTTCCTCTTGGTGGTGAGAAAAACAGAGAGAAGCTCAGAATGACAGAAATGAAAAGTGAAAAGACAATTATACTCAATTACACACTAATCACCGACTATCACCGCTGCCTAAGCACCAAGAGGGCATTCTAATAGGCAGAAAATGAGATTTTAATGGCACAAAGGGTGGCCAAAATAACGACTCATATATCTTCGCCTTCTTCGTTTTCTTCAACTTGTGGTTTGTGTGTTGGGAGTGCAGTTCCTGGGCTCTGCATGAGGGTGATAACTCTGAGCAGCTGAAAAGTTCAAAGCCGTCGGAGTTGAAAAGAATGAATAGCAAAGGCAATGAAATAAACATTTCTGCCTAAAGGCAAAAGTTCATAAATCCTTTTTTGTAACAGTCAATGTAATTAAGTTTCATAGATTCCTATAGCACATCCTGGGATAAGAAATAAGAGGTGGCTTTAAACCTCGGCTGAAAAATAACAACATGAAAACAATGAACGTGCTTCCTACAGGACTCTAATACATTGAATTTCCAAGTGCTGGCATTTGTAAATGTGCTTTTGCATGAAAATCATAGACTTCGATTAGTAGATTCCTCTTTAAAATGCCCAGATTTAGAGGGTATAAGCTTCTTCCACAGTTGAGAAGTTACATCAGAAGTAGTTATCTCTGCGGTTTTTAGCATCAGTAGTCTAGGGCCATAGCAGAGCTGTTTTGAACACGGTTTGGTTGAATGTTTTAATAAAAGTAACCCTCAATAACCCTAACTGCTTCTGTAAGGTGAGACCCAGCACTCCCTTGGCATTTCTTTCCTGTTCAGCGGCAACAGGAAGAATGACACAAATCTGTATTCTAGAAGTGAAACTCCTGACTTCATGTAAGCGTATGAGCTTGTATGTTATAATCAGTATATTATATTTTTTATATTATATAATTGGAGCTATTAGCACTTAGTCTTGAAACTGTTAATCTTTCATTGTATGATTCCAGAGTTGACAGTAGAGTGGGAATCATTCCAATATCAAGCAATGGAAAATTCCACAGGCAACTCCTCCAGTATTTCTTTTCTACGCTCTTCCGTATTCTGTTAATTTTCTCACCTATTACTTCATACATATTCAGGATAGTTTGCATTTCAACCAGACATTTCCCCCTCAAACTACCACGAGGAATCCATATTGTTTTAGTCCTTACAACATCCCCAGTGAGTTGGAAAAGGGACAAATAATACATGATGAAATTCCTCCTTATTTCTTCAGGCAGAGTTGGGGAGTAAAAGATGGTGAGTGGATCAGAATCATGCCAAACATTTAAAAAACAACAGAGTAGGAGAATTGGAAATTAGAACTTGGATTTCTATAGCTTTGGGATTCATCACTTCTCGGGATCGCCTCTATTTAAGCAAGGGGGGAGGACCAAGCCTTGGTTGTTTGGCTTTGTTAGGAATATTGTAAAGAAAACTTGAAGACGAGGTCACTTTGAACAGCCCAGTTTACCTATTAACCAAAGAAGAGAGTAAAGAAAGGGTCTTTAGGGGCACCTGGTTGGCTCGGTCAGTTAGGCATCTGACTCTTGGTTTTAGTTCAGGTCACGATCTCATGGTTCATGAATTCGAACCCTGCGTCAGGCTCTACGCCGACAGCGTGGAGCCCGCTTGGGGTTCTCTCTCTCCCCCCCCCCCACCTCTCTGCCCCTCCCCTGCTCACTCTGTCTGTCTCTCTTTCAAAAATAAATAAACTTAAACAAAGAGAAAGGGTCTTCAGCCTTCTGAGTTATTATATAGAAGTGCTTATTAACATGTTAGATCATATGATATTCAAAATGGAACTAATCCTTCCATGTCTCCTCTTCCTCTCCTACTCCTCCATTTCCCCTGCTTCTCTCTGGACCATCTGATATGCAGACAAATCAGCCGAGGCTCAGAGAGCTTGCTTGAGGCCTGCTGAAGACCACCAGATAGAGAGATTTGAGGTTGGAAGCTGGGAGGCTTGGCCCGTAGTAGGATCTCCCCCATGAGAGTACACAGTTGGGCAAAGAGGAAACAGGTTTCATGAAAAACAGCGGCGGGGCGGAGGGGGGGGGGGCTTTTGCCATATTTTAAAATCATTTAGTAGAGACAAATTTTCTAAACTTTTGGTTCAGGTTAACTGATACTCTTGCTAGTACATTTTGTACATGGTTTTTCAGCTTCACTCAGTTTGTCTACCAATCTTTTAACTTCCCCCAATAATAAAGGTACTACATGGTTATTGTAGAAAATGGAAAACATTTTTTTAAGAGTGTCTTCAGAGTGGAAAAAAAAAACTCCCCTGGGCAACACTGTTAATATTTTTGCATATTGCCTTCCAGCTTTTTTGAGTCTTACGCCTTTAAAGAAACATATAACTGGGGGCACCTGGGTGGCTCAGTCAGTTGCACATCTGACTTCGGCTCAGGGCATGATCCCGCGGTTGGGGAGTTCGAGCCCTGCGTTGGGCTCTGTGCTGTCAGCGCGGAGCGCGCTTTGGATCCTCTCTCCCCCTCGCTCTGCTCCTCCCCTGCTTACACTCTCTTGGAAATAAATAAACTTTGAAAAAAAAAAATATATATATATATATAACTGAGATACTAGTGTATATAGCTTTCTTCTTTCTACCGCTACATTTCATCAGAGGCCTTTCCCTACCTACTAACTTAAATGGAATTGGGCCTAATGGTTTTGGAGTTATTACGGTCAATTCATTGTAGATCTTTCCAGTGGAGGCTGGTTGACATGTTGAAAATAATTTGCCCATTTTATTTGACTCTTTTTCTAGTGGTGTTGGCCATTCACACTTGGAACTCACGAACTAGGATGTGTGCGAACTGTGATGGCATGGGCTTTCTAGTTTCCCGTCAAGAACTTAATAGACACCACCATAAAGAAGGGCAGGTTGTTTCTCCGTGTGTGTGTGTGTGTTTCTTTTGGAGCCTCCGACACGTCTGCTCCCTCAAGCAAAGATTCCTCTGCAGCTTGGAATCGGAGCCATTAGCCAAATGGTATTTCTTAAATGTCCTCAGTGCTTTTCTCGGGGAGGGTCTCAGCCTCATGAGGGACAGGTGTGAAGCAGCAACTCGGGAAGGTCACACTTGTCCAGCTGGCCAGATTTGAGCAGCAGTGGACTGACACGTATCTGAACAAAATATTAGAATATTGACAGAAACTTTTAGGAACTTCGGGCATAGCCTTCCTCGAGTTGCCGAAAGGGTCTGTGCAGCGCCTAATCGTTGGCAAGTTTATCTTGTTCTGAGGAAATCAGTAACTATATCTGAGGAACACGGCCATTTTTCTTATGGAAAAACTGAGGCCAGGGCAACGTGGTCATCTAAATGACAGGGTGAGTTACCGGCGGACTTAAGAGCCAAATCTCTCTCTCTTCCAATTGTTATTCTTGTATAAACACAAAGTACACACATTTCGCTTGCTGAAGAAGCGTCATAGCCTAGCAAGTTTTCCATAGGCTCTGGCACTGACGATATTTGACCCGATTTCCCTGCAGGCGTGGTCAAAAGCTTCACAAATGGAGGGTTTGCCTTCATATTCCCCTAAAGACTGAATCTGTCAGGGGGACCTGAGGCAAGAGTCTCAGTGATGGGTGACAGAGGGGATAGGCTATGGCCCGAACCTTTTCTGCTGTCTCTGAATTGCATTTTGTTTGAGCTACCTAACGCCTTTAGGAGATGGGGCTTATATCATGAATGACAAACAGCCCCGGAGAAGAAAACCGTTTGAGTCACTCTAGCGAGGGCTTTCCCCCCGCCGTGGTAGCAGCCTTCTTTCGAAAAGTTGTGTTCTCTTGGTGTGGGGACAATGCAGACAGAACGCAGGGAAATAGAGACCACGCGTTTCCCCCTGCAGACCCGGATGGCATGTTACCAGCACCTTGCTGCACATGCAGGAGAGAAAAAGGAATGTCGACTTGGAGTATGAAGTGCCGAGGAAATACTACCAGATGCTTAAGACATGAGACTAATTAACATTTGGCCCATGTTCTTCCAATTAACTTTCCTTTGCAAGAAACACTCCCCTCACTGCCCCCCCCCCCCCCCGGAACACACATAGCCAAACCCCAAAAACAAGGCCAATTAATTTCACAAACTTCTATCATTTCGTGCCCCACCCCCATCCCACGTCTACAGTCACCGCAGTTTTTGGTCACAGCTTCTAATGATTTCTTGAGTAAAATACAGTATCGGTGGGGTTACATGGTTTCTAGAAAGCTCTCTCTCTCTCTCTTTTTTTTTTTTTTTTTTTACTGTTATGTTGTATACAAAAATGGGCCAACTTGGCTGCATTTAGGGTTCATCAACCATTGCAAATGATTCTTCAAATGTTTTGGGTTTGGTAAAACCTAAAACACATTTTGCCAAGCACTTTTCCTCCTTAATTTTTCAAACTGTGTATTTTAGGGAAAATTTGATCCATATGGTTTTGATTCATTTACTCTTATATCATGGGCCTTTTTTTTTTTTTCCTATGGAGCCATTTGATATCCAAGAAGCTTTCTGAGCCTTTCCTATGTTCATTTAAAAAATTTTCCTCCTTAAAAAAGAGGAAATCCTCTTTGCAACCTCAGAGGCCATAAATTTTTAGTGCTCTCTCGATTCAGCGATACTTAAAAATACATTTGGTATAAATCTGGATTATTATGAACACATTTTATGTGTAGAGCAGATGGGCAGATTTTCGTTTCTGGTTTATGAGTGAAACCAACGACAAAATAAGAAAATAGGCTTAAATTACAAAAAAAAAAAGTTTTGTGTTAAGCAACCTATAACTGTTATTAATAAGTCCCCACGGTAAGAGCTATGCTCGGAGGCCTCATCTCAAATTTTCGTCCCGGTCTTGGATAAGATGTAATTGAGTAACCAGTACACCTGTCCTATTTCATGGATAATCTGCTGAGGAAAGAAAAAATTCTCCTGCAGACTCGTTGTGTTCAAGGCTTAAAAATGCTCGAATGTTTGCTCGCCGCTCATCACCTAAGGAACAAAGCACAGGTCTGCACGTCTCATCAAGGCTGTCGACCATTCATCTGTGAAGTCTGGTTGTATCCTCGCAGCTCGGAGGGGATGGGGCAGACCCAAGAAAGAGCCAATAGCTCCTCACAGTAATGAGATCATGGTTAACGGCAGAGGACAACCAGGATCAACTTTTGTTCTTATTCGCATTTTACAAAAGAAAACCTTTAGCTCCGCCACCCATCCAGTCGCTTTTAAAGAATAATATTAAAATTGAGATTATTAGTGTGTAATGTATGTAAATTGCATATTTGGTGGCAGCCGTGCCTGTTAGCCAGTGTCCTCATTTCATGCATATATGTATTAGACCGTCGTGGTTCCATTTCAAATTAGACTTCAATTGCTCAGCGCAGTTTCTTTTGACAAACATTTGTTAATCCCGAAACTTATTAGGGAGAAGCATTTGAGTGTTAATATGTGTACACAAAACTCAAGACTGCTTTTGATTTTGCTTGTCACTTTTTTTTTTTTTTTTTTTTTTTTGCACCACGGTGTTCGCATTATCTCAGATTCCTTAGCTGCAAGGCCAGTTGATGGTTCTTTGTCCAGCGAAGGAATAAGGGCTAGCTTACCGCGGATCAGTTTGTTACGTGGATGAGGTGTAGTCATTAAGAACGGTTGCGAGGGGTGCTTTTCTGTTTCACGCAAGGAGCAATCTTCTTCACTGTGGCGTGGTAATTCCTTGACCTTTTCTTGTACCGTTGATCCATGGAAAAGCGGTAAGATTTACCCTGGTGGCGGGGCCAGCTCCTGTTTCAGGAGAGCGATTTTTCTGGATGTTTTCGGGCGTACACGCAGAAGCCGCTTCATGCCAGGCCATTTGTTTTGGGTTGCAGGATCTGTGCCCTCCGCCCTCCTTTATCATTGCAAAGAGCCAGCCCAGCAGCCCATGTCCCAAAGAGGTGCTTCCCTCTGTTTACACTTTCCAGAAAGTCACCTGTGGAGCAAAGAGGAGTGATTTTGATTAAAGAGATTGGTGGGGTGTCAAACAAAGCTCGGACGGACGGAGAGACAGACATGCCGTGCAAAAGCAGCAGCCCTTCCGAGGCTCGAGCCTCATTGTTTCATTTCTGAAGCAGGCCGTGAGCTCAAATCCAAGGCTGCCAAGCCTCCTGTATTGAGGAAGGCTCCAGGATGTTTATGACCATAAATGAGCCCATTTCAGCCACACCAGGATCACTGTTGACCGTGTGCATGTTTCTGTTCCCCCGCCTAGGTTTTCAGATGTTCTCCGTGGTGAAAACATTGTTGCTAATCCATCTGTTGAATTCAGTGCAGGCTGTAATTGACCTGGTGCCTTTGGTTTTTCTCCGAAGGCTGTGGTTGCTACCCTTACAGAATATGAGGAAAGCCCTGGTTTGTGTCAGCTCTGGCCACAGCCTCTTGAGTTAGTTACAGATTGGGAGAATTTTGAAAGAAACAGCTACTTGGCCGAAATCTCCTTTTGAAAGAAGGGCGGGAGCAGCATCAATGACTGAATCTTACATCATCTCACTGAAATGAGCCACAAGCAAACCTTTCTCGCTGAATTAAATTTTTTGTGTGTCTGCTGAGTTGATTTAAATAGAAACTCCATCAGCTGCTTTCTCCTGTACATTGCACAAATCAAAGGCAACACGCCCATGGTTTTTTAGGCCCATTCCGATTTTTTTTAGCTGTGGGGGAGAAAAAAATTGTGTGTGGTTGCTGGGTCTATAAGGAAGCTACTAGAATAAAAAGTTTTTCTTTGTCGTTGGTAAAACACAGGAAGACCGTGCTGGATCCTAGTGTGAGGCCACTGGTCTGAATCAACCCTTTATATGTGGTTGGAATGCAATGTAAAGCTTTTAATTTATTACTGCATTTGCAAAATGGCAATATCTACAGAAATCTGAATACTTGCATATTTATTCAATTAGGGGCTGAATGTGTGCTTTGTAGTGCAGACGCAGAAGACTGGATTTAGTCATTAGTTGTGAACTATTTTTTGTTTTCTTTCTTTCTAAAGAAATCTGTTTTTGCGAAACAGTCTGGGTTTCATCAGAGGTGTGTATTTTTCAATGTACTGTATGCTATTTAAAAATTACTCTTGACATTTAGCTGGAGTTCGGTAAACCAGAGTTGCTGAGATGAGTGACAGCACTGTTCCTGCTGATTGTTCCTATGAGAACGATGGGAGATTGTGAGACAGTGCATTTTGTAGACTCACAGGGTAGTGTTTCCACCTGGAAGGGGGTATTTCCTCCTGGTGAGAGAACCTCAACCCTGAACAATGAAGGAAGCAGGCGTTCTTGAAAGAAGTATCTTTTTCTCTTACAACAAAACAAAACAAAACTGATGTCTCATTTTGGACAGTTTGCATTAAAAAAATTTAACTAAACTTCTGATTTAAGAACGCTCCGTAGTGGTGAGCCTCTATTTATGTGTGACTCCATAGGAAAATTTCTAGTTCAGTGTCAACCCGTCCATGACTCTCGCAGGCAGAATTTTTTCTTTCAGCCTCTGTGGACGTACATCGTTGTGTTTGCACCTTGTTAAAACACGTACCAGGCTGTGTTACATAACAATGCACCCATTCCCCCTTTTACTGTGAGCTTCTGGAGGAGTGGTGCTGGGTCATAATCATCTTTGAACACCCAGAAACCAAACAGTGCCTCGTAATCCAGGCTCATTCCCCATAGTGGGCTCCCTGAAACAGTGGTTTGGGGAAAAGGGATTCGGAGTCAACAATTTGATAAGTGTTATCTTTCAAAATCCCAGGGCCCATGAGACTACTAAAGGCTCTGACAAGGCTTGCAGTATGGAAGCATGTTTGTCTAGCTCAGTGTTTTCTAATTCAACTGTGGAGCCCTTTTGTTGAGTATTAAACTACCAGGTTTTGTGGAACACTTCCTAGGAAGTGCTAAATGAGAGAAAACATGGGTGGAGATCTGCTCATAGTTGTCCATTTCTAAAACGCTTCCCTTGGGTTTTTTTCGCAAGTGAATTTTCTTTCTATATAATGTCTGATGTTATCTTTCACTTGGACACATTGTCCGCCCCATCCCTACCACCCGTATAATAATAACGTAGCATGCAAAAGAGTAATTTTAAGGCAGAAGCTATTAACTGCTTAATAATGTTTAGATAAGGCAGAGAAGGGTGTAAAGAGAGGCAAGAGAATTCTAGTGACTAGATTGCAGTGTGGATGTAACTCATTGATCTCAAGAAGGAGGCCTCAAGGTCAAAAGCAACTAGATTCCAAAACTGATCAGCTGTGTGTCTTCAGGCACGTTGCTTAAACTGTCTTCACTTCTGTTCCATCTTCTTGTTAAACTGGTACAGAAGTAAGGACTCCTTTTTGGTGTCTGCTTAGAATGCAGTAATTGTCATGTGCCTGAGACAGGAGAGTCCCCAGAAATACAATGTACAACACTTAGTTTTGTTTGAGAGATTCAGATCACGGGGTGCCTGGGTGGCTCAGTCGGTTAAGCGTCTGACTCTTGATCTCAGCTCAGGTCCTGATCTTACCCTTTGTGAGTTTGAGCCCCATGTCAGAGCTGTCAGTGCAGAGCCTGCTTGGGATTCTCTCTTGCCCCCTCTCTGCTCCTTCCCTGCTTGCTCTCTCTCTCTCTCTCTCTCTCTCAAAAATAAACTTTTTTTTAAAGAGAAATTCAGATCACTAGAATGTAAGAACACTCACTCCAGCAAGAATAAGGGCCACGATCCGTCATTCCATGGGCCTTAGAGTGGGGAGGGGCAGGGTTATTCTAATGGTTCCTTTGCTCATTCTCATTTTGATTTATTGAAATACAATATTGACATGAACACGTTTTGAAAAATCTACGGTTCAGCTCCTATGGGACTGGAAAGATAAGCGAATCTGATGAACGCTATGCTTCTCTCTCATCAGTAGAAGATAAAGGTAGCTAAAGTAACAGGTACAGTGGAAGGATCTTCGAAAGTAAGGGACAATCTGAGTAGTTGAGTTACTAATTGGGGAATAGTCTTTTAGTCAGTAAATTACAAAGACTCTCTTTAGTCAAGATCGGGAGGTGCAGGTTTAGTTTCTGTAGCTCAGAGAACCATGTAAGTGGTTTCACTGTGGGCCCCATATGTTCCCAGCATCTATCAAGTTGCCTGTGCAATAGGAGACATAGCCACTGTCCAATTTATGATCAAGGACACAAGTACATTTTCAGGTAGATGAGCAACACAACATCTTTGTGTTGGCTCGGTGTCCCTGGAGTTGGGTAAGAAAGGGAATTAAGGTACATAGGATTTTAGCTTAGTGGGGTAGTAGCTTCTGGTTCTTGGAAGACTGTCTTCTCAGACGTCCCATATTGATGGCCTTGCTGCAAGTGTCCATGCATCTCGGAAATCCTGTGAAATAGGCAGGAACACATTTCTTAAAAGGTGTATTCTTTGACGTTTGCAAGGCTGCCTTCTGCTTTCCCATGGTTAATAGAAATCGCCTTCCTGAGATCTACTCATTAAATTAGTATGACTTGGTCTTTTCAGTTGGCTCTTTTCTCTACCCTGAGAACATACCTTCTTTCACTTGAAGAGAAGGGTAGGGAAGCTTCTCTTCTGTAATTTTAGGCATTTAGTAGATGGAGCCTTAGGACTCCATCTTAGGACTTGGGCAGCCATAGAAATATTTGCCTACGTCACACATGGTCTAGAAGGAAGAAGAGATTTCCTTGTTGAGATGGGCCACTGTTTTTCTCCCTTGGTAGGCTGGAATGTCTGTCCTTCATGTTGTTAGAGCACCGGGGGGAAGGGAAAATCTCGGGGGAAAGAGAATACAGTGTAGCCCAACATCCTTGGTTTCACAGGGGCAGAGTTGAAGCCCTTCTTTCTAAAAGCCAACGTGGACTTCAAGTTTATTATAAGTTTGTGTGTGTGTGTGTGTGTGTGTGTGTGTGTGAACCTTAGAGCTGGGCAGTTAAGGTGCAGCAAGATTGGCATTTATGAATGGTTATGAAGGTGAATCAGCCCTCCAGTTCCTGGAATGCAGGTTTAGTTTATGGGCAATTAGAGATGAAGTTTTAATCCCTGAAGTATTGTGGGATGCCCAAGTGTAGAGCTTTTCGCTTTCGTGATTTGGAATCCTAGATCCCAAAGGGTCAGTGAATATTTAGCAAACATGTCCTGAAGTGGTCATGAAATTAAACCCAGATATATGTTTGATTTTCTACAGTCATGTGCTCAGGCAGGTTTTTGAAGCGGTGATGGGTTTGAGTACTTACCTTGGAGAGGACTGTGGTGGTGATGGGAAGAGTTAACAGCAGGTAATGCCATTCCTTCCAGAGAGAGTTTGAGACTCTCTGTGGTAAGTGATGAATGAGGGTATCTGACCCACATCTGTTTTCCATTAGAATGGAACATTGCCCTGACATCGTTAGGAGCATTTGTCAAGATTCCCTGGACAGAGCTTCTGTAAATTACATGCTGCAAATGTGTCAGGGTCAGATAAGAGGATATCATTAACTCCCTCAAGTTTACTCAGGGCTCTGTCAGTCCCTCTTAATATGCTAACAGCCAACGATTTTCCTTGAGCCGTTTTGTTGTATTTTTCATTCATAGAAGAAAAAAAGTCTGCGCTATACTCTCCCCCCCCAATATTGCACATGTTCTTTTCCCATAAATCATATTAATTGTAGACATGGTCACAAAGCATATTAAATGCAGGCATGCGTAAATGAATTAAAACATATGAGAATTTTATTATGACCCATGGTGGGTCTAACATAGTCAAATACCAACTGTATTAACTGGCATACTTTTTCATTTAGGTGGCGTAAGCGTTCTCTTAATGGGCTTTATTTTGTTGGTACTAGATGGACGTGCTCATCATTGGCCAGAAGTAAACACTGTATACGTGCATGTGTGTATGTGTGTGTGAATGCGTGTGTACATACACGTCATTACCGCAAACCATTTCTGTGCTGAGGCTTTGCCTGGTTTTAAGTGTTAGTCGGCAGGGCCGAAAGAGTATTGCTATCAATTTAACAGCTTAGCTCTATTGAGAAATAGGTACCCTGGAGAACTGATGAAACAAAAGTTATCCTGTGATTGGCCAGAGGGCTGGAGATGAAAGGGCATCTAGAACTTAGGGTTTATCCGAGACAATACTTGCTGTGCTCTTTTCAAATAAATCTTAGAAATCCGCGCAGCGTATGAACCACACTTGTCCGGCACTCATACTTTTGAATCATGCATTAAACATAGCTCCTTGCAAAATGTAAGCTAAGGATTAAAATTAAAAATAAGGATGTGGTAGCTGTTTTATAAGCACTGGTGTTCTATCTGGTTAGGTAAAGGTCGGCCATGCCCTTCCCATAACTGTGGGTGTGGGTGAGAAGGTCACCATACTTACCTTAAAGAAACTCTGCCCTCAGGCTACTTCCCTCTTACAGCTTTTAAACCGACAGGGCCAAAAATCTAATTATTTCGATACTAATCAACTGCAGGATAATTCCTAAGGCATTTGAATCTGAAGGCAATGTTCTGGTTCTCCCTTGTCCAAATTTAGGCTTTTCAAGCCTCAAAGGTACAGTCACTGAAATATAACCATCAGATGACTCCCAGAGCAGCTGTGTTTGCAAAACACACACACACACACACACACACACACACACACACTTAAACGTTCGAGTATTTTTGTTTCATTTTGAAAATAAATTAGAGCCAAATTCAATATATATACAATCAGTATATAGAGTTTGGGAGGGGAGGGTAGAAGCTAAAAAAAAAAAAAAAACCAAACTAAAAAAACCCCTTTATATCCTACATAGCTATATTTCACGACAGTTTTCTAAAATGTAAATAAATGTGCATCATTAAATGTGAAATCACAAGAACATCTGATTAGTTCGGCACAAACAAGAAAACAAAGACACGAACCAGGATTCCCACTGAGGAAAAAAGATGCACCGAGATATACACCATAATTTGCTAAATCATTTGAGATTTTTGATGAGCTCTGAGCCCTTTCAGCTGATGGCAAAAACCGTAACCCGAGAAGACAAATATTTTCCAGACACGTTGTTTTCAATGTAAATCTTCATTTGGCCCATAGTTTTTATCTTTTATATTTCATCTTGCAATAGGAAAATTAATTCAAGAGAAAGATGTCGTGGAACAATTGTCGAGAGTTAGTTTTTCCTGAACCGTATAATCTTCCAATCAAGATATGAACACCCTGTTTGGAATTCTGAACCTGGAGAATGACTTTAAGGGGATCTTCAGAAAATGTCTCTGATCATTCGAATAACTGGAGAATCAGCATTAGCGTCGGCACATGATTCTAAGGCTTTGAATTTTTTTTTTAAAAAGCTTATCCTTAAAACAATCTAGAAACAGTGTCTGGGAAGTGTTTTTGGAGGTAACAGTTTAGAAATATACTTAATAGGCCTTTTCAGACTCCTCACCTGGGAGCTGTACTCAGACTCAAAGGAGTTGTATGTCCCAGGGGGACACGACAGCGATCTTGGTCATTGTATCTTCTGGGCTTCTGTGGCATTTAGTAAGAATGTGGTCAGTGTTCCGTAGACAGAACTGAATAGTTCCAAGTGCACTTATTTTCCTTTGAAATTGTTTGTGAAAACTGGGTAATTATTCTTCCCTTGACTCCAAATTAAAAAAAAAAAAAAAATTAGCAAAAATGCCAGTCCTGTAGTAGAAATAGCTCACTAATGGTTTATGAGGGGGGAAAATACCCCACTTTGCAACAAATGGAGATTTTATTTTAGGCTTCAAATGACAAATGGCTGTAGGAAAAACATGTATAAAAGAAATCGTGACAATATTCTTAGAAAGAAAATATGGCTAGAAGACATTCCATAGCCATACTGGGGGAGCTCTAAGAAGTTCGTTTACCAACTTCTTTGTGGAGCAAAAAAAGAAATTTCCATAGCTTCTCTTGAACCACATGAAATACAAAATAGCTTTTAAAGAAATGTACATGAAAGTGTAATGGGACCCTTCCATAGAGATTTGAGGTTTTAAATTATGTTAGGGGAAAGTAATGCATGTTGCCTTGATATATTCACTGTTTTACTTCCCGACGCAGATATCCTCTTCGGTTTTCAAATGAGAAGTTATTTGAAAAGATGTACATTTCTCAAGTTTTCTCCATGTGAAATCCTGAAATCAATCGTGTTAGTTTATAATTATCTGTTAGTGTCCATTTTGGGCCAGTGCCTCTTGCCCATCCTTAAATAATTCTGGAGAAAGAAATGATGGCAATATGTGACCATCCCAGTGGAAAGAACTGGTAGGAAAATGTGTGTCTCTTAGGCTCTGTCAGGGAAGACCAAAGTTGGGCTCTGGTCCTTTTAAGTGTTTCACATTGGCCACTACAAGTCCTGGACTGCTGAGCGAAGGGCTCTTGCTCAAGCAGAAGCTGTCACTTGCTTTCTGTGTGTGACATTGGCAATACTGATAGGAAGACCCAGTGTGGATTCCTTCCTGTTCCATTTACGCAGCAGCCATCCCTCCTGACCGGGTCGTGCTCTGCAACGTCTTAAGGACGCTGTGCCCTGGAACCTTAAGGAACTGTCTTTCCAATGGCCCTGGAAAACGGCTCTGGCAGATACGGCTGTATCTTCTCCATCCTCCTGCAGATATACTTCTAGGTCTTAGATTTAAGTCTTGTCCTAAAGTATTTCATAAATTCAGAACTGCAAAAAGTTTCTCCCTGAACAACGTAAGCTGAATTTTGCTTACAGGAAGGACTCATTTCTTCTCTTTTCGGATCTTCAAGGTTTTCTCCAATGGACAAAATTATTACCGCTTTCAAAGTTATGCAGACTAAGAAATATATGGCAGAGGATGAAAAAAAAGTTTATCACAAAAATGTACAGGATACCTCATGGGCGAGTGTGCGTGTTTTGAATAACATTTCGCTCTCACTCCTCAACCTTCATTGTATATAGAGTACTCCTTTTCTCCCTTGAAGTGACATAATATTAACTATTTATTAATATTAATATATTATAATTACATAACATATAATTATAATATACTATAATTACATAACATAATTATAATATACGAATATTATATATTTTATAATATGGTAATATATAATATATATTATATTTGTAATTATAATAATATAATATAATATTATAACATAATATTAACTACAAGTAAGTATTTTCACAAGGGGTGCTATTTTAGTTTAAAATGTATTTCCTTTTTACCCAGTGCCATTGGCCATTTTTCTTCTCTGGATTCATGTAATTACAAAACGGCTTTTTCTAAGTACTTGTTTTTACTCACACACCTTATTTGCAGTAAAGTATTTGTGCCCTGTGTCCTTACCCCCCTTTCATTGAAATAGTTACATTTTTCATATTGTTATTTTCCCCATCCAGATACCCATGATTTGAAGGGATGTGCTTGGCACTGAAAGACTTCCGTTTTAGATCCTTTTCTTCTAAGAGACACGAATGGATAATTTGGGCTGAAACAAAATACTTAATAAACTAGACTGTCAATAGCATTTTTATGAATGTTCCAAACATATACTGTAAAATCATCTACACAAACTCAAAGGCAAAAAAAAGAAAAAAAAACCCATGCAGGTGGAAGAACATTCAGGAAATAACTCAAATGCATTCTGGGTTATGTTCACAGTTTTTAGAAGGAGAAAATGAAGCAATCAACTGACCGTAAACGGCGTCGGGTAGGGCCCATGAGAACCCCATGTTCTAGAGACCTCTATCGTACTGCAGCTCTGAATCCGACTGATTCTTTATTTTGTGACTTTCGTTTTCTCCAAATGCCCAGTAAAATAAAACTATGCTCTGTCACATATGATTATTTTTTAAAATATATGTAGTTTTTAAAGCTTTTTAAAAAGCTATTCCGCCACATAACTCAAGGAAACTTAGAGCCCCTGGAACATCTTTAAAAATTTGGGTATTGCTGTGTCCCTTTCTGCACACTGGCCCCCCCTTTCTCACATGCTCACACACACAAGTCAAATGAAAGGCAGACAAGGAAACAGAGAATAGCTCTTAAGGGAAAAGGTGAGGGAAATCGGTGCCTTGTTAAAATACAGGAAGAAAGGGTAATCCATAGAAGGTTTGTAAGCAGACCCCCCCTTTTGTCTCATGGGGCTAATTGAAGATAGATCTGTTTAAAGCTGCATTTCAAGAAGATTTTGTTTGGCTATGAGGATTATGCAGACCTCTCCCAGAGGGGATTGTGGCATCCTCGGTTTTGAAATCTAATTTAGGATGCCTTTTCTGGGATGCAAGAGTAGTCCCTTGCTGGAACTCCTACATCCAGGATTTTGTGGTCTGAATTACCTCGGGGGACAGCACGAGGCCGGAGATGGGGCTTGGGGTTCATTGCTACTCTCTCCTCCTGCCCTTATTTGTACTTTTAATTTCTTCCTCAGATACAACAGGAATATTTTTTAAATAATTTTTTTAAAGCGTTTTTATTTATTTGAGAGAGAGAGAAAGAGAGAGAGAGAGAGAGAGAGAGCGCAAGCATGAGCGGGGGAGGGGCAGAGAGAGGGAGACAGAATCTGAAGCAGGATCCAGGCTCTGAGCAGAGCACAGAGCCCAATGAGGGGCTCGAACTCATGAACAGCGAGATCATGACCTGGGCCGAAGTCAGATGCTCAACTGACTGAACCACCCGGGCACCCCGATATAACAGGACTATAATGGCATTGCCTGCAGTTGTGGGCTCCTGCACTAAAATACTTGGGAAACAGGTAATATTTGGGGGGGGGGGCTCTACACACAGTACCGGATTTCTTCTGCAACTGCTTCTTGACCCCGGCTGCTAGATCAGAGCAGCGGAGAAAAATCCCTCCCTCTCTCGGGTGGCAGTTTTCCAGCTGCCAAATTAATTAGCCACTTAACTTCCATCACAAGGGGCTGTAAGGGTCAGCGAGCTTGAGTTTGCGAAACCCTTCCCCATGAGCATCTGAAAGTCATTCTGTTACCACAAGGTGGTTTTTCTTTCTTTTCTTTTTAAACTTCTCTTGCTCTCCAGGGTTATTTACAACACCTAATGGACTTTTTAGAACATGTTTGCATTGCCACCTTTTCTTTCCTTTTAACACTTCTTATATATGAAATGTTTAGAGAAGAAATGAAAAGGCAGGTAGTGGAGGCAGTTGGTTACTACTCCCTTCCTTCCTTCCATTCATCCATCCTTCCCTGCCTCCCTCCTTCCCTCAGTACCTAATATGTGACAAGTACCAAGTTAGGTTCTAGGACTATAAAGGTAAGTAGGTTATTAGCCTCAAAACTCTCATAATTCAAAGTAGGTGAGCAAAGTCATGATCGCGTAGTGGGAGGGATGAATAAAACGCTTGGGAACATCGGGGAGGGAGTAATTATTTCTGATTACTGAAAGATGGCCGCATTAGGGAGAGGAACCTTCTGGAGAGGGAACGCTATGAAAGCAGACCTAGACATCTGAAAATACACAACGAGGATTTCATTTGACTCCACTGAGCTTTTTAAAAAACATAAGCAAACGTGTGTTTAAAAATCACATGTGAAACTTCCAGATGTAATCTATGATTAGCCAGCGCTCTACATGAACAGATATAATGTCTCCCTCTGTCCTTCTGTCCCTCCTTCCTTTCCCCTTCTTTGAAATTCTAGTCCGATTTTATCATGAGAGGCATGGTGAGTCTCTCTTTCCACCTCTTTTTCTTTTCCCTCCCCGCTCCCCCCTACACCTTCCTCCCCCGCCTTCCTTTTTTCTGAAACTGCAGTCAGATGTTATCGCTGCGCACGAGGCGGTGTCCACGCCCCTTTGCCTTGCAGTCATCGTCTTCTGGAAGGCCCTGTAACAGCAGATTTCCGAAGAAATAAAAAGGGGACCTTTCCGGTGATTCTTTCAGCTCTCGGCTCTGATCTGGTCCGCCCTGCATTCTTACTTCCTCCCAATCTGCCTGTCTACTTTAGGTAATGGGACTCCTGACCAACCACGGTGGTGTGCCCCATCAGCCCCAGACCGATTATGCTCTCTCCCCTCTCACCGGGGGCCTGGAACCTACCACCACGGTGTCAGCCAGCTGCAGTCAGAGACTAGACCATATGAAGAGCTTGGACAGTCTGCCAACGTCTCAGTCCTACTGTCCACCCACCTACAGCACCACGGGCTACAGTATGGACCCTGTCACCAGCTACCAATATGGGCAGTATGGACAAAGTGAGCCTTGGTCTTTCTGGTGGGGGGAATTCCTCCTGAAAGGGCGAAAAGTCCCCACCCTTCCTTAAGAAAGAGGGGGGGGGGGCGCAGAGGCACCATTAGGCCTTACATCCCAGTATCAATGTTGCGGCAAAGCCAGCCGATTGTCCCGGCAAGGGCTCCCTTGTCTAATTATTTTCTTAACTGATGTCAACGACATCTTGCGATTATTAATTGCCGGAGATGTGAAACCTGATTGCCACTAGGTAAAACACGAGGGTTGGCCAAAATGAAATAACCCCTGGCATTAGAAACACATGTTCTTAATGAGGTCAGCTCAAGGATCACATGGGGTATAATCCCAAGGACACAGACTTGTGTCAAACTTGTCCCAGGAATAAAAATATTGGTCTCGATCCTTTGATACCGTGGTATGAAATATGACATCGTCAGCCTGTAGCTGATTTTGCCTCTTGCTGTGAATTGTCCCAACGTGACCTAAAGAGCTGTGCGTGTTTCCTTACAGGTGCCTTTCATTATCTCAAGCCTGATATCGCGTAAGTGAACTGTCCACTTGCAGCTCGAACTGGCCTTGTTTCCGGTCTCCCCAGCCTACACGTGAAGAATCTCCTCAGAAAACAAAAATCAGCTTTTTGGGGGGCGGTCTCGACAGGAGACCAAGAAGAGTGGTTTTTTCTTTTTCTCCCCCCTCCGGTAGTTGGTCTCAAATTCTTTTGAACATGTTGGACAAACGCGATGGAAGAAAGGAAGGCCGGGAACCGTAAAAAGACAAACACAACATTTGAAGGCAATGATTTAACGTGGCTACATATCAAATACCCCAACTCTTCTGTGCTGATGATCAAGGAGCTAAAACATTCCATTTGTGTGTGCGTGTGTGTGTGTATGTGTATGTGTGCGTGAGATTTATCTGGACTGGTTCAGGCAAGCAGAATGTTTCTAAAGTAAAGTCAGAAAGTACTCTAAAGTATGACATGTTTGATGTTTCAGTGCTGACACTTCTACGATCTTAAAACTGCTCACGTAACGAAGCAGGAACGGAGGAATCCTTGACCTTTACACACTGGAAATCGATGTAAAAATAAGTGACACCATTTTTAGGAAGCTAGACTAGATGTAAAGGACCTCCCAAATAAATTATTTGTGATCTCACCCTCCTTTGTAACCCAGTTGTCAATAAATAATGTCCCGGGCGGGCAGCCTTGCTAACAGGATATGGGATAACAGGAAGAAAAGCTTGTTTTTTTTCTCGGTGTGGGGAGAGGTATGTGACATTTTCCCAGTTCATTTTCATTTGGAAGCCGACCTGGCCAACCTGGGGGGAGGGCGCGGTGGAGAAGAAGTGACGTGCGTTCCCACAGCTGCTTATCGGTGTGCAATACTGTGTACCTCACGGATGCTCTGGCAGTGGCCAGGGCCGTAGAAACAGAATCAGAACTCTATTTTTGCAGGTGCTTTATTTTCGCAGCCCATGATTCATGGCGGTAGAATGCATGATGTTCGCCATTTAATGGACAACCAACACCCGGCTTGCTCCTTTTGACTAGAGACCGTGTTCGAGAATAATGCTTTTAACATGACGACATTTACATTCTTCTCTTTTCTATGAAAGGCAGGGCAAGAACAGAAATGTCCACGTGGCTCTCATGTACTTTTAAATTATACAAGGGTATCCAACATTAAAAGACCAGAGGAACTGAGGTTTACATACGTTTGTGTGGTGACATTTTAGAATGTCAATAAATTTGTTTTTCGAGATGTTACGAGGAACGAGAAGGTGGAAGGCAGTGTTATTTATTTCTTTCTATTCTTGGAACCATGAGCGAGGTAGGCACAGATACATTCCCTTTAGAGTTAAGGATGATGACGTAGTCGGTTAGTGAGATTAGGCGTAGTTCCAGAGTAGTTCATACGTTGGTCCTAGAAGGCGATGGGCTTTGTGTCACAGCCTCAACCAACAACGATGTGTTGTAAAAATGTCTTTCGTGTAAAAAGTGCAGTAAATATTTACTATTTATAATGAATAAACAGTTATGAAAACTTGCCCAATACTGCTTTTTTGGGGAATTGGTGACTATAGGGTTAATAAAAATGCGGGTGTGGGAAGTCCACAGAACACACACTTCACTGACAACGGTGACTTTTGGATTAGACTATACCATGGACAGATAGGGTCACATACCTGACGATTGTATTGCCTTGAACAAGCTTGGTTGAGCACACTTTTTAAATGACAGAAGGTTTCTTTTTTTTTTTTTTTTAATGTTTATTTATTTATTTTGAGAGAGAGGGAGAGGGAGAATCCCAAGCAGGCTTCTTGCTGTCAGTGCAGAGCCCAATATGGGGCTCGAGCTCATGATGCATGAGATCGTGATCCGAGTGGAGATCAAGAGTCGGATGCATAACCTCCTGAGCCCCCCAGGCGCCCCTGAAGGTTTTATTTTTGTATATGTGGTGTTTAAGTAGACCCCTTTGCCCTCTTTTCTCTCTCTGTGGTTCTCCAAGCGATCGAATTCCTCAACTACCACTTGGGAGCACGTCTTCCTCCAGAAGTACATTCTCTGTCTTCATCTTCAGTGGTCACCCTGCTGAAATTTTTATTGAGAGCTTTCATATTGTGTCATTTATTTTATTTTAGAAGTTGTCTTCACTCTTCATGAAAAACCTTACTGCCTACTTCATTCACTCTTCTGTCCTCCTTCATCCCCCCCCACCCCCCGCCTTTCGAGAGAGAGAGAGACAGAGAGAGACAGAGAGAGAGAGAAAGAGATTCCTAAGCAGGTTCCATGCTGTCAGTACAGAGCCTGACGTGGGGCTCGATCTCACAAACTGTGAGATTATGACCTGAGCCCAAATCAGGAGTTGGGCGCTCAACCACCTGAGCCACCCAGGTGCCCCATGAGCACTGTTACTATCGAGTAAATGGGTCATAATACCCTTGGAGACTCTTACTGACATTAATCTATTTATTCCTCCCAATACCTTATATGAGGCAGGCATCATTAGCATTGCTCTTTCACAGTTGCGGAAACTGAGGCATAAGGCACTTTTGTGAGATTCCCCCAGTGGCAGAGCTGGGATTTGATTCCAGGCACGCTGCTTCCAGAGCCTGTGAGCTTAAAGTCACTCTTCTGGCTCCTCAGGTCCAGTGTGAGAGAAAGTTCTAGAAGAATCTAAAGGAGCGCTAATTCCATAAGCAGCTAGCCACGTGTGACTGTCATTTGTAATAGAAGTAAATAAAACTAAAAAGTCCCTCAGTTGCACTAGCTACGTCCCAGGTGTACAATAGCCACATGTGGGCAGAAGCCACTATATCAGGCAGTGTAGACATGGAACATTTCCATCACTGCAGAAGGTTCTGTTGGTCAGCTCTGCTCTAAGGCATGTCTTTTTAAAACCCCCAGGACTTGAAGTGCAGGAGGTAAAACTTCCAAATTCTTTAAATGTGTCAGGCGTTCTTAGCTCACTTGTTTCCAGTCAAGTATGTTGCTCTTTTTTTTTTGACAGTTATCTTTTCCAGGGGCACCTGGGTGGCTCAGTCAGCTGAGCATCTGACCCTTGATTTTGGCTCAGGTCATGATCTCAGGGTTTGTGAGAGCTGCGCTGATGGTGTGGAGCCTGCTTAGGATTCTCTCTCTCTCTCTCTCTCTCTCTCTCTCTCTGCCCCTCCCCCACTTGCCTACACATTCTCTCCCTCTCGCTCTCTCAAAAAAATAAACCTTAGAAAAAAAGAGACAATGATCTATTGCAAAATTATTTTTCAATGTTTATTTATTAAAAAAATTTTTTTAATGTTTATTTATTTTTGAGACAGAGAAAGACAGAGCATGAACGAGGGAGGGTCAGAGAAAGGGAGACACAGAATCCGAAGCAGGCTCCAGGCTCCGAGCCGTCAGCACGGAGCCCGACGCGGGGCTCGAACTCATGGACCGTGAGATCACGGCCTGAGCCGAAGTCGGATGCTTAACCGACTGAGCCACCCAGGCGCCCCTATTTATTTTTGGGAGAGAAAGAGAGCAGGGGAGGGGCAGAGAGAGGGGGAGACAGAGAATCCCAAGCAGGCTCCTCACCGTCAGCGCAGAGCCCCATGGGGAGCTCGAACTCACGAATCGTGAGACCATGACCTGAGCCGGCACCAAGAGTCAGACGCTTAACCAGTTGAGCCACCCAGCGTCCCCCTCCCCGGCCCCCAAATGTTTCAAGAACAGGGTAGGAAGGTCATCTTTACCACTTTTTTTATCCTGTTTAATCTTCATGCAATCCCGTGAGGTGGGCATCATTAGCCCCAAATTATAAATAAAACTGAGGCCCAGAGCTGTTTATTAGGTGGGCCAAGGTCATACACAGTCAGAAGTAGAAGCAGGCTTTGACTTCTGCTCAGCCTGGTGGCAGAACCCGTCTTCATTTTACCTTCCCAAATCCTGCTCGCAGTCCTCACTTCCTTACGTCAACCTACCCTCGGGCCAAACTCAAGCTGAAAGCAGGTATTAAAAAAAATAATAATAATTCACTCCCAGGACATGAGAGCGGAAGTTCCAGGAGGTGGGATTGCACGACAGAACCTGATCGTCCACATCACTTTCCCTTCCCTCCCAATCTCAGAACTTGGCGTGTGTGGCTCACGTCTCTTGCTGATACGCTTCTTGACGCCCTTATTTCTGCGTGTCTCTGAGATCTCTTGCTCGGCTCATGTTCCTCATGTTGAAAGTCTCTGTGAAGTCATTTTTTCCCCTGACGTATTTATGTATTTTTGTTTGTACCCAATCAGTCTCCAGAGGAGCAAGGACTTGACTCCCCTCGGTCCTGACCACTCGTTGGAGTCCCTGCTCCTGTAGTTCGTATAGTTATACAGTTTAGCTTGAAAACTCACAAGGAAAAACTGAACATTAGAACCTCAAATTATTAAATAATGGGTGTAGTAATGTCAGTTGCTGAGTCATTCCTTCCTTGGCAGCAATTTTCCGAGGAATAGCTATCATATTTCACATCTGCGATGGGAACGAACTTAATTGTTTTAGTCCCGTTTGGAAAGGGGTTTTCACACGCACTGGGTATTTGGGGGAACATCCTATGTTCGGAGGGATCTTCTCAGTCCTGGCAATAGAGCCAGTGGAAGGGACAAGGTCACTAGCTCGTGGGTGTGAGTTTAGAAAGAGTCTGAAATGGGGGGAGGGGATAGATTTATTGATGCCCTTTGTGCAGACATACGATGGACGACTCAATCCTCAAAATACAGAATTACTCTATGGAGCTAGAACCAAGATGTCTACGGAAAGGAAATCTACTTGGGGATGCAGGCTTGGGCCTCATTCTGAGTAAATGATTTTTGGTGTTTAATTATTTATGGATAAGGAGAGCTGGTGTCGAACACCGAGGAGCAGAACAAGTGACAAGGAGCAGGGTTTAGGCAAAGAGATCCACAAGGCCGACCTCAGCCCCAGGCAAGCACTCATGGGTCTGGAATCAGTGTTGGATAATATGTGAGAGAGAAGAAAGAAACAGAACTAGGCTCAGGCTTCTTGTCAATGCTGGTGATACAAACTAGTCTCTTTCTCATAGATCCACTCTTTGGTATCACCGGCCGTTGAATCCCAAGAGCCTAGCACCATGTCTGGCTCATAATGAGTACTCAGTACCTGCCAGTTGAGTAAATGAATAAATGAATGAATGAAGAGCGACTCTCTTGTACTGTACTCCTGACATGATCTGAAGAAGAAGCTCAATCTTGAGGGTGTGTGAAGCGGGGTGAACAAGTCTGATGTTGCAACAATCCTTGGGGCGGGACCAGCTAGGCGGCTAATGTAAGACCAAAAAGGCACACAGATTATCTTGGATTGGATTAGTAGAAAAGCTTAGGGAAGGAGCGGGAGTCAGGGGTCTAACAAGTCACTCGAGAGTCATCTTTCTGGTGTTTCTGACCGAGGCAGATGGCACAAGGCAGTGAAAGAGCCAGTTGGTTGATCGCTGATGGCACTGGTTCTCACACCTACCTGTACCATAACCTAATTATTAAAAAGTAGTGCTGGGTCTACCCAGCCTTGTGACTCAGAATCCATGGAGATGGGCAGAGAGAGGGTCGACGAAGCAAGAGCTCAGAGAGAAGCCTTTGGCTGGATTGAAGTCTTGGCCACACTTGACCAGGGAACTGGCTGATGGGCTTTCTGGGGCTCAGAGCTACGGTCAGGGTCATTCTTCACAGCGCAGCCGAGGGAGGTCACTTTGGCATATGAGGTCACCTTAGCCTTATATTCCCCCCTGTTCTTGAACCGGAGGGAAAAATGTAGAGAGGCGGCAGTCGGGTGACATAAATGAGGGTGAAACGTGTGGAATCACTGTTTGATTGGCATTGTGTTATGACCCCATCACCTCTCCAGCTGGACATCACCACACAACAATCGGTAGTGGTGGGGCTTTTCCCCAAGTGGTGCATTGACATCTTGTGCCCCAGGCTCTTGTGATCCTGTGGCATTCGGGAGAGTTTGAATCATGGGACCGAAAACATGACTGTCGTTTGGTCCCGCTCATCTGGGTCCACCCACTCAATGACGCTGAGCTCCTGAGCATTGAGCAGAAACCCACAAATGCCGGTTCTTTTCAGTACTTGTAGAGTGACGGAGGGAGGTAGTGTTTTTTATTTCCTAATTAAATGATTTGTTGGATACTTACCGAGCTCCTCCTGTATGCTGGGCAGTGGGGTTTGAATGGAAAGTAAGACAGTCCCTGCTTCCAGAGGACCCCAGCTCCGAATTAGCTGGCTCAGTAAATAACGTGTTGGGACACAAAGCGATACGTAAGGGAAAGTGAGTGTGGGAACACCAGGAGACAGGGCATCGCTCCGCCTGGCATTGTATACTTTTCAGAGGAAGGGACCCTGGGGCAGAATATCTAAGGAGAAATAGGAAGTTACTGGGCAGATGCAGTGCCAAAGGGCATGTCAGTTCCATTTATTTTTATTTTTTTAATGTTTATTTTTGAGAGAGAGAAAGAGAGAGAGAGAGAGAGAGAATGAGTGGGGGGGAGAGGCAGAGAGGGAGGGAGACACAGAACCTGAAACAGGCTCCAGGGTCTGAGCTGTTAGCACAGAACCCGACATGGGGCTCAAACTCACGAACTGTGAGAACATGACCTGAGCCAAAGTCAGATACCTAACTGACTGAGCCACCCAGGCACCCCTAGTTTCATTTTTATATGATGTTAGCTGTGGGGGCTCCAGACAAAAGAAACCAGAGCCTTCTGGGAGTCCCTAGTTTATAGAGTTCAAAGGATAGGAGATTAGGTTAAATGAGCAATTACTTTTTTCCTTAATAATGGATTGAGAGACTTTCTACCTAGGGGGCCTGATAAGAAACCTGGGGGAGAAGGAACACATATATGATCATTGCCTTTTTTTTTTTTTTTTTTTTAAAGTAGGCTTCACGTCCAACACGCAATCCAACACAGGGCTTGACCTCACAACCCTGAGATCAAGACCTGAGCTGAGATCAAGAGTTAGATGCTTAACCGACTGAGCCACCCAGGCACCCCCTGATTATTGCCTTTCTAAACAGATCCTCGAAAGCTTGGGAGGGGTGTAATGCTAACTCTTGTGGTCCGGCTGCATTTTCATCAGTGGAAAGTTCTTTGTTTCAGGTCTGGAACCTGCAGTACCTTTCATTACAGGCTGACTGGGACGATCCACTGTGACTAATTATCCAAATGTGTGTAATGGGGTGCTCCGCTGAGTTTCGGCCCCAAGATCTCTTTGCTCAACCTTGATGGGCAAAGACGGGAAGCAATACTTTTCTTCGTTTTTAAGCTCCACGTTTAAATTCTCTTTTTGGACAAATTGTACCCATTCCCCCTTCCCAAATGCACCCTATTGGGTTTCTTGGTCACATAGAAGGGAGCAAATATCCTCTCTGGGATGGGGAATAAAGAACATATAGGTGGAGGTGCAGATGACGGGAAACTAGGCAGCTTTGCGTATTATATTTACTTGTAGGGGACCAGTTATTTCTTTCTGGGCTTACAGCAGCAGAGGCCTGCTTGAGAGAAGTCAACTGTTCCCAAAAGCACAGTGGCACGCTGAGAGTCCTTCTGGAAACGTTTGGGTCTTGGGTGCTGGGGAGGGGGCTGTGCTCTCAGGCAACCATGGTTTTGTCTCAGTCAACAGAAACAGATGCCACATTTGAATTTGGAAATTTAGAGAAGGATTTCTAATAAGGAGATTATCTATAAAGTTGGAGGGTGTAGGGCAATCACAAGGGATTATGTGGAAACCTGGGGAGAGGAGGAGAGCTGCTTTGGGACGGAAAGGGAGAACTTACTGGAACCTGGAAAGAGAGCGTCACATAGAACAGTTGGCTCTGAGAGCGATGGCTCTTGAAAGGACACAGACATCCAGAGGCAACTGCGAGGGAGAGGGAGCCAAGGGAAAAATATCCTGGCTTCATTTTCCTCCTCTCTCCCAACTCCTCCTGGGGGTCCCATTGGCCGAACCCAGTTAGAAGCCAGAGGGTGCAGGAGCCACGCATGTGGGCCCGGATAGCAGCCTGCTACGTGGAGAGCAGGGTGGGAAGGACGGAGAGGGATCTGGGAGGGTCCACAAATTGCACCTAGGTTTGAGTGCTCTGTTTTGCCGTCTTTTCCCGTTGTTCCCAGCTCTCCACAGAAGTCAGGCCTTAGCTGTCATCCTAAGGAATTAAGGGAAGGGTCCATGCCCAAGTTGGGGCTAAGGGTACACACAAGCAAATACTGTTTGCTGATATGGGGAGGGTAAGGGGCGTCATGCACAGCACCTTCCCAAAGTCAGAGGGTTGACTGAGGTGGCAGGTCAGATTTACAGGAGAGGTAGTCATCTGCCAAGAATTCCCGGGGACACTCGGGTGAGAGGAATCTAGTCACAGGATCGACTTCTTGGGGTTAAGCAGGATGGTCGTGTTCACTCTAAAAAGCTGGACATAAAAAAGAAAGGGACCGTGTTCCTTTACAGTTATCATAGCAAGAAACCTGGAATATAAGCCTTGCCCATATAATTTTATAACTGCTTTAAACTTGTCTATCTCCTCCACAATTTAAGTTTCTGGAAGACAAGGCCAGCGGCTCGGTTATTTTTGCGTTTCCAGCTTTATTTTGTTCGCTGTCAACTTGCTTGACACGTTTATTGAACGGAACCAAATCGTCACTTACTATTTATGCTTGGTTGTTATGAAGCATTCGGACAGTTTTTACACCTTGAATACAAGAGATTCACTTGTTTTCAGCTGTAATTGAGTTCAGCACTAAATTCTACAGCATTTTATAGAATTTTATGTAGTATTTTAGTGTTTATAGTTTGCTGATAATATAACACGGACGGGGTCTTACACGTGGAAAAATAGTGAGAGTGTGTAGGGCTTCAGGGAATTCACCGAATCTACTCTAGTTCCCAGGACTGGGGAGCTTGAAAAGACAAAACAAACCATGATTCCTGCTTAAAGAAGCTCATAAATACATCTATGGATGAATTTATGATGTAGTTTGTAAGACTATTTGATGAAAGCTAAGTTTTAGTATACCTTTGTGTTAAAACTGAAGAAAGCATTTGCCAAAAAAAAAAAAATTATGGTGTAAATATGATTATACCGATGTAATCAGCCTCCTTAAAAAGCTCAGGTCTTGGAGATCATAACAGGAATCATTAAAGAACAAAGTTAAGGGCGTCTGAGTGGCTCAGTCGGTTAAGCGTCCGACTTCGGCTCAGGTCATGATCTCGAGGTTTGTGAGCTCGAGCCCCGCATCGGGCTCTGTGCTGACAGCTCAGAGCCTGGAACCTGCTTCAGATTCTGTGTCTCCCTGTCTCTCTGCCCCTCCCCTGCTCACGCCCTGTCTCTCAATAATAAATAAACATTAAAAAAAAAAGAATGAACAAAGTTATATGGTAGTTATTATTCAGAGGAGCGTGTCTTTTGTTTTGAAAAGACTGATAGAAATTTATACCTGGCAACATTTTATTTGTTGGTAATTGAAGTTACTATACATATTTGACAGTAATAAAACTGTTCTATAATAAAACAAGTTCTATCAGTTCAATTTGGTTCCAATTCTGAAACAATAAAGACCATAGTCCAACTCTGGAGAACGTTTGACAAATACGTTGTTCCACCAACATAAGAGACATTTTCAGCTTTGCGTATACTTTTCAGTCTTTTTTTTTTTTTTTTAATGTTCTCTTTTCGAGAGAAGGAGCACGAGCAGGGGAGAGGCGGAGAGAGAGAGGGAGAGAGGATCCCAAGCAGGGAAGCAGGCTCTGCGCTGAGCAGCAGCAAACCCGATTCAGGGCTCAAACTCACAAACTGTGAGATCATGACCTGAGCCGAAGTCGGATGCTCAACCGACTGAGCCACCCAGGTGCCCCTGTCTTCAGTCTTTAACTAAGTGTACCAATATATTTTCATGATCGTTCAATTACACTGAGAGTGAGTTTGAGCCGCTACAACAGAACAGCAAAGACTGGGCATCTTATAAACAACAACCATGTACTTCTCACAGGTCTGGAGTCTGGAAAGTTCAAGATCAAGGCACTGGCAGGTTCCGTGTCTGGTGATGCCTCGCTTCCTGGTTCGTAGGTGGCTGTCTTCTGGCTGTGTCCTGACCTGGCAGAAGAGGGAAGGGATCCTCTGGTGCCTTTTTCACAAGATCACTAATCCCATTTATGAGGGCTTCACCCTCATGACCCAATCACCTCCAAAAGGCCCCAAGGCCCCACCTTCTAATACCATCACATTGGGGGATTAGATGTCATCATCTAAGTGTTGAGAGGACACATTCAGTCTATGGCAACATTTAAAACTATTGTTTCAATTTTTTTTTTAATGTTTATTTATTTTCGAAGGAGAGAGAGAGAGAGCATGAGCAGGGGAGGGGCGGAGAGAGAGGGAGACGCAGAATCCGAAGCGGGCTCCAGGCTCCGAGCCGTGGCTCGAACTCACAAGCTGCGAGATCATGACCTAAGCTGAAGTCAGACGCCCAACCGAGTGACCCAGCCAGGGGCCCCAAAAACTGTTCTTTAAAAAACAGTAAAATGGAATCATAGAAAGAAAAATAAATCATTTATATCAATCTCTACATCATAGTTCTCTCTCCATGTATGCATTGTAATTTTCAAGAAATGTAGTTACCCTCATGATTTAGTCTGATACAGGGCTTTTTATGAGCTGTTTCTTTTTTGTGTTCAGACTTCTGCTCTACCTACAGGGTACAATAAAGAAAATATAAATAAAAAAATAAATTCCTTAAATCTGTTTTTTTCCCCCCCAAAATCCAAAAACTTTGGGTTCTGCTTGTTTGGGCTTCTTACCTGACTTCAGTTCTTTTCCTTTCTCCTTTGTCTTTACTTTCAAATTTAACACTGGCAAAAGACATCACCTTGAGAACTGATTGTAAGAAAACGTCTCCATATGTACTTGCAGACTTTCTCTTTCATTATAAATATCAAAGAGTTTGAGGAGTAGTATTTATGTACCCTCAATGGTCTGGATGACACTTGAGAAATTCAAGGAAGGTTCACACACATCATATTGATCTTCCCAGTATCTTCATGAAGAAGGCAGGTCAGGAATATAATCCTCAGTCTCTGGCAAGAATGTTAAGCAACAGGATGGTGAAATGATCATCCACAGTTTCACACTCAGCCATTAATGGTAGAGTTAGGAATACAATTCGGATGTTCTGATTCTCAGCTTGTGATTCTCTACAAGACCATGCATCCAGCAGAGCATGTCCTCAGTGGGTTCTCAAACACACGCTCAACATTGTTGTCTGTCTCTGCTTACATGATTTAAACTTATAAGAGAAAGTAGCTTTCTGAGTTTTCTGAGGCAGTAGGAATCATTGCTTGTTCCTATACTATAATACAGAGCCAGATATTGCCAGCTGGCTGATACAAAGAGGAATGAATGTAGTCACTCAACTTTACAATATTGATGGCTCCAGAATTGCTGTGTAAAAGCAGGTTGAGTTTCTCAAGATTCCGTATGAGTGAAAACATAGGATATGTCTTTCTAAGACCATGGGGGAAGGGAAAGGGGAAAAAAAATAGTTACAAACAGAGGGGGAGGGAGGCAAATCATAAGAGACTCTTAAATACAGAGAACAAACTGAGGGTTAATGGGGGGGGGAGAGGGGAAAATGGGTGATGGGCATTGAGGAGGGCACTTGTTGGGATGAGCACTGGGTGTTGTATGGAGGTGATGAGCCATGGGAATCTACCCTAGGACCAAGAGCACACTTTATACACTGTATATTAGCCAATTTGACAATAAATTATATTCAAAAAATAATAAATGCAGGTTGAGGGGGAGTGGGAGAGAAGAGCAAGGAGAATGGGGCAAAGAGATCTAAGCTGCCTTTGAGACTTAATGATAAATATAACATCCGTTGTCCATATGACAGAATGATGAGCTTGGAGAGGTGGTCTGGGTCCAGTCCAGAATGCCTTATAGCATACCATGTTCATGGATTTGTATTTTATTTTATTTCCTGTGATGACTTTTTTTAAATATTTATTTTTGACAGACAGGGGAGACAGAGCATGAGCAGGAGAGGGGCAGAGAGAGAGAGAGATGGAGACACAGAATCCGAAGCAGGCTCCAGGCTCCGAGCTGTCAGCACAGAGCCCCATGTGGAGCTCGAACTTACTGACCGTGAGATCATGACCTGAGCCGAAGTCAGACGCCCAACCAACTGAGCCACCCAGGTGCCCTAAGGATTTGTATTTGATTTTAAAAGTGAAGGAGAGGGGGCACTTGGGCGGCTCAGTCAGTTGAGCATCTGACTCTTTGATTTCGGCTCAGGTCATGATCCCAGGGTCGCGGGATTGAGCTCCGTGTCAGGCTCTGCACTGAGTGTGAAGCCTGTTTAGGATTCTCGCTCTCTCTGTCTCTCTCTCTCTCAGCCCCTCCCCCACTCACTCTCTCTCAAAATAAATAAACTTTAAAAAATGCAAAAAAAAAAAAAAAAGTGAAGGGATGCCATTGAAGAACTCTTAACTGGAAGACTGACAACATAGATTCGTGACTTAGGAAATTACTCTCTAATTACAATAGTTGTATTTTATTGAGCTTTTGCAGAAATGTATTGTCTAAAAACCTTCACAGCAACCCAACAATGTGGTAACATTATCTGATACTCAGAAAGCGGAAGCACCTTTTTTAAAGCCACATGGTAAGCTTTGTTGCCCAGTGAGAGACTGGAGGTGTAAAAAAAGGAGGTGAGTGACAGTCAATGAGGGAAGCAAGTAGGCCCGGCAAAGTAGGAAGGGATTGAGCGAGATGCAGTGCAGTTTTAGACAGACTGGCTTTATCCCGGATAGAGAGCATCATTTTAAACCTTTCCTGCTTAAGTAAGGGCAGTAGGGAAGGACACAGACGTGTGTGCCGGCCGAGAGGGAGGCCGTGGAATTGCGGGAGTTCACTTGTGCTGCCTGTTGTCTCCGAGGCTAAGGGCGGCGGGGAGGGCACAAGCATCTCCAGTGGCCTCAGTGGAGCGGTGCGGGCTCTGTCTTGGGACACGGAGGTCGTGGAACAGCCCTGAGGCCCCGGGTGAGGGTGGAGTGCTTTTCTTTAGCTGTGCTTTGTGGCTCAGATATAAGGGACTGAGTGGCCTGGAGACAAGATTGGCTCTTTGAGGGGGATTTGCAGGATAGTGAGCAAGGTGTGAGTGGCAGAAATGTCATCGGAGGAGGTGGCAGGGGCCTGGGTCTTGCTGGGCCTTTGAGGGCCATTGAGGCCATTGGAAGGTTTGCTCCTTAGTACATGTGAGGCTGCTATGCTATGGTTTGAAAGCAGAGAGAAACCACCTGCAATACATTGTTGGAAAGATCACTAAGAGAGCTGCTTTTGGGGACAATATAACCAAGATGGGCTCCATGCCATGCCAGAGAAGAGATGAACTCATGTCTCGCTATGGATCCCCCAGATACCTCAAGAGGCTGGACTTGATAAGGTTCCAGAGCATCCGAGACAACCCTACCTCTTTAAATCTTCTAAGTCCTTAAAAATGGCGCGCCATCGTAAAGATAGTAGAGGACTGTGTAGCCTAATGCTTACAGACCTCTGGGGACTCAAAACCTTGGTTTGAAATTCTGGATTGGCAACTCAAACATTTGTACTAGCTGTGTGATTTTGGATACGTTATCTGATTTCTTTTAAACTAATTTCAAATTCTGTAAGGGGTGCCTGGGTGGCTCAGTCAGTTGAGCATCCAACTTTCGCTCAGGCCGTGATCTCACGGTTCATGAGTCCAATCCCAGCACCAGGCTTCCTGCTGTCAACGCAGAGGCCGCTCTGGGTCTCCTGTCCCCTTATCTCTCTGCCTCTCTCCCTCTCTCTCTCAAAAAAGAATAAAACATAAACAAATATTCTCTAAGAAAAGAAAAATGATGGTTTCTTTAATGGGTTCTGTTGAGGGTCAAATGTTACCTTGCATATGCCTGACTGATGGTGAGCTACTGGTGAGTGTTAGCAATGAATAGTGTTACTTTTTTTTTTTTTTAACGTTTATTTATTTTTGAGACAGAGAGACAGCATGAACAGGGGAGGGTCAGAGAAAGAGGGAGACACAGAATCTGAAACAGGCTCCAGGCTCTGAGCTGTCAGCACAGAGCCCGACGCGGGGCTTGAACTCACGGACCGGGAGATCATGACCTGAGCCGAAGTCGGACGCTTAACCGACTGAGCCACCCGGGTGCCCCAGTAGTGTTACTTAATCACATTAATTATGATATGCAGATTGTACATGTTCCTGGGCTCTTAAACTTACTCATTCGCTTATCTAAGTTACTAAAATAACGGAGAGATTATTTTTAATGACCGTGAATGGAAAAGTCACAAAAAAATGGCTTTTATGTGAATATAATTTATTGAGAAGATGTATTCATAGTTTCTTCTTCTTTTTTTTTTTTCCATGTGTGGTCATAATTTTTAAATGACTCTCTCTAACCACTGAGAGTTCCCAAAGTAATGGGACTGAAGATACAAAGAAGAAAATAATGAGCTGACCTCTGCTCCAAAGAATCTTTGCCAATGGTGGCTTATTTACCATTGCAACTTTAGTCATGAAAACAGGTATGTGTCTAAGACCCAGTGAAAGAACAGCAAGGATCAGTCTGAAGCTATAGTCTTCAGGGTTTCTCACCCCCTGGGCTTATACACTGGGGACTGTCCCACTGCAAGACCGATTTCTAACAGTGAGGGTGGCACTGGGGCAACAGTTCTGGGGGGACGTCAGGAATCTCTTGGAGGGATGGCTCTTTCTGGTTTTGGATTTTACAGAATTCTGTCTTTGGCAGTGGGTGGGGGGCAGGGGGAAAGGTGAGTAGATTTTACAGGCACAAGTCTGTGGGCAGGAGGTGGTCATTCCATCTGTCGTCTTCTTTGCTGAAAGAGCCCCAACTTTGTCCAGTTGCCTGGCAGGTGGATGCTCAGGTCAGATGGACCTACTGGAATCCAGGGCAAGGGTTGGCGGTAAGGAAGGATTGTGTTCCGATAATTCCACTGACACACACTTGTAGACGAGAGGAAGGCAAATGTGACTGATGACACAGTGGGACCCAGGCAGGCCAAATGACCTGGAAGTGAAGTAGAATGTGAACTGGGAGTCACCGGGACTTAAGCCTTTTATGCGTTTATTTGGCAAATACTTTGTGAGAATCTGCTGTCAGCCGGGAATCACTCAATGGCTCTGATGTTTTGGTCAATATGGTTCCTGGCAGATTCTGAACGTCACATAGGGAAGACAGACAAAAACGAGTAAAGAAGCGAACCTATAATTAGGCATCGTGCTGAGTGTGGGGAAGGAAAAGAGGATCGAAAGGGTGAAACATGGGGCCTTCTTACACCGAATCGTCAGGGAGGGCCTGGCAGGTATGAGGAGCCTGGGGAAGTGAGCAGAGAGGTTTTCTAAACAGAGGGAGCAGCATGTGAGGTGGTCTGGATCTGAGAAAGAGCTTTGCCTGTTTGAGGTACTGAAATTAGGTCCTTATGTCTGGTATGCAGAGGGGGAGTGCGGCATGGGATGAGGCCAGCTTGGGCTGGGCCAGGGCAGCCACAATAAGGAGCTTGGATTTAATTCCATTTGCAATGGGAAGTGACTGGCGGCCTCCAAGCAGAGGAGGAACATTAGCTAATGCCCCTCCTCCATGGAGGATGTATTGGAAGGAGGCAGGATGGAAATACTGTACTGGTAGCATGATGGACGAGGATGGCCTGCGTGTGTCGTACCGGAGAGGGTATTGGCTGCGAAATCGGTCACGCGGGGGCTTGAATCCTGATTTGTTCTCCTGTTGCCCGTTTACTAATGTCCTTAAGGTAGTAGTTTCTCTGAGCTGCCACTTTCCAGATCACGTGAGTAGATACTTACAGCTCCCAAGATAGCGAGATTAACTGGGTGAATTTTATGCGTCTTATTTCAGTTCCCGTGCGCACGGGCAACTACTAAGAAATGCTAATTTTCTTTTCCTCCCTACCGGGTGTAGATAAAGAACGTTATCTACTTTTTGTTTTGTTTGTTTGTTTTAAGTTTATTTATTTATTTTGAGAGACAGAGAGAGAAAGGGAGAGAGAGCGCGCGCATGAGCAAAGGAGGAGTAGAGAAAAAGGGAGAGAGAGAATCCCAAGCTGACAGCAGGGAGCCTTACATGGGGATCAATCTCAGGAACCCATGAGACCGTGACCTGAACTGAAATCAAGAGTCGGACGCTCAATCGACTGAGCCACCCAGGTGCCCCAAGAATGTTATGTACTTAATGAAGAAGAGGGTGCAGCCTAGAGGGCCCTGGGCTGGTGATAGTAACACAGAGAAAAGACTTGAATCCTTGCCTTACAGGGTCTATTGCAGGGATGGCAGGGTTTGTTTGCATTTGCCTCACAACATTAAAAATTTGTTGTCAAGGAGCACCTGGGTGGCTCAGTCGGTTAAGCATCTCACTCAGCTCAGGTCACGATCTCACCTCTGGTGGGTTCGAGCCCCGCGTCGGGCCCTGTGCTGACAGCTCAGAGCCTGGAGCCTGCTTCCGATTCTGTGTCCCCTCCTCTCTCTCTTCCCCTCCTCCACTCGTGCTCTGTCTCTGTCTCTCTCTCGAAAAGTAAATAAATATTGAAAACAACTAAAAAATGTGTTGTAAAATGATAAAGGCCCATTAAAGAACAATAGAAAACGCAGCCAAGCAGAGGGATGAAAACAACCCTCATCTGAGGAGCCACAACTCAAACAGAAGCACTGATAACATTTAGTGTGGTTTCCTTTGCCTCTCCGCTTCGGGGGTAACAACCCCAGATAGGTGCCTACTTGGTAGGGGTGCCGAAAGCAAAATGACATAATATTTGTGAGAAGTTTTGAAAGTTCTGGACAGAAGATAACAACGATGGAACACCAATATAGCACACTGCAGTCTTGCTGTCACTTTCAAAATGGTCATAACGGTGAAGCAATGACAAATGTGAGTCCCGGGGCCCTCTCGGATGGGTCAGGCTTTCAGAGCCTCGAGCCTTGCCCCATCCTTTGGGAAGAGAAGGCATCTTCACTAAGAGAACTTTGTATCTCATGGATTATTCTGCGAGCCGCGAAACGGATTTTCAATCTTTTGAATGCTTTATTTGATTTAAGAAAAAGTGTTGACGTTGGCCCCCTGGGAGGTCACACCTTGTCGCTGTAGGTGTGAACGGGGAACTAGTCGCTTTTCCTAAAGATAAGCAGGTAAACTGTGTTTCTGACAGCTGTTGAGCGTAAGATTCTCAGGCACCAGAAAAGGAATTGGCTGAGTTGGGTACATATGCTGCGTCGTATAAAACCCCATTGTCTAAATGACTAATATCACGTGACAGGAAGTCAGCGCTCAGGCGTAAATGTCTTCCAGTCTTCGGAAATACAGTGTATATTATCCAGTTACTCAGTCTGTGTCATGAAATATGAAAATAGTCTAGGAAAGACACATCCCACTTGACCTTTGCAGAATGATTTAATAAAGTTCGCTTGATACAAACATATGAAAGAGTAATTGCTGATAAAAGGAATTGTGGCTTCCTTCTCTCACTTCCTCCTTTCTTTGGAAACACTTCACAGGCTTTATTAACTCTTTAATGTTTTTGTAATTGGTGGCGTTTGTCCCTGAGGCCATGTTCCCAGCCCTGGTTGGGTTCCATTAAGGCAGAGATTGCACATCTTCGAGGTTCTCAGCCCCTTTCAACACTCATCCTGATATCTTTGTCTGTATAATTAGGCAAGTATGTTTCCAATTGTTTTTATGTGTGTACACATTTCACCCCTTTTACTGCTATCTTGATGGATGTTTTATGGGATACATTTTCAATTCGTGGCCTCCTCCGCTGAGAGAGGCGCCAACGTTTGCTTCTGTATCCACTTACGACTATCGCTTCCATCTGTAGGTGTAACTGAATATGTTCTTCACTTTCCGGGGTTTTCTAAGTAAAGACTCCCTTACTCCCTCATTTTATCCACTGTTATCTGTTTATTTTATGGTGTTATTCTGGTTTAAAATGAAATATAGACCTACTCGAGAAACTTTGGAGACTACAGAGAGATTGAAAGAAACTTCTTTGTGGTTTTAGAACTCTCATCATAATTGCAACCATCAGCTGAAGAGATCGCTTCCCAGCGGTCTCTCTGACCTCCCGAGCCAGTCACCGGGTCCCTCCCCAAAGCTTCAGGCGGCTTTATTTTCATTGGAGCACACCTGATGTGTGATGGGTATCACGTGACCCGATAGCTTCTTGGTCATTTATTTGTTTGTGTTAATTGTGGACGTGAGGATCCTGTCGGTCTTATTTGATGGCGCATCCCTGTGCCTCGGACATATTTGGTCCTCGATAAATATTTACTTAACTAATGAACGACCCAACTTATTATTTTAACACAAATCTTTCCCCTTACCATTTAAAAACATGAAAATGTTCCGGGACGCCTGGGTGGCTCAGTCGGTTAAGCGTCCAACTCTTGATTTCGGCTCAGCTCACGATCTCATGTTTCTCCAGACGGAGCCCCGAGTTGGGCTCTGCACTGACAGTATGGAGCCTGCTTGGGATTCTCTCTCTCCCTCTCTCTCTGCCCCCCCCCCCCCAATAAAGAAATAAACTTAAAAAAAATACGGAGAAGTTCTAATGTAATTGCCAGGGTTATGCTTTTCTATACACGAGCCTTTCTTTTCTATGTCGTATCATCCAGGAGAGGCTGGAGGAGTGCTCCCCTCATCCCAGGCACTCAGGGACCCTGGCTCATGAAGGGTTTGTTTCTGCTTTCTCCTTTCAGTGTGGCTAGGATGACCGAAGGGGACGGATGCATTGGGCGCTGGCTCTTAGGACTTCTGTCTAGATGACCGAAGGGGACGGATGCATTGGGCGCTGGCTCTTAGGACTTCTGTCTAGATGTGACACCCTTTATAGTTGCCCACATTTTATTGGCCAAAGCATGACACACGGCCTAGTCTCAAAAAGGGTGGGGGAAATGCCTTCCCACTGTGTGCCTGGAAACAGATTTGGAATTATTTTAACTCTAGTGCTCATGATGACCATGTAGGTTAATAACGCACTTGGTTACCAATACAAAGTAATTTAATTTCTTACTCTGGACCCCCCTGTTCTTCTCTCCAGTAGTAGCCCCTATTAACAGGCTCTGATATATCTTATATCTTATATATATATATATTAACAGGCTCTGATATATCTTGCTTCAAATAGTCTCTTCATATGCAAGCGTATGTGGTGTGTATTTGCATATATGTATATATCCCCTTTTTGGTACTCAAATAAGAATATATTTAATAAATACTATTTAATTTTAATTTTATTTATTAGATTTTTTTAAAATATTTATTTTTGAGAGAGAGAGAGAGAGAGAGAGCATGAGCAGGGAGGGGCAGAGAGAGAGGGAGACACAGAACCTGAAGCAGGCTCCAGGCTCTGAGCTGTCAGCACAGAGCCCGGTGTGGGGCTCGAACTCATGAACTGTGAGATCATGACCTGAGCCGAAGTCGGACGCCCAACCGACTGAGCCACCCAGGCGCCCCTGTTTAATTTTAATTTTAATAAACGCTATTCTGTCTTTTTCTTCCACCTTGGTTGTCACATGGTTTTTTTCCTACATAATTTATGTTGAAAACCTTTCTCCATATAGTTTTTCCTCCATTACGTTCATCGTCAAATATACCATAATTCACCACTCCCTTTTTGGTGGACAAGTAGGGTGTTTCTAACCTCTTCTTTCAACAACAGTGCTAACAGCACACCTAGATAAAGCTGCTGTGGTGTCGCGTGACAAGAACCAACTTGGCTTGGCTTCAGAAAGACCTGGTTTGTAATCCCAAATCCCACTTACTCGCTGAACAGGCAACTCCTTAAACCTCAGGAGTCCTGGTTTTCTCGGTGATCGAATAGAGATATTAGCTCATCTCTCACAGGGTTGTCATAAGAAATACACAAGATAGTTTCCCCGCAACCTAATGGCTGTTCCATAAATCTCTGCGAGCAACTGTGTGCACACCATCAAGATTCTCCCATCCTTTTCTCTATTCTTAAGTAGAAACCCTGAATTAAAAAAATTTTTTTAATGTTTATTTATTTTTGAGAGGAGGAAGACAGACAGAGAACGAGCAGGGAAGGGACAGAGAGAGAGAGAGAGAGACACAGACTCTGAAGCAGGCTCCGGGCTCTAGGCACAGAGCCTGATGCTGGGCTCGAACTCACAAACTGCGAGCTCATGACCTGAGCCGAAGTCGGAGGCTTAACCCTGCCGCCACCCAGGCGCCCCGGGAATTTATTAATTTTATGATCTTTCACTTCCAAGGTACACACATTTGAGTAGAGGCTTGGACGTGGATGGGTAAAATGACACCATCATCAAGATCCTTGCGTACACGCAGAAATAACCGTGGGAGGGGTGGTCATGACTGGGCCCTTCAGTCCTTTTAATATTATGTATCCCATATGAGTTATAAATGGCTGTAAAGAAAAAGAACAAGGCAACAAAGGGTCAGTGGGAGAAGAGTTGGCATTAGGTTGTGGCCCGGGGGTTTTCTCCACCGACTTACTTTCACGTCCTGTGTCCTAACTAAAAATGAGTACGACGTTAACTATCCTGTTGTGGTAAACCATCACCTACTGGAAATTAAATGAGATGCATTTGGGCCAAATCTATAGTAGTGTTTGTCAATCCACGGATTTGTGACATCACCCTCACTAACTGCCTTTCACACAGCTCCCCAGAGTGGCCGCGGTGTTTGTCAAGGACACATGCGGTACTTTTCACGTTTTCTATTTTACTCTATTCAATACGGTCAGATTCTTTTCTTTCCTTTTTATTTTATTTTTTTTTAATTTTTTTTAACGTGTATTTATTTTTAAGACAGAGAGAGACAGAGCATGAACAGGGGAGGGGCAGAGAGAGAGGGAGACACAGAATCTGAAACGGGCTCCAGGCTCTGAGCTGTCAGCACAGAGCCCGACGTGGGGCTCGAACTCACAGACCGTGAGATCATGACCTGAGCCGAAGTCGGACGCTTAACCAACTGAGCCACCCAGGCACCCCTTTTTCTTTCCTTTTTTTTTAAAAAAATTTTTTTGTGCTTATTTATTTTTGAAAGAGAGAGAGAGACAGAGCATCAGTGGGGGAGGAGCAGAGAGAGAGAGAGGGAGACAGAATCTGAAGCAGGCTCCAGGCTCTGAGCCGTCAACACTGAGCCTGACGCGGGGCTCGAACCCACAAACCATGAGATCATGATCTGAGCCCAAGTCGGACACTCAACTGACTGAGCCACCCAGGCGCCCCAGTCAGATTCCTTTCTACTCAGTTTTATCTAATCCAATATCATTAATTTCATTTTGGTAAAAGACTCCTGGTCACAGCCCCTATATTCATTTCATGACTCTTCATTTCATGGCCAAGCTGCACAGTTTGAAAACTCCCGCCCTCAAAGATTTCCTTTTGTTCTGTGGCTTTGCTAGCCGGCCATCTAGTGAGGTCACCCAGATTTATGTCTTCGCCAGGCTGGCGCACTTCACTACTGCCCATGTGCCATCAGCCAAAGCAGGCACGTGGTCATGTTGACTTCGAATTTATGTATCCGGAGCAGATTTCAGTACTCCCCCTCCGTCACCATCTCATTCTGTCCCGTTGCTCTTTATTTAAGTCAACGACGTCACCATTCACCCAGTCGGTCATGCCTGGAAATGGGGTGTCGTTCTGAGCCTTCTTTTTCTTTCCTGCTGCACATCCAAATGGTCACGCCTTCTGGAGTAGCTTTGCATTAGAAATATATCCTAAATTCAAAACCTCTTATGACTTCTGCTGCTAACGGTCTAGTGTCCTCGTCATCCTTTCTAACCTAGACCACTACCGCAACACCCCCCAAATGGAATCTTTGCTCCCACTCTTGCCGCGTGGCCCCCAAGTCTGTTTTCCACACAGCAGCTGCAGTGATTCTTTTCGATGTAGCTCACATCTTCTAGTGACTTTTTCTCACCCTTAGAATACAATCTGATTGGTGGTTTCAAACTGTTGTTTGTGATCCCTATGTCTAGTCGTGCCTGCATGCGTGCACGCACACACACACACACACACGTTTTATAATCTGTCCCCTGGATCTCTTTAAAAGCTCTTTTGTTCCAATCTTGTTTATTTAGGCCTAACCACACTGGCCCTGCTATTTCTTAATGCTCCAAACATCAGCTACCTCAGGGCCTTTGCACTTGATGTTTATTCTTCCTGAAAGCTTCATTCTCCAGGTATTTGCAACTTCTGTTTCTTTTACCTGCTTAGAAATCCTCCCCTCATTCTTCTTTGCCATCTTCAGAGGCCTAAAGGTTGGTTCAAACAATTAGATTCTATAACAAAGATTCCTGCCCCCAGGAAAGATTCCTATCCCCCAGATAGCGGACAAAACTTATGTATTTTAAAATGATTCTTTATTTGAATACGTATGTAAAATTGAAATCACACTTTATGTAACCATACCAGAGAGAGGCACATAAATAAAAAGCTGAAAGTGTGACTTATCTTTCTCTAGTCTCCCCAAATTAATAGTATTCTTTCACTAATTCTTTATGCTCATATAAACAAATACAACCTTCATTTGCACACGCGGAGTTGTTTTTTTGTTTCGTTTTGTCTTTAGTACCCTCTGCTTTATTTTTTAACCTCACAGATGCTATCACGGACATCTGCTACGTAATACTGCGGGGGGGGGGGGAGGGATCAGTCATAATTCATGACACCATTTCCTGATGGATAGATGGATGGACATTCAGATTTTTTTCTGCCAGTAAATATACTGTGGTAAACTTTCTCTCCTTCTCTCTCTCTCTCTCTCTCTCTCATGTAGATAGATGGATAGATAGATAGATAGATAGAAAGAATGGAGATATCAATATAGATATAGATACAGATGATATAGATATCTAATTCCATGTTGGCACTTTTGTTTCTATAAGATGGATTCCAGAAGCAGGCTTGCTGTGGTAAGGGCTCTATCTTCAATTTCCCACCCCTTCAGTGACCTGTCATCCTTCTGGCTCGAGCTGGGGTCACAGTTCCCACCCCCAACTCTCTCACCAAAGTGCGCACAAGATGGCGACAGCGGGAGGTAAAGTAACTTCTGTGGCTCCTGACCTAAGTTGTTTGTTTATAGTGACACGCCTCAGAAGCGACAGCCTGTTCCTTTTGACCACTGACAAAGGGAGCAATTAATATAAAGTTCATTCACTTTTCTGTATTGTTGTCTGTGTGATTTACCCTTAAGGGTATTTGAAGAAAACTAAAAGCACGGGGACTTAGGTAAAATTTACATAGTTTACCTGTGAGAGAGACTATATTAAATATACCATTAGAATATCTGAATGCCAAAAACATTTTTTATACAGTTCCACTACATAATTTAGAATTTAAATCTGTATTTTTATTAGAATTCGTTTGATATTAGCGTCACATAACTACGTTTTGATTTCTCCCCTTTCATTTGTGCTTCTCTTTCATGATTTACTGTTTGTCTGCTGTATCTTTTGGAGCACGGAAGTTATTTGAGTTTCTTATTTTTGAAGCAATTAATATTTGGCAATTAAACAGTTCTGTGGTTAAAAAAAAAAACCACCACAACAAAACTGAACATCTTAAAAGCCAAACCCAAAAGGAAGTATGTGGACCAGAAAAAGTGTAATGAGAAAACTGCTATGAATTCACCAGGAATAAAATAAATTAAATGGTCTCTCTCACACACACACACACACACACACACATCCAACGATGAAGTGTATACTCTAAGATGTACAAGATCAATTTCACCAAATTAATATAAACAACCCAAACACTTTCTGTATTTTAAGGCAAACTTAAATGATTAATTCTTGATATCAAAAGGACAGGAAAGAGAAGCCGAAGAGGACCAGTATGCAAAAAGCATTGTTAAGTGACGGCGACACAGCAATGTTGGCTGCCTCATTTTACTCTACCCGAGATCTAAACTCAGAGCTAGGGCACTGATCAAATAAAAATCAAGAAATGAAAGGGAATTTCGTGACCTCATTATTGTTGACTACGTTGTCTTAGCCTGAGGTTTTTTTTTTTTTTTTTTTTTTCCAGGAGAGAAGTTTGATTCTAGAAAGTGGTGGGGGTGTTGCACAAAACATGTAACTACAGTCCTATCGCTTCTATTCTGATCTTGCTCAAGTTCATCAGAGAAAATTAACTTTGGCAGCTTATTCAGTGACTAAATCTTGATATTTTTCTGGCTTAATTCATAACATAACTGTAAGCTATTGCTCTGTGTTTATAGTTCCCATCCATTTCTCACATTTCCAAAGCATGCTGATATGTGATCCAGGCAGTTTAGCTACCATAATTGGCATTTTTCTTGGGCCAAAAGGAAACAAATTCCTTATCCTCCATACTTTTTTAATTTCTGAAAAACAACAAGTAACATGGTTAATCCTCTTTTTGATCTTTTTTCCTTTTGAATTTTCCTTATATTCTTTCCCTCTTTTAATCTTTTACTTTCTTTTTAATCTTCTCATTTTGCCCCACCCCTTTTATGTGACTTCTCGTTATGTATTTCTTTAAAAGAGTTGGTCCAGTCTATGGAAATGGGTCTTCAGAGTCTGTTCAAAGAGCCATTATCCACATTTTGAGGCCCCACTATTTCTTTCAAGAATCTTGTGGCAGCATTTGCCAAGATGTCCCAACAGACTATCTTTCACGGTATTAATAGCACACAAATCTTGTAGACAAAAATGACGCTTCATGCAATTGTCTCTTGTGATGAAAAAGTTCCAAAAAAGTTAGATTGTTCATCTTCGGCACGTATGCGTAAGACAAAACGTTGTCACTCAGCAAGATCAGTCGTTGACCTGACCAGCCACTTTTTCAATCAGAAACGTCCATGGACACTCTTTTCTTTAATTTCTGTTAGACTACTTTGGTGACATTAATGGTGGCAAAACAGGTCCGTTTCAGAAACAGGGGCGATTGAAGAGCTCATCTTTACTTTCTTCTGCAGTTTGAAACTCACACAGCGGTGAGTTTGTTCCTGCATAAGGTTGGCTTTTACCAGCAGCCCATAGTTTGGACAGAAAGGAATAAAAGTAACGTCAAAAATAAAAACATATAGGCCTTCCGTATAACTTGAAAGACTTACTTAAGACGAGTTGCCTATTTCTCTTAAACTCACATTTTCAAAACACACTCATAAGATGTTTGGCTGCTGGTCTAATATTACACCTTTCTTTTTCATCTCCTTTTTTACTGCAAACCCTTAATGACAAACGCAGGCAGGCCAGTGATACTGATATACCGCAGCTTAGCATGTGAATTAGTCATCAGACAATCAGTTCAGGGGTCAGGCTTAGAGAAACAGTGCAAAGTTTGCGAAATGCAGGTCGACAGAGGTGCTCTACACTTCAAAGGGGGCGTGCTTGGCCTCGAGAATCCGGATCCCAGGCAGAAAGCAGCTGGGATTGTCGTTTGTCCCGAGGTGGAAGGTTTGTGTGTGTTTGAGCATGTTTGTAGCTGAGGTAGGGTTACACTACTTTGTAGGACAACAGTTTACTTTAGAGGCCTGTGCTGGTAAAACACCATAGGAAGTTAGAGCACCCAGCAGCCCAGGTCATTGATACCAAGCGAGGAGACCTGATCCGGGACCAACTCCCCCAAAAAGGACATCTGAAATTTCCCCATGCCGTTGCCTTGCGCAGGACGTTAAGGATTTCATTTTCTGAGAAATTTGTGAAAGCATTTTCTATTCTTGGGAGTGAAGTGAGAACATGGTTTTGTTTGGGACCTGAAATGAAAACCTACGTTTTGAGTCTGTTTTGGGGGGTGTCAGGGTACGCCTTTTCTAGCTCTTATTTTTTCAAGGACAAATACATGAAGTGAAAGGTAGGATTCTGATGTGTGTTTGAAAATAATACATACGAAACCAATGTATCCTTTTCCCCTTTCGTTTATTTTTCCTGGGGAGGCGGGGGGGAAGAAGTCAAGCCTGCAGGTTACTCTAAGATTAAAACTTGTTTGGGTTAAAGTTGGAATGAATTTATATTTGTATTCACGGTGTAAGTGCATTTCAGTTTGTTTTAAAAATGAGTTTACTTTTCAGGGTACATAGGGTTTGGGGACGAATCGTCCGTGATCAAGTTGCCAGAATTGAGCAAGTGGGGAAGTCAACCGCTTAGCAAGGAGGAAATGAACAGGACACTGGTCTCAGGCTGAAGCTACCCGTTTGTGTTCTCGAGAAAGGCTACGGCATGAATCAGGAGAACGGGAGTGTCGCATCTCTCAGGGTTTTTCAACTAGTGGAAAGAAAACTGGAAAGCGAAGTAAAAAATGTTACAGAGGAGAAAAAAATCCAAAATCCAAACCATATGACAATGCCTATTTCTTCTTTCCTGTGTCCTGTTGTTTTACTCTTTCCTGGCATTAACTGTCTTTTTGGGTTATAGTTCTTCCAAGAAAGCCATTTCAAAGAAAGATCTTTACCGGGGAGTTCAATGAGAGTAAGCATTGGAACAAGGATGTGACCCGTCCATGGCAGAAAAGTCTTACTTTGAAGATGAAATCATCCTTTGAACACTAAAACAAGGGTACAGTGCTAAATGCTTATAGAAGGCTCCTATCTCGGGGAGGGGGGAACAAGACACCTTATTCAGCCAAGTCCAGCTCGATAAGCCAAAATGGTTGTCTAAAGGCAGATGACGTCTGAAGCAGAAGAAAAAAGACCAACTTTCTGAAAACGTGATTTATTTGCAAAAGAACTTTCACACAACAGCATAACTTACAACGATTTTTTTCTTCCTTTATAAGTTGGTACTAAACACACCACTGATTTATCGTGGCACATCAGAAATGGAATTTTTTGGATTGTGTTCTTTTAAATCATGGGCAGAGGAAGAAGAAAACCGTTAAAATCGGGAATGGTGAATCGTTTGAAGGAATTTGTCACTTACGATATTATCTGGCCCTAAGGACCACGGGTTTTCCTTTCATGGCGAAATTAACTCTGGGAGTAAATGCAGTATAGCAGGACATGTTTTATCCTTCCTTATGAACTAATACCACTGAATATGGAAATATATCAATTCCCTCCTCACACCCCCTCCACTGGATTGAGTTCATATGCAATGGGAAAATTATTAGCACAACATCTGCAGAACATAATTACGGTGCTGTTTTATATCCTTTTACTGGAAAGCTAGGAGTTGAAAGCTGACATTTTCCTTTCCATGACTTGAAAACATTCATAAATCTCATAACGCGAGTGTTTGTCTGATTTTCATTGGTGGCCGTTAATGGTCATTTATGTCCACAAATGATTGCTATGAATGTAGTAAAAAAGTGTATTTTTAATACTGCTGAAGTCAACCCAAAGGCGCAGTATATTTAATGTGTATTTATTTACAATGTATCAGATTGTCTATCTCTTTTTGTCAACCGTTTCTTTGACATTATAGACTAGTTTAGAGACCGTCTGTGTTTGTTTTGAATATGAGAATTTTCTCTCTTTTTTAAAAATAGTTTATTTATTTGGGGGTGGGGAGAGCACGAGTGGGGATGGTCAGAGAGAGAGAGAGGGAGAGAGAGAGAATCCCAAGCAAGGTCCGCACTGTCATTGCAAAGCCTGATACAGGGCTCGAACCCATGAACCGTGAGGTCATGACCTGAGCTGAAATCAAGAGTCCGATGCTTACCAGACTGAGCCACCCAGGTGTCCCTTGAATATCAGAATTTTCAGTGGCACTCTCAAAGTGGCTTTAAGAACAATAACACCATCTACATTAGCAAACTTCACTCTGCAAAACTGAGTAGTAAATAAGAATGGTTCCCACTGTCTATGAAAGCATCACAATTATTGTGCTGTGGCCAACTTTCATCGCTATGCTACATATTCATTAACGGGATGTCTAGTTTATGACAGACACACCTCTAAAATGTATAGATCTGTGCGGTGCCTGGGTGGCTCAGTTGGTTGAACGTCCAACCTTGGCTCAGGTCATGATCTCAGGGTTCGTGAGTTCGAGCCCCACACGGGGCTCGCTGCTGTCAGCCTGTCAGTGCAGAGCATACTTCGGATCCTCTGTGCCCCTCCCTCTCTGCACTCTCTCTTTTAAAAAATTAAAACATTAAAAAAAATAAAAAATAAAATGTACGGATGTGCAAAACAAAGAGCTTACCTTCAGGGACCTTAAATCCAGATGGAGGAAACAGACCATAAATAAATGCCAGGCCAACTTGTAATGGCAAGGAGAAAACCAAAGCAGGGTAAAAGGTTTGATTTGGGGGTGCTGTTTTAGGGCGGGGCTTAAACCCAGTATGTCCAGGCAGGTGATATTTGAGGAGACTTGAATGATAGGAGTTAGTTACATGATGATCTGGGGGAAGAAGATGCTGGGCAGAGAGATCAGAAAGCGTGTAGGCAGTGTGGAAGGAAGAGTCTGGCATATTGGAGGAATAATTCCGCTGTGGTAGGGGGGTGGTGGAGGGGAGGGAGTGGTGAGCACAAGTCCGGGAGAGTGGGAAAGGTCCAGATCGCACAAGGCCTCACTGGTCACATTAAGCATGTTGGATTTTATTTTAAGCATGAAGGGAAGGCACTGGAGGGTTTTGGCTTTTGTTTTTAAAAGATCGCTCCGGCTGCTGTCTGAAAAATAGACTCTGGGGAAGCAAGAGTGGAGTCAGGGAGATCAGCCAGAAAGCTACTGAAATGGTCCAGGTGAGAAATGACGTGTCTGGGACCCATGGCTGCTCATACAGCTGTGCAAGTTGTGCACAAGGTAGAATTCTCCAATGCAGCTCTGCTCGGTCCTTCCTCTGTGGACCGGTTCTATTCACGCTCCACGGCGCGGTTTTGTTTAATCTTAGTGCAGACTTGAGCCGTATGTGATCAAGACGTTGCAATCATCCACATCGGTAAGAGGTGTTATTTTAGATCATGAAATTGTCATTCATTCTTTTAGTGCAATAGCAGTAAATGGGTTGGATCTCTGGTATGTTGTAATTTAAATATTCAGCTTTCAGGGGCGCTTGGGTGACTCAGTCGGTTAAGCGTCCGACTTTGGCTCAGGTTGTGATCTCGCGGTTCCTGAGTTCTAGCCCTGCGTCGGGCTCTGTGCTGATGGCTCAGAGCCTGGAGCCTGCTTCTGATTCTGTGTCTCCCCCCTCTCTCTCTGCCCTCCCTCACTCGTGCTCTGTCTCTCTCTCTCAAAAATAAATGAAAACATTAAAAAAATATTCAGCTTTAAGATGTGCTGAACTCATTTAGGGGAGGGAGAAATAAAATAGAAGGATAAAACTAGGATAGGTAGTGATAGCAAAAATAGCCAAGTGCTAATTTAGGAGAAAAGTCCCCAATAAATTCCTTAAATCATTGCTATTGCAGAAAGAGAAAAAAAAAAAATCCCCAGAACATCAGACAGCAGTGTGTAGATGGGTGCTTCCACTTTGAAATTACAGCATAATGATTTTGTTAGCACAAATCAAATTCCCAGAGCAAAGTGACAATGAAAGCTAACTTTTATCAAATGTTTCCTTTGTGCTGGGCATTAAGTTAGCAGTGTACTGGCATTATTTTATTTAACCAGCACCAGGATTTAGGAGGGAGATATTACCCTACCCAACTTTACTGAGTCAAAGAGAGATTAAGAAATTTGTCAACTGTCACACTGATGGTAAGTCAAGGTGAACTTGAGTTTGAATCCATATTTGTTTGAATCACAAGCTCTTTTTTTTTTTTTTTTTTTCTTACTGTTAGTTACAGGGCCTTAGGCCTAGCTCATTAGGACTTTCTGGAGACAGGAAGCTTAGCATGGGTCCAGAGAAGGGCTGATGAATGACCAGGATAACTAAACTCCACCTTTGGCATTGTGGTCCCTACATTTGCTCCTGCTACTGGGGACATGTTCCAGAGGCTGTGGCAATGATACGGCGGTGACCCACAAGTGGGTGTAGGAAAACTGTATGGACAGGGACCTTATAGGGAGTTGGTAAAACACGTAATTAATTTTTTTTTTACGTGTGTTTTAAGCTTGACATTGTACCACTTGTTTAGCCTATTGAGAGTGAACAAACAAGAAAAGGGGAATGCTCGCGTATTTACGGCACAATCTTCTTTTTTTTTAAATTTTTTTAAATTTTTAAATTTTTTAATTTTTTTCAATATATGAAATTTATTGTCAAATTGGTTTCCATACAACACCCAGTGCTCATCCCAAAATGTACAGCACGATCTTCTAAATCTTTTTCTTTTTAGACTTCAAGTTTCTGTATGTAAGGAAACCACAAGGTTCTGTGGTCAATAATTGCATCTTTTAAGAAGCCAGGCTCACAGGTGGATGAATTATCTGTGTGGTGCACTTGCTGGTTGCATTGTTAGTTACCTTGTTAATGGACCCCACAGCACCATTTCCTCCTTCTTCCTTCCTGGCAGAAAACTTTGATATTACTCAGGTATTCGGTCGACCCCGTGCTGTGTATCTGGGGGGAGGCTGCCCCAGCCCAGGGTGGGTGTGACTCGTCTAAGGGGAAATCACATTCCTCTCGATCAGGATTTGTTTAAAATTGGGCACGTGACTTAATGCGGGGACGTCTACAAGCTGGTTTCCGGGAAAAGTTTGCCTCCAAAAAAAGTCAAAAGAAAAGACAGACGCTGTCTTTTTCTCCTGATGCTGTTTCATCATGTGATGTTTGGTTTTCACGTGCCCATTTGGAGCCAACCCGGGGAGCGTCTGATGTGAGCAGAAGGCGGCAGAGAACCTGGGTGCCTCTTGACATGGTTGGTCTACGGAATAACCAACGCTGAAGTTTATTCAGCTCAGACTTGCTGTGATGTGAGACATTACAGATCCTTTTCGCTTAAGCCACTTTGAGTTTGGTTCTGTTGCTTTGAACCAAATAACATTCCCAATGATATAACCTGCTCTTAGTACCGCTGAACCAAAGAAGTTTTGATACAGCTTTATTTCATCACCCATATGGCTGCTTGGGTAATATTAGAAAGTACCCACGTTTTTTTTTTTTTTTTTTTTTTTTTTTTTTTTTTTTTTTTTTTTTTTCCTCAATTACTCCAAATGAAAAAGGGTTTCTTAGCTGGAAATGCTATCACTGGAGATTACTTTTTTCAACTTGCCTCTGATGGGAATATACTGTTTGGAATTGGAAGAAGCCTGTTCATTCTTTCTCGTCCACATATCCTTTATTGAAATTGCCCACTTGATAGGGCCCTACTAAAAGGGGTGGACTTGCCTGGCCATGTTTTTATAGATGACCTTGTTGTACTTTCTAGCTGCAACTTAATTGAAGAGACTGGACAATTGCCTCAGTGGGACTAATCATATTTCTATCCTGGGATTTTTAAGCTTTAAACTTCAAGATAAAATACAGATATAAAAGAAATACAAAACAAATGCATAGCTTAGTGAATAATAATAATAAGGGAAACCCCTTCCCCCCACCAGATCAAGTAACAGAACTTTGTCGGCCAACTGGGAAGCCCCATTTACTCAGCCCCAACAGAGGTCATGACATTTATAATTATCACTTAATTGAGCCTCTTTCTTATATTGTCACTAAACCGTCCAGTTTTAATATTTAGTTTTTTTAAGTTTGTTTGAGAAACAGAGAGAGAGCACATGAGCAGGGAGGGGCAGGGAGAGAGGGAGAGAGAGAATCGGAAGCAGGCTCCTAGCTGTCAGCATGGAGCCTAATGTGGGGCTTGAAGTCCCATAACTGTGAGATCATGACCTGAGCCGAAACCTGTCCCTAAACTGTCTAGTTTTAGACAATATGGTTTAGTCTTGCCCATTTTTAATAAGCTGTAGAGGTCTCGCGGATCTGTAAGTGCCTTCTATCATACAGGGTGCTATTTAGAGTGGAGACTGTGGGGTCCCCCCAGTTGCCCCTCAGGACTGAGGCTCTCATACATCCATCCGCCAGGGGGACCGTGGAGGACACTCATAGGCTGGCCCTTTCTCTTTGTGTCCATACCTTTGTATAATCCTCTTCCACTGAATGCAGATAGGACTTATGACTTGCTTCTAACCAGTAAAATATGGTGACAGTGATGGAATGTCTCTTCTGGGATTGCTACATTATGTAAGGCTGTGTATCGTCAGCAGCCCACTCACGGCATAGCATCTTACTGCTGGTTTCATGAAGTCAGGGACCATTCCGGGGAAGCCCACATGGCAAGGAACTGTGGGTGGCTGCTCGGTCATTTACTCCTTTCCTGGGGACAGTCTGCTTCCGATAACTGGTTGAGCAGAGCCTGATTCAGCCTTCCTCTGTCAGTTTGAATACGTGGGAGAGGGCACCCAGTTCCCTTACTTTCCTGTGTGATCAGCTAACCAAGTGGTAGCTCAGTCGCCCCTCTGCCCAGTCCTGCTTCTCTCTCTTTCTCACAGATGTTGTTCCTCAGTTCACTCCCCAAGAAACCTTCTGCATGCAAATCTGTCCCAGAGTCTGTTTCCAGGGAATCTCTTAAACCCTGTCTTTTCCTTGCAGTTTGTCTTTTGTACACTCCAGGCTGTGTGACCTGTAAAGTCTCTCTCCGTGTGGATTTTGCCGATTGAAACTCCTGGTACAGTTCAGTGTGTTCCTCTGTCCTTTGTTTTTCCTGTGAATTACTAGCTGGAGGCAGGGGATGGATCAGACTCGGAGGATGGGATCATCGGTTCAGTAATGGAAGTGGGCCTGGAGGGGGCATCAACCATGCCTGCTATAATCCCTACCTGGCTTCACATGCGTCTATATGTATACAGACACATGTATTATGTGTTTGTGCATATATATATATATATGTATATATTTGTATGTATGTGTGCATGTATGTATATATATGTATATATGTGTATATATATGTGTATATACACATGTGTGTATATAGTGTATGTATATATTATATATATGTGTATATATGTGTGTATACACGTGTATATATATGTATGCATATATGTGTGCACATATATGTGTGCACATATGTGTGTATGTATATATGTGTGTATATATGTATGTGTATACATGTGTGTATATGTGTGTGTAGATATACATGTGTGTATATGTGTGTGTATATATCTGTGTGTGTATATGTGTATGTGTGTGTATATATATAATATGTGTATGTATATATGTGTGTATATGTGTGTGTACATATACATGTGTATATATGTGTGTGTGTACATATACGTGTGTGTATATGTGTGTGTATATATGTGTGCACATATTGGTGTGTATATATGTGTGTGTATGTGTATGTATATATATGTGTATGTGTGGGTATATATATGTGTATATGTGTGTATAGATGTATGTGTGTGTATATATATGTATGTGTGTATATATATGTGTGTATATATGTGTATGTGTATATATATGTATGTGTATATATATGCATGTGTATATATGCATGTATATATATGTGTGTATGTGTATGTGTGTATATATACATATATTTATCTCTACCTTCTATGTACATGGAACACACATACAGGTTTGCAGGTATTTCTATGCATCCATGTACATATATATATTTACAATGCATGTACATTATGCATTAGTATATTTTATGTTTATAAATATATGCCTTTTAATTTTGGTGCTTTCCCATCCCACTTTTGGTCTATTTAGACAAAGCTGGGCAATAGGTGGGCGTCAGGTACAGACTTGAAGAAGGAAGAAGGCCGAGGTTTGACTGCAGGGAGCAGGGTCTGGAGACTCCAGTGACTTCTCCTAGGAAGATGCTCCTGTAAGAACTGGTACTTTTCTGGCTGGGAGTGGATTGTGGGTGGGGGTTTTCCCAAGAGAGATGAGGGGACAGAGTGGTTCCTTAGGAAGGTATAGCCCCTCTACCAGTGATTCTGGAACCAAGTGGGCATGAAGTGGTCATTTATACTCATAGGTCACTTGTAAGTCAAGTTTTCTTTAAAAGGCAATTGCTTGTTTTGGAAATCTGTGGCATCTCATATTTTGAGGCTTAAAATGAAAGATATTCTTTGGGTTGTGGTGTGGGGTAAATGTGAGGGCAGCAGGAGCAGCTGAGTGATGGAGTAATTAATGTCTCAAGGTCAATTTCATCTTTAAGATTTGTGGTTCTGTGGTTTTCTCTTTGATTTTTTTCTTTCTGTAGTAAAACTTGTTAAAGAAGTGATGGAGATATATGGACCCTTTTATGAGGACTTCAAGTCAATGAAAAGCACCATTGAGTCTTTTGATGGTTTACATTATTCAGTTCAAATGTGTATTTTAAGTTTTTGTGGTGAGAAATTATACTTATTTGCCTTTTTAAAGAGATGTTTATGGATGCTTGTGACATCTTAAGCCCCCTACAGCTGTTTTACTATTTGGGTATATTAATAAATTATCTATAACTTACTGTATATGGAATTTGATGTTCCCTATTCGAATGGGTGAAAAGAAAAAAAAAACAGGCAAAGGCATTGCTTTTTTCATTTTCTACTTTTAAGAATTGTCAAAACCTCTTTGTTTCCTTTCCCTGAGTGGACCCTGCAGGCAGGCAGTGTAGGGTAATTTTAGAACTGGGTGATACATAGGAGGCCCAAACTGGGGAGGTCATGACCTATGGCTTCTATAAGTAAAGAGTTTCTATTTTGGGAGAGCACTGTTTGTGATGTTCCCTGATTATCTGCAGATCTGACAGCGCTGGGTGTTGCAATTGGCCTCCAGCCTCATTTTCCTACTGGGTTCCTCGAGATAAAAGACCCAAGCACGGTGCATCTGACACTGCTTTTCTCTTTTTGTACTTGTGCATTCTTGTTTCTCCCATATTCTGACATGTCTTAGGATATTTTGTTGATATGCATATGTATATTCCCTTTTCACTCCAGAAAATTTTTCTTTTCTTCTTTCTTTCTTTCTTTCTTTCTTTCTTTCTTTCTTTCTTCCTTCCTTTCTTTTCTTTCTTTCCTTTCTTCCTTCCTTCCTTTTCTTCTTTCTTTCTTCCTTCCTTCATCTTTCTTTCTTTCTTCCTTCCTTCCTTCCTTCCTTCTTTTCTTCTTTCTTTCTCTCCTTCTTTCCTCTTTCCCTTCCTTCCTCCCTCCCTTCCTTCCTCCTTCCTCCCTCCCTCCCTTCCTCCCTCCCTCCCTTCCTTTTCTTTCTTTCTTTCTTTCTTTCTTTCTTTCTTTCTTCTTCTTTTGCCATTTGACGCAGACCTGACTTTTGCATTTCCGGAGAGAACGTTGTTCGAATCACAAGAATCTGAATAAAGGACATGGTCTCTGTAATTTCTTTTCCTGTACAGGTTCCTTAGCTCTGGAGTTTTAACGTTTGAAGCTGCTGGGCAAGAGCAGAAGTCAGTAGACCTTTAATGTTTGAAACTAGTTGAAATTATTAACTTCCGTCATTTAAGAAACGTTAACAGCCAGAATGCTTTAATCCAGCATGAAATAAGTAGAGTGTGCACTTTTAAGGGCTCTTGGAAAGAGGTGACATTTTAAACAAGTGAACTAGCTTAGAAGATGGTAGCTTCCAGAATCTCAGGAGAGGTTCCAAGAAGTTAACTTTTAATCATGTGATATGAAATAACTTCTTCCCAAAGAATGGGTCCATTTAGGCAACAGGATGGCCCTCTTTCCCACGACCAGAAAACACTACACAATGTTTCTGATCACATGGCTTTATAAATACATTTCACAGTTAAGTGTGTGGGACTGGGATTGGGTGAGTAACATTTTCTTGTTTAAAACTGTCAAGGCAAAGAACTCTTTTTCCCCTGTGGTTTAAGAAGCGTTCTGAGACACCAATATATTCCCTCTTCTCAAATCGAATGTGCTCATCAGGGAAGCACTTGGAGTTCATAGGAACCAGCTGTTGGGACTAAAAAGCCACAAGTTAGAATCTCTAATGCAGGGGTTGGCAAACATTTTTATGTAAAAGGCCAGAGAATAATATTTATTATTTAAATTTACTTTCTGTAGGTTAAGAGGCAATATTGAAGATACTATGTAGGTACTTACACAACAAGAGAGAAAATACTTTTCACAATGTTTTTATTGACAAAGTTAAAAAAATAATAATAATGATCACTGTGTACAATTTTTGTAATGCAGGTCTAAGGAGAAGAATGTTTTGGGGGGAGGGATAATGTTGCACTTAATTTGGATTCAAAGTTACTTGTCTGTCATCAAAGCAATCGTGAATGTGCATCTGAAAAGCCACTCTTAGCTGGTGGGCCGAGGGAAACAGGTGGCAGAGGGGATTTGACTTGCAGTCCATGTGCTAGCAGAACTCATACTTTTTCTTTTCCTTTTCAAATGTTTATTTAAATTTTAAAGTTAGTTAATGTCAAGTGCAATATGGTTTCAAGAGTAGAGTTCAGTGACTCAGTTCTTAACATGTGACACCCAGTGCTCATCACAATAAGTGCCCTCCTTAATACCCATCACCCGTCTAGCCCACCCCCTACCCACCTCCCTCCATCAACCCCCCAGTGTTTTCTCTGTTGGTAAGGGTCTCTTATGGTTTGTTTCCCCCTCTCTTTTTCCTTTGTTTCCTCCCCCTCATATGTTCGTTTGTTTTGTTCTCAAATTCCACATATGAGTGAAATCATAGGACATTTGTTTTTCTCTGACTTATTTCACTTAGCATAATACACTCTAGCTCCACCCATGTCACTGCAAATGGCAAGATTTCATTCTTTTTGATGGCCCGGTAATATCCCATGGTATATATACACCACACATCCTCTATCCATTCATTAGTCAGTGGACATTTGGGCTATTTCCATAATTTGGCTATTATAGATAGTGTTGCTAAGAACATTAGGGTGAACGTACCCCTTTGAATCTATATTTTTGCATCCTTTGGGTAAATACCTAGTAGTGCCATTGCTGGATGCTAAGGCAGTTCTATTTTTACCTTTTTGAGGAACCTCCATCCTGTTTTCCAGAGTGGCTGCACCAGTTTGCATTCCCACCAACAGTGCAAGAGGGTTGCCCTCTCTAGGAGAACCCATACTAACCACTGCTCTCTGGGTGCTGTGTCTGGGTTTATTTCTGCTGCCTGAGGGGACATAACAAAAGGAGAGAAATATGCATGTTCAAGGATGTGTATGTATAAAGCAAAATAGCACTTTATCTCCCACATGTTTTAAGTTTATGTATTTGTTTTGAGAGAGGGAGAGAGAGAGAGCACATGCCCATGCGGGGGAGGGTAAGAGAGAGAGAGAGAGAGAGAGAGAGAAAATCCCAAGCAGGCTCCCCATTGTCAGTTCAGAGCCTGACGAGGGGCTCGATCTCACGAACTGTGAGATCAAAACCAAGAGTCGACTGCTTAAGGCTGCTTAACCCACTGAGCTACCCAGGTGCCCCTCCCACTCTTTTTTTTTTTTTTTTTTTTTTTTAATTTAAGAAGTATGGCTCTCTCTGCATGTACTCACAGTGGTAGATTCTAGCTTCCTTTCTTTTCCAATGAGTGGGTCAGTCCCAGGATGCCATTCTGCTAAGTGTGGCCTCTGGCTATGGGTAATTCTAAGTATGTTTCTTAATGTTTTAAACTGGCTGCCACATCTCAGGTGGTGGGGAGGGAGTGGGGAGAAGGGGTAACCGGTCCCACAGTTGGGAACTTGCATTTGAATGGACTGCTAACATTTGCTGGGCATTTGCCAGTGAGCCATGACCAGGCTGAGCACTCCAGGCTTATCAGCCAATTTAGTTCCCACACTAACCCCTTGATATTCTATTTTTGTCCTCATTTTATTTATTTTTTATTTAAAAGAATTTTTTTTATGTTTATTTATGTTTGAGAGAGACAGACAGAGCATGAGCAGGAGAGGGGCAGAGAGAGGGGGAGACACAGAACCCGAAGCAGGCTCCAGGCTCTGAGCTGTCAGCACAGGGCCCGACGCGGGGCTCCAACTCACGAACCGCGAGATCGTGACCTGAGCCGAAGTCGGACGCCCAACCGACTGAGCCACCCAGGCGCCCCTATCCTCATTTTATATATTGGAAGTAGAATTCTAGATAATAGCAGAAGATAGCTGGGTCCTTACTATGTGCAAGAGTCGGTTCTCAGTGTTTTACAGGAATCGTCTCATTTAACTGTAACCTAACGCAGTGGTACCATTGTCCTCACTTTATAGAGGTGAAAACTGAGGCATAAAGGCGTAAACAGCTGCCCGGAGTTGCTCAGTTGGTAAGAGGCAGAATGGGGCTTCAAACCCAGGCAGCTTCGGGACACAGGCACGTAACGTTACGCTGTTTTTGAGAAAGTATGTATTACTTACCCAAGATTTGGCCCAACTGAGATTTGAATTTCAGGTGTCTGACTCCAGGATGTCTCTCAATCACTGTCTAACCCAACAGTCCCCCATCTTCTGCTTTGTTACTGGGATTGATCCCTCATTCGTGAACGAGGTGGTTCCAGGAGGAAGGCTGTGGGGCCCATTCATCCTGCGATCAAAGCAACAGGCAGGGGGACAGAGCCCTGTTTTCACACTGGTTCCCAATCCACAGAGGGGAGGGAGTCGCACAGGATGGGTGTGCTCTGTGGGTCAGGACTTTGAATGAGGGAGGCCGGCTGATCTGCTTATTTCCTCCTTGATCCGGGGCAACTCACTTATCTTTTTTTAATCCTCAATTTCCTTATCTGTAAAACACAGCTAATACAACTTCCCTGGAAGGGAATTTAACGAGAAGAGGCTTTAAAATGTTCTTGCCTTCTGTGACATGTAGTTTTCTGTATCAGCCTGGCCAGGCTACGGCACCCAGTGATCTAATCAAACATTAATCGAGGTGGTGACGTTTTCTAGATACGGTTAATATCTACAATCGGTTGACTCTCCAGAAAGGAACTCATCCTTGCTGATGCGGGTGGCCTTCTTCCAATCTGTTGAAGGCCATAAGAGCAAAACCTGAGATTCCCCAAAGAAGGAATTCTACCTCAAGACTGCAGTCTAGAGATCCTGCCAGTGTCCAGCTTGCCCATGTGGCCTGCAGAGAAGGTTCTGGAGGACTCTGATCCTTTCTCAGATAGGCAACTTCACCCATGGTCACCAAATAGTTGTAGCTATTGTGTCCTCCGCCCCACAGGAAAATCTTTGGATCTTGGTGATACGAATAATTGAAGCAGCCACCTTTTACTTTCATTTGGTTTACACACTCGAGGCCCTGCAAACTCAAAGCACGTCTACCTCTGAATCTCATTCCAATTGCAAAATGTATTCGCAACACAATCTTCTCTGAGCGGCGCTGCTGTGGGAAAAGTACAGATACGGTTCCATCATCATAAAGCCTGGCTGATGCACTGATTAAAGGAAAATGGCATGGTGAATTGAAAGATGTTTTAACTACTATATCTAATTACAAAGAAGAACATGTTACCAAAATGTGAATGCGTCCTATAATAAAAAAAACAAGAGCAATTAAGAATCAAACAGGCAACTGCTTTCTTGACAGACAGATGACACAGAGCAGGACTAACGAAAATGCAGGAAGGTTTTGCTTGACGAGGAAAGCTGAGATGTTCCTTCAAATTGTAAGGTAAGACCCAAGGAGCCTAAGACTTGGTGATTATAAGGCCAGGGAGGGACTCAGGCAGCACTGAAATGGCTGCTCTTGGTTCTGTATTACTGAAGCAAAGTCCTATTTATTTTCAGAATGGGGGGCCAACTTGTATTTTACCAGTTGGCAGAAATCTGGATGCAAAAGACGCTCGTTTTCCTGCGTGTGATTTTACTCGGAGATAAAGGAGTACTTATCTTTTTAAAATGCCCACTTAGATATTTGTATTTCTTTACTGTACTATCCTTTAGATATTTTGTTTTATAGTCAGAATGACCTAGTCTGACCTCCTGCCTATCCCATAGGGATCTGTGTGGTTAACGAAGTTAACATCTGTAAATTACCATGAGCTCCAAGGATGAAAAGTCCTGGAGAAGTGAAGAATTTCCTAATCAACCCAATTCTTTCCTCTTTCGGGGGGGGGAGTGTGTAAGGCGTTCTCTTTCTCTTGGCCATGCAGCTGTTATTGTCTCCAACATTATTCTCAATAAGTCTGAGAATGGGCTACTGGGCTGATCATGACCAACCAAGGGGATGGGTCCTTGATACTCAGTCTTTGGTCTCAGGGCACAGAATGTGCATCTGATGGCTCAGAGTCAGGCATGAATTTCTTGGCTGGAGGCCCTGGTCTGCAAACAATGGCATGCCTAAGAATCACCTCAAGAGCTTGCTAAAGGTGCAAAAACCTGGGCTGCACCTCCAGAGATGCTGAAATAGTAGTTCTGGGGTGAAATTCAGAAATTTTCATTTCTAACAAGCATTTTTAACAGGCAGGCAGTTCATAAACCACATTAAAAAATGGTTCTTTATTTTTGAGAGAGAAAGAGAGAGAGAGAAAGTAGGGGAGGGGCTGAGAGAGAGGGAGACACAGAATTTGAAGCAGGGTTCAGGCTCTGAGCTGTCAGCACAGAGCCCATCACAGGTTCGAACTCATAAATCGCGAGATCGTGACCTGAGCTGAAGTCAGACGCTTAACTGACTGAGGCACCCAGGTGCCCCTCATAAGCCACATTTTAAGAAATACGCCTCTACGGCAGAGTGATCTACCTCTCCTTTTTAAAAAATAAAATAAAACAAGAAAACAGGGCGCCTGGGTGGCTCAGTCAGTCAAGCGTTTGACTCTTGATTTGGGCTCAGGTCATGATCTCTCGGTTCGTGGATTTGAGCCCCGCATCGGGCTCTGCCCTGGTGGCGTGGAACCAGCCTGAGATTCTCTCTTTCTCTCTCTGCCCCTCTCCTGCATGCTCTCTCTCTCAAAAATAAATAAACATTTAACAACAAACAAAAATTACCCCCCCAAACCCCTCGTAGTAAACGTATGCACATCTAGCTGTAACATTTATTTATAAATAGATTTATTTATAAACGATCTACTGCTCTATTTTTTTTTTTTTTTGCATACGCACATTCTGCACATTGTAAAACATAGGAGAATGGAAGTTAAACATTTCAGGATGCTCTCAAGAAGAAACATAATATTTTATAAATTTTAGAACTTTATTCATCCTTGTGTATACTCTTTGCTCTCACTAGAACATTATTAACATATTTAACTCTTAGCTATCACTAGTTATATTTTAATAAGAGCAGTGTGATCAAACTTGCTCCATTATTTTGAAAATATGGGTTAAATATATTATGAAGCAGGTATTTGACAATCTGTCTCAAAATTCAGTTTAGTTTGATCCTTGGTTATAACACATTTCATAGCTGAAAAAAATGCCTTTCAGAGATGCATAAGTTCAAATGAAAGATGCACATCCATGGTGGGGCCTTCTAAACTGTGATACTTAAAAATTCTGTCAATCATTCATTTTTATTGAAATTTGGTAAATTTCCAGTCTCTGATGTTATTTATTTTCCCAAGTTAATCAGGATATGCTGGATTTTTATGCTTCTTTTAAAAAAAATTTTTAAATTATGTTTATTTTGAGAGAGAGAGAGAGAGAGCACGATTAGGGGAGGGGCAGAGAGAGAGGGAGACACAGAATCGGAAGCAGACTCCAGGCTCTGAGCTGTCAGCACTAAGCCCGATGTGGGGCTCGAACCCACAAACCGTGAGATCATGACCTGAGCTGAAGTCAGACGCTTAACCAACTGAGCCACCCAGGTGCCTGTGATTTTTTAAATCCTGAAATTCTTCATTTAGATGTTTTGAAAACAGGTTGGAAAGTTCTTTTCCAGGTTTGAGTGCACAGATCTGAATTTTTATAGTCACATACATTCTTTTTCTTCCACAAGATCGTGTAACAATGACAATATTTCTAAGCTTTTATTTTCAGATGCCTGAAATTCATAGCTTGAACCATTTTCTAAAAACAATATTATTTTTCGGTTATTATTAAACTATCACCTCAATTTTGAGGGGATAAGTGAAATTTAAATATATAGGCAGAGATAAAGAGACGTAAATACAGATACGTAGAGATATCTGAAATAGATCTGCTACATGGCATACTGCTGAGAACGACCAGTCCTTACAGAAAGTGTTGGCAAACTTGGAACACGTGTGTTGTAGTAGAAGAAAAAGATGTCACTCTTTTTTTACGTTGAGAAACTTTCAAGATTATAAGTGATGGCCGGGGAACCTCCGTGTTACAAAAGCTTTTCCTGATCACTCCATCTGATGACAAAGCACGATGAACATTTTGTTACAGGAAAGTCTTATTTTTTGGAAAACTAAGGACTTCAATGGCCTCCTGAAGAAATCTGTGCACTTCTGGCTTTTTCTCTTCTTTGTTGCAATAGCTCTGAGCCGGGTAGGAGTTTCAAGTGCAAGGGTATCTCTGTAATCTTAGCCCAGAATTGTTTGTGCCAGACAAATACTTTTTGGCTCTCGTTATTATGCAAGAAACCTCCTAAGTGACTTCAAAACATTTTCCATTAAGGTTCAGAGAAATTTTGTAAAGCCCTGACTGTTCTGTGGCTTTAAAAATTGCTGGAAAAAAAAAAAAATCACAGTTTGGAGAGAGGAGAAGAGGGAACAGAAAGATGGAGAGAGAGAGAAACCCAAGCAGGCTCTGCCCTGTCAGTGCAGACCCGGCCCGGGACTGGAACTCATGAACCGTGAGATCATGACCCGACCCGAAACTGAGAGTCGGACACCCATCTGACCGAGCCCCCTGGGCGCCCCATTGCCACACGCTTTCTAATTCACTTGTTCATTTTGTTATTTGTTTTAGTTAACATCAGGTAACACCACTCTTAAAACAGGTTAGCCTGGCACATGTAAACTGCAGAATTTTCCAGGATGCAATGCTAGAAAGCTGTGACTGTCAATCAGGCTCTTCCCTTAGGTCACGCCGGGGACTAAGGAGCACGCCAGGGACAGTCGGAGTGAGGGCACAGGGGCCAACCCATACCTTAAATATGAAGAAAGTGTAACCTGTCTTCTTTATTGTTACAAAATACAAGTAGAATGTCTGAAATTGTCTTCCTCCGCCCCCAAATCACTTCGAGCATCCCCTGGGGTGTGTGCTACGCCTCTTTAGAGACAGTTGCAGGGTAGCCAGGAAACGTGCTCACACATACAGGACAGATGGAGGCAGCAAGTCCAACCCTCACCCTCTAGATCCATCCCCGGGGCCGTGAGGCCATACTGAGGCACATAGTACAAAGCACTATCCTCACTCCACATCTGCCTGAGAGTTTATATTTACATTGATTTAACTGTGATTTCAAGACAACGTATCAAAAACGAGGACGAAATGGCTGTTAAAGCTTCAAAACAGATGGCACTTTACATGCCCTTCATCTTTCTCGAACATAGAGACCAAGAATGCGGAATTGCATGTCTTGGCCACCGCACTGTCCCACGGCTCAGAGCGAGCACCAGCAGGCATCAGGTAAATATGTGTTGATTGAACTCACGGATGAATAAATAAGCCGCACGCTTCTGGACTCACGTTATTTTCTTACTGTTGGTTTTCCTTTGCCCTGTTAACTTGCGTTTTTATTTCCTCTGGCGTTTTATTTCCTTTGCACTGTTAACTTGTGTATTTTATGCGTATTTGTAAGCTGCTTTGAATCGAGTAGTACTAAGATGATTTATGTTATTATAATTACAGGTGTTCTTTATTGAGTGCTTATGTGCTACGGGGTGCTATTTGTTTTTGCTAAGTACTCCACAGACACCTACTTAATTCTCACATAACCCCACAACGTAGGAACGACTACTTCCACTCCAGCACCAATGAGTTACTTGGAAAAGTTAAGTGACTTGCATAAAGTCACCCTGCGATGAGGTGGAAATTCTGCGATTTTAATTCTGATTTACCTTTTCCCAGAATTTGTGTTCTTTGTGCTTATAGCTGATTACTGAAACATTGTGGGGTGTGCAGAAAAAAGAGGAAGACTTTTTGATGGCTTTGCAGATGTATTTTATGGTTTGCTAATTGTATAAGTTTTCTTGGATTCATGATTCTGAAATGTCCTTGAAGATTTTACCTGCGCTGGGGCCAAGTTGCAAGGGCCACATCTTACATAGGCTACCTAGATGATATTTGGCCTGATATTGTCACTTGAAATTTTATGCATCTGTGAAAACAAATCATTCAGTTTTTTGAAAAGAAATACTTCAAAATCAGTCCTGGTTACATCGTTAGTATCTTCACCATGTGGGAAAACAAAAATTTGTCCTTAATTTGTGAATCAAATGATGACTCCATAGACCTAACAGGAAGCAATCAGAAAGCTGGGCCCTTCAGAAGAATGTAATCTACTATTGGGGCACCTGGGTGGCTCAGTAGGTTGAGCATCTGACTTTAGCTTAGGTCATGATCTCATAGTTCATGGGTTCAAGCCCCACATCGGGCTCGCTGCTGTCCTCGTCTTGCTCTGTCCCCATCTTGCTTGCTCTAGATGCTCTGTCCCCGTCTCTCTCTGCCCCACCCCCACTCATGCTCGCTCTCTCTCTCTCTCTCTCTCCCAAAAATGAATATTTTATTTTTTATTTTTTTAATGTTTATTATTTTTGAGAGAGAGAGCACAAGTGAGGAAGGAGCAGAGAGAGAGGGGGACACAGCAGGCTCCAGGCTCTGAGAGGTCTGCATAGAACCCATGAACCGTGAGGTCATGACCTGAGCTGAAGTCCGATGCTTAACTGACTGAGCCACCCAGACGCCCAATGAATAAACGTTAAAAAAAAAAAAAAAAAAAAAGAACGTAATATAGTATTTTGTCTGGGGGAGTCTCTATATCAGACACGCTTAGTTGGATATTCCAGATTTGAGCGTGAACAATATTTTTCAGCTTCTGAGCATGACCTTTTATTAATGGGATCGTTTTCAGTGCGACAAGAGCTTCATGCAAAGGATTCGTCTTTTTCTCTCGCAAGCACCTGCCATTCATCCCAATGTTCCTCAGTATAGATAACTTCCTTCTCGTTTTGGAAAAAAGAGCCTTAGGTCTCTTCTTTACCCTTCCCCACCTCCTCAAAATGTGAAATCCTCTATAAGCTTTAAGAGTCATTGTGGAAATTACTCACCCTTGCAGAATTTCATGGTAATGAGTACAGCCACATTCTGGCTACATTAAGTGTGCGTGAATGACCACAACCCCACTGCTCCACTCATTGGGCACCTTCCAGTATCGCCGTGTGTCATTAGCACATCAGCTGTCACAGTCTTCCTTAATCTTCTCCATCCAGGCCCAGGTGACTTCAAGGCATTACTCTGCTTTTGGTTTTTAGGTAAAACACTAAAGACAACTTTGTCATCTCTCTGATAGGTTCTGTAGGGTTTAAAAATGAAAACGAAGTGGTTTTTGATTGTGTACGAGTGTTTACAAACATGTAGGGGACTCCAAGGGCGGTATCATGGATGCAGCTTGAAAACTGAAGTTGTTTAACTTGTCCCTCGTTTCCGTACTGGATTTCTTGTTGAGGTGCATGGGATCCCCAAACCTGTAAATTGAGGCAAAGTTGAAAAAGAAATAAAGTTACCTAATTCTTGATACAAAACAGTGGGAGTGGTAAGAAGGAGCAAGTGTTCTAGGAACATGTCCTCTGTGAAATTTGCTTGAGGCTGAAACCATTCTCACTTGCTTTAAAGAGTTAAGGACTTGAAATAGCACTGTTTCCCTATGTTAAGATTCATGTGACTTATCACATGAAAAGAAGAAAGGAGAGAGATGCATTTTGTTGGGGAACCCCCATTTCTCTCATTGTTCCTTAAAAAACATTTTCAGATGACTAGAGGGGCAAAGGGACATACACAGAAATGGTTAAATTCTGACTTGGAATTCCGTGGGAATTAGCAGTCTGTCGACCAAGGCCCTGGCCTAAAATGTCATGGTTGGCCCATGACTTCCTATGGGGCTGCTATTGATGGCCAGTTTCTTGTTTTTCTTTCTTCGATGCGTACATATGCCCAGAGGCTATTTGTAATGGGAGAATTTTAAGAAATTCATAAATTTGAAACACCCCACACATACAAAATTCTTTCTGGATGTGTCAGCTTAATGTTCTTTTCCCAAATTCACATAAAATAAAGCAACATAATAGCCATGTCTTTGTAATAGTCTATCTTAACATTTAATTTTTATTGATCTTTAACTACAATGCTAGGTAACATGAAGAGAGCAATATAAATCAGCCGTCTGAGTTTAAATGGCCAAAAGTTATCTTTTGATGTTTGTGTCTTTGAAATAAACGCACCTCACGTTTAATTTCAAAACAAACAAACATAGTCTAAAAAATAATACAAATTTGTCTGCCTTGACATGTACATTTTACAAAGTGTTTATACAGTATGAATTAACTTGCTTTGTATATAGAAGAAATGCAGATTCTTCAAAGGGCAAGCATCTGATCTTTAGGAACGGAGTTCATTGAGGTTAAATTGTGCTCAGGGAGTTTAAGGTAAAACAGAAAGAAAAAGGAGATTATACCTCTCCTTATGGCAGGAAGAAGCTCATTTCCAGGGTAGAAACTTCTGAAACCCATAAAATACGTTCCAGATTCAAGACTTGATGAGTTCATGCATCATATCTGGACACTTCACTCCTGCTATAGACAAAGTCTTGGGACCAGTTCCCTTTCACTTACTGAGAGGGATAAAAATGCCCAAAGTGTATGCGAGAGACAAAATTTAAAAATTGAAGTAACTGTAATTCTGTTTTGTTTAACACTAATGTTCTCCTTTTATGCACCCTATGGTTCAAACATCGAGACCCCAAAACTCAAATGTGTGACAAAACCAGAAACAGAGCACCGATGAATATCAGTTAAGACCTAAGAAAGTATTCATTAAAATTTAAGAAGGTAAAAATACCTGAACCAGAGGTTCCTAAGCTTTTTTGTGTCGTGGACCCTTGGACACTCTGGTAAATGGACCCTGTCTCAGAATACTGTTTCTACATCCAAAAGAGCAAAATACATAGGATTTCAAAAAACTCCAATTATATTGAAATATAATGTTGATCAAAATATGTAAAAAAATACCACCCATCCAAATTTGTGAAATCATAATACCTGTGTCTATTAATGCATCAAATAACAAGAGTTAGTAAGAGGTTTAATAACTGTCACGTTGAAGTAGGAATGAGCATAAGTGATACTTTAAGATCTTTACAAAGTTTTAATGTGATATGAAAATATTTACGATTTCTACTGCTGGCAAGGTCACAGAAACTGCTAAGAATACTATAGTTTGTTGAAGGAAACATGAGATTTCAGTTAGACATTAGTGAAAATGAATGTATAATTCCTTTCCATTCAACTTCACGGACCTCCCTGAGATCTATTGGAAGAGTCCCTTAAGGATCTGTGGACCCCGGGTTACAAAGCCTTGCTCCGAATATAAGACATATGCCCTTGACCACGAATGTATTGTTTCATGGGCTTGGCTTTGGTCAAGATTTAGCTTAATATTTTGGTCATCTTAGCAAACGTGGAGAGTTCATCATCACATAAGCATTTATTCCAAGGACGTAAAAAACAAAAAAACCAACAACTGCCAAATGGTTTATTTGTTTGGCTTGAGGTTGTTTCTTTAGACGTGCAGGGACATCTGTCCTTTTTAAAGGCCCAGACCCCATTTAAAGTTTATTCCATTTTGCCCATAATTACATTCTGTCAAAGAACACCATTTCATTTTTCTTCTATTTTTGACTTTTAATGTGAATGCGTCTGTTCAAGTAAGTTGTTGCAAACTCTTCAAGGGAAGGAATATATCTTTTTTTTTTTTGTATTTAGAAAATTCTTAGCAGATATGCACAAAGCAGAAAATTGCTATTTGCAGATTGAAAGAAATGACAGGCTCTGAAATACCAGTATTCATACCGCACCATTTGAAAAATCTTTCCCTTGAGAAGTTGGAAGTTCTTTGGATTTTTTCTTCTTCATCCTTCTATTCGCTTGAGAAATAAAGAAGAGAAAGAGAAAGATGACAAATGGGATGGGTATGAATAAATTATTCCATCGAGAATCTGAGAGCGTCATGAAACCTTATCACTGTAGATTAAGAATAGGTTATTTGGCCGAGCTACTGATCAGATTAATGCCACATCTTCACTATATGGCCACCCAGTATCTAATTGAAAGCCCCTATGACAGGGATATCCTTCCTAAAATAGTTAATTCATTTTCTCAGTAATTATCTCATCGTTAGGAAAATTCCTCAGAATGAGGGATATTTGTCTTTCCTTTGCGCTTAAGAAATTTTCCTGAGAGAATGGGTTGCAGAGCTCCAGGAGGCAAGAATTTTGCCCTGAAGGGCTTTGTTTGAATACTGGAGAAAAAAGACATTGATTCTCACTGTAGCCACAACTAAAACGATGGCAACAAAATAACTTTTAATGTGCCCATGTGACTAAGACATCATCTTTTGAAAAAGACTTGTGGAATCTATCATGTGACATGTGTGGTGTGATAGATACACAGCCCAGTGTTCACTTCATAAACTGGTGTAAGTTGCTAAGCTTTGTAAACCTTAAGTCCTCTTCTGAAAAATGGCAATAGTAATATCGGTCTCATAGGATTTCCGATGAAAAGAAGTCAGACAATGCAAGAACATCATCACTTCAGTGCTTAGCATATTAGCAAGAAGGCTTTCAGCTACAGATAACAGGAAGATCCCTGTCAAAAGAGCTCACATGATGTGGGGCGGGGAGGGGGGTGGTTTGTTATCCCACGTATAAGAGGTTTGGAAGCTGGGATATTTTAGGGTTTGACTTATGTCATCAGAGATCTAGGGTTTTTTGTTTTTGTTTTTAGTCTTCCCACTTAGACTTCTTCATTGTGTTACTTTTATCCTCACACTTGTCAATATCGCCAAGAGGCTTCAAGCCTCATGTTCTTACAGCATAAGCCCCACCACGTATCTTCTCTTGCATCTGGTTGGTCAAGAGGCAACACTTGCCCATTTCATGAGGGTTTCGATGACTATAATTGGCTTAAATTAATAAGGTATTATTTCCTGGGCCTGGGGAGGCTCACTCCCACTCCTTTCTGGAGGATGGCTACCTGATTACTGAGCAAAACTCATGATCTATTAACAAGGAAAAAGTGGAGGAGTGGATGCTTGGAGATAACCAACAATGTTTGCCATATTACTCTTCACATACTATGTTATATACAATCAAGGAAGACAAAAAATTGTGGTGCAGTGAATATAACTCCACCAATTCCTTACTGCATATGGTCTTAGACAAGGTCATGTAGCCTTTCAAGAATCAGTTTTTACATCTGCAAAATGGAGGTGAATAATTATGCCTATTCCTCAGGGTCATAAAAATATAATGTATGTGGGGGCACCTGGGCGGCTCAGTTGGTTAAGTAAGCATTGGACTCTTGATTTCAACTCAGGTCATGATCCCAAGGTCATGGGATAGAGCCCGGCCTTGGACTCTGTGCTGAGTGTGGGGCCTGCTTAAGAGCCTCTCTTTTTCTCCCTGTGCCCCTTCTTTGCTTGTGTGTGCTCTCTCTCTCTCTTAAATAGGGAAAGAAAGAAAGAAAAAAAGAAAGAACATGGAAGCCATTTATCAGGAGAGATCTCTACAATATTTATTTAAACTTGAAAATAGACAATAAATTATGATAACTCCTTTTTTTATGATGAAGAATATAATCATTCAGCTTTTCAGTTTCAAAGCTGGCAACTGAACCTAGCTCTCTTGTGGTTTCTCATCTGATCTTAAAAAAAAAAAAACCTTTTATAATTGTGTACAACAATAAATACACAGAAAAATGCATAAAATACAAAGAAAAAACTTAAGTTGATGTAAATTGAATACTGTTGTAATTCCTATCCAGGTCAAGAAATAACACTATCAGTGTCCCAGAAGCCCCATGTCTTCATAGAACTTGTAAATATATATATATATTTTAGCATTATCGACACAATTTGTTTCCAGTAGTTTGACACTGTGTCATACCTATGTCACGCTATTTTATGTTTTTTTATTAATCATTATTTTCTCTATTCTCCCACAGTAATCACTACTTCTGCACAAACATTAATTGTGTATGTGTTGGGCACCATGCCAGGCATGGTTCTGTCTTTTCATGAAGACATTCTTCCCATGATGGGAAGATCAGACTTCTGTTAACATCATCGTTTCTTTTGCTAAACTCCAAGGGTCAGGATTTCAGATTATTGTGAACTTGAGCAAGTCTTTCACACAATTTGCAGAATTATCTACCTCTATGTTTGTTGGTCTTTCTTTCTTTGCAAAGATTTGTCAATTGTTAACAAAAAAGTTTTTTAGGAGATTCAATTTTTTTCAGTATCCTTTATTCATTTTTCTTTCTTTTTGTTTTTCTCATAGAAATCACCTCCAAATTCTGCATTATGCCTTGACATGTGCTGCTGTATAAATAATTAAGCAGTTTAGTCATGATTGGATTTGAGAATTTCCACTTCCAATCAAGATGGAACCATAGGGATTGGATTCATTTTTCCACCTAAAACAACCAAAAAACTGGACAATAAAATGGCAACAGTCAAGATATTGGATATTGGGCAACCAAAGCCAGTAATCCCTAACAGATAAGAAACAAATGAGGAGAGCTTTAGTGTTGTCCTTTATTTCCTTTAGGAAGGTTATTTCCTTTAGGAAGTTTCCAGACTGCAGTACACAAAGTGGAACACAGGAAGATGTGCACAGTCTCAGAATTGAGGAAATATCTGGGGAGGACAAGGCAGCTGGAGTAGGCAGGGCAAAGCACCCAAAAGGAGAGAGCTGTACAGAGATAGAATGCCAGAAATTTGCAGAAAGTCTCTCCTAAACATTCATTTGAGCTGATTAACACATGTGTACGGGGAAAGTCCTTGAGGCTGGAAAAGAACCACTCAAGAGGATTAGAGAGAAGGGTGCCTGAAGGTCATCACACGGGCCAGGAGTAGTGCTTGTTTCCAAAAGCCACAGTGGAAAATCTCATAATTCATGGGGTATCAGTTAGAGTACTAAGAGTTGTCTTTCGTCAGTTTCAGGGAAGGTAAAACCTAGACTACACACTGCCCTGGTTCTGCCCAACTAAACAAGATCTGGAACGCTCAAACCATTTTCAAGTGATTTAACTGTGTCGCAGAATAAAGTTCAAGAATATTTATAGGAATATACACATAACTGGCACCCAACAAGGTGAAGTTCAAAATGTTTGGCACCCAATAAATAATTACCAGGCAGGCAAAGAAGCAAGCAAATACTATCAATAATGGAGAGAAAAACAATCGAAACTGACCCAGAAATGACACAGATAACCGAATTACTAGACAAGGACATCATAATAACTATTTGTTATTATTGCTGTACTTCATATATTCAAGAAGGTAGAAGAAAGATTGAATTTGTTACGTAGAGACATGAAAGACATACAAATGACTCAGATCAATTTTCTAGAGATAAACACCATAGCATCTGAGATAAAAAAAAATACATGAGGTGGGATTAACTGTAGATTAGATATTGCAGGAGAAGAGATTAATGAATGTGAAGACCGCAATATTAACTACTCAAAATGACAGAGAAAAAAGACTGCAGAGAGAAAGGACAGAACTTAAGTGAGATGGGGGGAAATTTCAAATGGATGAATATACATGAAATATACATATACATGAAATTTCAAATGGATGAATATACATGAAATATACATATACATGAAATTGTCATGTCCAAAGGAGAGGATATGGGATATTTGAGGAAATGATAACTGGAAACTTTCCGAATTTGATAAAAACTATAAATTCACAGGTATGAAAAGATCAACAAATCTCAGGCACAAGAAACATGAAGCAAATTACATCAAAACACATTATAATCAATTTGCTCACAACCAGTGATAAAGCGATAAACATTAAAAATAGATACAATAAAAGGGATGATTGTGCTTGAAACTTTTCTGTTTTCCCCATCTCATACCACACAAGCACACCTCTCTCTCTCTCTTTCTCTCTGTCACATACACACATGAACACACATACACACTTCAATTATTTGAGTTTTTTCGTTCCCCAGCATTCGGTTTGATTAAAACTAAGCATTTGCTTTGTGTAACTACAGAAGGACCATTTTTACTTTAAAAGTTAATTCATTTGATCTGATTTAGAAATAGCATATCCTCTTAACCATAGGAACTTAAACTCTCAAGTGAAACAGCTGTTTCCATATTCTTGCCTGGGAACCACGCTGCCAGTAAATGTTTCACATGCACGTACAACGCCTTTAAGCTCTTGATGATTATCGACAGCAATTAGGATGCTATGACATCTGGTGTCTCCTTGATTACATCTTTCATGAAAGTTCTAAGTGTTAAGAAATAAAATGGTGAGGATGAGCAGCCTCTTTCATGGAACAAAGGACCCTTCTTTAGATCAGACAACCATTTGGGAGTAGGACGGTCATTTTCCACCATGGATGATATGGGGCAGCACTGTAGAATCACGAATGGTTCCTAGAGACCAGCCTCCTTCCCCCTCTACAATTACAGAAGAATAACAGACGCCCCGGGGGTATTTGATGACTAGCTTTGTTTCCAGATTAGAAATCATCGACTCCTAGACATTCTGATGTAATGAAATTCCAATTGGACCAAATAATCTGATCATCGCCTTGATATTGGTTGCAGTGGAGCTTGCTTCAAAAGTTATTGCCGGGCTGGATATTTCAGCAGTTGCCCTTGATCATCTGAAGCCCCAAGTCCCCAACAACGGCCCCAACTAATCAATTCTGAGATTTTCAGACCACTTTTATAACTTTGATTATTCCCCAGTCCCCCTTCTCTCTATATTCTTTTGTAAGTGATCTTTCCATTTGTTCTCCCTTTGTGTCTACACTTTAGCACTATCTCTTTTCATAAAGCCAAATAACATTCTACAAGTTCCTTATAATGTGAAAATGCCATCTTACCATTGAACAATTCACAAGCCTTTCATAGTTTTGTTGCTTCAAAGTTTCTCTGAGGCTACATATCTGCCGGGTAGCTTGCTTGGGTGCCAGCATTTCAACCCGGCAAGATAACCCACCAGGCAAGAATGCCATACAGCTTACGCTCACATCGAATGGTATAAAATTGAATGAAAATTAGAATGAGATACCAGAATATCTATAATATGCGAAATCACAGCTAAACATGTCTGCTATTTGGGATCCTTAATTACAAAAGCACCATTTACATGCATCTCATCCAAAGAAAGAAGATTCTCACTATCCTAGAAATGTTAATATTCAATTGTCTTCCAAACTTTTTGATTTTTATTGGAATATTCTTAAACTAATAAATCATTATCAGAGCATATTTGAATGTATTATATTCTCAAAAGTAAAAAAAAGAATCTCTTAAGAGCATGTTTATGTAAAAGAAAACAAATTAAAGAAACTTTTGTGTAAAGTTTCAGGTGGTATTTTTCTTTCTTTCTTTTTTTTTTTTAGTGTTTCTTTATTTTTGAGAGAGAGACAGAGTGCAAGTGGGGGAGGGGCAGAGAGAGAAGGAGACACAGAATCCGAAGCAGGCTTCACGCTCCGCAATGTCAGCACAGAGCCCCACGTGGGGCTCGAACTTACAAGCCTTGAGATCATGACCTGAGCCGAAGTCGGATGCTTAACCGACTGAGCCACCCAGGGGGCCCTGCGAGTGGTATTTTTCAAAGACGAAAATTATACATCTGCCTATGAGAAACGTCCTCTATTAACTTTTACTTTGCACTTTACTTTGAATAAATTCTGTCCTCTTTTATTGCATTTGCATGTACCTCTTAGAATCACCAAGCAGAGGGGATCCCCATGAGACGTTGTGTTGGGTGCCCCCTCAGAGGCGTGGGGATTCCTCCAGCTTTTCTCTCTTTTGATCTGCTTCTCTACTCCTCGCTAAGGGCAGCCATGGGTTCTGGTGTTGGCTTCAGCTTTTGGCTCTGCTTTCTACTTAGCAACCTTGGACTTGAATCATTTGGCCTTAGCTTGCGTGTGAATCATTTGGCCTTAGCTTGCGTGCGCATGCACATGTGTGTGCAAGATGGTGATCGTGGAGTCGATTTGCTCCGTGTACTATAATCCTATGTAAGAAGTGGCCCATCTTCTCTTCTATCCAGTTTTTGCCAATCTTACCTGTTACTAATTCCCTGCCGGAGAGGGCTGCTCAGGTCTGTCATAGTGAAATGCTTCAGAATACCTGGAAATTATCCACACTTCTTACAAACTATCTCAATTGTCTACAAATGTTGTTAAGAACGATGGTTGATACGGAATATGTCAAATGCAGATACACAAAACAAAACAGTTTTGCATTCTGTAGGCTTTGGCGAGCCAATATTTATTCAATCCCTCCGATACAAATTCATTCAGTCATTCACGGAAGCATTGGAAAACATCTCGAACATGCTTGAGGTGCTGTGCTCGCTGCCATGTGATCGTACCTCTTCTATAGCACTTATCACAACACTATTTGTGCAGTGGTCACCTCTGCTAGTGTCTGGGATTGTCCAAAGGGTTGGGATTGTCCAAAGATGAGTGATACAGATTTCCTGAGTTAATAATCCGCTAGCTAGTGTGATGTCTTCTCGAGGTTGCCTTAACATCGTGGGGAATTAATTACCATGATCTTTAACGCCTTCGGTTTTATCAAAGTAAAATGTCTAGACACCCACACTTTTCCTTCAGTGAGAGAATACACCATGTATCCTGCACTGTTTCTGCCAAAGCATTCAATCCAGATTGCACACGCACTGAGATGTGGACATATAGCTGGGCTTCTCGACTGCTTTATGCATCTGTCTTTCCTCATGGTCTCCCCAGATACGCTCCAGGTCTTAACTTCCCTGTGTTTGATGCCCGCCGTTCTCCCAGTTACCCTGGAGTAAAGACTCAACATCATGTCTGCTCTTTCCTCTTGAGTCAATCCAGCCCAAATAACTGTCGGTTTTCTTCCACATTGTTCCCTCTAGTTATGCCCTTCCTGTCCATTATCTCCTTAGCTCACTGATTCATTGGTTAGTTCATTCATATTTACTCACTTTTCCTGAAAACCCTCACAGAGTGTGTGATTTGCAGGGAATCTTGCCACTGAAATGTAAAGATAATGGCGATGTAATTTTCATTCCTTAGGAGTTTAGAGACCGGCGAGGGTGACCGTGTATAAAGAGCTATACTAAGAATCCAGTGGGAAATAGAGGCCAAATGGCAAGAGGGTTGTGGAAATTCAGACTGATGTCCCCCCCCCCCACCCCCGCCATGAAGTTTCCACAGTGTTTGCACAATTGAGTTGCACAAATTCCTCTCCCAGGCATCTCAACCCTTCAATAGATGGCATCACCCTAACTTTCCAAGTTCATCTCCCCTTCTCCTGGGTTTGTGGTCCCCTACGTTCTGGTCAAATTTTCTCTCTCTGATCCCTGAAAATACCTTCAAGTATTCTTCTCTCTTTCTCTTCTGTGACAGCAGATGTGCTGTCAGCGGCATGTCAGCACCAAAGAAGTTCATGAGGATTTCTAGGGAAAGTTAGAAAATACGTTCAGTACAAAAAAATATATACATTTCGTAGCTTCTAACTAAGTCTATAATTCAAGCCCTTTGAACACGCAGGAGCTGTCACGTAGATCCTGAAAGCTTTTCCCAAATAAATTTTTATACCAGAACATCTGCAACCGGTTCTTGAATTTGCACGTCGCTTTAGATATCAGGTTCTTTCTCCAAGTCCAGATCACGTCTCGTTTTATTGAAATAACATAAATGAGTGATCCTGCCTTCTTGCAGGGTGTGTCTTCCAACCTGGAATGTTCCATCGCTACCAGACTTTTCAGTTTTCTAAGATCTGCCATCAGTATTGTTATCACCGGGTTTCCAGATTTCTCTACTACTTCTTTCCGTTCCAGTAATTTTTTTTTTTTTGGCAAGGATTTAAGGGTTTTTGTTCGTTTTGTTTTGTTTGAGGTAGCTGTTTTTCAAAAAAAGCCAATTTTTCCATACCACCTTCAAGAAACCTTCCCTTCCGTCTCACCTAACCATGGTTTCTTAGGTATCGTTAAGATGAAAACGCAACACGGGAATTAAGAGGCAAGGCACTGGTGTGTGTTGAGTAGCCACTTATGGACGAGACACCATGCCAGACAATGTACATAAATAATTGTACACAATCCTCACAACGGCCCTGCCAAGGGAGTGCTATTATTCCCACTTTATGGATGAGAAATTTGGGATTCAGAAGGATTAAGAGGCTCTCCCCGGGGCATGTCTGGATTCCAATGCTGCTTCGTCCTTCGGTGATTCCAAAGCCAGATTCTTCTTTGCCATGGTGCCATGCTTCCCCAGTGTTGTTTAATCCCAGAGATATTTCTTGAAGGGCTATTTAAACTCCAGTCTATAGTAAGTTTGCTGGGGTAATGGTGAGGTTCTCTACTTTTTTATCCTCCCAGGTCCTTAGTACAGGGCTCTTGAATACCAAAGACTCCTTGAGTTAATGTTGCATAAACTGTGTCAAGGGAAGTTTTTCAGCCTTATAAACTTGGCTGTGTTACCTTAAGCATTTTCCTAGTGTTGCCCATTTCCTTGATCGATTCTTACAGACTAATAATCTGTTCCTAAGTTTTTCTAGAATGAGTTACAACGAGTTAGCGTATTCACTGCTTCCTTAGCCTTGTGATCATGTGCTGATGGTTGCCGAAGGCCATCAAGGAGAGGCCCAAGTTCATGTGCTTTTCTGTGATGTACAGGAAAAGCACTTAAAAATTTCTGAAACATCTTGTAGACACCTGTTCTTTTAGTACAGCATTTCTCAACCGTGGCACCTTGGCCTTCTTCACTCTTTGTTATTGGGGGCTGTCCTGCGCATAGCAAGATCCCTGGCCTCTACCCGCAAGACGCCAATGGCACCCTCCCCACGTGTGACAACCAAAAATATCTCTAGGCATTGCCAGGTATCCCCTAGGGAGCAGAATCACCCTAGTGGATAACTACTATTTTAGGATGTTACAAATATGTAGTAACTGAGAGAGAAAAGAGAACAAAGACTTCCGTCTCCACAGCACAACCCAGGCTTTGATTAAAAAGCATCTTTTAAAGATGCCTGAATATGTCAATGATTAAGAAAGGGTTTCATTTGATTAACTTTGAACTATGAAATTAGGTCAATAGCCATCTTTCCCTTAACTTTATATATTATTCACTGGATTGCAAGTCAGGTAAATTTTTCTCCACCTTAAGCACTTACATTCGAGTGACCTGTTCTGTGGCAAAGAAGAAAACCTGAGAATTTTTGGTTTTGCCTTCTCCCCTTGGTTGTGTATTTCAGTCTTATTAGGAAGACTTGAGAATATGGTTGTTACTGACAGAGAGTCAGGGGTGCCTCGGCCAAAGTGACTGTGTTTTCTAAGTTGATTCGCCTTTTCCTGAGTCAATTTAACTTCTAAAAAATTCATTACCCCATTTTATTTTTCAGTTGGAAGCCCTTTTTTACTTGACATTTAAAAGGTACTTTACCAAATGGAATGGTTAATTACCAAAGGGGAAACAGCCTACCCATGCTGAAATCTAGAATGCAAGACAATTAGTATCGATGTTTTCACTAAGCTGTCAAAAAAAAAATCTATTCTTCCATCATAAATTTGGCAAACTCTTGATTTTCTGGTGACGTGTGCTTTCCAACCGTGTGCAGTTAACCGTGGTTTCAGAGCAATAATCCTACCCCTTCACTGTGGTCCTTCCCGATGTTTACATGCTCTGCCAGTAAGACTGTCTTAACAATTAAAGGATTATTCAGTTACCCTGCATTTCTCATTCTTCAAACATTCACCAAACTTTAAATACAGATAACACATCTTCAGGTAATATTTTAAACTTTGGGTAGCACTATCTTATCCTGTCTTCACAACAGGTCTTATGGGATAGATATTTTTATTGTCATGTCAAAGAGTAAAAATAAAAAGAGACTTTGCAAGTTTAAAGGATGGGCCCAAGAAGCCACAGTATGTATGTAATTTAAGACGTATTGGCCGCCAAAGTTCATCAGGCAGAAGTCTAGGCCAATGGTGCCAAATAGAACTAGAATATAAGCAGTATTAAAAATTTTCCAGTGGCCATGTCAAAAAACAACAACAGAGAAATCCTTCAACAAATGGTGCTGGGAAAACTAGACAGCTACTCGCAAAATGGTGAACCTAGACCACTTTCTCACACCATATACAACAATAAGCTCAAAATGAATGAAAGACCTAAATGTGAGACCCGAAACCATAAAACTCCTAGAAGAAAACACAGGCAATAATTTCCTTGACATGGGCCAAAGAAACATTTTTTTCTAGAGATGTCTCCTCGGGGGAGAAAAACAAAAGCAAAATTAAACTATCGGGACTACATCTACACAGCGAAGGAAACCATCGACACAGCAACAAGGCATCTTCTGCTGAACGGGAGAAGACGTTTGCAAATGATAAGGAGTTAATACCCCAAATATATAAAGATCTTCTATGAATCAACACCAACCCCCTCCCCACCAAATAATGTGATTTTTAAAAGTCGAGAAACAGGGGCAACTGGGTGGCTCGGTGAGTTAAACGTCCGACTCTCATTCAGGTCATGATCCCAGGATTGTGGGGCCGGGCTCCTCACTGAGCATAGACCCTGCTTAAGATTCTCTCTCTCCTTTTCGTCCTCTCCCCCACTCGTGTGCACGCTCTCTCTCTCTCTAAAATAAAAAAAAAAAGTAGAGAAAAAAGTGAAATTAATTTAAGTAATATTTTATTAAACACATATATTGGAAAGAATATCATTGCAATAAGTAATCAATATAAAAATTATCCACGAGATACATTTCATTCATTTCTTCCTACAAAGGCTTCACGGTTCAGTTTCACAGATGATAACACATTCCAGTTCGAGGAGTCACTTTTTGAGTGCTCAATTCAGCTGTGTGTGGCTTGTGGTTGTGGCTGTGGGCACACGCCTCTAGGCATCGCAACATGTCAGGTATCTAAGACAGTTTTTCTCCTGATATAAAACTCACCTTCCAGGGCAAGAGTCCGATAATAAATAATAACATGTAGGGAATAGAAGTAAAGCCATGTCTTCTGACTCAAGCTCACGAACATTTTTTGGGGGGACGCTTGATGAGTTGCCCAGGTTTTCAGACAGCGAGCATCAGGGCCGGGGTTGTCCTGGGAAAGTCATCTGCGGAGAAGAGGCAGTGGAAAGCTGCGGTGAGCTGGGGCAGGTCCCAGGGCATGAGTGGGGCAGGCTGGGGTTTGGTGAGGAGGCTGTTCAAGCCTGAGACTTCCAGGAGGTGACAGGTGGAAACAGGAACGGACGGTCACGTGCAGAACATGCTGTGGAAGGCAGAGGACAAGAGGTCCTGAGGCCTGGAGCGTGGGGGCGTCAGGGCCGGAGAGGAGAGAGCCACCATGAATGGACACTTCCCTGGAGATCTGGCAGAGAGTTTTGGGCTCCCCCCGAGGCCCGGACATCTGCCCACCAGACCACCTGCTCTCTGCGGCCGCTCTGTTGTTCACGATCTCAGTCAAGGGCTTTTGAAAGGCAGAGCAAAGGCTGCTGAAGGTGTGGCTTCCTGTTTCGTTCAATGCTTTAAAAAGGCTCTTTCACTGTATCTGAAGGCCGAGAGGCTGAAACAGTGAACAAGTGAGGATCCAGCACATTTTTTTGTGTAGACCTTTAGGAATGCTCAGCCCTCTGTACCATATCCCTTTCCTGCAGTGGCTGGTTTGTTAGTTTTCTCCCTTTCACTGGGAACAGCCCTGCTGGCTGGCGTCTCCTCTGGTGCTCTGTCTGCTGCCGGCATGGAACCACTCCCCACAATGCCCACCTCACCTCACTGCCCCTGCCTCATCCGTGCAGGGACCCCACTGCTCCCTGAAGCGCCCGCGGGGCGGGGTGGGTCTCAGCCAACCTCAGGGACTCGTGTTGCCGTCCTGGTCCTTTACGTGGTGGATCTGCCCCCTCCGGCTCAGGCACGGACTCATACCTGTTCGGTTCCCAGCAAAGCTTGGGCGGAGGACACGAAAATATACTTAATACCTGACGGATAGGCCATTCCGATGGAAATGAAGAAACTTGGAATAAAAGATTCAGGCTGGGTGGCAGATGGGGGGAGAGAAGAGGCCTCGCTAAGCCTCCCTCTTCTCTCCTCGTACTGAGCGTGTAGTTGAGACGTGCTTTGAACTCACTCTGAAATAGTTGCTGTGGTATAGCCCAAGAGGTGCACTTTTTACCAGGCCGTGTGCAGCCCACATCTTTTGGGGGGGAGATCGTCAACGTCTCCAAAGTGGGGTCGTTAGCACACTCCTGGCACGCACCAAGTCACTCCTCATGGGCTGGGGAGTCGTGCCAGGGCCGGGGGCCGGACAGACAGCAAGCAGCTCAGTGTCTCGGCCGCCGCAGCAGGCCTGCTCCCCGGTTCCTGCAGTGGGGAGGGTGGGGGGGGGGCGCCTGGCTGGTCAGGCTCCTCCCGGGAATGCTTACAAGGAAGCTTCCCCTCAGGCACACCTGTGTCCAATTAGGAGCAGGCCTCCTTCGAAGTTCAGGAAGGTGCCAGCGTTTTCTAAGGGTCTTCATGTTGGTCCTCTAACTTGTTTGCACTGGTTAGCTGACCAGTCTGCAGTGTTTTCAAGGGCGCAGAGAAGAGCCATTGCACGGAAAAACAGAGCTCGCTTTTATAAATGCCGCAGGGGCTGCTCAGTCCCAGGTAGAGTGCTGGTGTGTGTGTGCTTTGCATGTGCCTTAGAAGGTTACGTCTGTGCTAGCGGGTCACCCGGATTCCACCACCATGGACTCCCTTTCTTTCTGTTTTCCGTATCAAGTTCTCGTTTAGAAAGGCTTACCGAACAACAACAAAACCACTTGCGTTTATTAAGGAATTAAAAGAAAAAATGACAACACGGTTGGTGCTCACTGTCCAAATCGAAGCCATATGCAAGTTTAGAGTAGAAGAGGAAAGACCCTATTTACTCGTACCCACCTTTTCCCCTTCCTGGAAGGTAAGGCTGTTACCGGTTCAGATGACCTCTCCCCATTTCTTTCCCTCTGAATGCACTAGAAGGTACGTAGAGAATACGCCCTTGTGTATCCATATACCCATATTACCGTCCGTGTTTTCTTTTCTTTTTTTTAAATTTTTTTTTTAACATTTTATTTATTTTTGAGACAGGGAGAGACAGAGCATGAACAGGGGAGGAGCAGAGAGAGAGGGAGACACAGAATCCGAAGCGGGCTCCAGGCTCTGAGCTGTCAACACAGAGCCCGATGCGGGGCTCGAACTCACGGACCGCGAGATCATGACCTGAGCCCAAGTCGGACGCTTAACCGACTGAGCCACCCAGGTGCCCCCCTGTCCGTGTTTTCTTAACCTGGGTGAAAGCAGCAGGCCTATAGTATCCGTGTAAAAAATGTTATGTGACCTGCTTATTTGATTCTATAACATAACTTGAAATGATGCCCGCCCTTTTTATAGTTACATAGTAGTCTGTTGCAGGCGTAAGCTGTTGTTTATTTAGTTACACCTTCATTGTTGAGCGTCTGTTTCACTCCCTTTGCTACCTGAACTGCAATACTGCAAAAAGTATAAACATTTTGGCACGGATACCTTTATGACATTAAGTGATCATTATATTTTTTTTTTCCGAAAATTTTTTTTTATTAACCAAAGGCACATGCAACTCCCAATCAGTCTTTCCGATCAGTATGAGATCACTGTAGTAGTATTTTTGCATTGAGCTGAAGTAATTCTGGTCAAAAGCTTAGGAATGTGATTATTTAATTAGCCTGTTCAGCCTAATCTGGGAGACATATTTGATATCTGTTAGACTCTTTGAAATGCTGAAAATAGTCTTCAGACCTTCCCCCGACCCCGTGCCACCTCATTACATTACTACCTTTGAGAACATGAAAGATCTGACCTTGATTGTGAATGTATTTGACACACTCATGCAACTCAGAGAGAAATGAAAAATTCAACCGGTTGTAGTTTTGGTTTGCAAAATTTGAAATGAAAAGCATAAGCAGTTTGGCTGACTTTCTTAATGGAAGTGTCTAATTTGCCTGACTGAGTTGACTTATTAAATAAGCTTAATCAACTTCTTCTTTGGCACTTTGTAAATACTAACTCTGGGGGCTTAACCACATATAGCAAATATACTACTGATTTTATTACTTTTAATCGTACGTTTCATGAGAACCTAGTAATCTTTATCTTTCAGAACGTTTATGGAAGTGCTTTGTAAGTTATAATTTTATTGGAAATTCTTTGTAATTCTGACATGGTCGAAATAACTCTATACTTTGATCTTATAAGCAGACATGGGTTTGAATTCAGCATACATCACGATTAGTTGAATGGTCTTGGGAAAGTCCCTCGATATCTTTGAATCTCCTGTTCTTTTCATATAATAAGTGGATAAGTAATGATACCTACTTTAACCACAAAGATTGTGAGGATTAAATCAGATAATGTTTCTAAAAGTACCTAGTTTATTGCTTGACATATTAGAGGCTTGATGTTATTATTAAGCTATTATTATTATTATTAGCCGATAAAAAGACCACGTGTTTATATTTCTTGAAAAGATATGACTGAAATCAGAAGATGCTTCGATTGGTATAATAAGGCTTCCTGTGAGAGTCTGGAACTCTTTTTAAAGTTTCCTTGAGAGAATAAAGTGGTTATTATTTTTTAATGTTTATTTATTTCTGAGAGAGAGAGAGAGAGAGAGAGAGAGAGAGAGATTGCATGATCAAGGGAGGGGCAGGCAGAGAGGGCGACAGAAGATCTGAAGCGGGCTCTGTGTTGACACAAGAACTCCCAAGAACTGTGAGATCATGACCTGAGCCAAAGTTGGATGCTCAACCAACTGAGCCACCCAGGCACCCCTGAAGTGATTATTATTATAGTCATGTTTTACACTGGAAAACTGAAACACTAGGATTAAACAAGCTCTCCTGGTGATGTAGAATGTCAGGTGTGGGACCGGACCTGCCATACCAGTGGGGGTGACCTCGATACTTGGCGATTAGGCACATTTTAAAGGACAGTTCCCCTTTAAGACCTCCTTTAAAATATTGGAATGGGGAGGCAAGTTTGATGGCCATGTGATACCTGGATGCAATCACTATTAGAGACAGTATACGTCAAAGGATATGGTTTGCCCAACAGTGCATCTGAATCTTTCTTTTTTCAAAAAATTTTTAAAAGTGTTTATTTTTCAGACAGAGAGAGATAGAGACAGACAGGCAGAATGCAAGAGGCAGAGGGGCAGAGAGAGAGAGAGAGAGAGCAAAACACAGAATCTGAAGCCGACTCCAGGCTCTGAGCTGTCAGCACGGAGCCTGATGTGGGGCTCAAACTCACAGACCATGAGATCATGACCTGAGCCAAAGTCAGATACTTAACCGACTGAGCCACCCAAGCGCCCCGGAGTCTTAACCGACTGAACCACCCAAGCGCCCCGGAGTCTTTCAGATCCCTAGCTGCACTCTGACTATGGGCTCTGATTTATTTCAGAAGTGTTTTAAGAAGAATGTAATTTTTATTATTCAAGGCGATCATTTTAATCCACATTTTTGATCGTTCACATTGCCTCTTGCTAACGTCTCTCCAATGATTCAAATCAAACTTATCGTTTGCTTCTAAAAAAGCAGATTTTAGCATTAAGTTCGTGAACAGCAGCGATCAAGGAACCATACACGCACATGCACCAGCTCTTGTGTGTCAATTCCTCAAGCTTAAGGTCTAGACCCATGTTTTACAAATGATAGGTCCTACAAGGCAGGTGTACTGAAAGAGGGAGGCGTGCAAGACTCCACTGGGACAAGGCCTTCTGTATGCAACATCCTGGGACTCAGTCTCTTCAAGGCAGTTATGAGGGTTGGCTCCCTGCGTTCTAAGGTTTGCAATGAGCATGGGGTGAGTATATCTGGAGGAAGAACAGCCCAAACTCTGTGGATCCGGACCCCCTTAGGGCAGACAGACAATTGTAGACACATCATTTGTTCAAAATTTTTGTTTTCTTTCTCATTTTGGACTCTGAAACACACCTCATTGGCTAAAGGCGTCTTATCAACGTCCCCAGAATGCTCCACATTAGAAATACCCACGTATAAGAGCTTAACGAGATGTTTTTCTGAACCGCTTTTCAAGATTTTATTAAGTGGTACCCAAGACGACCGTTCCAGTGTAAACAGTGTGCTGGTTTCCAGGATCCCTGATCAGCGTGTTTCAAGGTGAGTGAAGACAGCATCCCAATAAAAATGGAGCATCCTCTTAACTCCCACTTTACTTGTTTGGGTTGGCTGCAGATGGGGATATTTTTAGGACCAGAACAAATATGTCACCTTCCTTGTGGGAGTAGATTGTATCTTCAGAAAAGTCTATAATTATTACTTTAAACTTAGAGCAGGACATATTTCCCAAAGCTAGTCAGTAAACAGAACACTATCATCTAACTGTTCCTGTGTTTGTATAAATTAAAGGAACATCGGTCATATATTACTTAGAATTTTAGGGATTTGGGCACCACCCAAATGCATAACAGATTAATTTCATGGTTTCTATATGCATTTGCACAAATTAAAATATAAGCCCTCACTGGGTTGTTTTGAACCTCTTTCTTCAATTAATTCTATTTGCAGAGCTGGTCAGACGGTGGTTTTCAGGAACAGCCCAGGTTCTTCCATATGTCGTTACTATACGCTTGAATCCCTTTATGTTGTGTGTGTAGAAGTGACAGGACTGATGTCTGAATGATAAGTTAACCAAGCTGTGTCAGTTTCCTCCCAGCGATAGGTCTTGTATATTGAAAGCTGCAAAATCTTTCCATAGGAATCTTTTTATACTATTGACAAGCGAGCATAAACTTTCCATGGACCTTGGTAGATTTCCCATCCAAACATCGAAGAAACGATTCTTACCTTTAATATTTTTTAAAGGAAAGCCAATTCTTGGTTAGAACATTTTTAATTGTTAATTTTAACAACCTTTAAATAAGTTACTGATCTCACAAAGCTTTTCAACAGCTAAATAATGAACCCAAGATCAACTCCAGTGGTCTCGGTTTTTAGTGAAGAATTAAAGCTTTTGGATCTTTCTCCTGTCAATTACCTGTTTCTGGACTGTAGTTCACCGGCCCATATCTGGTGATACCCGATATATATAGGACAGCTCTAAAGCTTTGGCTTGTGCTAAGTCAGGGACCTGGAAGCAATAGTGGGCTTCTGGTCTAAAGTCAGATTCACGGGCAATTTTCTGTGTAGTCTTGCCAAGGGTGATTTGATAGAGCACTTCCCTCATCAATGAGTACAAAAGCAGGGAATAAACTGTGCCTGAGTATCTTTCCTCTCGACCTCTTTCCTCTTTCTCCTTTCTGTCCTCTCCCCACCACCCCTTTCCCATTCTTCCTTTTATCTTTTAGAAAACATGCACGGGGAAGCTCATAAGACATAAACATTCTGCTTAATAATTATAAAACAAATATTCATGCATTCTTCACCCAGGATGCAAGATAGTATGTTGCTAGCACTCCAAAGACCTTGGCAAGTCCCTTCTGTAAGTAACCGCCCCCTCCCCACCCCGCTTCCTTGCTAGAGATAACTGCTATCCTATTATGGTATCCTATTATGGGATTATGCTTCCCACACACCTATTATAGCATTTATTTCCTTGCTTTTAGTTTTAGTTTTATTACCTAATTATACATGCTTAAAGAATATAGTTTAATTTGTTGTTGTTGTTGGCAATAAAGTTTAATTTTGCCTGGTTTGGAGCTTTATACAAATGGAATCACATAAGATGTATTCTGTTCAATCTGTCGTATGTGATCAATCGTATATCATTACATTTTTAAATTTGAAAACAATTTAAAATAAAAAAATTGCAAAAATACAATAGTGCAAAGAACTCCCATTTATTTACATGCCATCCAGAGTTACCTATTTTTTACATTTTTCTTTATTTGCTTCGTTATGTATGTGTTCTCTCTGTCCCGCATGTATGTAATGTTTCTGAACCACTTGGGAGTAAGTTATATATCATGGCACTTTTTGCATAAATACTTTTGTGTGTATTTCCTAAGAATGAGGCGTTCTCGTACGTAACCACAGTATAGGGATCAGCTTTAGAAATTTACATTGATACAATAGAGTCTACTGTCCATAATCCAATTTTGTTAGTTGACCAATAACCTTTTATAACATCTTCCCCTTTCCAGTGAACATTTTTCTCTCTAGTATAGGACCCAGTTTAGGGTCACTTGTTAGATTTAATTGTCATGTCTTCTTTAACTTCCCTTAATCTGGAATATTTCCTCACCCTTTCTTCTTTTTTATGTGATAACGACTTTTGTAATACATACATTTCCCTTCTCCCTTTTAAACAGAGTATTCCTAATTTTGTGTTTGTGTGATTCAACCTTATTTCTTAAGATTCATCCATATTGTATTTCTTGTATTTTTTTTCATTTTTGTTGCTAAGTCATGTGTGTAACATTGTCAACATATGGATGCAAATGTAGCAGTTAATAATTTTTTCATATGTGTGCTTCTAACTTTTATTAAAGAGAGAAATTAACTGAGCTATTTTGATATTGCATCATTGATTTTTGAGAAAAGCCCCGTCAGTCCATCTATCAAATTGCACCTAAATTTACCTGGTGTGGCCACCTGATGCCTGAATAATGGCATGAGGAGACGTAAACAGCCTCTAAAGGGTCAGGATTGCAAACTCGAACCCACAAAATGATTGTAATCACTATCCTAAGAATTCAGCTTTAAATATCAGTTCTGAAAAGAAACAAAATGATCAGTCACCGAAGCCATTGAACTAGGATCAGGGGGTATTAGGATGTACAGTTAATTGGAAAATGACTAGTGATGGATAAACCTCAGAAACTTTAATATTCAGGGATGCTTATGTGAGACTTTTAAAAATACTTTTAATCAAATGAACTCAAATCCTTTTGGTTAAACCCTTTTCCTCAATTACTAGTTCTCTTTCTACTCAAACCAACCAGAATTCATATGTTATTTGCTTTGCTTCCATCAAGATATTCTTTCTCCTGTTTAAGAGTGATCGTCTTTGTGATACTTCACTTTGAAGTCAGTACAGGGTTGCAGTACATGACGACTTTTACGATAATAACCCTACATTTGAGCCAAAGGAATTCCAAGAACTAAGTTTGTTCCAGGAAGTGGTTTTAACCTTCATTCTTCCATGTTCCAGTTCTGTATTTATCGTAACTTGCTTGGAAAAAGGTAGATGCTTACCCATTTAATATGCACATTTCCAGCTTTGGAACCTAGCCACCTTCCTAGTTATTTTCAATTGATTCAAATATTGGGATCATAGACAATATTTCCTTCTTTCTAGACTAGATTTGTCTCCGGAAAAAAAGTGATCGCTGATGGCTGCAAAGATTGGCCATGTGCTAGGTAATTCTGGTCTGATCCTTCTAACAAAGGGGCATGGGGGTAGAATTTCGATTACCTTTAGAGATTTGAAATTGCTGGAAAGAAATAATAATACATATACACATTTTTTTTCGCAGTAGGGTGGAGGGAGAACTAAAAAAAAAAGTCATATTTGAAGGTAGCAGGCAAGTGGGCAAAAGGGTTTCCGTGTTGACAGATGACTCACTTCGAGAATAATAAGATGTAGGTTCGAACAATGCAGCTGTACAAAGGTATCGGATTTCAAGAGAGTAAATTTTGGGGAATTAAGAAATCTAATGAAGAAGGTGCAATAAGAGGAAGTATAAAATTCGCGAGCATGAAAGCAGCTGAAGAATCTTTTAAGACACCATAATTAAAGCTCAAAGAACTGCAGTCTTTCTGAAAAGAAGAATGCGGGACTTAACAAAAATAGCATGTGCGTAACACGCTGAAGAGTGCACGCAGAGCTGTGTGAAGATCTTAGAGAGAGAAAAACAAATCATTGCAGAGCGATTGTCCGGCTTTCTAAATGGAGCTGGAGGGGGCTGCACAGAAAATGAATACAGAGAGTTATCTGAGGCACTGGCTAAGAAAAATAAATAAATGGACAGAAACAATCAAAATTGGTTATTTTTAGTCATTGGCGATGATAGAACAATTTTTATCTGAAACAAAAAAGCAATGACCAAAGCCAAAAACAAAACGATATGCTTGAGAGAATACAAGCCGGAAATAGACGGACTGATTGATTTTGAACAACCAGGTTAGCTCTTTAAAGGGGAAAGTATATGGACAACTGGGAACAATTAAACTGTAGTTTAATAAATACATCGTGAGCTTTCGAGATTCAGTTAGAATGGATGATTCAAGTGAAAGGCCGTGAAGTGGAGGGTATTTGGAGAGAAGTTCAGGAAGATTATTTTGGGCTGGAGAAACAAATGGTTTGGGTCTAAACGAAACCCAGAGATAAGAATCAGCATGGAGAAGCCCATATGAAAGGAAGCAGGAAATGGGGTATTTTCCCTTATTGAAAAAAATAAACGGTGGTTTGGGGGAATATCTATCGGTAAAGAGGGAGACACATCAGTGGAATATCAGATCTTTTTTTTTTGATGATGAGGCTAATCTCACTCTTAACGTGTGTTGTGCTCTCACCTCTGGTTAGATGCTACCCATCTAAAAGCTCTCTGGTGCTGGCCTTCAGAGGTACAGCCAGCTGTCAGAGGAAGAAGTGAGACAGCAGGTGGTGGCCCTGAGGACTGGAAGGAATCTGAAACAATATTGAGTCCAACCCTGTCATGTATAGATGATGAAACAGACCAGGAAAAGAAGAGATCTACCGAAGATCGATAATTGGTGAGTGTCCGCCATGAAACCTCTCCTTCTACATGGACCTTCCCCACCTCATCATTTGGCAGAACTCCCTTCTTGTGGATAATTTTTCTGGAAGGAAAATTTTCTGTGGCACCAGAGCCAAAGGAGACAAATAACCTGGGCTTGGCCAACTAGTTGCTCGGAAGTTTGGCTTCGAGGGAGGGATACAGAGAGATGTGGGAGGCTTAGGAGTCATTGTCACAACAGTAGGACGTTGTATAAACCAGGCAGTTCTTGTTGCAAGGTTTTTGTTGTGGGTTCAGTTGCCAGGTCGTTAGATTTCCCTAGTGTTCATCCATTTTCTAAGTTAGGTGTTCTGGCCTATTGATGATTTTGCATCCTTAATATCCTTTCAGTGATACTCTGTTTTGCTTACCATAACCAGAGTCTGTTGCAACCATGAGCCATGTTTGGTATACAAAGTTCAAGTAAATGGAGTAAATAAGTTGGGTAAATAACAAACTGCCTCTTAGTTCATTTTGCTCCCCATGACTTCCCTTCCCTTCCCTTCCCTTCCCTTCCCTTCCCTTCCCTTCCCTTCCTTTCCTTTCCTTTCCTTTCCTTTCCCCTTTCCTTTCCATTCCTTTCCGTTCCTTCCTCTTCTTTCCTTCCTTCCTTCCTTCCTTCCTCTTCTTTCTTTCTTTCTTTCTTTCTTTCTTTCTTTCTTTCTTTCTTTCTTTTTAAGTTAGTTAACATACTGTGTAGTATTGGTTTTAGGAGTAAAACCCAGTGATTCACCCCAACAAATGCCCTCCTTAATGCCCATCATCCATTTAGTCTATCCCCCCTCCCCACCTGCAACCCTCAGTTCTCTGCATGTAAGAGTCTCTTATGGTTTGCCTACCTCTCTGTTTTGTTTTTTTTTTTCTCAATGTTTAGTTTTGAGAGAGAAAAAGTGCAAGTGGGGGAGGGGCAGAGAGAGAGGGAGATAGGATCTGAAGTAGGCTCTGCTTTGGATTTTCTCTCTGAAAACAGGGAGGCCGATGTGGGGCTCCAACTCAGGAACTGCGGGATCATGACCTGAGCTGAAGTAGGACGCTTAACTGACTGAGCCATCCAGGTGCCTCTCCCTTTCTGTTTTTATCTTATTTTTTCTTCCCTTCACCTATGTTCATCTGTCTTGATTCTTAAATTCCACGTATTATTGAAATCCTATGGTATTTGTCTTTCTCTGGCCAACTTATTTCACTTAGCACAGTACACTCATTTTGTTGCAAATGGCAAGATTTTATTCTTTTTCTTTTTTAATTTGCATCCAAATTAGCATATAGTACAGCAATGATTTCAGTAGATTCTTTAGTGCCTCTTCCCCATTTAGCCTATCCCCCCTCCCACACCCCTTCCAGTAACCCTCAGTTTGTGCTCCATATTTATGAGTCTCTTCTGTTTTGTCCCCCTCCCTGGTTTTATATTATTTTTGTCTCCCTTCCCTTATGTTCATCTGTTTTGTCTCTTAAAGCCCTAATGTGAGTGAAGTCATATGATTTTTGTCCTTCTCTGACTAATTTCACTTAGCATCATACCCTCCAGTTCCATCCACGTAGTTGCAAATGGCAAGATTTCATTCTTTTTGATTGCCGAGTAATACTCCATTGTGTGTGTGTGTGTGTGTGTATACCACTTCTTCTTTATCCATTCATCCACCAATGGACATTTGGACTCTTTCCATACTTTGGCTGTTATTGATAGTGCTGCTATAAACATGGGAGTGCCTGTGTCCCTTCGAAACAGCACACCTATATCCCGTGGATAAATGCCTAGTAGTGCAATTGCTGGGTCGTAGGGTAGTTCTGTTTTTAGTTTTTTGAGGAACCTCCATCCTGTTTTCCAGAGTGGCTGCACCAGCTTGCATTCCCACCAACAATGCAAAAGAGATCCTCTTTCTCCGCATCCTCGCCAACATCTGTTGTTGCCTGAGTTGTTAATGTTAGCTATTCTGACAGGTGTAAGGTGGTATCTCATTGTGGTTTTGATTTGTATTTCCCCGATGATGAGTGATGTTGAGCAGTTTTTCGTGTGTCGGTTGGCCATCTGGAGGTCTTCTTTGGAGAAGTGTCTATTCATGTCTTTTGCCCATTTCTTCACTGGATTCTTTGTTTTTTGGGTGTTGAGTTTGATAAGTTCTTTATAGATTTTGGATACTAACCCTTTATCTGATATGTCGTTTGCAAATATCTTCTCCCATTCTGTCGGTTGCCTTTTAGTTTTGCTGATTGTTTCCTTTGCTGTGCAGAAGCTTTTTATTTTGACGAGTTCCCAGTAGTTCATTTTTGCTTTTGTTTTCCTTGCCTCCAGAGATGTGTTGAGTAAGAAGTTGCTGCGGCCAAGATTGAAGAGGTTTTTGCCTGCTTTCTCCTCAAGGATTTTGATGGCTTCCTGTCTTACATTGAGGTCTTTCATCCATTTTGAGTTTGTTTTTGTGTATGGTGTAAGAAAGTGGTCCAGGTTCATTCTTCTGCATGTTGCTGTCCAGTTTTCCCAGCACCACTTGCTGAAGAGACTGTCTTTATTCCACTGGATATTCTTTCCTGCTTTGTCAAAGATTAGTTGGCCATACATTTGTGGGTCCATTTCTGGGTTCTCTGTTCTGTTCCATTGATCTGAGTGTCTGTTCTTGTGCCAGTACCATACTGTCTTGTTGATTACAGCTTTGTAGTATAGCTTGAAGTCTGGGATTGTGATGCCTCCTGCTTTGGTTTTCTTTTTCAAGATTGCTTTGGCTATTCAGGGTCTTTTCTGGTTCCATACAAATTTTAGGATTATTTGTTCTAGCTCTGTGAATAATGCTGGTGTTACTTTGATAGGGATTGCATTGAATATGTAGATTGCTTTGGGTAGTATTGACATTTTAACAATATTTGTTTTTCCTATCCAGGAGCATGGAATCTTTTTCCATTTTCTTGCGTCTTCTTCAATTTATTTCATAAGCTTTCTACAGTTTTCAGCATATAGATTTTTCACCTCTTTGGTTAGATTTATTCCTAGGTATTTTATGGTTTTTGGTGCAACTGTAAATGGGATTGATTCCTTGGTTTCTCTTTCTGTTGCTTCATCATTGGTGTATAGGAATGCAACCGATTTCTGTGCGTTGATTTTATATCCTGCAACTTTGCTGAATTCATGAATCAATTCTAGCAGTTTTTTGGTGGAATCTTTTAGGTTTTCCATACAGAGTATCATGTCATCTGTGAAGAGTGAAAGTTTGACCTCCTCCTGGCTGATTTGGATGCCTTTTATTTCTTTGTGTTGTCTGATTGCAGAGGTTAAGACTTCCAATACTATGTTGAATAACAGTGGTGAGAGTGGACATCCCTGTCTTGTTCCTGCCCTTAGGGGGTTAGGCTCTCAGTTTTTCCCCATTGTGGATGATATTAGCATTGGGTTGTTCATATATGGCTTTTATGATCTCGAGGTATGCTCCTTCTATCCCTACTTTCTTGAGGGTTTTTATCAAGAAAGGATGCTGTATTTTGTCAAATGCTTTCTCAGCATCTATTGAGAGGATCATAGGGTTCTTGTCCTTTCTTTTATTGAAGCGATGAATCACATTAATTGTTTTGTGGATATTGAACCAGCCCTGCATCCCAGGTATAAATCCTGCTTGGTCGTGGTGAATAATTTTTTTAATGTATTGTTGGATCCGGTTGGCTAATATCTTGTTCAGGATTTTTGCATTCATGTTCATCAGGGAAATTGGTCTATAGTTCTCCTTTTTAGTGGGGACTCAGTCTGGTTTTGGAATCAAGGTAATGCTGGCTTCATAGAAAGAGTTTGGAAGTTTTCCTTCCATTTCTATTTTCTGGAACAGCTTCAAGATAATAGGTGTTAACTCTTCCTTACATGTTTGGTAGAATTCCCCTGGAAAGCCATCTGGCCCTGGACTCTTATTTTTTGGCAGATTTTTGATTACTAATCTGATTTCCTTACCAGTTATGGGTCTGTTCAAATTTTCTATTTCTTTCTGTTTCAGTTTTGGTAGTGTATATGTTTCTAGGAATTTGTCCATTTCTTCCAGATTGCCCATTTTATTGCATATAATTGCTCATCATATTCTCTTATTATTGTTTTTATTTCTGCTGTGTTGGTTGTGATCTCTCCTCTTTCATTCTTGATTTTATTTATTTGGTTTCTTTCCTTTTTCTTCTTGATCAAACTGGCTAGTCGTTTATCAATTTTGTTAATTATTTCAAAGAACCAGCTTCTGGTTTCATTGATCTGTTCTACTGTTTTTTTTTTTTTTTTTATTTTGATAGCATTAATTTCTGCTCTAATCTTTATTATTTCCTGTCTTCTGCTGGTTTTGGGTTTTGTTTGGTGTTCTTTTTCCAGCTCCTTAAGGCATAAGGTTGGGTTGTGTATCTGAGACCTTTCTTCCTTCTTCAGGAAGGCCTGGATTACTATATACTTTCCTCTTATGACCGCCTTTGCTGCATCCCAGAGGTTTTGGGCTGTGGTGTGATCATTTTCATTGGCTTCCGTGTACTTTTTAATTTCCTCTTTAACTGCTTGGTTAGCCCATTCATTCTTCAGTAGGATGTTCTTCAGTCTCCAAGTATTTGTTACCTTTCCAAATTTTTTCTTGTGGTTGATTTCAAGTTTCATGGCATTGTGGTCTGAAAATATGCACGGTATGATCTTGATCTTTTTGTACCTACTTAGGGTTGTTTGTGTCCCAGTGTATGGTCTATTCTGGAGAACGTTCCATGTGCACTGGAGAAGAATGTATATTCTGCTGCTTTAGGATGAAATGTTCTGAATATATCTGTTAAGTCCATCTGGTCCAGTGTGTCATTCAAAGCCATTGTTTCCTTGTTGATTTTTTGATTAGATGATCTGTCCATTGCTGTGAGTGGGGTGTTGAAGTCTATTATTATGGTATTACTATTGATGAGTTTCTTTATGTTTGCGGTGAATTGATTTATATATATTTGGGTGCTGCCACATTTGGCACATAAATATTTAAACTGTTAGGTCTTCTTAGTGGATAGGCCCCTTGATTATGATACAATGCCCTTCTGCATCTCTTGATACAGTCTTTATTTTAAAGTCTAGATTGTCTGATATAAGTATGGCTATTCTGGCTTTCTTTTGTTGACCATTAGCATGATAGATGGTTCTCCATCCCCTTGTTTTCAATCTGAAGATGTCTTTAGGTATAAAGTGGGTCTCTTGTAAACAGGATATAGATGGATCTTGTTTTCTTCTCCATTCTGTTACCCTATGTCTTTTGATTGGAGCGTCGAGTCCATTGACGTTTAGAGTGAGAGAGTGAGTACTGAAAGATATGAATTTATTGCCATTATGATGCTTGTAGAGTTGGAGTTTCTGGTGGTGTTCTCTGGTCCTTTCTAATCTTTGTTGCTTTTGATATATATATATATATATATATATATATATATATATAATTTTTTTTTTCATCTTTTCTCCCCTCAGAGAGTCCTCCTTAAAATTTCTTGCAGGGCTGGTTTAGTGGTCACAAACTCCTTTAATTTTTGTTTGTCTGGGAAACTTTTTATCTCTCCTTCTATTCTGAATGACAGCCTTGCTGGATAAAGAATTCTTGGCTGCATATTTTTCTGATTCAGCACATTGAATATATCCTGCCACTCCTTTCTGGCCTGCCAAGTTTCTGTGGATAGGTCTGCTGCAAACCCGATCCATCTTCCCTTGTAGGTGAAGGACTTTTTTTCCCTTGCTGCTTTCATGATTCTCTCCTTGCCTGAGTATTTTGTGAATTTGACTATGATATGCCTTGTTGATCGTTGGTTTTGGTTGAATCTAATGGGAGCCCTCTGTGCTTCCTGGGTTTTGATGTCTGTGTCTTTCCCCAAGTTAGGAAAGTTTTCTGCTATGACTTGCTCACATAACCCTTCTACTCCCATTTCTCTCTCTTCCTCTTCTGGGACCCCTATGATTCTGATGTTGTGCCTTTTTTTTTTTTAATTTTTTTTTTTTAACGTTTATTTATTTTTGAGACAGAGAGAGACAGAGCATGAACGGGGGAGGGGCAGAGAGAGAGGGAGACACAGAATTGGAAGCAGGCTCCAGGCTCTGAGCCATCAGCCCAGAGCCCGACGCGGGGCTCGAACTCACGGACCGCAAGATCGTGACCTGAGCTGAAGTCGGACGCTCAACCAACTGAGCCACCCAGGCGCCCCGATGTTGTGCCTTTTTAATGAGTCACTGATTTCTCTAATTCTTAAATCATGCTCTTTTGCCTTAATCTCTCTCTTTTTTTCTGTTTCATTATTCTTTATAGTTTGTCCTCTATATCGCTGATTCTCTGTTCTGCTTCATTCATCCTTGCCACCGCTGAATCCATCTGTGATTGCAGCTCAGTTATAGCATTTTTTAATTTCATTCTGGCTATTTTTTACTTCTTGTATCTCTGCAGAAAGGGATTCTAATCTATTTTCGACTCCAGCTAGTATTCTTATTATCATGATTCTAAATTCTGGTTTAGACATCTTTCTTGCATCTTAGTTAAATCCTTGGCTGTCGTTTCTTCATGGTCTTTCTTTTGGGGTGAATTCTTTCATTTTGTCATTTGAAGGGAGAGAAGGAATTAATGAGGTAAAAAAATTGAAATTAAAAAAAATAAAATTAAAAAAATATTAAAATTAAAAATTACACACACACACACACACACACACACACAAATCGAATAGATGATGCTAGATCTTAGGTGTGTTTTGGTCTGGGTGTTGAAAGTGGTTTGACAGATTAGAGAAAAAAGGTGGGGGGGAAGAAGAAAAAAAGGAAATCGTTTGAGAATTTGAAAAAATGAATACACTGAAGTAGACTAAAATGAAATTATGGGGGTAAAATGGAATTTGAAAAAATGTACACAAAAGTAAAGAATATAGTAGAAAAAATTAAAGAAAAATATTTTTAATAAAAATTAAAAATAAATATGAATTTTTTTCTTTTTCTGTATTCAAGAAAAAAGAAAAGAAAAAGAGAAAAAGATAAAAAAGAAAAAGAAACAAATCATTTGAAAAATTGAAAAAGTGAGTACACTGTAGTAGACTAAAATAAAATGATGGAAGTAAAATAGAACTTGAAAAAATTTACATAAAAGTAAAAAATATAGTAAAAAATTAAATAAAAATATTTTTAATAGAAATTGAAAGTAAAAATGAAGATTTTCCCCTTCTGCATTCAAGAAAAAGAAAAGAAATGAAAAAGAGAAAAAAAAGAAAAAGAAAGAAAAAAAGGAATTGTTTGAAAATTTGAAAAGGTGAATACACTGAAGTAGACTAAAATAAAATGATGGAAGTAAAATAGAATTTGAAAAAGTTTACACAAAAGTAAAAAAAATATAGTAATAAAAATTAAAGAAAAATATTTTTAATAAAAATTGAAAATAAAAATGAATTTTTTCTCTTTCTGTGTTCAAGTAAAAGAAAAGAAGTATAAAAGAGAAAGAGAAAAAGAGAAAAAAAAGAAAGTTGAGTAGATGAACCCGCTACCAGATTGAAGTAGGACTGCAATTGCTTCGTTTTCCCCTAGAGGTCAGTCTATGTAGCTCTTTATAGTCCATAAACTAAGCCGGCGGTGAGACTTGTGTTCTTGAAGAGCGAAGTTGGCCCAGTTGGGCGGGGCTCAGCGTAACGGCTCCGCTCTCCACTAGATGGCGCTGCTAGCCTACCGGGGTGGATTGTTGCGGTGGTCGTAGGTGCCTACGCGCATGCGCGGGAGCGGTGACAATGCGCCACCCAGCTACCCGGTCTGTTCTCCCCGATCAGCAATCGCGCACCCGCCCTCTGTCTTCAGCTTTCGACCACTCCCCGCTTTTCCACTCTCCGTGACCAGGCCCCAGGCCCCGAGTTTTGTCTCAGCTGCGGCTGTTTTCCCCGGCCCCTTACTTCCGAAGGACTGTGTCTTTGACCCGTTCCGCCCCTCTGCGGGAGGGTCTCACTGAGCAATGGCCGAATGAGCAATGGCCGAATGTCAGATGCACCAGGAGCACTTGCCGGACCCTGCTGCTGCCGGTGCCCCGAGACTGCGGCCAGGTGCCAGCCCGTCCCAGAAAAAGTTCGCGAGACAGTGTAGCAGCAGCATTTCAGGGATTATGGAAAATCACCACACACTTCTGGCACCAGGCTTCACCCTTAACGACCTTGTTCCGGCACCAGCGAATGTGGCCATTTTCGGGGGTCTGCTGGGACCAGGTGGCTTCAACAGTCTCCACCAAACGTCCTTCCAGCAGTGGAACCGCTTTTCCCCGTGTGGCCCGAGAACCTCCCGGACCTCACTCTGCTCCTGGGGATTCGCCCTTCCCGCCAGAGCACCGCCAGGTAGGGAGCTGCGGAGTTGCAGCCGTTGCGCTCCCCTTGTTTACAGTCTTAATGGAATTTAAACCCTCTCCGTTCTCCTTTCTCCCTTTTTAGTTTGGTCCCTGCGGCTGTTTCCCATTTTCCACTTTCTCTCCAGCTGCTTTTGGGGAGGGCTGCTTTTTCCGTATTCTCCCCCCCTCCCCAGTCTCCATCCTCTCTCCCCCTGCAAAAGTGGCTCCCTGTCCACTGCCGGCTTCTCTCCCCAAGTTCACCTCTGCGCGCCTCGTACCTGCTGAATTCTGTGGTTCCGGTTGTGCAGATGGTTGTGTTAATCCTCCGATCAGTTTTCTAGGTGTGTAGGATGGTTTAGTGTTGGTCTGGCTGTACTCCAGGGACACGAGACACACAAAAAATTTCTATGCTGTTCTGCCATCTTGGCTCCTCTGGCAAGATTTTATTCTTTTTGATTGCTGGGTAATGTTCCATTGTATACCTATATCACATCTTCTTTATGCATCCCATGACTTACTTCTTTTAAGCAACGTCAGTATGTATCTCCACCCTGTCCGCCATCACCATTGGAGGGGGGTTGCTGAAGGAGAAGCAGAGCTGTGATGTAATGAGCAAAGCTACATACATGGGGATGGATGAGCTCATGGAAAAGTGAACAACTCCTGTTTTTGCTGTTGTATCATTGTGAACAAAGGAGAGATATTCCCGGGGCGCCTGGGTGGTTCAGTTGATTAAGCGACCGATTTTGGCTCAGGTCATGATCTCGAAGTTTGTGACTTCGAGCCCCGCATCGGGCTCTGTGCTGACAGCTCACAGCCTACTTTGGAGCCTACTTTGGATTCTACGTCTCCCCCTCTCTCTACCCCTCCCCTGCTCACGTTCTGTGTCTCTCTATCTCTCTTTATAATAAATAAAGGTTTAAAAAAAATTAAAAAAAATTAAAAAAAAGATGTTCCCTCTTTTTCACTGTTAAGAAGGTAGCCATGGCTTTGTCAGATGGAGGGTATTTTTTTGCCCCAAGAGAGAATAGAAATTTGCATTCGGATTATTCAAGAAAGAGAGGGGACCAAAGGGCAAAGGAGAGGCTGATAGGTTCCCTAAAGGTAGGCACCTGAGTCCTGCTCTAACACTGCACTCTACAAGTGGCAGTGCCTTTGGTGAGACCCCCCTGAGGCTGAGCAGCAGAATACCACGTAAGTACTTAAGCTTTAACTTCAGCAACCCTAGATCAGGGAAAGTTGTGACATATACCTGAATGTTGGGAAACAAATTCATACTTGTTACCTGTTTCATAATGCTAGGCATCCATATAAAAACCATCCGGAGACATAGTCAAAGAGTCTGTAAGGTGTGAAATATGTGAATATTGGAATCCAGAGTGGGCAGAATTTGCTGCTTTTATTTTGGAAGTTTGATGTGGTGTGGTGTGGCTAGTGTCTGGCCCCGACCCTTGCTGAGAAAACCAGGTGGCTTCCTTTAGTTTAGAGAACAGACGACAGAGGGAAGTTGGTAAATGCTGAGCAGGGACTCGGAGTGGATTAAGGGCAGTTGCTATTAGGAAACCTCATTTCACACAAGGATATCAGAAGGCCTTATTTTAGTATCATTGTGGAGTATTTACAACATTTCATTCCCTCATTTATGTCACTAATGTCTTCTTCAATTCCCCCAAACGTTACTAAACAAGGCACCCTGACGGGCACTCTTCAGATCATTTTCTTATTGGAGCCTCACGATGAAGGCCCCTTGAGTATGGCGGCCATTTTAGCCTCATCTTGAATTGAGCAGGATAAAGTGGTAACAGTCGCAAGAGTCGTGCGCTTTCATCAGCTAGTAAACGGCAGAGCTGGTGACACCCAAATCTTCAGACGCCAAGTCCAATGCTTACCAACCGTCGCTGCCACCCACCAAGTTGTCACTCTGACTCAGTAGCTGTGAGATTTCCAAAGCAGGTTTAGGCAACTGAGGCAGATTTGGAAATCCAGCCAAAGGGCACTGAAGCAAAGGCGTGGAGATACGGAAAGGGTCCAACCGCAGATGGTACAGTTTGTGATGGGAATAATGGGACAAAAACGATAATAATGATACTTAACATTGATTGAGAAATGGGTTTAGCTGTTTACCTGAAATGTCTTATTTAAGCCTTATAACAAACCCAGCTTCCCCACTTTTTAGGTGAGAAAACTGTGGCTGAGAGGGGTTGGGTGACTAGTCCTAGCTCCCATGGCTAGCAAATGCCAGAGTCAGGATCCTATCCTTGTTCTGCTTGGCCCCAGTGCACCTGCTCTTTGTCATGGGAAGAAGATATGGTGTGTTGATTGGAAAAGAATGTTTAGGGGTCCCTGGGTGGCCAGTCAGTTAAGCGTCTGACTCTTGATTTTGGCTCAGGTCATGATCTCGTGGTTCATGAGATTGAGCGTTGCCTTGGGCTCCTGACAGCAAGAAGCCTGCTTGGGAGTCTCTCTCTCTCTCTCTCTCTCTCTCTCTCTCTCTCTCTCTTTCTTTCTTTCTCACTCTCTCTGCCCCTACCCTGCTGGTGCTCTCCAAACAAACAAACAAACAAACAAACATTTTTTTAAAAAAATCAAGAAAAACATTTAAATCACCGAATGAGACTAATCTTATTGGCTCAAACTAAAATAGAATTTCTTCACTAACCAGACTGATTGAGGTTAATGAGGAAGACTGATCAGAGATATAAAGGAACCATGCCATCTCTGCTCATCTGAGTTGGTGAGCAGGTCTCAGATGCTGCTGTTCTGGGAGCTGTTTGAAACAGTCTTGAAACACAAGGTGTCATTGGAAAATGGCATTTGAGTAAGGACATGCCTGCCCACCTTCACAAGACTAGAATGCTGGGAGGGACCTCCAAGATCATCAAGCCCATTTCTTTGATTGTCCAGATGAGGCTGGTTTGTTTTAGTGGTTGGCTGTAGGTCTCGCTGACAGCTGGAGGCAAGGCTGAGACTAGAGACAGGCCTTTCAGATTTCTAGAATCATGTGTTCCGCCCTCCCACGCTGCATCTGCACCCTAATTTGACTTCTCACCGTGTCCTGTACACCAAAACTTGAGGCCATGGGCTTGGTTATGCTTTCCCTTGGCATTATTTCCCAGTATGTGAAGTATGCTAACTGTGCATTTGAAATAAACTAGCTACTAAGATCTGCTGACAATGTGCACCCAAAATAGACTCGAGCAATGAAATTAATGCCGTACAAAATCCTTGGTCTGTTCAAGAATGTTTCTCTACCAACTCTTTGGAAAATAATCCTCCTAAAAAAATTCGATTCAGTCATCACCATTCCAGTTTGGAAGATTCTTTATCTATTTGTGTTTTCTTCAGGGCATAAATTAAAAATGCATATAACAGCAGTTATTATTTTCCCATGCCATTGAATGGGAAATTAAGAGTCTAGGATTGAAATATTGATGTAACATGATATAGATCTACTGTTCCTTTTTTCTTTTTTGACAGAGAGAGAGAGAGAGAGAGGAGGGGCAGAGGGAGAGAGAGAATCTTAGCAGGTGCCACGCTCAGTGCAAAGCCTGACCTGAGGCTTGATCTCCCCACCCTGGGATCATGACCTGAGCTGAAATCAAGAGTCAGATTTTCAGCCGAGTCACCCAGGTGCCCCTAAACCTACTTTTTCAAGGAATGAATATAGCAACTCCGATAAAATACTGTGTTTAGAAATTCATTAATTCATACATCAGTGAATCTTCATTTACTTACATAGACAAGAAAGAACACTCTTCCTAAAAATATTAGGAGGACTTTGTGGGGTGAGGGAAATGGGATGGGAGAAAAAAAAAAAGAATGAAAAATGAGTAACCAGTTAGCACAAAGACAATAATTCACATTTGCAGAAAGAGCTTCGAAATGTTCATGAAATAGAGTTTCTCTGGTCTGTCTACCTTTCAGAGGCTGGTATTTCACAATGATTTTGCTAAAGAGTAATTGTATCTGGTGACCAGCCATCTTTGTGGTTCTGTGGCTCTGTGCAGGCCTGGCAAGTTTCTGCCTAAGATGGCTGTTAATATCACCCACTATGTCTTCTGTACTGCCAAGCTCTAAGTTACTGCAGGAGTCTTCCTGCCTGATCATGACAGTAGCTGTTGGAGCCTCTGAAGCTTAATGAGTGACACTGACACATGGAGTCTTCATGGCCCTACAAAGAGCTGATCACAATGGAAATGAGCTTTATAAAGGGACCACTGGAAAGACAACCTGTGTAAATGACAAAGATGTCCCATTGGTCGATGAGTGGGAAGGACAAAAGGGTGGGGAGAATTTCTAGCCATTCTTCCCTCATCTCTGGACCCGTGGAATGACAGACTTACCTAGAAAAGCTAAGGAAGGCTTTCTTTTTCTCAAAGTTTGCCAAATGTGAAAGGAAAACAAAGTCACTTAAATGGAGGGAACCTCGTAATCCTCTTAACTGTTTCTTGCCTATTCTTCCAGAAGGCTTGTGCAAACACAAGTGAATATAAACAACTATATCTATGCATATAATTAAATTTCCTTTATACTTGTTCTTTTCTGCTTACATAAATGAGATTATAGAATATATATTTATTGTGCCTTAATCTTCGGAGATTCTTCTAAAGCAATGTAGATACACCTAATCCATTTTCTTTTAACAGATAATCAATATTCTATGGAGTTATCATAATTTCTTAATGCAAGTTACTATTGTTTCTAGTTTTGTGTTATACATACATCTATTTATTTAGGAGACCATAGCCATTGCATTTGTTGTATGAGATGTGTGCATATTTAAGATTTTGATAGATATTGCCAAACTGCCCTCCAAAAAATGCCGCCCTACTTTACATGCTCACCAACAGTCCATGAAAATGCGATTCTGCAACACCATCAGACATATCAGATTTTAATTAAACTTTTAAATACTTGAACATTTTCAATTTTATAGTTGAGAACATGAGTCCCTTTATTTATTTATTTATCTATTTAGTTATCTATTTATTTATTTATTTATTTTTGAGAGAGATAGAGAGAGAGAGAGGCAGAGAGAGAGGGAGACAGAGAATCTCAAGCAGGCTCCACACCATCAGTGCAGAGACTGATGCAGGGCTCGAAATCATAAACTATGAGATCATGACCTGAGCCGAAATCAGGAGTCAGATGCTTAACTGACTGAGCCACCCAGGCACCCTGAGTCCCCTTATTTTGATTTGCATATGTTTAACTATGTGTGACATTAAGCATCTTTTCATATACTTATTAGCTATTTGTATATCATTTTCTGTAAAGTACCCACTGATGCTATTTACTAATTATTTTTCTATTGGCTGTTCATTCTTCCTTATTGATTCGTTAAAGCCCTATATATATGATGGAAATCTTGTCTTTTTCTGTTTATCTTTGGGTTTTTTTTCCTCTCTCTCTCTACACACATACACACACGTATATATATATTTTTTTTCTATAGACGTCTTAATCTTTTTCTTTATGTCCTCCAGGTTTTGTGGAATGCTAGAAAGTTTTTAAGATTAGGGAATTTTAAAATTGGATTTAAATACAGTTCAATTTTATTGGATATCTTTGAACTTTCCTTAAAATGAAGGGTCTGTGAGCTTCTCTAACCAATGCTAATTTTATTTTATTTTCCTATGATAGTGTTCTGGAAGTAAATCACTATAGAGGTACAGGATGAAAATACACATCTCATCTGGGAATGATAATTAAGTTCAGTAAGGAAGGGCGGCTTCCCCTTCTACAAAAGAGAATTCCTCTGTGCTGGGGAGAAAAGACTTGAGCTTAAAGGTTAACGTGCTTACCCCTTACAAAGGAGAGGTCAACGAAGCACAATCTAAACTTGAGCAAATCTTCACTGTTCTCTGAAGGAAGGATGGCTTGCACATGGAGAAGGGCCAGAGGGGGACAACACCATTATTCAGGATGAAGGGGGTCTCTGTCATACCTGAAGTTTACATTCCAGGAAAATATAGCCTATACTGAGTCCACTTATACAGTGGACCCCCACTGTGATGTATACATCACACCACAATTATTTCTACATCTACATCTAGATATTGGCACTCAAGGAGAGGTTGAAGATGGTTGTGGCATAAAAGTCCTTGCTCTGTGTTCTCTTCCATCTTCTTGGAGAGCTTAAGCAGGGTTTCTGCAATAAATCCTACTGTTGAAAACCCCATATATGCTTTCCCTTCCAAGCCAGAACTATTGTGATCCTTACCAAAAGGCAGTAGCTCACTGCAAAATTTATCTTATGCAATTAAACGGTGTGGCTACAGATCAACTGGCGGGAGGTTGTTTCTAAATGGCAGGTCAGAGGAAGTGTCTTTTTTTACACCTAGGTTGTAGTGTAGGCATTCCGACTATCACTTTCCCAAAGAGTTGGGTTCATTTCTATAGCAGAGACATCTTCCAAGGCGGTTGTGATGGAAAAGGAACCCCTGTCAGGGCTGCCAATAAAGAGCCCAGACCTCCGAGGAGCATGGGAGCTGGGTAAAGCCTGGGGGACATATGGGGTCCAGCAGAGCCAAATGGATGAGGGGGCTACAACCGGCTGGAGGGGGGAGGTGAAGGAGAAGGACAAGTGACTTGAAATGGTCAGGACTAATTTCAGAGGTACGTATGCCAGTATTGTTGACTGGCACTGTGGTAAGGAAGGGCAACAAGAAGGGAAGTTCCAGTAGTTCTGCACTGAAGAGATCTTGTTTTGCTCATTCAACAAGGAAGATGGAAGCCAAGGCACTAAAACAGAAGCCAGAGGGACAATTCGTGAGGGAGGAGAGTGACGTTGCAGGGATTAGAAGTTCTATGTGTGGGATTTGCTGGCCCCTCTCTTTCTCTTGCTCTTTCTCTTTTTGTCTCTCTTCCTGGGGTTTTCCAGATCTTTCCCTCTTGCTAACCCTTTGGTTTTTTCATGTCCTCTGAGTATACCTAGTTTTTTCTCCCCACATTCATTAATTAATGGCACTCTTATGGGATAAAATCATAGCTATTTTGCTGAATATCGGCTCAATTTTGATTTTTCTTTATTTTTTTTTCTAAAAATAAGAAAACTCACTAAAATTCTAAGTTGCTTTTTGTCATATCCTGGTTGTTTGCCCCGCTTTTACCCATGTCTATAGGAGAGACTTCTTAACCCAAACTTCCAGCTCGGTCCCAGTCTTCAGTGCTTGTCTTAGAGGGCTGGTTAGTGTCTCCCTGTTGTCTCTACCCAGGTGAATCAGCAACCAGGAATCCCTGCTGTACCTCTGGGATACTGGGCTTGCTGGGCTAGTATGTGTTTTATTCTTGAATCCTGCCATGAGGCCCCAGGCGTGTATCTGGGTTCTTGTCGCGTTCCCTATGCCCAGTTCCTATTTGTAATACTAGGCCTCGTGGGATCAGGCCCTTACCTTGTTTTTTTGCCAGAATTAAAGAAGTGTGATCCCAGCAGGATTTGGTAGTAGACTGGTTATCTATTATCCACTTTAAAGACCGTGTTGCTGGCCTGGGTGTGCGCCCCCTCCCCACCTCCGTTGTCTAGTTCCAGCTCCTAGGGCCCCTTGCTCTCCCTCAACCCTTTGCTGCTAATCCATTTGTTACAGGTCATGTCACAAGACCCCACAATGTTGACTTATATGTGGCCTTCAGGTAATTTTTTTCTTCCTTTTGGACTAGTAGCCTGCAAAAGAAGAATTCCTCTCACTGCGTCTAACGTCTTTAAAACATGAGTGAATCAAAGCATTTTCCTTTTCATTCAAAAATGACTGACCGATTTGCCACAGGCTGGCTTTACACACTTGACTTTAAGGTACACACAGGGCACATAGGGTGAGCTGGTCATTTTCATGAGGGTGGAAGATTTGGGGAGAGGAAGGGTGGGAGTCTGGGGGAGTGAGGGAGCTGGTTTGTTGAGTGCCAAACCCAAGGCCTCAAGGTTTCTCAAGGTCACTTGCTGGCAAAGTGGCTACTTTATAAAATTAGCCCTTTTATATGGGTATCCCTTCCCTGTTGTAATCCCAAAGTGCAAGATCCATCTTTATTTAACAGAAGGCAAGCAATTCCACTAAGCACAGTGAGGCATCTTTATTCATGGCTGAGGCATCCCACTGATTCGTGGTAATGAAAAAATGGAATCCCCTCTTCCAAGGGTGGCTTAAAAGGATCCTCCAGAGTTGGCCATGTGTAGGAATCTTTGATAAATGAAGCCAGCCAAATACAAGTTAGCTGCGTTGGAGAGTGCATAATCTACTATTCTACCGAAAATACCGTTGGAGAAAACATTTCCAATTAACTCATCAATGCAAAATTGTGGCTTTTTATATTTAATTAATAGAACGTTGGAACAAGGAACAGACCTCTTAATTTTTCTAGCACAGTGCCTTCATGTTCCAGAAAAGGGAAGTGGATTCCAAAGAGATTACATGCATTGTTGAAGGTTACTCGGCTTGTCATATAGTTGGGTCCAGAATCCAATCTTCTGGTGCTCCTTCTGTTGTCACACTCTTTCTGATTCAGCCCAGGTTAACAGAGGGCAATATCCCAAACATATGAGTTGTTCTCAAGGCTGGCTACACATTTAGAACCATCAGAGAAGCTTTTACAAAATACAGATGTCTGGGCCCTACATTCACTGATGCTAACTTTCACTTGGCCTCCGGTGAGCCTTGCCAAGGAAAAGTTTTTTATAAAAACTACCCCCTTGTGATGGCAATTTATAGCTGAGGTCAAAACTCACTGGCATTAGGGAACAGATGATTGAGAAATTCTGTTTCTCTCCTAAACTTTGTGATTCATGCTAGTAGAGACCACAGACACTGTTAAACTTTGTACCATACAGGGGCACCTGGGTGGCTTAGTTGGTTGAGTGTCCAACTCTTGATCCCAGGGTCATGGGATTGAACCCCATGTCCAGCCCCATGTTGGGTGTGGAAACTGCTTAAGATTCTCTCTTTTACTCTCTCCCTCTCCCTCTCCCTCTCCCTCTCCCTCTCCCTCTCCCTCTCTCCCTCTCTCCCTCTCCCTCTTTCCCTCTCTCCCTCTCTCCCCCTCATCCCCTCTCCCTGCTGCTTGTGCTTTCTCTCTCTCTAAAGTAAAAACAACAAACAAACAAACAAACAAACAAACAACCCAAAACGTTGTACCATGTAATCTCCCATTAACCTTATTTTATTTTTAATAAAATTTTCTTTAAAAATTTTAAGTACATAGAAAAACAAAGGGAATAATAATTTATGAAAACATCTGTTTGCACCATCCAGCCTTGACACTTGGTAACATTTAATCAAATTTGCTGAGTCTTTTTTCATGACTAATAACTGAAATGAAACCCTGCAGACAAAGTTGAAGTATACCCGTTGGGTATATTTTATTTCCAGGTTTTTCTCTGTTATGATTAAGGTCAAAGAACAGACAAACAATCTACTGCCTCCTTTCTGCCCTTCTGCCCCCTGAGAACCCAGAGGGTAGGCCTACTGGCAATAAGGAAAATGCCCACTGAGCTATCAAAGAGCATTAGGACCCTCACAATAAGTGATGATGTTGTTACCGCCATGGAGCGCAGCTGAGTCAGGATAGTAAATACCTCATCTGTATCTTGGAAGGAGGAAAGTGGCTTAGGGAGATGTTTATGGAGGTCAGTTTTCATGCTCACAAAGGGACTTGAGAATCACAGACCACAGACACGTATTTAGGAATGCAAAAATCTAATAGCTAAAGATACGCAGAGCTATTCTTTTTCTTGGCTGAGACTGATAATTTTCCTCTTTTCCCCATAAATTAGGGTTTAAAAATGTTGTTGCTACCACTTATTTCTCTTGGCATGTTAAATGACTGAGTTCCTTTGTTCCCTCTGCCTTTTCTGTGGCCCCTCTTGAGCTCCTGCTCTTGAGTAAATAATCTAGTTTTTCTGTGGCTTGTGTAGGAGCTTAGCACTCCTTTGGTAACTTTTTTCCTCTGGCGATGGGCTCCATTGACCACGTTCAGAGTATAATATGCTCTCCTTTTTTAGTTTCTAAAATTAAGGGCATTTTGTTTTATTGTTCTCCAATGGACAACTGTCCCTTCCCTCTTTGCTCTTCTGGAAGCTCCTTGACCTAGACTTCTGTTCTGATTTCGCACTCTGTCCATTTATAGTCAGCCAGTGATTCAGCCAAAGGCAGCGATTCCCCTGGTACACTCTGTGTGGGGTATGTTTCTGCTGAATGGCATCATGTCTATGCTCTATTTTTTTTTTTTTTGTTAAGAAAACAGAAGAGAAAGAAGACAGGTGAAGGCTTCAATCCTTAACATATTTCAGTTGTCTCTAGTTTTCATTTCTAGTCTAAGATCACCCTGTCTCTCCTCCAGCCTTCTCTCTCTCAACATCTTGTCTTTCATCATTATGTTCCATACCACACCAAATGAACTTGGGCTAAAGCTCGTTGTTTCCCCTTTCTAAGTTTTTCTGCTCAGCCCTTGCTGCATACTCCATAGTTGTCAAATCAAATTTTGGCCAAGAAAGAACAGACCTGGGAGATTCAAGGAACTCCCACAAGCAGATGCATGCATTTCTATAGGTTAATGTGCTTCTTCCAAACCATTTGCTTCTTCCAAACCATTTGCTTCTTCCAAACCATTGGAAGAAGAGGAAGGAGATCATGGCTGTGCAGTTCCTTGAAATACCACATCACCCATTTAAGAAATTGTACTGAAAACACAGTGAGTGCCTGCCATTCTGTTCACAGAAGTAATTTGCTCTCTTCTCAAAGCCTTTTGAATTTTAAAGTGAGAGCTGCTCTCACTGTCTTACAGCTTGAAGATAGTGGCCACATAAACATGGGAAGAAAACAAGACTTGAAGCTTAAGAGTGAGCTGTTTCCCTAATGGTTGGGAAGCATTTACTCTCCAGGGAGGTTCAGGGAGGCTGAGCGCTTTGTCCACCAAGGCTGCTTCCTTCCTCTCTCCACCTGGAACATACCTGTGATAAGAAGTTATGAGGCGTTAGGTCTCCGCATACGTCTCTGTTGTGCCTCTCAGGAACATATCTCAGGCCGCTAAACTGGGTTTATCCTTTCTTCGATTAAGCCAGGCTGGTTCTGGTAGAGGGTCTTGATGGGTGGGGGTGGTGGATGATGCCCACATTTGCTTTATGTTGTTCAATTTTATTTTGAATTCCAACCTTTAAAATAGCTTACAAATGGCTTATAGTCATTGACGTTGTTTTCCTCTTAAAAAGTTCCATTGCGTACTAATGAGAAGTTTAATGCTAACAGAAGCTACATTGCCATGCAGGCTGAAGTTTGCCATGTGCTTAACTCCTGTTTCACACAAGCATTAGGTTTGCAGAACGCAGAGTTGCCACAAATATCCAAGTGCAGAATTAGGTCCCATGTACAAGTATGTGAGTGAGGAATTTGGCTCATGCATATACCCTTGGAAAAAATTTTCCCATAGTTTTCTTTTCTCTAAGGTATTGAATGGGCCAACACTTGCGTCCTCATGTTTCAAACATTTCGGCCCCCCTGAAACATTTTGATTGCCTCTTACATTGACTAGAATTGCACAATACTGTGTTCCAAATGATATCTTTTTCACTGGCTTCACATAATTTCAGAAGAAACCCTCTGCTTCATACCCTATGCCCTTATGTATATGGCTTCTATTTTTACTTTGCTTCTTCCTCTGTTTTCCTTCTACCATTTCATCCAACATGTTTCAAATTTGTGTAGTTGCTTATATTTGAGGCAATCATACTTGAAACTAACAATACTTACTTTATTTAAAAAATATTTGTCTTGATGCAATTCCCAATTGCAAGCCTTGGGAAGAAGGAATAAACCCATGATGTAATCGGCAGAGTTGATGTGTTGATTCCACCCTTGTGGGACTTGAATCTTTATTTTATTATCTTCAAAAGTCAACAATAATAGAAACTGAAGAGTAGTCTTTCAACAGTAAAAGCTAATTGTTTTTTATGTGAATGAGACGATTTGAGAATAAACACCAGTGGTTGTTTTATTCCTTGTTCTTTTCATTTCACAAGATCATCAGATATGTGCCGAGGTAACTTAAGATATGAGGGGTGTGTGTGTGTGTGTGTGTGTGTGTGTGTGTGTGTGTGTTTGCATTTTAAAGTATTCGATGTTTACTGGTAAGTTAGCAGTGTGCCTTACTCAGGAAACCAGAAGACCTAGATACTAGATCAATGCCTTAGACAGAGAAGTCACCATGCTCTACGGGGTAGAGAGATGCCCATGAAGCTTGACTTCTTCTCATTGACAAAGTAAATTCAGATGCCTAGTTTCTCTGGGGCAACTTGACTTTCAGGGGAAAATCCAGTCTCATGACTCTGCTTTCAGCTAAGACTCTACTGTAATCTCCTGGAAGGGTCATTGGTTTATGACGTGTAGACTTTAAGCCTGTCTCTTAAGTCTATTAGCTATTATCTAAATTAGCTTTTGCCTCTGACTTTTTCCTGCCTGGCTCACGTGCTCAGAACTGGCCTTCAACTTTGTTTGACAAACCTTCTTCTGCAATCATTTCATATCCCTCCGTCTTGATCCTTGATCACCTGATTAAGTGGCAGGAAAGTCCGTCTCTCTCACCCACTGGTGCCGGTATCTGATTTTGGCCAGATTCATGCCTGAACATTTGCTGCCAATGGTCAGTTTTTCCTGTTTTAACTCGGTATCTAGGCTTCTGGAACAGACCTCTTCTTCCACTCCCCACCCCCCATCTCGAATTCTGATACTTCTGTAATCAAACGGAGTTTTATCTTTGCTCTTTGCTTATCTTGAATTGCCCCATGGCAAATCTCAGGCAAAGATTTGGGTATAAAAGTTAAGTGGGGAGATGATCTTAGGAAGCACAGAGAGGGAGTTAGGAAGTGAGACAGGGAGGAGAGGGGAAAGCAAAAAAGAGCACATTAATTATTGGGGCCACTGCTGTGGGAAGATTCAGTCCTTGGGTGGGGGTCAAGGGGTAGGGGGACCCTCTGAGAGACTGTGGGAGAAACTGCCTCAGGATTATCCAACTAATGAGGTGCAAAAATTGAGGTATTTATCCACTCACCATCCCTCATGGTTTGAGGTTTACACTTAACTAGGTGTTAACTCCTGACATTTCCAGCCTGCCCTGTGCTCGATCCTCTGGTCAGATAAAGTGCGCTGACAGATGGAAACAGGTGCTTGCGGTAAGATCCTGGCAGCATAATCAAGAAGGGTCTACCAAGCTGCTGTGACCTCTAGGGTGGACTGCATCAGACATGGGTGGGGTACTGGCAGCATCCAGGACACTAAGTCTCAATATTTCGTGCTTAAAAGAACCCATTAGAAGGAACTGTTGCTAGGAATCAGGAAGTGCTAGGGATGGAGAATTTCTTTCCTTGGAGAAGAGGGGATTGTCTTTCTGGATGGTCCTTTCCCATCAAAGCAACATCTGAGGTTCCTCAGAGGTAACAAAATAGCCTTTTCCCGTGTGGGTGAGAGATAAGGAACATAAGAAAGGGGAAGGAAAGTAAGAGTATAGAAAGGGTGTTGCAAAATGAGTAGCATTACTTGTGCCTCTGTCCTACCCGCAAAGTTCTGGCTATTCTGAATTATTCTGTAATTTGGTCTATGAGAATTCCTTCTGTTTTCTAAATTAAGTGTTGTACAAATGCCTCCAGCCAGACATTTTTATAAAGGATGGGTCAGGTCCACTTTATTGCTGTTTGCGCTTCTCTTTTTTTAAAATTTTTTTTTTCAACGTTTTTTATTTATTTTTGGGACAGAGAGAGACAGAGCATGAACGGGGGAGGGGCAGAGAGAGAGGGAGACACAGAATCGGAAACAGGCTCCAGGCTCCGAGCCATCAGCCCAGAGCCTGACGCGGGGCTCGAACTCACGGACCGCGAGATCGTGACCTGGCTGAAGTCGGATGCTTAACCGACTGCGCCACCCAGGCGCCCCTGTTTGCGCTTCTCTTAACTCACATATATGTTAACTGGCTTGATGAAAGAAATCTTTTGCTTACATCTTAAGCACAAAGACCAGCTCAGGGACTGAACCTGACATTCAGCTGAGCTGGACTCCTGTGCAGACAGCAGAAAAATGAACAAAGACTCCTATCAACTCTGTTTCTAATTCCGCGTTGGGGGAAGTATGGGTAATCTAAATGAAACTCACATATGCATAGTTTATTTGTAGATATGGTTGTATGAGAGATTTGTAATGAGTTGTATATGCTTAATTTGAATGCTTGGTAAATTTTGGTTATACGCTTATGCATATGGTATGTGCATTAAGCCATTCCAAGGGTTTGCCTTTGGTTACAAAGTCTCAGCTTAAGAACTCTGGCAGGACAGACCCTGCTACACATCTGGTTGTTTCTTTGTTCCCAGGCAGTGACTAATTTTGATCAGATCTACTTGCACCTCCTACCTTCCAAGTAAACAGAAGATAGACTCCAGAATATAAATCCCAACACTGGTATTTATAGAGTGAAATTTAAAATTCCCCTACACGTCATAGGTTCTCAGCATTCTGTGCTGGAAATGAACTTTCGAAAGATTAAGAAATAGAGGCTCATGGAGGAAGAGTGATTTAGCAGAGGTCATAGAGAAAATGGCTTATCTTTAACTTGTATTTAATTTTGGTGATACAGTTGCTTTGTTGATAATAGACTATCACAGGTTTGAGTAATGCTAGTGTCTGGCCTCATGTAAAGTTAAGACTCATTTATGGATTCCTTTCAACACAGTAAAAGCTATTGCAGTCATAAATTTCCTCAACGGTGACAGCTGCTGTGCAAGACAGTAGTAAAAATTCTAACATCAATCTCTCTCTTTTTTTCTGAAGATCTCAGTACTTTATGGACTTTTAAACCATCCTTTACAAGTTGAACTGAGGCCATATGGCAGTAGCTTTTGCTAGAAAGCAGCCAGTGACAAGAAGAGCCTTGATCGATGCACATTAAGGAAAAATGCTGGAAGAAACGGAAGATTAAGAGCTGTTAACTTGGGGAAGGGGTATTTATACGAAGCTTTCAATCCTGGCCAGGAGATGCCGTGAAGGAATGACTCCGTTGGCAATTGGCAAAAAGAAATATGAGGCTAAAAGTCATAGTAAACACTCTTTCTTTGTTTCTCCCCGAAGAGTGCCAACACATTTTTAATTCTCAACAGATACATTATACCTAGAGCTAAACAAGGCACAGATTTATCTTTCTGGGAATAAGTATGTATTAACTCTGTAACAGTCTGGAGAAGGATTGAATCATTTATTCCATGGTCAGTAATAAACAAAAACACACAAAGGGAAAATTATTCCCCTGCACACCATAGACCTCTCACTGTCTGCTTTTGTTTAATAACTATTAACGTTCATAACTATCAAAGTTTTCTGACTTCTTGTCAGAAAAGATCACGGCATCATAGTTACAATGTATCCAAACAAATATGACAGATTTCTTTGATGCAATGGTAATGTGTTTCAGAAACGGATTCCTTAATGGATTATAGGCTTCTCTTTTCCTTTGTCACATTCGAAAGGCTGAACAAAGTATTTAAAATACAACATGCTAATGACAAACACCACATCCATAAGGTAAGCAGGAAAACAAAGGATCTCATATTAAGGCACAAAAAATGTGTTGATGACTTTAGTTCAACAAGGGAAGATAAAATAAATATAGAGCTGTAACTGATGATTTAATCTAATTCATCTTTAAAATCCATGCAATAGTCAAGAGTTAAAGACACCTGCCACCGGGATGCTGAAATCTGAGAAAATGTTACTTGCCCTTGATGGCAATTGGAGCTAATTTAATTGCAATTACTGCACAAGATTTGTTGAATGACAGTCTAATAAACTCTGCTGAGGTAAATATCATATTATTACAAATATAATTTCTGATTTTCCCTGCTTGAAGTAGATGAATGACAGAATTAAATGCCATTTCCTAAACACTTAACCAGCAGCCATCATCACAGCTGTTTATAAGGTCTTTAGTCTGTTTTCTGATTGGTGACTCAGAAGTCAGAAAGCCATAGACCTGTGTCTATTTACATGCCTGAAAAAGTCATTTCTCTCCCCTGGAGGAAGGAGGAAGGAAGGAAGGAAACACATTTTCCCGAGCTCTTCGACTATGAGATCAATGGCATCAGAAGATGATCAGAATGGAAGTGATATGGTTTAGACTAATATGGATGTTTATGTTCAAGGTTGAATCTAAATGTTGGTGCACAGGTGTGAGGTTGAGAGCCAAACTAAGCGATGAAACTGAACTTCATCTTCCATCTTCCAGTTCCTTTCAGTCAAAGTATATTTCCTGGATAACGGAACAGTAAATGGGTACCCATTTTATGGATACTGACATAGTTAAAATTTATTTGAATTTACTTGAGTCTTCAATCACAAGGAGACTTGGAGTTGAATTTTTTGGAAATCACACCTAGCTGTATTTCCAGAGAGGAGAAGTAGCGAAAGAGCAGGAAGTAAATGGGAGAGCATGGTTGGTTTCCTACCTTGATCAAATTAGCCTGGTGACCCTAGAAGACACCCCTGTGAGCACAGAAGTCGGCTTGTATCTAGAAAGTATTTACTCTGGGATAATATGGGATTTCTGTCTATAGAAATCTGCACCATTAGATCATTGTTTTGGCTAAAAGAGAATGGGTGGTGTATTAGTTTGCTAAGGCTGCATAACAAAGTACCATAGACTGGGTGGCTTAAATAACATATCTATCGTCTCACTCTCCTGGAGGCTAGAAATCCAAGATCAAGGTACCAGCAGGATTATTTCTTTTGAGGCCTCTTTCCTTTGTCTTACAGGTCTATCTTTTCACTGTGTCTTGACATAGTCTTACCTCTGTGTCTGTGTTCTCTACTCTCCTCTTCTTAGAAGTACCAGTCATATTGGATTAGAGACCATCCAAAGACCTCCTTTTAGCTTAATTATCTCTCTAAAGACTCTATTTCCAAATATAGTCACATTCTGTGGTACTGGATGTTCAGCATATGAATATTTGGGGGCACAATTCAGACCACGGGTGTTGGGTTATGGAAGTTTTATTGAGGCAACTTGGTTGCCTGAATAATGATACTTTGTGTTGTGGGGATATTGAGAAAGGTAAGTGGAGAGTTAAGATAGAAATTTAATTAATTAAAAGATTTTCTATTGAGGGAAATGGTTACTTTAACCCTTGTCCCTAGATTTCCTCCCTAACACACAGCCCTGTCCTTTGAGTGCCTCCAGAAAGAGGAAGTAGCATAACAGAGTTGTCATGGACCCCTGTGCCACCTATGGAATAAATATGTCATCAGTACCATGGGAAGTCATGTCTTGTCATGGTTGTCACGATGGGGAAAATTTTTATCACTTCCCTGATTATGAGTTTCTAAGAAGGGAAGGTGGCCAGCGCTCCTAGTGTAGTTCTGTTTTTCCACGTCTAGCCGGCTGCTAAGCCATCAGCCCTTGGGTTGATGCTTGGAAAGTTTCTTTATTAACTAAAGCACATGTGTTTTAGGAGAGAGCTCTCCCTTGACCCTGCTTGCCTCCCAGTAACTCTGTTACCAGACCAAAGTGGATCCCCTCCTCGGTGAGCTATAAATAGAGACCACACCAGGTGGATATGCCTCACAAAGTTGTACAAATAATGAGACCACCAGGAATAATTTCCAAAGCCATGACTCTCTGAACAGGGTTGAGCAGGCTCCTTTTATTGAGGCTTGGGATGAATATTCAGAGGGGGATTTTAACATTATAATGAAGCCGAGGTAACTGCTTGCCACTTTCTGATTCATCTGCAGGGGTCCTCCTCAAATATTTCTTGTCTTGGTCCAGCAAGCCGTTAGGTAGTTTCTAAAAGAGGAAATTGACAGTTAGGCAGAAGCTTCTAGGAGTTTCCTGAGTTCAGGGGGGTCAATCCTGAGTTTAGAAGGTCAAGTTGTCTCTCCAGTGACAATTGTTTCATCAAGTCATTTGTATTGGATTAGATAATTCTTTTATTAGATAAATAAAATAAAATAAAATTCTTTTATTAGATAAATTGTGCATTTATCCATAGAGATTTCCACTCAAATCTGTAGTTTGCAAACAAGACTGGCTTAAATAGTCTGATAAGTAGGTTCTTTTAGTAATAATTTTCTCATAGTTTTCCATTCCTTAACTCTTAAAAAAAATTTTTTTTAAGTTTATTTATTCTGAGAGAGAGAGAATGAGCAGCAGAGGGACAGAGAAAGAGAGAGAATCCCAAGAAGGCCCCTCACTGAGAGTGCATAGCCCCATGCAGGGCTTGAACCCACGGTTTGTGAGATCATGACCTGAGCCAAGATCAAGTGTAGGACGCTTCACCAATGGAGCTATCCAGGCGCCCCTCTGTCCCTTAAGTCTTAAAATCGAATGGGATTTCTAGCTCTGGGCCATGCTGTCAGGACTCTACAAAGCAATGTTTTCAGGTGCTTATTTTAGGATTTACATTAAGGGTGACTTTTAGGTCACCTATATAATATACTTAAAATACTTCTTCCCATAATGAAGGTTAGCAGTAATACAGATGTGGGAAATGTTAAGGTTATCCAATCTAAATATGTTTGACTTACCTTGCATAACTTGAACTTGAATAGCTCTTCACGGTGTATAGGACTTAGGGTTGGTAAAGAACATTTGCATTACTTGTTTGGAGACTCATAGCATCCATAGGGGTGGGATGAAGAATTTTGCAGATGAAGGCATTTTGCTTCAGAAGTCAGATGATTTATCCAAAGCAATCTGTCTATTATTGAGTGGAGGTACCATGAACTTGGTACCATGGCTCCACGTTCAGTGGTCTTTCTATTTCCTTGTGTTTGCAGAAAACTACGTCAGTCATTGAAACCTGATTTACTGTGTAGGAGAGCATTTTTCTTTGACTAATCACAGTAATTGACACAATGTGTTAAAGAAGACTGACTTAACCTAAGTTCCTCATAGTATAGTGAAAAGAATCATCCTAGGCCTTTCATCTTCATTTGTAAACTTTAAAGATAATTTCTGTGCCTATTTCTCAGAGTACCTGTAAAAGAATGATATAAGGATACTCAAGTCTTAAAATTAAAACTATTTTCCTTTATTTTTGTTTGGGTATACCTTTTTTTATAGTTAATATGGTTGGGAATAAATAATCATATTCCAAAGGAAAAAAAAAGCCTAATATTTTACGGGGAGCAGGGGAAGGCTCAGAGAGCCCTGGAGGAAGAAAAATGAATTGGAAAGATGACTCCATTGGAAGTAATAACTTCTCAGAATTTATAGAATGGTTTGTCAAAATCACTTATTATTCACTCGTTTAATAATTTCCTTGCCCTATTTCTTTTTTTCTTCACAAACTTTCCTTCCCAGATTTTCTGTAGCTCTTTCTCAGAAGCACCCTACACTTTGTACTATGGTTTATTTTCAGTAGTTTGACCTAGGTGCATGTGATAGGACTCGGCCCTGACCTGAGATGAGAACCCATATTCTACTACAGGGTCCAGGCTCTATCCAGAATACCTGGATGTTCCTGATTTAGATGTTCACTTATATCTGACATTTTCCTGATTCTAATATTATTTTCCTCCTGTGTGAACAATTTTCTTTTCTGAGATTTTTAGTCACATGTACAGTATCTTTGAAGGCATCCTAAGAGGCATCAGGTACCAAGCTCTCTCAATGTTTTATGTGTTCCCCTCTTCATTTTTTTTTTTTTTTTGGTTGCATGATATTTAAAAGTTGGTGTATTCAGGTTGTTTAGGTTGAAGTGTACAGAAGCCCAATTCAAAATAACTTAGGCAAAAATAAGAACTTGTTAGTTCATGAAGCTAGGATGCCTGAGATCAGGTGGGTCTTACTTTGCGCAAGGTTGAAGTTGGGGTTTCAGATGAAGGTGAAGGTGAACTGAAGTTCATTCACTCTCTTTTTTCCTCCTGTATCAGTTGTGTTTACCTCGGTTTGGCTTCCTTTCTAATTACTATTGCCACAAAACAAAATACCTCAAGCTCTCCACTACATGGCTGGTATTCTGTGGGTCACAAATCAGAAAGGGCACAGCAGGGATGACTTTTCTCTGCTGTATAATGTCTGGGGACTCAACTGGAGAGAACCTGGAGTTCTGAGGGCTGGAATCATCTGCAGGCACATTCACTCACATGAATGGTGACTGGTGCCAGTGGTTGCTGGGAAATCAGCTGGAGCTGTCAGCCAGAACACTAACACGGATCCTTTCCCTGTGGCTGCTTGGCTGGGTTCCATGAGCAAAAGCATCCCAAGAGAACCAGGTAAACCTGATTTGCCTTTTACCTCCTCATCTCTGAGGTCACACAGTGCTGCTTCTATTTTCCATATTCAAGAGAAGGGAACATAGACCCCGTTGCTTCATAGGAGGCATAGTCATAGAGGAGCATGTGATGAGAGACATTTTTGTGATCATCTCTGGAAAAATATGATTAACCATGGCTTCATTCTCAGCCTGGTTCTGCCCACATGCAGTAAAGAAGGTCCACAGGAGCTCTGGCCATACATGGTCCTAATGCTGGAAATCTCTGAAGGATAAAGACTCTATCTTCCAGTATCATTGTCAAGCCCCCCCCCCCAAAAAAAGGGGCTCTCATTGGCCAGCCTGGGTAAAATGTCTCTGGCTGAGAATTTAGGGCCACTGACATTAGATGCTGAGAAGGCTACAGTGAGCCAGAGGTAGTCAATTCCCAAAAGGAAAACAGTTCTTTTGACACCAGAAGAAGGCCTACTGACAGACAATAACAACCAATGTTCACTACAATTGGTTTCCTTAATCACTAAATATTATACGCTGTTCCCTCTTTCTTACGCTAAACTGACTTGTGTGTGTCACCACCGGACCCCCGCCCAGACCTACTAATTCACAAACTTTGGGGACTGGGGTGCGCAGCACTGTCTTTTTTTTTTTTTTTTTTTAAGTTCTTATTTATTTTGAGAGAGAGACAGTGAGAGCGGGGGAGGGACAGAGACAGGGAGAGAGAATCCCAAGCAGACTCCGCACTGTCAACGCAGAGCCGAACATGGGGCTCTATCCCATGAACCACAAGACCGTGACCTGAGCCGAAACTGAGAGTCGGGAGCTCAACCGACTGAGCCACCCAGGTTCCCCAGCCCTCTGTTCTTTTAACATGGTCTTCAGGTGATCCTGAAGCAGGCTAAAGCTTGAGAACCACTGCTCTAGATGCTCCAAAGAGTTCGTTGAGTGTTGAACGGGCAAAATGTATCTCCCAGAACTTTCTGTGAAGAAGTCCTTTGGCCAGATGTTTGGATTGCCTGGGCATTGGACATTTGTCTGTCTAGTTAAAAGAGAACACTCTGTCAGGGATGATAGTTGCTACCGGCAGAACTGGAGCCAGGACCGGACATGGACGCCCTGCCCCCCTAATCCACTGTGAATGGAGGCGGGGTCTTCCAGGGGCGGGCAGGGAGAGGGGGCAGACAGGACTCTTCTCCTGGTTATGGATAGGACCTGCAACTGTGTTTAGACCAGCTATGCCAGGAGCCAGCAGCACTAAAAGCAATGGAAGGAAATGTTGCTTGTCCTTAAATTTACATTTTCTTTTCATCATGTTGACATGAACGCAGTATGGCAAAAAGATAACTCATTCCAAATAGCACAAGATGTTTCCTCTATGCACCCCAGCCCCTGTGCCTGTATTTGTGAAGAGACACATGGACACAAAAGCACATGGGGCCAAATTATCTCCTGTTTCCACATGTACAACTACTAATGATTTCAATGGGAGTGGCCCATAATAACCAAGGGTAGGATTTGGCCCATGCGATTTAAATTGAACTAAAGCCCAATTTGTAATACTTTAGTTGAAAACCAGCAGTGATTATAAGACTAGCATGTGATTAAAGCTTCACCTTCAAAATCTGCTGGCCAGAAATAAAGTTTAAAAAACCATTATGCATTTTTTTTTCAACTTGTAGTAAAGGATGAATTGTTAAAACTTCCAGCCTAAGAAAAGAATGAAAGTATTGGGGGAAATTGGATATTCAGGGTGACTGTTTTTCATTACTCTGCAGCTAATGAAAAAACGTGAGACTTCAAATAGGATTGTGCTTTCATTGTTTCTATTTCCCCAAAAGGACCTTCACCACGATTTCTGAGACAATATCTACAATTCTTTTTCTGAAGTCAGTCTAATCCTAGAAAACATTTTATGAATTTTCAAATTCTTCAGTTTTAATGATTACAATTTTTCATTATTATTGTGCCATAAGTGATCCAGCAGTCAGTAGCTTAGAACAGCCATTCATTTTGCTTCTGATTTTGTGGGGTAGAAATTCACGGAAGGCTCACTTGGCCATTTTTTTCCTGCTCCACCGGGCATTCGCTGGGCTGTGGGGCTGAAGGGTCCGCTTCCAAGATGGCTTCTTCACTCCCTGTGATGCCCCTCCCTCCCTACATGGCCTCTCCACATGGCTTGGGCTTCACACGGCATGGGGATCTCAGGGAACTCTCTCTTCCTTCCCACTGGCTGTTTTGCAAAAGACATGCTAGTTAATGCTTCGCCTAAAACTGGGACATCACTTCTGTCATATTTATTGGACAAAGCAGTCACAGGATCCCCCCGGGCTCACAGGGAGGGACACCAGATTCTGCCTACTGATGGGAGAATGACAAGGTCCCAGTGTAAATGCATGTGGGGGATGGGAGATACCATTGTGTCCATCTTTGATACACATTCTCAATACCCGAATTAGCTTAATATGTCTTTCTTTTGACAGCCATTACACACTTTTGTACCCTGTTTGTGATTCCAGGTTCTGTGATCAGAAAAACCAAATAGCATATCATTTCCTATTGTTAAACATACCGAAACCAATCATTCTCTATGCAAAGGAAAAGCTGTAGCCATATTTAGGTGTTCACTGAAAATTACTAGATTATGAAAGTATAGATTACTCTTTTCATATGCTAATTGGAAATGTGAACAAAAATAAGTAGGCTGACTTTGGAATCATGAAAGTTGTTCTGCCCAGTTACCCTGTTTTATAGATAAGATGATCTGATGAGATTGCCTAAGCACACACAGCTAGTTTATCTTAGTTTGGGTCTCTCCTAAGGCAGACTCTAAGATGGGAACTTGGTTATAAGTTGATTTGGGAAGTGATCACAGACAGCAGGTGTGAGAAAATGGGGAAAGGGACTGGGGAGGAGGAAATCCAATAAAAGCAAGTCCATTAGTGGGTTACTCAGGTGGGCAACTGAGGCTTTATCACACTGGGGACCCCCCGCCCCCCCCAAAAAAAGACCGCATGAACACACCTCAGCAATGTGCTGCCGGAGGATGGAGAGCCTGTTTGTTTATCCACTTGCCTTGGTGGATGCTTGCCTCTGACTGAGACTTTAGCTCCTGCTTATAGTTGAGCAAGTCTTTGTGATGCCAGATAAATCTTTTAGAAAGAGAAGAGGGACCCTGGTCCTTGTGTGGAGAAGTTGATTGTACTGGAAACTGTCCAACAGACCAGCTGGTGAAGTCAGGTGTGTCAAGGGGGTGTGGGAAAGGGCATAAATGGCATCTGCTACATGGTTGAAACTGGACCAATTGGTAGAATGGATTTTGAAGTGTTATAATCACTATCATGCTGGGGGCACTGACTATATTCCAGGTGCTTTACATGTATTTAATTGAAACATCATAACCATCCTATGGAATAAATAGTATATTACCCCTTTTTGATAGATATGGAAACTAGGATTCACAGATGTTTACTAAGTCTCCAATGGCTTTGGAGAACCACTGATCTGCTTTCTGTCTCTATGATTTTGCTTTGCTAGAAATTTCCTACAAATGAAATCTTACTACATGTGGTATTTTATGTCTGGTTTCTTTCACTGGGCTAAATGTTTCCAGGTTCATCCATGCTGTTGCATGTATCAGTAGTTTGTTCCTTTTTGTTTTAGGCATAAACCACATTTATTTATCCATTGACCAGTTGATGGGCATTTATATTGTTTCCAGAGTTTATCTAGCTATTATAAATGATGCTGTACGAAAATTTGAGTAAAAGTTTTTACTTTTCACTCCTCTTGAGTAAACACCTAGTAGGAGAATTGCTGGGTAAATGCTAAGTATATGTTTAACTTTTTCAGAACCTGTTTTCCAAAATAGCTGTATCATTTTATATTCACGTGAGCAACCTGGGTGTTGGAGTTTCTCCACATCTTTACCAACACTTGGTATTGTTGGTAACTATTTCAAGGGGCGTGTAGTGGTGTTTCCTTGTTGCTTTAATTTTCATTTCCCTAATGACTAGTGATATGGAGCATCTTTTCATATACTTGTTAGTTATTTGTATATCTTCTTTGGTGAAATGTCTCTTCAAACCCATTTTTTACTTGGTTGTTTGTCTTCTTCTTCTTAAGGCTTAAGGGACCGTAATATTTCTAATGCTCTTCTGTTTGTGGCTTTTCTTTACCATTGCATAGGATTGTCCCTTGAGTGATAGTGTCATGGTCAGACAATGTTAATACCTTAAGTGGCCTTGGAGATCATTTTTAGTACTTCCTAAAGTGGTGTTCCAGGGAAGAAGGTTCTAGGAGCTGTTAAAAAGTTTCTTTGGTTAAAGAAATATGGAGAGACGTGCTTATATTATCCCTCACCCGAGAGGGTCATAATATATGTCCCTATATTAAAGGCCCTGAGAAGTTCTGCAATAAAAATGTATTAGCTCCTTGACCCCAAATCTTTTAAACTTACCTGAGCACAGATCACATCAACAATTGATTAAGATTAGTGATATTAGCATATATTTGTAAAGTAGAGTTTGTCCGAGCTGTGTTCTATGGATCTAGTTAATAGATGAACAATGGAAAGAGGAGGTCCAGAGGGTGTAAATGATTTGCTCAAGTTAGTGGCAAAGTTGCTGGGGAAGAACATAGTTTTCTTGATACCCATCTTGGACCTCTTTCTGCAGTGTCCCCTTGGGTTGCCACTAGCTACTGCCAAGACTAAAAGAAAAGTCAGCAAGTGAGGCTGAAATGTATATGATCAATTCCAGCCAGTGGTTTGCACAGGGTGACTGAAGCTTCTTTAATAGAACTGATTCTAACACAGGAAAAACTTGGGCCTTCCTCTGCTTCCTCTTTTTCTTGCAAGATTCTTTAGTATATTATTTCAGTAATTGCTTATTTATATCAGGTATGTAACAGGCAATGCCTTAGGGACTAGGGGTACAGGAGTGAAGGAAGCATAGTCTCTGTGTTCATGTGGTCAGTTTGAGGATAAACGTGTTCAAGAAGTAAATGGATAGATAATGTCAGGCCACATAGTGTTACGTGCTATGAGGAAAAATAAAACAGGGTGGGGGAAAAGGTATAATAAAGAGGGAGTGATTTTAGTAGAGTCTTGGATGAAAGGAGGGAGATAGTTATGTGACCATCTCTGGGAAGGAAGCTGAAAGCATGCTAATGGGAAATGGGAAATCCCAAGCCTGGAGTGGGGTTGGTGTGTTTGCATGGGGCTAAGTGGAGTGACAGGAAGAAGGGAGGAAATGAGTGAGGTTGGGTGGGTCACTAGAACCACAGTGGGGGATTCGAAGAATTGTAAGATGCAACCATTGGCCCCCAGGAGTTTATAATTACGGCAGTTTAAAAATATGAAAACAAACTCTAGAATTGAATTCAATTCAGAAAGGTCTTTTTCTACATAAGGTTTTCATGGAACTGATTCATAGTGTTTCCAAAAACAGGTGGCATGGGAAGGAAATTTTTAGATACTTTGGGGAACCACATACGATACGCTTATCTTGGAGATTCTCAATGTACGTGCATGTGCACGTGGTTCTGAGAGGTTCAACCATGAAGAAATACCTTGGCTTTGTTTAACTCAACATACACCAAAATATTTTATTGTGGAGATCTTGTGTTTCATAAAAAACGTTTACCGGTATTCTGAGTGACAGTAGTATGAGGCCATCTATTTGTAAATTGGTGACCTCCTCTTTGATGATCAGACTTCTCAGGAATTAGTTTCTCCAGTTTCCTATAAACATATTCTTGTTCTCTTCACAGAAGTTGTCAAATGCAGCACACTCGATGTGCACTAAGTTCATGGCAACAGGAGAGTGTATTAGGAGTTTAGAAAGTTTTATCTTTATTTAAAATGATTCAACCGACACTTTTTACTTTGAAGTATTCCCCACGGTTTTATCATGTCAGCTGCAAAGATCGAACTTAATAAAGATGAGAAATGTATAGCCTTACTAGATCCCGGCTCAGCTGTTTGGGTAGGTCTTCTGAAAGTCTAGTCTTCTGATTTATGATTCGTCTGAAACGTAATAGTTTTAGAGTCCATCATAACAACATTGTTAAAATGCTAGATAAATTCCACCATGGGTATCAGAGGAGAAATGTATCCTCTATAAATAATATACTTCAAGACACACACAAAAGATGGAATTCACATGAAATTTTATGTGCTTCAGAATGAAATAATCCCTGATTCGTGTAGCAAGACCATAAACAATACTGTATGCATATTTATGGAACAAAGCTGTGAGACTTGGCGCACTGCCCCCAGCAGTGGTGCCTCTTCTGAAAATGGCAATAAAGTCCACCTGTTCTGACTCCACTAGACCTTCCGCAAAAGTAAGGTGGGCCAATGAAGCCCTGAGGCTGCCTTTAACATGTAGCCTTCAGAAATTGCTCTCGTTACCTTGTACCCCACATCACAGAAAACCCAGCAGCTCCAAACAGATTTATCCGGGGTAAGAAGACAAATGAGTAAGAAGCTAGTCAGCCAAGTCAACATCCTGCTTCCCTTCACAGATACTTCTTCCTTAGCAGATGGTAATGGGTCACTGTGTGGTCTCTGCCTGGGATATTCTGGAAACGATGGTTATAAAGCATTGGGCTTTCCTGCCTGGGGCCTCACGGAGGGGTGTGTCTTCATAAAGGTGGCCACGTGGAACATCTTCTGAACTCATGCAGCTGAAAGAGCACGGCCTCAAGAAAGCAGAGACTTGGATCTCCCGTAAGACACTGGATTAAGGAGTTGTGTGATATCGGGAAGGCCACACCTTCTCTCCAGACTTCAATTTCCTTTTCTGAAGGGAACTTCTGAGTTCTGAAAGCTCTGTGATTCTCCTTTTTTTTTTTTTTTAATATTTTAGTGTTTATTTATTTTTGAGAGAGAAGGGAGAGTGGGGGAGGGGCAGAGAGGGAGACACAGAATCCGAAGCGGGCTCCAGGCTCTGAGCTGTCAGCACAGAGCCTGATGTGGGGCTCGAACTCACGAACCGTCAGATCATGACCTGAGCCGAAGTCGGACGCTCAACCGACTGAGCCACCCAGGCGCCTCTGTGATTCTACATTTTTTAATGCCAAAATTATTTTCAGGTTATTGTTACTTTAAATGGTTTAAAGGCTAAGTAAATACAAATGATTAAGAAATTCTGTTTTGGCAAATGTTTCATGTTTCTATACTCAATATTGCACATTTTTGAACCAGAAATCAAAAGCGCCAAATCATTATTGCACTGTATCACCCTTTGTATTTATAAGCCTTATGGGAATTTAAAAGTGCCTACTCATAGATATATATCAGTCTCCTCGAGATTTTTGGATAGCCTGTTCTTCCAGCTCTCAGTGGGATGTGGAGATAGTTTACTTTTCCCATTTCTTCCAAATTGGGGCCACATGGCCTTCTCTCTCAGTTCCTGTTGGAAGAAAACGGGATTTTAATCTATGAGAGTTAATTGCCATCAAGGTTGGTCTGTTCTTCTGCTGAAACGAGTCCACTTTTCTCAGTCTCAGCTTTTCCAAAAGGCCGGCCTCGTCTAATTAGACTTGTAGAGGGAAGGGCCTGTGGGCCTAAAATGCCTGTGTTCCCAGACTTATCTGTTACCTCCCGACATCCTCTTGGTTGCTTTCATGTCTATCCCTATTCTCAACAGGTAATCTATGTTTTTACATCGTGTGTGTGTGTGTGTGTGTGAGAGAGAGAGAGAGAGAGAGAGGCAGAGAGAGAGAGAGAGAGAGAGAGAGGGAGAGAAGGGAGAGAGAGAAGAGGGAGAGCGCACAACCTGGCACCAGCATCCTCCGAGCCGTGTCTGCCCTCCGGGGTCAGCTTCATGACCTTCTTACCTGAGACACTGAGGTTATCCAGGTGGAGACTGACCATGATGGAAGGTTAGATGATTAAACCACTTTATAGTGAACATCTTCAAGCCCTTTGGCTGCTTTGTAAAATGTTTTACTGTTCCTTGACCTCATCTTCTGTTGGCATAGCTCTGTTTTATTGGAAATTGCTGAGGAAGTACACTGCCCGTCTTGGTGCCATTTTGGTTGAATTCACGTCCTTGGGCAAGGAAGGTCTCTGGTCATATTGATGAACTTGTCCATGTTAGGATGAGCACCTCTTTTTGTCCTGCCTCATGCTTACGGGATGCAGGAGACGTGGGTAAGACCGAAGCTCCTGTTGCTCGCTGGCCCACTTCCATTTGTCTCCAGGGGGTGAAGAGGGGCTATCTGATGGGTTAGTTTGGGAGAAGGAACATGCTGCAGGCCCTTCTTTCTTTTTCTCTGTTTTTCTGTCTCTCTCCCTACTTTTTTTTGTGTCTATTGCCCGGCAGCGACAGTGCATTCTGATCTCTTGCTGGCCAGAGGTTTGTACTTGCTCAGCTCCAGGGACCAAAGAAATGGAAAAGCCTGTTAAATTCAAAGGGAGAAAAGTAAATTCAAAGGTGAAGAAGTCTCAACACTTTCAGTCATAACTTTAAAGCCACATCCTCTCATCTAGCCTTGCTGCCTTCCTCGCTTTCTAAGCTAATATTGATCTCCAGATATCTGATTCCTATGTCTTTCTTTTTTCTCTGAACTCTGGAGAAGTGGGATCATTGGCACTTGGTCCCTTTGACTGAGTCTCAGTTTGGAGACATAAGGAATTTTCTGCTCCTAAGTTTCCCATTTTTTGGAACGTTTCATAAAACAGAAAGAAACTTCCAGAAACTTTTTACAAACGCAAAGTAGATTAGCTTTCAGAACCAATTAAGACAAATAACAATGACACTAGGAAAGTTTACTTAGCAACACAACAATCCTCAGAATGGAATGATTTAATCATGTCCACAGAAGATGGAAATGGGAATAATGACCCAGCCTCACAGAAACGTCTAACGTGCATAAACATATGTCCTTTTGGCCTGTAGTTTTCCAGTAATCAGTTTCTGGTTCTTACCCACCTGTGCAACAGTAGGGATTAGTGGAAAACTTTCAATTACACATCATACCACACGCATGCCATGTGGGAAATGTAGCATATAAAAAAACAATTTCTAGCTTTCAAAACAAACATACAAAGGGATATTATACAGGGTAATTATGGGAAATGGAAGAGAGACCATAATGGTTATGGATGTCTGGGGAAATGTGATGTTAAACTGAACAGAGAGAGAACCGGCATTGGACAAGGGAGGTCATCCTTAAGTGGCCAACTAGTTGAGTTAAGGACTCTAATACTCTTCAGGATCACCTGTAATATGCACAGGTTTTTTATTTTGAATATTTCAGAGGCAAAAATATTTCACATACAATATTATGCTTCAGCGATGTTTTGATTGTTTGACCCCTCGAGAAAATGTCAGCTAGTGAAGGTTTCTTGTTGTAGATTGTTTCTATGGAACTTTAAGTTGACCTAAAAAAGTCTAATCTTTATTAAGCTGGGACCGTTTTGGAAATGGAAGTGTAGTGTTTTCAAAAATTTCACTTGTTTTTCAAATGCGGTAACATTTCTTACAATTATAAAGATATGTATGAATGGAAAGAGTTCCAAAAGTTTTGAGTTTTCTCATAAATATTTTACATGGCTACAGATAGAATATTTTTCTTTCTCTGGTGATCCTGGCATAACTTTTCAGTCCCTGGAAAATAAAGAGGAGACTAAAAGCATTGGGGTGTGTGTGTGGGGGGGGGGGTGAATATCTTCTCTGGTTGTGTAGGTCAAGAAGGCTTTATCCAGGCTGTTTCTGATAGCAGGTCCCAGGTGAGTGTCTTTTTAGTTGGAGAGTGAATTTTTGTCCCTTGATCTGGCACCTCCTAGTCTGCTGGCTGAAACTCTTTCCTGTGCACCTGCAAGAAAGCCCAAGAAAGTAATTCACAGTTGTTCTTGGACTTCTTGGAAAATTCACAACAGCTTGATTTTAAAAACATGGCTGCTGGAGTGCAGCCTGATTGTGAAGTGTTTTTAAGGTGCTATGATATGCTTTGCAAGCCCCTCACGCTAGGCACAAACATAAGTAAAAAGTTCAAAACAGAGCTGTGCATAGGTAGAAAGCAAATATTTGAAAAACAGTAATAAAAAGCTAAAAGTAATTGGGTGTGTGGGGAATTGTGTCTGAGACTGCCTTCCCTTACTATTCGCAAAAAAATTTTACCAGACTTAAGAAGAAAGTAGAGTTCATGTGCTTTTACTGATGTTTCCCTAGCAGATTCCTTTACAGTCAACTCAGATGAGTCATGCGTGTTTGAATGCAAAATACAATCTGTACATCAGGAAACTTGTGTTCTTCAAGGGAGCATGTATCTTTGGGAGAGGTGCATGTTGAAGAGAGAAGCAAGAAGGCGGTGTTTACTTGCACTGAGATGGTCATTGGTGTGAAAGGCATTGCTGATTTGCTCCCCAACTTCCACTTCACCTTTCCCAACTGAATGGCTGTAGTTGGTGTAGGACTGGTTCCCCCCCACCGCCCCCAACTTCTTGGGTGAACCCTGAAGGGCCTGGACTGAGAGTAATTCTTCCACATGGGTTGCTATAGTTGAGTGGTTCACATTTGGGTATGTGACTAGTAGAGTGAACTCAGGGCTTTCGTTTAACAGTAGCCAGAGTAGAAACGCTCTCTCTTCTAAACAAGTGGGTCTATGGATGAGAGGCCTGGAATCGCCATTGCCATTTTGTTACCATAGGAGGGGAAGCCAGCTTGAATATAACCCAACTAGGATTAAGCCAGCCAATGCATATTATTTTCTTGGCCATTGGAATTAGTTCAGAGGTGGATTCATTATTAGAGTTGGTCCTTAATGGAGAAGCTAGTGACTTTTGTTCCATGGTTTCAAGGACGTAAGTTCTCACTTCCTCTGGGTGATATGGTATGAGAATCTGAAGCCATTTTGCTGCAACCTGAGGAAGCTTCCATGAGCCAGCACGTGGGGGAGGCAGAGTCTGAACAACTGTAGAGAAATGGGGCTGAAATCTTGACCGAACTTCTCCTGAAATTTTTCACTTTCCTTAACTTGGAATTTTGTGCGTCAATATTTTCTGTTACAGATAAATTAATTGGTTGAGTTGGAAACACGAGCTGATTTCAATACACTTGGATCCATGATATTCCCCAAAGAAGAGTCGATATGCTATATGGTTAATGCTATCATACACACAAAAATTAATTTTTTAAAGTGTCCTAAGAGCAGCATTAACATGTAGAAGACAAAGTACAAGAAAACATGCAAATTTAAATCTACACCTTCACTATGTAGGTCAAATGTCACAGTCACTTAGTTTCAACTGATTTCCTGGAGAAAACACAAAAGCATATAATAAGAATCAGATGTATTGCAAGTTGCATACAACTAATTGGATTCAACAAAATCTTGGAGATGTTTCTGCTTGTTTTTTGAGCAATCCAACAATTTAGTCAAAATAGAAACTGTGTTCTTTCAATTCAGAGCAACAAATGAAAAATATACAGTACAACATAAGAAAACAATGCAATTTTGTTCAGTTGAAAGATACGCACACATACCAAGAAAAACTCCACACATGTATACACAAACACACAGAAAAAAATTATGCAATGACACACACCCATAAATAATTTACCCAAGCACAAAACTAAACTGTCTCACATGCTAAAATCCATGGGTACCAATATACAAAAGCAGGGTATCTGCCCTATCTCAGCAATTATAGTTTGCTCTAAAGTGACAATCCAAATAATTGAAATATCCAATGGTTATTAAATGTATGATAAATACTTTAATATTTGCATGCTTTTCCTTCTTAAAAAAATAGTAAAAAATCAAAGGACAAAGCCATTGTATAAAATTGTTCTTCTTGAACAAATCAAACCCTAATGTAAAACTAATGGAATTAGAAAGTGCCTTGAGCTTTATTTTTTTATTTAAAAAAAAATATCTAAGACCACAAGGCAGGAAGAACAAAGTAGGAGGAAGAAGAAAAAAGAGGGCTGGGTGGGAAGGAATAAAGAAAAAGGAAAAGGAAGGCAATGAGAACTAGAATTATGTAGCAAATGACTAGTGGCTAAATTAGAGTGTCAGAGGGAAATGTAAGCACTATTTTTTAGGATCTTTATGACTGACTATTGACATCATTATTATCAACCAATCCATCAGTTTAGCTATGATCATGCTTATATCAAAAAGACATTTGAGTTAGTCAAATCAGTTATCTTGATAAAAAACTCCAGAGTTTTTGGGATTACAAAAGCAAAACCAAAAATTGTCCTGAGGATGTCACTTGTTAATGCCTGTTTTACCCACAGCATGGTCTAAGGGGAAAACGCCCTGCCCACAGTGCGTGTTTCATTGGCTCTCGTGTTTAATACCTTGTTTATCTAGGCCCTGTGCTCACAGATTAGTAAACCAGATGCAAGCATCTGATTCCAGGGCAGCAAAGCCATTCGCTCTCCAGTGGATTTGAGCATGACCTGGTCCCAGGAGACAGACTGGACCAATCAGATTTTCCACCTCAAGGACTGAAGCAAGAAAGACAAAGGAATCTGCCAGTTGGCAATAAAGTAGAAGCTAAAAAGTTGCCTTGAGGTGAATCTGAGGCATCATAAGCCAAAGCCATGTGCAGCCAAATGTATGAAGAAGCAGATACTTGGAGAAGGGACAGAAGGAAGCTAGGACTGGGGAGGACTCTTCCTGAAGAGTCATAAAGCTTAGTCATACTGAAGACAGAACATAAAGAGCCACAAACTTCTGCTTGCTGGCATTCCTGGAGATACTGTGATCTCCCAGTGCTTTCTGAGGTGGGGATCTATTACAACACCTGTTGGGGGAGGGAGCTGGGTCCCCCAGTGATGCCAAGTGTATCTTTGCAAGAAACTTCCCTATTACTTGAGCTAACTTGAGCGTCTCTATTCTTGCAAAGCAAGGGAATTGGCTGAAATAATTCTCATCTCATTTTGGGCATTTCTGCCTCTACGCCTTCAATTACATACAAAAATTAGCTGGGGAGCTTGTTAGAAATGCAATTTCCTTGGACAGAACTCTGAAGGTTCTGAATCCGTGGGTATGGAGAAGGCCCGAGAGTCTTGTGTTTTTTTCTGAGGTAGCTGTCCAGGAACTGGTATTTGGGAACCACTGCCTCAGTTCATGTGGTCCTTTTACTGGGAAGCCTCTAGTTCTGTGGTCCTCAAACTTTTTGCTCTCAGGATCTCTTCTCACTTTTAAAAATTAATGAGGACTCAAAGAGCTTTTGCTTATACGCTCTATGTCTCCCGGTGTTTGTCATATTGGAAATAAAAATTGTGAAAATAAAAAATATTTTTATAAATTCATTAGAAATAATAAACTGATCACATGTTGTATTAGTTTCCTAGATGCTGCCATAACAAATGAGTAGCTTAACATCTTTATTCATTGTCTCACAGTATCGTAGACTAGTAGTCCGACCGAAATCATGGTGTAGGCAAAGTTGATTTCTTCTGAGGGCTGTGAGGAAGAATCTGTTCCATGTCTCTCTCTAACTCTTGGGAGCCTGAAGTGTTTCTTGGCTTCCAGATGACATTCTCGCTGTGTCTTCATACCATCTTCCTACTGCGTACGTCTGTCTCTGTGCTCAAATTTCTCTTTATAAGGACACCAGTCATATTGGATTAGGGCCCACCCTAATGATTTCATCTTAACTTGATCATCTGCAAAGATTCCATTTTCCAGTAAGGTCACTGTCATAGGCATTGGGGGTTAGAACTTCAACATTGTTTAGGAGACATAATTCAACATACAACCCATGTTGATACAACATATTTTGTGAAAATAACCATATTTTCCAACATAAAAACATTGAGTGAGAAGATGGACATTGTTTTACATTTTTATAAATCTCTTTAACATCTGGCTTAATAGAAGACAGCTAAATTCAACTTCCCAATTTTCTGGGATATGTTGTTTTGCTGAAGTATATGGAGAAAATCTGATCTCATGCATAAATATAGTTGGAAAGGGAGAGGTATTTTAAAAGAGCTGCCAGATAGTTGTGGATAATTTTCTATGATACTGTACCAAATCTTGACAAATCATAGTTTCATAAAGGTTATTATTATGTGGAATTTGAAATCATGCTGAGAAATTTTCATGTTTTTGCTTCAAAATTCAATGGTATCTCTTGCAATTTGAAGAGGTCTTTTATCCATACATGATTTTGTAACACCATGAAATTGTCATGTAAAAATTATCAGTTCTCTGAATTTTGCAGATTTCCCAATAGTGGAGTTTTCCACTGTAACTTTATAAGAGAATGAGAAAGAAAAGGGGAACATACTTCTTAGCATTTCTATGAAATAATTTTTACTTCTTGGATCAACTGAAAGGGTCTCAGGAATCCCTATAGATCCCTGGGCTATAGATTGAGAATTTCTGTTCTAATACATCTTTGCTTGAGGAAATCTTAGCAACATTTCAAGTACCCTCTTAAATTGTCTCTTCTCCATGGCATGTCAACTGTTCCCCATGTAGATGGAGAGACCTCTTCCTCTGTGCATACTTGCTATGTGGTCTTCTGGAGGACTACAGGTTCTGGATTTTGTTCACATTTTTCTCACCATAGGTAGAGAACACAGGGGAACTCTAATTCTAGCTGGAACTGGATTACATTGGTTATCTTACTTTTATGCAGAATAGCTTTTCATAATCAAGGAACCCAGATTGTAATTAACTGTTGCTATCATTAATGTTTATCATGATGTAGTCTCCAACAACTAAAATTTTTTTCTCTAACTTCCCTAACCTGGGAAAGTAAATAGTCTGTAAAACTAAGTAAGTCACGTATGCTTTCTTGAAATTCTCAGCTTTTATAAGGGCTTATTAGTACCTTAAGCTTTTATAAAGGCTGTTCCCTCTGTTTAGATTGCTGTCGGCCTGGCAAACTTCTACTCATCCTTCATGACACCAGTCAAGCCACCTTCCTTGACATCATGAGACAGTGCTCATCTCATAAAGTCATTTAATTATTCTCTATTGTGCTCTAAAGTCCTTTTATCATTTTTCTCTTGTAGGAGTCTCACAAAGATGTCTGAGCGGTTCAGAGAGGGAGAAATCTGTTTCTCACTTCTGTTGTGCGGTTGCTAAGGGCAGGAGTGTGGTCCTCTGTTACTTGTATCTACATGAGTAGAAGAGAGCGCTGCCCATTGGATGGGGTTGTCTTGATCATTTCAACAAGTTGATGGGTTATGGTTTCAGTCAGACACCATTGGTTTCCAGAGACAGAACTTCAACTCCAACTCAAGTAAAATGGGGAATTCATGAGTGGATGTTGGTTGGGTGGAAGGTCATAGAATTCAAGAGCAGCCTCAGACATACAGGGACCAGAGCTGCTCAGGGAATTCGGAGACTGGAATTAGGATGGCAATGCTTTCAGGAATCCATTTTTCACCTTTGTTTCTCTCTGTTGACCAGCTTTCTCCATGAAGCTGGAACTGTGGCTCGGCTACCAATAGCTCCTGGGATCATATCTTATCAGCATTGCCGTCCACAGGAAGGGACTTTTCTCCCAGCATTAGCTGAACCATCAGATGGCCTTGTTTTGGATTACCTGCCCAATTCCTGGACACATGGCCTTGGACGGGAGAGTGGTGAGCTAGACTTGGCTCAGGTTGGGTCATAGGCCCATCTGAGGGACAATTAATTGCTGTGTCCAGGGTGGGGAGCCATGAAAGAAGATGGCAGAATCCTTTGAGCCTAATTATTAGAAAGGGGGAATACGGAGTGGGGAAAAACAATTTATTGAAAGAAGGCAAGCTCTGTTTTCAAGAAAGAGGAGGGTCCTAGATAAGCTGATCATTAATTGTCTACCACAATAACTGCCTGGTCTGTCTTTACAAAATCTTTTGTGAAGACATTTGAAAACACCATGTTAGCCAGCCATGGCCAATTTAATCTTGTTGTATGCTTTGGAGTAGTGACATCAATTAATGTCTGTGGCTGAATGAACTTAGTTATTTAATAATTGCATTTTAATATTTCAGGTTACATGCTTTCCTAGTATTGCAAATCAGCACTTCACAGGGAACTGTTTGTTATTATTTTCCTATGGTGAATAATGTGATGAAATTACACGGGTACTACTGGATTTTACACAGAATTGGCATTCACATTAGTTTCCACCAGTTTCCCCAGGATTAGTCTGGGCCATAGAATATGGCCTTCCTAGGGGAGCTATTGACCTGTAAAGATCTTCATAAGGTCTGGATGGGTGACTCAGAGCTACTGTGCAATTTAGAGGACTTGTCCCTTTCAGTCTATCTTTGGAAACCAAGCACAAGACTTGGCACAAGGAATATAGGTTGAAAGATGACTTCAGAGCAAACCTAGTGTCTAATTTCTTCATCCGCAATAATCCAATGTCATGAATAAATTCATACTCCATTTTCACCTTACTCCTTTCTTATTTATCAGTTATCTCAATTTTTGATTGCCTATCATTTGTCGACAGCCTGGTTTAATGCTGTGCATATAGAAGGTTCTCAAATATTTCTGCCCTCATCATTCTATTATATCTGCTTTAGCTAAAATCACCAATGTTGCTCTCTAGTTAAGTGGCAGAGGGTTTAGGTGGTTCTGTTGTGCAGTGGATAGCGCATTGGACTTCTCTAAATGGCAGAGGGTTTTCTTAGGTTTCAATCTACATTAATTTCCTCTGTTAAACTATTTATCTTTCCCTTTTTTCTTTCATAGGACTTAATATAATCTATAATTATATAATTCTATTTTTATTTGATTAATTTAATATCTTCTAACTACCACCTCATGAACACAGGTACCGTATTTTTGTTCATTTTGGGGGTAACCTCCATCTAACACAGGACTTGACATATTAGGTACTCAAAAAAATATTTGCCCCATGACTGAATGAATAAAACAGAAAGGACATTTTGAATCATATTCCTCCAGGAAATAAAACCTGCCTCATATGCAACAGGTAATTCTAAGTAATGGAGGAGGGCCGGATGAAGAAGAAATGGCAGGCAGCCAAAATACGAAAGCAACATAGGTTTGATTTTTTAAATATTGTCTCCTAAAATGGCTTATGCCCTGTGATGCTCTTGAACACTGTCTGTGAATATAAAGTCCACATGTTTTATATTTGGATACATGGAAGCAGGAAGCATCTGGCTCCCCACTGTGAGCACTCATAGGATGGGTGGTAGTGACTAAATGCTGATCCCCATGAATTTGCTTTACTTCTTCCCTTTTCAGACCAAAGAGACTGACCAACGGAGGCCAATGGTGTGACCATCTTCTGGGACTGGTGCCCAAGGCCTTTCCTCCATATACTTCATCTGAGGGCAAGCGGGAGGAATACACTGAGGAAAGAATCATCTGTACTGAAAACCTCTTGTTTTGAACTCGAGCATGTGTTTTTCAGTTAAATTGAAATCTTTTTTTTCAAAGGAAACAGGAAAGCTATATTTGTTTTCCAACACTTCATCAACATCAAAGTATTTACCAAGTTCTCATCTGTGTGTAGCACTTTGCTACTTGTACTCTAGTTCCAGCTCTGCCGCTAATTAGCTGTGTAACTTGGGCATGTCATTTTGTTTCATTTCATTGTTTTACTCTAACTTCCTTATTTGTGAAAAATCCAAAAGGTCAGAGTAAGGTCTTTCCAGGTCTAACAATCAAGGAAGAGAAATAGGCATAGTTTCTCTCTCTCTCTCTCTCTCTTTTAAAATTTTTTGTAATGTTTATTTATATTTGAGAGATGGAGAGACAGAGCGCAAGCAGGGGAGGGGCAGAGGGAGAGAGGGAGACACAGAATCTGAAGCAGGCTCCAGGCTCTGAGCTGTCAGTACAGAGCCCAACATGGGGCTCGAACTCACAAACCGAAGATCACGACCCGAGCCAAAGTGGGACACTTAACTGACTGAGCCACCCAGGCACCCCTGGGCATCGTATCTCTTATTTGTAAGTTTATTCTATATAATAAAGGAACCGTTGCTCAAGGAAACTAGAACATTTATTTATTTATTCATTCTGCAGTCCTGTCTAGACCTATAGTGTAGTGAGTAAGAGCATTTTCACTGGAGCCTAAAGCTTAAATTCTGGCTTTGCTGCTTCTCTGATCCTGAGCAAGTTACTTAACCTTTTTGTGCCCCATCACCTCAGATATAAAGAGTGAATAATGGCACTGGTACTTAAAGGATTGTTGGGAGAACTAAGTGGGAAAAAATGTGTAAGGTGCTTACAATATATAATAGATACTCAATAAATGTTAGCAATTATTATTTTTTGAGAACCGACTCGGTGCCAGGCACACTGTTAAGCACTGGGATATAAGACTAAATAATGGAGAAGTTAGATTTTACGAAATCCAATCAAACCTCTAAATCAGTGGCCCTTAAGTCAGGCTGCACATTAGGATGAAGCTGAAAAGCTTGCAACATTCCTTCTTTGCGTCACTCTGTGGGAAGTGAGGCTCAAGAAGGAGCACAAATGCTGATACTCCGGCTACGGTTATTGTTGTAATAACTGTCCTTTGTTTTTGACCCAGGAGTCTCATGTCTTCTGTCAGTGTCCATGGGACTGAGGCAGACTGATTTGTTAGCTTGCAAGAAGGATAAAACTTCAGACCCTTCACAGTCCTTGACATCATCTAGATCTAATCATGAGTTTATAGTAAATACAAGGGAAAGAGAACAAATGAACAACACTAAGAGGATATAATCAGCCAAACTCAAAATGTGGGACTTCGACAGGAGAAATAATCCAGTTTCTTCAACAAGTAAATAGCATGGAAATAAAGGCTGGAGAACAGCTATTTGTTAAAGAGACATAAGAAGAGACCAACATCAACTGAATGAAATGTATGAACCTTGTTGGACCATTGTTCAAGTAGAATTTACCGTTAATTCATTCAATAATTCATTTAATTGGTCTAGGAGCTGGAGATACAAAGACGTAAGACATAGTTTCTCAAGACATGATGCCCACAGGTAATATAGGAGCTATGATGGAAGTAGGTACTGGGAGCAGTGGAGGAGGAAGTGGCCATTAATCCAAGGGGACTAGAGAAAAACAACGACAACAAAAAATAATTCATGCTGGGGCTGAATTATTTTTGAGCTTCATTTTTGAAACATAACTTATTTGGGGCATTTTAAGTAATCACATGATTCACTCATTTCAAGCATACAATTCAAAGTTTTTAAGTAAATTTATCAAATTGTGCAACAATCACCATACCTCAGTTTACAAACATTTCTTTTGAGTTGAATTTTGAAAGGTGAGACAAGGGAGGAGAAAGGTATTCCGGGAAGAGTAGAAAGGAAGAGCAAACAACTACAATATTAACTAATATTAATAGAAGTTTTCATTATGTGTCAAGCTAAAAGCTTCATGTAGATGTTTCTTTTATTCTTCATAACAACACAATGAGGTAGGTAGTATTATTATAACCTTCATCTTATAGATGGGGGGAGCTAAGGCACAGTGAGTATGTTGCCTTAGGCCACAACATTAAGTGGTGGGATGGAACTGGAATGTAAACCCAGGTGGTCTGACTGTAATGACTGTTCTTCTGCATTCTGCTTTTCTGCTTGGAAGGTCCTGGTCTAAAACCAGAGTAGTCTGAAGGAGTTTGAAATGCTTGAGTGCAGAGGAAGTAAGAGTGGGCAGGAGAAGTGGGCTTGCTGAGGCAGTGATCCAGCTTCTCGGGTCTGATTGATGGGTTGATTATGGAGATGAAAAAAAAAAACAAAACAGGAGGAGCAGGTGATACTGAATCTGAGTTTCCCATGGATCATTCAGGTGGAAGCATCTGGAAAGTGCATACACACAACTGGGACTACAATAAATAGACAACCCTCACTTACATGTAAATGGTAGCTGAAGCCAGGAATGTAAATGAGACCATCCAGGAATGGCATAAGGAATGAAAAAAGGAGGCATAGAACTGACTGTGGACAACGTGAACTTACGAAGATAGAACAAAGGAAGATGTTATAGACTGAATTGTCCATGAAACAAATTTCCCCTGTTGACTCACTAACCCCCCATATGACTGTTTTGGGGAAATGGGGTTTTTAGGAGATAATTAAGGTTAAGGGAAGTCATAAGGTTGGGAGTCCCAATCCAATAGTCCTGGTGGCCTTAGAAGAAGAGAAGAGAGAGAGAGATTTCTCTCCATGCACACACACCAAGGGAAAGCTTTCTGAGGACACAGCAAGAAATACGCCATCTGCAAGTGAGGAAAAGACCTCCCATGAGAAACTGATCCTCCTGGATCTTGATCTGGGACCTCCAGCCTCCAGAACTGTAAGAAATAAATCTTTGTTGTTTAAGTCCCCCAACCTGTGGTATTTTGTTACGGCAGCCTAAGCAGACTAAGATAAACGTGGAGTTGGTTGTGCAACCTAAAAATGGGTGATCAGGGAAGGAAAAAAAGTACCAAGTGTAGTGTCATGGAGGTCAAGGGAGAAGTTTCACAAAGAGAATAGAAAACTGTATATGCCTCCAAAAGGCCATAGTGTTTGACACACATTCATTAGATTTGACAAATTGCCAGGGTGTGGAGGTGGTGGGGTGGAAGCCAGATTATAGTGGATTGAAGAAGTGGATTGTCTAGAGACCCTTTCCACTGGCTTCACCCGTCAACTTGTCAGAAGTTCAGACTCTGCTACCCCACTAGACCTACTGAATCGTAATCTCATTTGCTAGACCAATCCTTCTAGGGAAATACTTGGGAATAAAAGGAGAGAGGATTAGAAAATAGCTAGGGGGAAGCAGAAATGACTTTCAAAATGTTAGGTACTTGAATCTATTGACAGTCTGTAAGGAAGAAATCAGTTGAAAGGGAAAGACTGAAAATAAAGGAGAAAGAAAGCATAACCAATGGAGTTTTCAGGTGGAGAAAATAGCCTTGTTTGAGAGTAGGACCACTTCTCCCCCTGGCCTGGGAAAGAGGCAATGTTGGTTATGTAGACAGAGATTTAGGAAGGGGTTAGGAGTTGGGGGGGGGGGGGGGGTACGTGTCCAACAACCTCATATATATAGTTTTTCTCTCTGAAGTTGGAGTCATAAACACCTGCTTATGGAGGGGAGAGGACTGACCAAAATGAAAATGGTTAAAATGAGGGTCTGTGGGGTGTGGGCTGTACAGGCAAATTTGTCTCCATGAATGTCTGGAGCAATGAGATGAAGGAGAGGGCTGAGAAGCTAGCGTGTCTGCTGAGAGTCATGAGGTCAAGGGCATGTGGTTAAGGATTGGTATGTTGGAGTCAAGCATGCAGGGGTGAAGTAGTTCTGGACAATGTCAACATCTTGGGGGCAGCCAAGGGAGTGGCCAGAAGATTGCTGGAATCACGAAGAGTAGAGAACTTTGAGCAGAGCACGTCCACTAGATTGTCCCTGCGGATGCTGAGGTCATGATTGTGATGCTCGGATGCAGACAAAAGACTGAAAAATGCACTTGGCCCTCGAAGATCTCCAAGGGAGGTTCACCGGGACTGCCAGGAGAAAGGTGTAGAGGAAGCAACAGGAAGATGGGTTGAATCTCCACAAAGAGAAGGTTTTGTGTGATGGTTTGAAAGTAGCAATGGCGAGCGAGTAGAATGAGGACAGGGATTCTCAGTCCTGCCTGTGATACGGAATGGAGGTCCCAGGAGGGGAATAGCACAGTGTGTCCCATGCTGCTCCCAGTTTACCAGTTCCTGTGTGAGCTCTTGTCTTGCCGTCTGCAAATCACCCTGCTTGTCCTTACCACCCTGTTGGTTCCTTCGACTGTCACCGGTAGTCACTGGACTGAGTTGCTCTTCATCTGCAGCCTCCAGTAAACCCCATACAGGGAGAATGTTGGTTTCAACTGTCTTACCTCAAGACCTAGGGTATGTAATGGGCCCCTTGTTGGCCCATGGGGACTCTAGCACACGAGGGATGTTCTGTGAATGGTGATCCTCTTTCTTCGCTCATCCTTTTTCTCTTTGTAAGTTTTGTAGACTTGGAAGTGGAATTTGTGTGGATGGAGAGACGTGGGGGTCAGGAGGGTTTGAGGAAGAATCTGCTGCGAGAAGAGTCTAGAGAGATTGGTCAGAGAGACCTATAGAGGTGACATTTGGCTGCCAGGCTTTACAAAATGAAGGAAGCATTAGAGGCTTTGAACTTGAGGTGTGACAGGATCCATTTTGTATTTAGGGGAAATAATTCTAAAGCCAGCTAGAAAGATGGATGGGTGGATTGGCAGGCAAGAGATTAGGAACCAGGTAATGAGTTAATACGTGATTCTCAGGACCGATTGGAGCAGAGTGAGTTCTGGATCAGAGAAGTAGTTGGAAGGTAGTGTTGAGTTATATGGTCTCATGTGGTTAAGGATGTAAATCAGTGTTGGGGCACCTGGGTGGCTCAGTCTGTTAAGCATCCGACTTCGGTTCAGGTCATGATCTCGCAGTTCGTGAGTTCAAGCCCTGCGTCGGGCTCTGTGCTGACAACTTGGAGCCTGGAGCCTGCTTCAGATTCTGTGTCGTCTCCTCTCTCTGCCCCTCCCCCACTTGTGCTCTGTCTCTCTCTATCAAAAATAAATAAATGTAAAAAAAAAATTAAAAAAAAAGAATGTAAATCAGTGTAGCTCAGCAGTGGGAAAGAAAAGGAAAGAAGGTATGAAGGTTAGTTCTCCTTGAAAATATGGAATCCAAATTGGGTTATAATTACCTTATGACCTCATTACTTTATTTTGCAATTATTCTTCCTTGGATTTTATTTTATTTTATTTTTTTAGCATGAGACAGCGTGAGTGGGGGAGAAAGGTAGAGAGGGGAGAGAGAGAAGGAATCTCAAACAGGCTCCACATTCAGTGCAGAACCTGATGCAGGGCTAGATCCCACAACCCTGGGATCATGACCTGAGCCAAAATCAAGAGTCGGGTGCTCAAACGCCTGAGCCACCCAGGCGCCCGTGGATTCTTTCCATTGTTTTTGTTTTTATGGTCCTAATAAAGTAGAGCAGAAAGTTCCACTAAAGTTTTGTACCAGTTGTTATGTCATAACCCAAGAACTAAAGCACTTTGATTTGTGAAGTAAACATAAAGCTATGAGGAATATTTTTGACTGTTGAATACATCTTACATTCTTGTATTTTTCAGCCATCCATTTCTTAGACATATCCCAGACACTATTTTAGGGGGAATTTCTGAACTGGTCTAAAACTATACGAATATGAATCTGTCAATATTAATATTTTGGCGACTGAAACAGGGAGGCAGGGGTGAGACGGGGAGAGCAGCACTGTGTGAGTTATAACCGAGAGTTTGCTAAGACCCAACAGTCTGGATTTCCTTATCGTGTCTCTGTTTCTTGGTGAAACGTCACTGCGTGATACAATTTTATTCTCTAGACCTTTGGTTTTCAAAAAGTAAGTCATTAACAAGATGCAAGTTCTTGTAGTAGAGGCACATGGTTCTGTAAGTAAAGCCACTTGGTTAAACACCCAAGCCTGCCTTACTTGTTGGTAAAAATTGGCCCGGGGGTGGGGATCTCTCCCTCTAGGTAATTCTCATGTGATGCTGGAACAAGCGGGTGCGGAGGATTGATAGAGCCAGGGTCAGATGGCCTGGGTTTGGGTTCTAGCTTCCTGCTTCCTTAAACCAGTGATTTGTCTTTAAAAAAAATTTTTTTAATGTTTATTTAGTTTTTCAGAGAGAGAGAGAGAGAGAGAGCGAGCACGTGAGTGAGTGCACAAGTGGGGGAGGGGCAGGCAGAGAGAGAGAGAGGGAGACAGAGAATCCCAAGCAATCTCTGAGCTGTCAGCACAGAGCCCAATGTGGGGCTCGAACTCAGGAACTGTGAGATCATGACCTGAGATGCTCAATGGACTGAGTCCCCCAGGCACCCCCCCCACCCCCGCCCAGTGATTTGTCTCTTTAAGCTTCATTAGCTTCATCTGTAAAATGAAATGTGCACCACCAGAACCCACCTCTGAGAGCAGTCAGAGGTGAATGTGATCATCTCCACCAATGTGATGGATGTGATGAATGTGATCAGCCTCACCCCAGTGCCTGGCTCCCAGAATCGGTTCAGCATTGTTAGTGACCTTGGTGCCCCTTTTCACAGAGAGCTGCCGAGTTTTCAGCCAGGAAAATTCTTTTTCTATTCAGCCCAACAGTGCTGTAACTAGGAAGCCTGGAAGAATTGAGGGGAAGAGCTGAGATGAAGATATTTCTAGATACAAGAGTGAGAAGATTATTTCAGGGAAAGGGAAAAAGGATGAATGAACAATATTGACAGTGATCAGGGTGCTGGAAAGAGAGAAATAAATAGAAGTCTCGAGCCCTGGGATACAGTGGGGCAAACAGTCAGCAAATTGATTTTCAAGATCACTGAAGTGGCCTCAGCAAGTTCCTGGCTCTTTCTGGGTCCCAGTGTTATTATAAGTAGAGTAGGAACCATATTTCCTGGCCTGCCTGACCCAGAAGATGAGTGGGAACATCTAAGGAGAAAGTGCTTTGCAAATATAAAGGGAGGGGTGTTGCCCCCCCCTGCCTGAATGCAGGTGTTTAAGAAATGAAAAACACGGCATGTTTTTAAAAAAAAACCCTACAAATTACTCACCTTCTCTTATTCAAGGATCATTTTTGGACTTCCAATCTACCAGCACAATTTGAGAGGGATGACCAACGTGGGAACCAATCAACTAACCTGGGAGTTCAGATTATTTGGTGATGTTCCCTGAAGGCAAAGAGTCTGTCATGGGGGAGGCCTGCATTCAGGAGTCCGTTGTTCGGTCTGGATTCTGTCCTTCAATTTCCTGGATGTGTGACTCTGGACTGGAGACTGCACCCCTCTGGGTCTTCTTCCTTAGCTATAAAATGAGAAGCCTAGCTGCTCTTTTCACTTCCCTGGGTCATTTCGAAGACCGCGCACGTTGAGAAAGAGCCAACAGAAACGTCTTAAACCAACAGTCCACTGATTAACTCATTTGAATGGTAGATGTTATAAAAACTAGGTAAGGCACAGGGTAAAAACTTATGGCCCCGTCCCCGGGATGGAATAGTATGCCCGTTGTGTTTATGAAGGAATTTGATGACGTGGGAGAATGTTCATAAAATAACACGAAGTGGGTAAAAAGACATGTGCGTGCACCCACGCGCGAGGAAACCTCAAAACCCGAGCAGTATACCAAAACATCAACAGCGATCGCTTTTCTGAGCATGAGCAGCTTAAGTGATTTATCCGCTTATTGTTGCTTCTTCCAGTCTTCCCGCATTTTTCGATTTTTCTCTTTATCAGAAGCACGTACGGCTACTTCACAGGAAAGGAAAAATTGTCTGACAAAATGAGATGACGTGTGTCGAAGGTCTGCAGAGTGTCAGGCACACAGGGCTGGGATTTCATAGATGTCAGTCGAATCTGAAAGAAGTCTTAAAGAAAGAGACCTTGGAAGGAGGGCATTTGTCCAAGGCTCTGCCAGCAGATGACGCCGTTCAGAGGCAAGAGACGGAAAGACAGGACCCACCAGACAGGCCACCACTATGATGCCTGGACAGGAGCCTTCCAGTGTATGTTAGGAAAAACTTTGACCCCTAAGCCCTGAAGGGGTATTGTGACTACTTCTACTTCCTTCAAGACAAACAATTCACATTTCAGCTGCTCTTGTTCTGGGTTCAATCAGAACCACGTGAAGGACTTAAAATATCCCCAGGATTAGACGTTACAGAGCAGCTGGCTGGCTGGAGGGGTCCCATAAATGTCACAAGGAAACTCATACCAATAGGGAAGGCAGGAGACAAAAATAATAGCAATAATTCCTTGCATTCACATGGCATCTTTCATCTGAAGAGCTCAAAGTATCGTACAGATGTTATATCCATTAAAACTTATGTGGCAAGCATTATTCTCCCCGGATTACAGATGGGGAGGGGACTGTAATCCTGTCATTCAGACTAAAAGTGGAATAAACATGTAATTATCTTTGAGAGGAAATCTTTCTAATGTAACCCTTTCCTCCTGCAGCCTTCTGTTGCTTCTGAGTGAATAGGACAGGTCACAATCTTGGGTCTGGAATATCTACTGCAGGTATCCAAACACTGAAATGAGATCACCTCTCAATCTTCTTTCCCAGACGAAACATATTTAAGTTTTCAAGTCTCTCTTCAGAAGTCCAAGCTTCCCCTTTTCTCATTTCCCTGCAACCTGGAGGTGGTTTTCAAGTTGTGTAGGGGCGCCTGGGTGGGTCAGTCGGTTAAGCGTCCGACTTCGGCTCAGGTCATGATCTCGCGGTCCATGAGTTCGAGCCCCATGTCGGGGCTCTGTGCTGACAGCTTAGAGCCTGGAGCCTATTTCAGATTCTGTGTCTCCCTCTCTCTCTGACCCTCCCCCATTCATGCTCTGTCTCTCTCTGTCTCAAAAATAAATAAATGTTAAAAAAAAAAAAATCAAGTTGTATAACTAGAGCCAGTGTCTGACGCTTCAGCCCGAGTAGGGCAGTGACTTTACCTGAATAAACTCACAATCTTGAGGTTAGCTTTGTGTTTTTGCAGCTGTGCCTTCCACGAAGATACATTATTTTTGGTTTTGGCCATTTTTCTGATGAGGCAATGACTTCTATTTCTGATGTCCAAAATCTCCCCCCGCCCCTTTTGATTTGGGAATTAAATTTCTTCTACAAAGGCAAAGTATCCCACTTTCCTAACCTAGCAACTATTATCGTTTTTGTACATTCTGTTTCGTCTCTATTCGTAGTAATCTTTTGACGCGGCTAAAGTAATTAACCATTTTGCATTCTTTAAATTGTATTCTGCTTTTTAAGATTCACATTATATTATAAGCATCTTTCTCCATTGCTTCTTGGAAAGTAAGGACAGTGCTGACCATATAATCAGGATTATAAGGTTGTAATAAAAGTTGTTCAGTTATACTATTAGAAGATATTACAATTGCCTCCAGTTTTTTGTTACTATATATTTTTCTTTGTTGAACATCTTGCGCTTAAAGCTTCTTTTATGTTTTAGGTTATTTTGTTGGGAACTTGGTATACATATTTTCAAATGGTTTCCTCCAATGACTGAAGCTAATTACAGTGTCCCCAATAATGCTCGACAATACTATTTTCACTATACTCTTGTTAGAACTAAATTTTATTATTTTTTGAATTGGTGAAAATATTTACCTTGTTTTGCAATCTAAGTTGCATTTCCTTTCTTTTTCTTTTCTTTTTAATATTTATTTATTTTTGAGAGAGAGAGACAGAGAGAGAGAGATCATGAACAGAGGAAGGTCAGAGAGAGGGAGACACAGAAATCGAAGCAGGCTCCAGACTCCAAACTGTCGGCAGAGAGCCTGACAACAGGGGGGCTCAAACTCACAAACTGTGAGATCATGACCAGAGCCAAAGTTGGATGCTTAACCGATTGAGCCACCCAGGTGCCCCTTTTCTCCCTCCCTTTCTTTCTTTCTTTCTTTCTTTCTTTCTTTCTTTCTTTCTTTCTTTTAAAGCAGACTAAATAAATGTATTCCTTCTTTTTTAAGAGTTACACATTGCATGAAGGATGTGGTATAAACAAAGGGTGTTAAAAAATCTCGATATGAAAATAGCAATAATAAAATTTGATATGAAAGCAGTAGTAATAATGAAATCTTACAGCATAAGATCCTTTTCTCTCTGGAGCTCCAGCGTGCTGTCTTATGCTTCCAAGTGCTTCTGCAAAGTAAATGAGGAGTGCTAGGAATCAGCTTTTTGAAGATGAGGAAAGTAACAAGAATGGCACTTGGGGCCATGACTTAGAGAAATTGCTCTCTGGCAGCGAGTGGCACTGATCACATTTTCTCACCGTATTCTCAAAGCAACAGGATGTCAGGCTCTGGCTAAGCCTTATTCAAACTCTTCAGGCATTAGCACTTTTCCCTTTGTGTTTTAAATATACATATGATTATTTGTCCTATGCCCTGATAGAGGAGGAAAAAAAAAAATCAGTTGAGCCAGTTTGGCCAATATGTGGGGGTTGGGAAAGGCACTTGTGAATTTAATCTGTTCTTAGAACTAAAAAGATTTTCATACCCATCAAAAAGCCAAACAAGTTTGTGCATGTAGACACCAGCTCAGACAGACTGATCGTTGTTAGTGATGTATTTAATATTTGGACCTAACTCGGATCCCTGTGAAACCTTATTGATGATTTAGCTGTGTGAAAAATCCTGGCCAGAAAACAGGGATCTGAAATTCTTTGACAGTCTGAGGATCAGCCTTTCCAGAACAGTGTTTTCTCATTATCTCTGTGTGAAGTTGTCTTGGCTCATAAATTCAGATGGTTTCTCTCGTTGGCTATCACGGGAACATGTATATTTGTAAACCGGCACCTGTGTAAAATCGGCTTCCTCCAGAGGCTCACGGGCATATGTTGTTTGTCTTTAAAGTCTGAGCACGGAATTGTATTCTTCAACCATCAATAGCCCTGGATCCTTTGTCAGGGTAGGACTCTCTTCCATTACACTGCTGGGAGAGAACTGATTTTTAATAGCATGCTGTGCAGTGAAATTTTGGGAATTTAACGAAGTAGCTGAGAAAATAGCCAAGTATCTAAACAAAGAGAACTGGCTGCGTTATTTATTTCTCTACGGTACCTCTCTCCCATAACTGTGCCTTGTTCAAGTTTATGTGAAGCAGAATGAGGACAGAAAGTGACGCTAGGACATACTGCTCTTAGAGCTCAAAGATGTGGACCGGATTCATTTGTTGAAATGCTGCAGATCATTAAATAATGAAACCTTTTCAAATGAGAGATAAAGTAATAAGACGTGGCAGGGGAGAGAGAAGAATGCAGAAAGCAAAACAGCAGAGAGAGGCTCTGATAAGATCTGAGGGAGTCTGAGACCAATCGGATCCAGGCTCGCGATGCCCTCTACCTAGTGCCTCGGTGCCTTGTTCAGCCTCTGCCTGTGACTTGGTCCTGGCACTTTCTGGTAACTTCTGTCGTGAAAGACACCTGGCTCAGTTCCTTCCCTTATGGTTCATGTACCTTCTCCTTCAGGGGGGCTCTGAGCCCGCCTACCTGTTCCTGGCAGCCTTGGGCTGTGAGGCTAAGACCCTGCTCTCTCTGTTTCTGCCTTGACCACCTGAGAGCAATTACACAGCCTCTTCTACCTAGAGCTGAACCGACTGGTTCCAAGATTATATTTTCCTGGAACGTCTTGTTGAACTGGAATGCTTTGGCAGTTAAGAAACCCCTGCTCACACCTGAACAAATCAGCCTGTTTTTCCTGAAATGTAGTACATGTTCACCCGCCTGGCACACGCTAAGGTAACTGGCGGATCCAGTTGTCTGGCTGACGCGGTGAGATCATTATGTCATCATAGAGCCCAAAGTTAAAGATTGCAGAAAATCAGGAGTTATATTGATTGATTTGTAGTCTAGTCATGCAAGCAGGTCAGATGAAAAAAAAAAAAATCAGAGCAAGGAAAGACTAGTGAGCATGTCCAAAAATAGTGGAAAAGGTGAGTCTACCTCCAACACGGTCAATTTTCCAAAGAAATAAGATTCCTGAGATATAAAATAATTCTTATGTGGCGTGTAACACCTGCAAGCACACGCACATACACACGGAGCTTCTTTTGCCCACACCCTAACTCTTTGGTTGGAAAACAAGTAAACTCTTTCAAGATTCAAAGTTCTGTTCTGTATTTGTCTTACCATTATTACTATTGGCCTTATCATTGTTACTATTTGCCACTTCTTTTTCTCTGGGCAAAAGGCAGTAATTCCATGCTAATTTGTAGGAAAATCAGAGGAAAAAGAGTGTGGCCAACTTAAGTCAAAACAAAGCTTAAAAAGTGCTTAACTAAATGAACCTTTGAATGTGGTTCACCCATCTCCACACCTGAAGATAAATAATTTTGAAAAAAAGAAAAAGAAAAAGAAAACAAATTGGAAGACTTTAGAGGACAAGTGTATTAGAACTTAAATGCATAATTTCCCCCCTTAATATTGCATTTCCAGGGATTGAGTTGGTTCCATACTTTCTTCTCACTGTAGGGGAAACTGCTCTTTAACTGTCTCAAAGAACCACTGAGATTAAACACTAAATACATTCTGGGATTGGCCCCCTCTCTGTCTCCCTGTCCCGGAGAGAAGTCCTCCTTGTAGCCCATAGAGTGATACTGGAGAATCCTGGGGTCACTGCTTGCAACCAGTGTGTTAATTTCGGTACCCTGGGACTTGGCATACTGGTAGGGTACATTAGACATGGCAGCCGAATGCTTTTCAAATGCCACATGGAAATAGATAGTCCTTCTCAAGTAAACAAATAAATTCAGCTAAAGAAAACCCAGAGCTGAAGCACATTCCTTTTGTGATCCAGTCTTATTTCATTCTATCAAGCATTTGGGGTTTTGGGGAATGTCAGCCCATCCCTTCTCAGCCTGCCTCTCCTTGCATGGATCCAAAAGTATTTGGCCCAAAGCAGTGGAGTGGTAACAAACATTTAGAATCACCTCCTGAACTTTGAGAGTTTATTTCCTTTTTTCATTTTCTTTTTCTTGCTGGTAAAAGAAAATCCCTGTCCTTATATTTGTGACAATCTTAACTTTAGGAGATGTAATAAACATCTGGAAGATTGATTGATCCTGGATGAAATTTTAGATTTGGGGAAGCTAAACACAAGTTGGGCTTTGGATGGTAAATGGGGGTATACATATTTAGAATAAACAATCAGATTCTACACACTCACACGTAGGGCTGTTAATCATGGCTCTAAGAGTGATTCCTTTCACAGGCTGAGAGGATGGGGCTACCACATCCTCAATGATAACCAGTCACATTCCTTCCTTTTGATCCAACTGATAAATACAGTAGCTGGCATTCACTGATTTATTTTATGTAAGCTTACATGCAACAATCAAAGCTACGAAAAACTAACAGCAATAATACGTTTCACGCCAAGGGTATACAACAGGAGGACTTCAGTAATGCTCGGAATATATCTTGGTTGTGTTTCTTGCTGATATGTTACTTCAGTTGCTAATATAATGAATGGACTTGTTTCAAGAGACAGTTTTAAACCACAGTTACATTTTATCACTCTCTTAAAAATACTTCTCACGAATCCCATATCACTGAAGAGTGTGTTGGTTCAACCTTTTATTGAATAGAGCCCTTGTCCTATTTAATGACCCACAACTGATGCATTGGTCCCAAAATGTGATTTCTCTGAAGCTCTGCAGGACAAGCATCTGAGCTCCTGTGGCAGGAAGGCACTTTTCACAGAATCGTTTTACTGCTCTAACAATACTCCTGTTGCCAGCATCCCAGATAGGAAGTAAAGCTTCTCATGGCTTATGCTTCTGCAGGAAAAGCACAGAATGTTTTAGAGAATGTAGTTCTAATGGGTGTGAAACATCTCGAGTTGCTAAAGTTCTAATGGACTTGAAAAAGCCTCTGGAGAATCAAAGGAACAAAATGATGTAATGGTCTTTAAAAGATAAAATACAAATAGAATGAAAAAAGCTTTAATTCACTTCAGAAAGAGATGTCAACTCAGTGTTTGTGGATAAAGTTGCCAGATAAGCTTTCACATTTCAAAATCAATTTTGGGGGCGGGGATGGGGTTGGGGGTAGGAGGGGGGCAGAAATCCTGGAGCCGCAAGAAGGATAGCAGACAGCCAGTGCCATCTAGTGGTTGTAGAGGATAAAGACAGACTTTCAGCAAAGGGAGAGCTGGCTTTTGGAAACGTACCGCCTGAGAAATGTACAATCAGGCCAAACCATAGATTCTAGAGAAGACTGGCTTGAATTTTTACCTCCATTTTCTCACTAAGTAACGGACATCAAATGATGTGGCAGCTGTTTTAAATAGTTTCGATGAAGTCTAAACAGAAAAGAGCTAAGCCCTTCAAGTCACATAGAGCAAATCGGCCCTTCCACATATTTTAAACACGTGAACTTTGCTGTGTTTCAACTACATCGGAGTTAAAACTATCGAATGATATTTAAGAAGGAAAAGTTGCATCTATTTCAAAATACCGTGTTACTGAGAGTTTTGTGAACACTAAGCAAATGCTAACGGTAGACTACTGTCCTTCCTCAAGGTCTGTTCAAGAGGAACAGAATAGAATCAAAGGCTCCACAAATTTGGATAGGAAAAAATGATGTCTTTACTTTCAACATCCTAAGTCTGAAAGTTAGCATTTCCCTTAATTAAGAAAGTAGGCTAGAAACCACAGCAGTGTTAGCAATAGCTGGGATTTTGACACCAAAAGAAATCAGGTATTTTACCGTTGTACATGCCCTTCACCATTTATGAAGGATAGTAGTTGTTAGACCTGACACTTGATATTGTTCTTCAGTGGGTAATAAGTAAGCAAATCCATTTTTTGTCATAAATTTAGTTTTAAAAACATTTAAGGGGTGCCTGGGTGGCTCAGTTAAGCACCAGACTCTTGATTTCAGCTCAGGTCATGATCTCACAGTTGGTAAGTTTGAGCCCTACCTGGCTCTGTGCTGACAGCAGGGAGCCTGCTTGGGATGCTCTCTGCCTCTGTCTCTTCCCCACCTCAAAAAATAATAAATTAACATTAAAAAATAAAACATTTAACTGCTTTCAATATAACTTATTCTCTTTGTACTGCTATGTATTTTATTTAAGGCATTTACAAACTTCACTCTGAGAGGGGATCCATACATTTATTAGACCGCCAAAGGGGTCAATGGCTCAGAAAGGTAAAGAAGTCTGATCTGTAGGGATGGCTAAATCATGAAGTTGAAACACACATAACTTAGTAATTAAGAGTCAAGGCTTCTGATCCAACTACTTGGATTCAACTCCCCACTCTCTGGGGTCTTTTACTTAGCTTCTCTGTGCCTTGGTTTACCTATCTATGCCACCAATCTCCTAGGAGAGGTGTGCACCAATCTCCTAGGTGACGTGCTGATGTGAGCACCTGACCCAGAAGACATTCTCAGGGAATGTTAGTGCTTGGCATTGCACAATGTTGTTACCGACTCTAGAAACTGCTAGTCAAAAATTACTTGAATTTATAATCTAAACTACCAGCAGTTTTGATTAACAAGATGCCTTGAGAAACAATTATCTAGGAAGTAAATAGTTCAACTATTTAATAAGAAGTAAAAGCATACATTTCATAGATTCTCTTAACTAATACTTGTTATAACCCTTAAAAGGGCAATGGTATCTCCCTTTTCAGAACCTCGGCTAGTTAAGTGCCTGATTCAAAGTCATAAGTCAAAGACTAGAACACAGATTAAAATATTTGGGGAATTGTTTTTCACCCACCTAATCTTCAGAATCCAAAGGCTTTAGGAGTTCTCAAAATGTACTTAAAAGATAAGACTCAAAAGTTGAAAGAGGGTCTATAGCTATATGTGTAAACAGAACTCGTTTAGAAGGCCAAGCTAGCCTAATCTTAGGGTTTATTCCACACCAGAATGGGAAGAAGAAAGAGTAAGTGGAGGGCTTTCACACTATGAACTTATTTGAACTTATCTGATCTATGGATCATGGATGTTTCTACAAAAGTATTGAAGTGCATACCATGTTTTAGACATTTGGGTAAGAAGAGTGAACAAGATAAAGTCCTTGTCCTCATGGAGTTTCATTTCTAAAGGTGAGGGTGAGAAACAGCTAAATATGCCCATTTGGCTGATGGGAAATGGGAGTCAAGGGATAAATACCGAATTCACGTAAGTTCATAGAGCTACTGAGATGCAGCAGAGGATTGGAATCGAGTTCTTGCTGGTTGTGTGGCTGTGACAGTTTCTGGGAAAAGCCCTGTGAAAGTAAAGATTCCTTTGGACACTGACATTTTGTAAATAGACTGTTCTGCCACACTGTGACCGTGAATATGACCTTCCTACTTTTGGTTTGAGACACAACTGAATTTTAATGGCAAAGCATTGAGACTGCGATCAGGAGATCTGGGTTAGACTCTCGGCTTTGCCACTTGTCTGTAGTGTGGCTGAGTTCTCGCATTCTCACATCATGGGAAAAATTAGAGTTGTCTCACAACGATTTTGTAAGTGAACTATGTTCACGAACATCTGGAACATCTGAGGCTGGTCCACAATAGGTATGCGATAACTCTGCAGTGGATATGGCACGATCAGTTATTATTAACTTGTGGAATTAACCAGGGAGGCAGTGGGTCCCATGAGGGAAATAGCTCTACCTACCTGTGCGGAATCTTACCTTCATCTCTAATGTAGGTAGCAAGTCAAACTGGGCAGTGGTTAAAGTATTAGCCATAGACCATAAAACACCTAGCAGAGTTTCTGGCACAAACAGTCATGAAATCGTACTTATTGTGATTATTACTGCATATGAGTCTGATGAAGCATATATTAAGGAGGCACTTTGTAAAATGTGTTACAAATTTGGATTGAAATTCTGTTGATGTGTTTAGTACAAAGACTTTGGCTCAAGAGCCTAAGAAATGAGAAAACACAAAAACGGGTAGAAATGTTTAAAGGAAAATATAAGAATAACAACTAAGTATTGGTAGCCTTTTCTTTGTTAATTAGGAGTTTGTAATGTCTTCTTAAAATTTTTTTTTAATGTTTATTTATTTTTGAGAGACAGAGGGAGAGAGGCAGAGTGTGAGTGGGAGAGGGGCAGAGAGAGAGAGGGAGACACAGAATCTGAGACATGCTCCAGGCTCTGAGCTGTCAGCACAGAGCCCGATGCGGGGCTTGAACTTGGGGCTTGAACTCAGAATGTTGAGATCATGACCTAGGCCGAAGTAGGACGCTTAACCAATTGCGCCACCCAGGTGCCCCAGAGTTCTTAATGTCTTAATGAGCATCCCTCCAAAAGCCTGTCTTCAGATTTTGATTTTTTTTTTTTCTGGCTTCATGCATAAATGAGAAATTGTGTATATACCATGCATGAGGTGTTGGCTATTTCTAGAAGAAAGAGCATGTTTGTGAGGGACCAGATTTTCCCACTGACCTCACAATTACCTGTTAAGTGTGGATGTATTAATAGCACAGCAGGACTGAATATCTAAAATTAAAGTTTTGGGGGCGCCTGGGTCCACACTTGGTTAAGTCTCTGACTTTGGCTCAGGTCATAATCTCACAGTTCCAGAGTATGAGCCCTGCGTCAGGCTCCATGCAGACAGCTCAGAGCCTGGAGCTTGTTTCAGATTCTGTGTCTCCCTCTATCTCTAACCCTCCCCTGCTCGCGCTATCTCTCTCTCTCTCTCAAAAATAAACATTAAAAAAATTAAAAACAAATAATGTTGAGAAAAGTTTGGCCCAGTAGGCACAGACACAAAGTTGGGGAGGGTGCTGGGAGAGGGAGGGAGGGAGTTAAGTGGGTGGGGAGTTTTATTTTTACACAGTATTTGGAAAACCAGAATTCAAATGTAAATACCTGGCCTCAGGGCATCTTTACAAAGGTAGTGTCCTGGAACCAATCCTTAGGGCTGGGTCTGGATTTCATCCTGAAGGCAAAAAGCATCTTCCAACAAAGAAGATAGGTAATAATGAACACTTTATGGCCATCAAGCTTTTAGGCTTTCTGTTTGGTTGAACGGTGATTTCCTCCTCCCTACACACGTTCTGTCTCTTTGTCTCTGTCTCTGTCCCCCAAATCCCATGGGATCTCCTTACTGTGGGGTAGTTGGCCAATCAGGATCTCAACCTTCACCGTATTCCTCTGGGAGAAGCAAGGCACTTCCCTGGCAAGAAGGCGGGAGGGAGATAATGGCCACGGGCTGCACTATTCTTTCAAGTGACATTGAGTTCTACAGCTGTTTGAAGGCCTTCCTGGAAGCCAAGCCTGGAGGCTAACCTTGGGACGTCCAGAACAGCTAGTTCCAGAGTGCGATCAGACCCTCTCTGCCTCCTCCCTACAGCCTGCGGGAACTTCTCCTGGGATCGTAGGTGATTCCAGCTCCTTCTGGACTGCTCCCTCCTTAGTTACCGCACTCAGCTTCCCTACCAGGCCCAACAGCCTGGCGGTGCAATAGTGATGTTGTTTGCTTACCTCTGCGGGGGGGGGGGGGGGGAGGTGCTGTGGCCAGCAGCCTTCTCCTGTTCTGCTGCCCTTCACTGCCCCCTACTGGCCAAAGCGGTTCAACTGTCGTTAGCCTTTGAGGTTCAAACTTTATCCCAGAGAAAACAGAATTACAGCTTTCAGATGTGTATACAGTCAGGCTTCCAAGCGGATAGGTGAGAAAGAGAGATTGATTGATGATTGTAGAGGCTGAAATAATGTTCTTATTTCTAGTTGAATCTTAAACATAGGCAATTCTATTGGAAAAGGTACTACTCAGGTAATCTGGTTTCACTGGATTAAGCAAACACAAATGGTTTATTCCATTAGAGTAGCATCTCTTCATCATGCTCTAGTTAATTGCACAACTCTGCATTTTACATAGTTTGGAGGGTCTCACACACTAACCAGAGCTTCGGACACATACTCACAAGCACCGGAGAACCAGTTTTTCCTTATACCTGGGTGTACCTGGGCTGTAACTTGGGTGCCTTGGAGAGTTGTGTAATCTCTCTTGCCCAATACAACAGCTAACCGCCAATCACAAGGGTTTGAGTTATGTTAATTCTCGTACATAGGTTGTTACATGGTCCATATTTCAACACGGTCAGATGAATCTCGCAGGCTTTAGCCATCCATAGCACACTCAGGTGATTTCTGGTGGAGGCAGGTATTTGCAGGCCACCGGGTCCTTGGGAACATGCTAGAAGGTGAATATGTCTTTGTTGCCTTCTCCCATTTTCTGCAGTGCCTCCCACCCACGTCTTTGAGGACGTCTAGGAACCTGAACCCTCTCTTGCCTGAATCAGTCACGTTTGCCTTTTTAGAACTGCCGAGCCTCTCAGGAGTCACCGTGCGTGTGAATCACCCGGGGATCTGGGCAAGCTGCAGAGTCTGCTTCAGGGGTTTAGAATGGACCCCAGAGTCTGCATTTCTCATAAAATTCCAGGTGATGCCTATGCTGCTGGTCTTTTGTGGACCGCACAGAGTAGCAAGGCAATCAAATCATCTGATTAAAGGGATTCCTTCTAATTAAAGTGTAAATGATTGTTAGGTCCAACACAGCTGGTGTTTGCATTTTAATAGGAGTTGTGTTCTTCCCAGCAACCCTTGGAGATTTCAGAAAGAACAGTGGTGTGTAACCTGTACTCTCCCTGTTAAGCCCCCTTTTCTGAAGAGATGGGGTGAGGGTAGGGCTAATTGTAGGAAATTTGCAAAGGCAAGTCTTTGGCTTTCCATCTCTTTTCTGTGTCTCTTCCATCCAAGGCTCATCTTTTCCCCCACGCCCCTTTTCTACTTTGTGGCTCAAGGACATGACAAAGCTGCAAGTTTTAATAATATCATCTAATATTTAAATTTTCTTTTGCATGGTTAAAACGTTTATGCATTATTGGTAATGGATGGGTTCTTATCCCAAATTTGCCATAGAATTGGAGTGCACATATGATATCTCTTGACTAAGTGCTTAAGTAGCCAATATTAGCTTCCAAGAACTAGTCAATCTTCAATAATCTTAGAGATAAAAGACCAGTAAAGAAACAAAGTCCAAAGTTTGTTCTATTATGAATTAACCAACATCCATTTAATAAGGATGTTGCTCTAGAAGAAAGAATACTGGAGCGAGGCTAAGAGAATTTGGTCCTGTTCCAACTCTGTGGTGGCTGGCTGAGTGATCCCTGAGCAATAGCCACAGAAACTGGGCCTCGATTTTCCCATCTGTCAGACCTATTCATTAGTCGAACAAATATTTATTGAGTACTTACCATGAAGTCATTAGACATCCAGTCATTACTCAATAGTAAAATATTGATCAAGTTCTTAATGTGTATTTAAATCACAGGGTTTTTGACGTTGGATTTATTTGTTCCCAGGAAGGGATTGAGGCATGTAGGAATAAAGACTCTCCTTTTCGCCATATACTCCTTGATGTGAGAGGAGGCAACCCTCCCCTGTTTCCTGTTGCTTTCCTGAACCTGAGAGTATGTCTGGAAGTCCTGAAGACTCAGCAGGTGGTTCTTGTAGCAACTTTCCCTTTTGGGCGATGGCCAAGGAAGGTGTCCAGTTGCATATGAATAAACTGTGTCTGGTGAGCTGGGGCTGTTATAACCTGGGTGGGCTCAGCTGTGAGGGATGCTGGCACTGGCCGAGAGGAAGTGTTGGAGAAACCCAGGACCAGATGGGACCGGGACTGGGGAACTTCCTCAGCTGAAGCGCCCTCTCCAGAGCCAATGGTACAATTTGCAGTGTCAGAAAGGTCAGCCACGTCACGGCTCCTGAGGACAAGCACATTTGGAATGGTGCCGCTGCCAGCGACTGGGAATAGACACAGCAAACTACAACTTCCAGGGGAGGGACAAGGGCGAGGACTCTGCAAGGTATTGGATCCTTGCCCAATGGGCTATGATGGTTCTAGGCAACACTCCAGACCCAGCAGTGGACTGGAATACTAAGCAGGAAATTGAGAGCTACAGCCCGGTGCTTGGGGCTGTGACGGCAAGATGAATTCCAGGCTCCACACACTGGTGTTAATCCCTGTCCTGGTCAGGGCTGATTGACTCAGAGTCTAGGCAGGACCGTGTCTGTAACTGGCCAGGAGTGGGAAGGCAGGGGTTGTGCGGGAGGAATCACAGTGGGATGTCTGGTTGATATCCCCAGGCCCCATGTTGCTACCTCCTCTCCGCCGTTTCCCGGCATGTTGTGCTAATGCCGGTGGGGAATCACCTCTTTGTCTCAGGAAGGTTTTTAAGCAAGAGCAACTTTGTCAAGTGTTAATACTTCTGAGAGATGTAACATCTTAAGCCCTGCATCCCTTTTCCTGTACCGAAAACGCTGGGGCAGATGTATGTTCTAGGTCCCCCAGGGGAAGACCATCAGAGACACACCTGTAGGCAAACAAGTTGAGCAGATCATTACAAGGAGAAAGACGTAGACCGTGAGGATTTGTGGGATGTCTTGGTGAGAAGGTATCAGAAGGGACTTTCCATAGACTCTGGACTTTGGTTGGATGACTTTAGGGGAGGGTCGAGGGAAGCAGGGGTTCGGTCTGGAGTGGCTTTTGTCAGAAAGCGGGGACAAGTCTATGATTAGGCATCTGGATAATATAGTCTTATCCACAGGGAGGAGAGTGAGAGCAAGGATGAAGCTGTAATTGGCAAAGAAATGGCAGTCAATCCAATTAGCCAGGAGCAACTGGAATAGTCGGTATTTTGTAGATTGCAGAATGACCATTTTTTTTTTTTTCTGTACTTAGATGCAATTATGATGTGCTCTTGTTCTGTCTCACTTTATCACGGCCTCAGAGTGACTGTGTCTGAGATCAGTGTTCTGTGAATATCTTCGATGCCCAACAGGAAACACCATGCTCGCGAGCTGTGAGCATCAGGCCAGCCCCTAACGGTACCCAAGCCTCACTGGAAGTGGCAGACCAGTTCTCAGGATGCCAGTATACTCTGGTCCATCCATTCCTAGCAGGTTGGAAGAAATGGGGTCTAACGTGTATAGTTTTGATAGTAAACCATCGGGGGCACAGAGAAACTCACGTTCTCATGCTAGTATTTTGCCATCAGTTCTCATGCTTGGCTTGGCAGTCAGGGAATATAGTATATTCCATAACATTTTATTAACCCCACTCAGATGTCAGTGTTCACATTTTACAAAAGGCGAAGTGGAATATAGAAAGTATAGAAAGTTAGGAAAGTTATCACAAATCGTGCGCAAAGTGAATCAGGCACAACAAGGAAGGACACAGGTTGAACTTCTTTCCTTTATACACCAGTGGTTGGTCACCAAAGTCATGGGAAGGCTGCCTTTTGCTAATAGTTGCATCCGAAGTGGCTTCGTAGGGGAGCATGGTGTGTGCAGATGATGAAGAACATGGTGATAGTCTTCAGAGTTAGGAATGCATCCTACCTGACTTTTCTTGAACATTGATATATTCATTCTTTAACACGATATAACTCATTGTATCGTTATCTATAAACATTTTTGAGCCAACTTATACTAGCGGCCAGTTTTGTCTCTTTGGACAGTACGTCCCTTGAGTTTAGTGCCTATTCATTTAAGGAGTGTATTCCTATCCCATTTATTTACATTTTTATTTAATTCACTAGATTGTGTGTCACTTGAAGGCAAGGACAGTATCTTCATGAGCTACTAGAGTGGAATACTGAATAAATGACTATAGATGAATGATACTTATTTCTTGTCCAAGTGACTATATCGTTGCAGTACCGAGATTTTATGACACACTCGAAATTTCATCACCGCCGTGACTACAATTATGGTTTCCAAATTTTCTTGAGCTTAAAGAAACCCCTCTCCATTGAATGAAAACAAATATCCACAAAAGACTCGGACATGAATGTTTCTAGCAGAGTTATTCCTCAAAGATCTAAGTGCAACGACCCTTTGAATGTCCATCAATAGATGGATGGATAAACAAATTGTGGTATATCCATACTATGGAATGCCACACAGCAATAGAAAGGAAGTAAGTACTGATTCATGCATCAACACAGATAATTCCCAGAAACACTATGCTAAGCAAAGTAAGCTGGCCGCAAAAGGTGACATCCTATAATTCCATTTATGTAAAACTCTCAGAAGACAAATTTCATTTCGAGTAACATAAAGCAGATAAATGGTTTCCTGGGTCTGGGGGTAAGAGGTTGAATGGTAGAAAAGGGCACAAAATGTTCTACATCTTAATGATGGTGGTGATTGCTTAGGTATATACATTTGTCAAAACTCACTGAACTGTACACCTGAAATTGGTGAGTTTTATTGTATGTATATCCCACCTCAATGAAGTTGGTTTTTAGAAAGTTTCTTTTCATGGGGGAGGGGAAGGAAAAAAAAAGAAAAAAAAAGAGGTTAGAGTGGGAGAGAGAGCCAAAGCATAAGAGACTTAAAAACTGAGAACAAACTGAGGGTTGATGGGGGGTGGGAGGGAGGGGAGGGTAGGTGATGGGCATTGAAAAGGGCATCTTTTGGGATGAGCACTGGGTGTTGTATGGAAACCAATCTGACAATAAATTTCATATAATAAAAAAAAATTTTTTAAAAATTAAAAGTTTCTCTTGACTCCACACCCCTCTTCAGCTACCACCCCTTTCTTTGCTCCCCATTTAGTGAAACTTCTCAAAAGAAGTGGTCTATATCCATTTGAATCCCTTTCCTCTTAATCTCTTAAGAAAAGACTCTTGCTAAAGTCATCAATGACCTCAGTGTCGCTACTCAAAGGGTCAATTCCAAGTCCCCATCTCAGTCAACCTTGATAGAGCTGCCCACTCCCTCCTCCTGGACACACTGTCATCAGCTCTCAGATAGTTACCATGTCCTGGGCAGCTCTTTTTCGGGCTCTTTCTCCACTTCCCCCTCATTGCTTAGACCATTAAATTTTGGCAGCTTACCCATCCCTCCATTGATTTCATCCAGTCTCAGGGTATATGAAATGCTATCTCTCTGCTCATTATTCGAGTGCAGAGCTGTCTCCTGGACTCTAGATTCATATAACCAACTATTTACTCATCTTGCCCACTGGGATGTCTAATTTTTACTCAACATGTCCTGTTCTGAACTACTAAATTCCAGGGTGCCTGGCAACTAGGCTTCTCACACTGTGCTCCTTACCTTGGTACAGGGCAATTCTGTTCTAGTTCCTTATGTCAAAGCTTCGGAGTCCTCCTTGGTTTCTTTCATATCCCACACTTATTCCATTGAGATCCTGTTAACTCTACCTCAAAAATGTAGCTAGAATCCAACAACATTCACCGATCTTATTTTAATACAAGCCATGGTTGTTTTTTACCTGGATTATTGCAACGGTAGCTACTTGATGTCCTTTGATGAGTAAGCAATTGACTTTGTGCTCCTCTGTAGTCTCATCCCCATACAGAAACTACCATGAACCTTCTAAAATGCAAGTCTGATCATGCATGCTGCTGACAACAAATGTTCTAAACTCTGATGTTCTAAGTCTAATGCTTTAACCCCACATACCTATAATGACCTAAAAGGCCCAACAAAATCTGGCCTCTGTCGTCTCCTCTTTGCTCACTCTGCTCCAGCTACACTGGCCAGCCACCTTGCCACTTCTGGAATGTACCAGGCATCCTTGTATCTCAGGACCTTTGCGTTTCTTTTCCCATCTGCATCCTTCTGGAATGCTCTCCCCCAGATATCCACATTGCTTACTCTCTTACTCTTTCAGGACTTTGCTCAAATGTCACCTTCTCAGGAGACATCTCAGGCAGCCCTCTTGAAAACTGTAATCATTTTCATGTCCTTCTTCACTGGGATTTTCCACTTTCTTTCCTGTTTTGTTTTCAAAGAACTTGCCACTATTTGACACACTATATGTCTTTGTTCATGTACATTTTTCTCCACTTGAACGTAAGCTTTCGGAAGCAGGGTTTTTTTTTTTTCCCCCATTTCTTTAGGCATTTTATCTGCTGAGCCTAGGCAACAGTTTGGTACATACAAGACTCAACTAATATACTATTAATTAATGAGTGGAGGGATACTGAGGCATGGGGGGATTAAACAAGTTGATAAACATCATCTAAAAGAGATAGAATTGCTTTTAAGAAAATTCGGTACCCTGGATTTGGACCTGCTTCTTACACTATAGAATCACACTAAAATTCATTTTTTTTGTAAACCTCACAAGTATGTATAATAAACTTCCCCACAATGGTAAGCTGGTTCTAGAAATTACTTACCATTTCTAAGTTGATTGACTTGAACAAAACGTTTTGAAAATTTCTCAGGTGTGATCATTGACCAGTCAATGACTTGATCAATGACTAGTCAAATTCTCCATTGTCAAGAGGTTTATGATCACTGATGAAAAAATATTGCCATGCTCCACCAGCCTTGGAAATAACTATATTTGCAGGTAGTTCTGTATTATATATGTGTAAAAAAAGCTGACAGGATGCTCAGTGATGGAAACACTGGTGTGAAATTTCAGCCCGATTTCTTCAAACAGGACCACTTGGTGATGAGGTCAAGGATTCCCAGGCTTGGGTCTCCTTGGGTGGAGTGGTCCCTTGTTGGGGGGTTGTAAATCTGGACCACAATCTCATGGGTATGTTCCTGAGCTAAACTTATAGGTAAAAAACACTTTTGAGATCCACACTACCCTAAATAAGAAAGAGTGAGCTGGTCCCTACAATGTGGTTTTGGAGAAGTGGTTTAAGCCTGCACACAAATAAAGCAAGAATTCTGACATATTCTTGTGATTAAAGATAATAGTTTTTTAGTGACTGTAAGCTTACTCAGGTGTGCCGTTTGTTCAGTATGTCGTAATGCACCCCTTAGGTCTGGAGACCAGGCAGGTTTGCTCAGTAATTACCTTACCGAAAACCAGATTACTTATTGTTTAGATGTCAGCTACCTGAGAGTGTGCCAAATAGCTCTCAGACAACTGGGAATTACCAACAATACTGGCCCGATGAAGGCGCCTGCATTTTTCACGTCATGTGTCTTGCCAGGGTGGGCAGACTGGTTCAAGGGAATGAATGAACTTCATTCCATGCTGCAGTAGGCCTTCACTGACCCTCCTCCACCCCGGCTAGGGAAATATCAAGACAGTCATTTTCTCTGATGAGCTGGTGCTCTCTGAGACAGCTCCTGAGCCTTCAGCCAAGAACAAATGATCTGACATTTGTCCCTCTGGCAATCTCCTTTGCTTGGGAACTTCTAAAGTGCTGTTGACATACGACATCAGAAAATTTGATATTCTAGAAATTAGATCTGCTTTGAAAACTTGAAAGTACACAGAAGGTACATACATACGAATATATATATATATATGTATATACATACATATATATATATATATATATATTATGTATTATATACACATACCAGTATAAACACAAGTCTTAGAAATGTTTGTCTGCTTTCTGTAGTGAAGGACTATTAAAAGTCAAGAGTTAGCTTGCCGGATTGAAACCTCCTTCAAACTTCTACGTGTTACTTAATCTCTCTAAACTCATCTTCTTCTCCTTAAAATGGGGATAAAATAGTTATTCGCCATAGGATTTTTTTTAGGACAAAATGAGGAAAAATATATGTAGAAATATCTGAAAAAGAGCAGCCGAGTTCCAGCAGAAATCCAAATGCAGGTAGATTGGGGTTTCGGTTGACAGGACACTTTTCAGATCCCCTAATCTCACTAATACTGTTTCTTCATTTGCAGTCTGTGACTATTACTGTTGCTTTATGCTCTGACGTTTAGGAGGCAAAATCATCCAACTGATAAATGTTTATGCTAAGTATTTGTTAAATGTTTACTAAGTACTTACTGAGTGCTTGTTAAGTACTGGGGTAAGAGTGAGGGAAGGAGAAGGACTTAAAGTATGAAACTCGCAGTTTAATTGGTGAGATTGACTTATACGTATTTATACACACCTGGGTATAAGTCCTGGTTTTTAAGAAAGAACATGAGGTATAGAGTTAAGAGACTTCCATTCATGTTCTGTTCTGGTCTACCACTTATCAAGTGGATCCTTGAACAATCCAGTTGATTCTGACCACTAGACGCCTCCATCTGTGAAATGACCATAACAGAAAACAGGTTTGTGGTCAGGATAAAATGAGACCATGTACATACAACTCTTTCCTAAAGGGTATCTTCATATTCGTTATCGTCATCAGGAGGTTAGAAATTGACATCTTCTATAACAAGCGTCTAATTAGGCAGAAGTAAAAAGTATGCAGAGAACAGGGAGATCACTGTGGGTAGAAAAATCTCAGTTCCATGGAGAAAATGGACCTCAAACTAAGCATCAGAGGAAGGATATGGCTTAGGAAACAGACAAATAGGCAGACAGATACAGGGAAGTAAATTTTTCAGGAGGAAGGCAGTGTTAGCAAAGGCCTGGAAAGAGAAATGCAAGAAATATGGCTAGCACCTATAAATACATCAGTCTGGCTGGAATATAGAATTCAAATAGGGAAATATTGGCTGTCAGGGTAACATGGTTGCTGTAGACTATGGTGGTCAGAAATGACATAGTAAGAAGGCAGATGGCCCAGGGGTTGATTCTGGGCTCTGCTGTTTCCAAACTGTGTAGTCTTGGGCAAGTCAAATTTTCTTCCTGGAAATGATGGCTAACTCTCAGGATGGTTGTAAATATTAAATGGGTCAATACATATAAAGCATAAAGCTCTGTGTCTGGTATTTAGGAATCACTTAGAAAATGCTAGAAATTGAATCATTCTGACTCTTTCACAATGATCTTTATTCATTTTTCTCAAACAACCCAAAGCAGGACATATTTAATTACTCAGGGCATGAATCACAATCATTAAAAAACACCTACAATTCCATCAGCCAAACAGATCAGTTTATTTTTTCAGATGCCCTTTTGATCACTTATTTTTCAATATATTTTTCATTGTGTTAAAAATAATTTGAGGGTAAATGTTGTGTTTTTTCCCAATTATACATTCAAATGCCATATATATATATATATATATATATATATACATATATATATATGGTACATATATATATATAGTACATATATATATATGTACATATAATGTATATATATATATTTTTTCCCCTAATCTTGAGTCTACTGGAATTTTGGCAACCCCAAAACTTGAAGATATCTTTGAAGTTTCAGACCACTTCTATCTTTGCAAGGGAGATTTTGTGCCTTAAATTTGTTTATTGTATTTCTTTATCTGTATCCCTCATCTGACTCTCTGGGAATACTACAGCATGGCAAAAGACCTACAGGAGTGGTTCTCGACCATGGCAATTCCACCCTCCCACCCCGGGTAATATTTGGCCATGTCTGGAGACCTTTTTTGGTGACAAAACTGGGAGGTGGTGGGGAGAATGATGCTATTGGCATCTAGTGAGTAGAAGCCAGGGACGCTGCTAACCATCCTATAATGCATGAGACAATCCCTCCACTCCTAATAAAGATTCATCTAGTCCTAAATGTCAGCAGTGTTGTGGTGAGAAACTCTGACTTGGGTAATTTCTCTCATCCTCATTTTCTTGAGTTAGACGTTATGACATGGTCAAAGGTACATGAAATAGGGAACTAAGCCGTAGATGATGTAATGTGGCAATTTTGTTCCTTTACTCCTTTGTGTCTGTGTTAACCACCCTGAGCCTATTGTCATTGGCCACAGAGGAATAGGAGCTACTGGAAAACCCTGCTTCCCAACCAGCAGACACAGTCACTATGTTTGTGTTTAATTAGGTATGACAAAAAGCATCATCACTATTCAGTGTTTGTAAGTTGCAGATTGAAACATTCAATTGGAACCTATCCAACTGCCCACAAACATCATCTAACAGAGGTGTACTGGATGCAAGGTGCTGTTGTAGATGCTGATCGTACTCTTAATATTTTGGTTCCTTTCTAATGAGATATTTTGGCAAACTTAATAAGCCTTTAATTCTAAGATGCACATTGTTCCTTTCCCAGTAGTGTGCATTCCATTGAGAAAGAGCAAAAATGCTTCCAATTTTAATTGTAAGATGCCATGTATGGTAAGATACATGCCAATTTAATGTGGAAAAAGCATGCATTCTAAAGTTTATAACGCATTGTCCTTATTGCCCATATTATTGAAAGGGCACAGTAAACTTATTTTCCTTTAAAAATATCATATCTTTTCAATATTTGGATTTTACTTCTGGGTAACCTCAGCATTTCAAAACCGTAGTGCTCTAAAATGTGACCACAGTAAATATGAGTAAAAAATCAACCATAGTAGATTGCCTTTCTGGGTGGAGGGGCACATACCCAGAAATTCCTGTATCTTGAAGAATATGAGTGAAAAAATGTTTTGAAACCCCTGGAAAAATTATATGACACTATGATGTGTGTGTGTGTGTGTGTGTGTGTGTGTGTGTGTGTGTATTTTTCTTTCTGTTTCTGTTCATTAGCATGTATTCTATCAGATTTTAGATCATGTTTCCTCTCTCACTCATTTTGATTTTCAGAATTCTATCCAATTGTTTGGTTACAATTCTTCAATCTTCCACAATAATATTGATCTATTCCTACAAGTTTCTCAGTCTCTACTCAATAGCCTTGGTTTAGAGCCATGGCTAATTTTCGCTACAATGAGAAGAGCTGATTGAATCCTTTTGGCTCTATGGAATTTACTTGTTCTTTGCAGCTATTGGAAAAGTCACGGAGAGGCAGAAATGTCAGGGGACGTAACAGGTAACGATCGAAAACCAAGGCCAAGTCCACTAATGTGTAACCTTCGCCAGACATTGAAGGGAAGAAAGCATGTGTTGTTTGTGACGAGTCCTAGGTTAAATCTGGAAATCTGAAAATGATGATCCTTATGAAACAGCCAAGTTCCTTAATAGGTCATTGAAGAGGCTTGCCAGAATCTGGGCCCATCAGCCCTGTAGCCTTGGCAATTCATACATAGTGAGAGTTTAGTTTGGACTACCTACTTTCAGACTCACTAGGAGAACATAATTTTTTTTAAAAAATGTTGCCATTTGAGTGAAAACATGCAAAACTCCTTTCTGTGGAGACATTTGCTGTGTTCAAGATTGCTTTCCTCAAGTCTTCTCCTTAAAGTGAACAAAAATACTTTTTATTGTGAAAAACAGTTAAGTGAGAGGATAGCTTACACTCAAAATGGTTGACAAAACCTCTCATTTCCTGTAGAACAACAGCCTCCAGAGGAATCAATCCAAGGTGCTTACATCTCTATACAAAGAAATGCTGAAAGATAGAAAAGGAATCATTTTCATATATTTACACCTAATAAACGAGAAAGAAAAAGAGTTGTAGTTTTTGAATATCATGCAAATAAACATTTGTAGCTGTTCAGCTTGAAATGTGGAATCAGAAGATAAAAATGATTCTTATGAGAAAGAAACAAATCATGGCAAAGCTGTTCAGTAGAATGGCTCAAAAATCAGTTTGGATGAAATAGCTACTAACTTAACTGGGGATCTACAACATCGAGACTGGTAATTTTCTAATTGCAGTGAGAACTTTCAAGTTTATTTTAAGCTGTAAAAACACCTTCTTCTTGGGGTGCCTGGGTGGCTCAGTCAGTTAAGTGACTGATTCTTCATTTCAGCTCAGGTCATGGTCTCACATTTCATGGGATCGAGCCCCACATGGGGACTGGTGCTGACAGCACAGAGCCTCCTTGGGATTCTCTCTCTCCCTCTCTCATTCTGCTCCCACTCCTCAATAAATAAACATTAAAAAAAAAAAAAAAACCTAGCTTCTTCTTGACAAGGACAAAACTAAGCATGGAGCCCTGTATTCAGCCCTCTTGTGGTAAATACAGATTATGATAGGATAATTGAAAAAATTGTATATAAGACATTTTTCATAGAAACAGAATTTTCTCTGATATGTAATTTCTGAGGATGTTTACTTAAAAAAATCACAATAGGTGTTTGTAATTGCAAAGCAGAATGTAAATGTCTTAGATTTTGGAGTGTAAAAAAAACACCCCAAAAACCTGTTGAAAAATCCCTTTTTTGCCTCCTACCAGCTACTTCCAGGTCCCTCAGACAAGGCTCTCAACCCACAGAAACCTGTTTACAAAGCATTTGGGATACGGGGGGGGGGGGGGGGGGGTGGGTGGCGGGTACTTGCTTGACAAACTCAACAAGGCCATCTGGAGGATCAAATGAAATAATTCACATAGAAGCATTTTTAAGCTGTAAAATGTCACAAAGGCAATGTATTATTCAACTAGCAAACGAAAAGTGACCAGTTACACACCCTTAAACTCATCAGAGACACTGACTGGAGGTGGAGAATGTTTAGGACACCCTTCTAATCTCCAGAACCTTTCAATTCTGAAATACCTCCATTTTAAAGTAAACTATTTTTCGTTGCATTTCTTTTCCTCTTTTAATTTTTTAAATTCCTCTGATTTCCTTTCAACGTTTTATTGGCTTTAACAATATTTATCTTTCATATCGTGTAACATGTTTGCTGTTCCTCGTGGTGATCATATCACTTCTGGTCTCACCTTAAATCATCATTTATAGAGTCCCTGGTCTCTTTGTAACTGAGTGCCGACGTGACAATTGTTGTTCTGTGTTCCGGAAACACAGAGGTAAAAAGGCAGTGATCCCCCCTCATGGGGAGACATACACTTATCTCTCTCTGTCTCTCTCTGTCTCTCTCTGTCTCTCTCTCTCTCTCTCTCTCTCTCTCTCTCTCTCTCACACACACACACACACACACACACACACACACAATGCTAGGTAGCATTAAATACTATGAAGAAAGAGAAAGCGTTGGCTCAAAAATGATGGGGGTAAGGTGGAGGAAAAATTATTCCAGGCCGAGGGAAGAGCAAGGTGGCCAGTGTTGGTGTGTGAGGGTTGCAGAGACCGGGAAGGAGTTGAAGAGAGGCCAGTACCAATCACGAATACTTAGTCTCCCATGGATAGGAGTCTGCTTTATTCCAAGTGGATGGAAATCACTGAGGGGAATATAGGATAACGATACAATCTCATTCATACCTGCTCAGTTCACATGACTGCCAGCCATAGGCCATCAGACTGTGAGCGCTGAAACGGGAAGTTGCAGTTTCTTTACCCAGTTCTCAAAATCAAAGCCAATTGATAGACTGGGAGCCCACTGGCAGAAGGGGAGGTCAGTTCGCCTTGAAGAATTGCCATGGATTGTGTCTTGAATGGATGGATTGAATGGATGGTTTGTGTCCCCTCAAAATTCATGTGTCAAAATCCCAGTGCCCAATGCGATGCTATTAGGAGGTGGGGTTTTGGGGAGCTCAGATTATGAGGGTGGAGCCTCCCTGAATGGGATTGTGCTTTTATGAAAGACACCCCACAGAGCTTCCTACCATGTGAGAACATAGTGAGAAGTTGACAGTGTGCAACCCAGAAGAGGCCCTTCACCAGAACCTGAGAATCTTGAACTTCCAGCCTCCAGGACTCTGAGAAGTAAATGTGTCTGTTGTTTATAAGCTGCCCATTCTGTGGTGTTCTTCTGTAGCAGCCCAAACGGATTAAGTCAAGAATGTTCCAGTTTATATGTTAAATATTCTCCTGAACTTTCCCAGAAGAGGCCAGTGGTCCTCTCGCAGGTAACAGGCTCCTGGGGACAAGGGATGCCCAGACTTTCCAACATCCAAGGCTGTCTGAGCTCTCAGAAATACAAGGAGAACCAAGATAGTATCATGGCCTTGTAGGTAGAGTGGGGCTTTTGGAGACCAGGTGATACATAGAGGTCTTGTCCAAGGCTGTCCCCTGGTGGGGCCAACACTAGGAATGATCATTCTTGGGGACATCCATGTGGCTGCTGAAGTCACTAAACTTGAGAGCAGGTAATAGCAACCACGAGAAAACTATGGAAACCCATCAGAGGACAAGGGGTAATAGCCAGGTGGTGGCCAGACTATTGCTACGGGGGACGGTAGCAATGGGACTGGTCTGATGATGTGGGCTTCAACAGCACTGGGATTCCTGAGGGAGGAGAAATGTTCCGGAGGCACGCGGCAAGAGGGCATTTACCTCACTCCAGACCCACTCTGGAAAAAAAGTAGCCATCACTTTATGAAAGTATAAACGGATACATGGCACCGTGAGATGGTGACTGTGAAGCATCCTTCCCAGAAACACGTGTTTTGCCTCACAGGTCACTTAACCCTTTTGTCTGACAGCTTCCCAGACGGTTTTAGTGAAACACCAGTAACCACTAGGGCTCAGAAACAGAATGGAGACTGTCCACTCATTGCTGTTCAGCTCGAAGTCTAAAGAAAATGCTTTTCTGCCCCTAACCCCTGCCCCTGGTACCTCCTGGTAATTGAGAACATTAATGAGATAATGTTCATAGGGCTTTAAACTCATTGGAAGGAAGGCAGTCCATAACCACAAGGTATCATTGCTTCTCTTGCCCAGGTGATTCTGCACAGGTGTTCCCTTCCTCAGCTTCCCTTTCATGATGCTTTGTCACACCCACAATGGGTGTCACAGCCGGATGGGAAGAGTCCTGGATGAGGGGAATCTGTACCGTGTGTTCCTTACTTGTCTCCTTTTCCCGGAGCACATCTTGACTCCGGGTCTCAAGCGGGTGTGATGTGCCACTCGTCAACGACGTCCCCGGCAGAGTTTGCAGAGATGACAAGAGGGCTAGCCTGGCCAAACGGAAACCAGTCTATGGAATGACTTTCCGTTCAGTTTATGCTGCATCAACACAAAGACGCACACACAAACACAAATCTATTGGACGTTTATTTGTTCTCTCTCTCTCTCTCAATCGCTTCTCGGCCTTTTGGCTAAGATCAAGTGTATTTGTTCTCTCTCCATATGCAAACAGGTACATATGTATACACAGCAAATGACACCAAACCCTGCAAAAGGTCTAAGGCTGGTGTTAACTCCCCACTCAAGTGCTGGTGAACCTTTCCGCCAGGAAGACCTAAGAGATAGATGTGTCTGCTTTTCTGTTCAGACCACTTTTGGCTGCTCACTTTTGATCTGTTTTGGTGTCTCTTGCTGCTTCATACACCATCCTGATCCATGCGGATAATTTAACCTCTTGGCAACGCTCAACGTTGAGACTTCAAGGGACAGAGTTCTGCCGTGTTCTTTTTCCGTTAGCTTCTGTGTAGGTCATAGCAGTGCTGGAATGTCAAAAGCGTGCGTGTCCTCTGACGCACACTGAAAAATTCCAAGCAGTGCTGCTCTCCAGACAGCCCCCAGATGGCCTGTCTCCTGTCTGCCTGCAGAGGTGGAAAGGACTGTCGTCCTCTGTGGCCTTGCGGGCGGGTGTTTCGCTTGGCAGGCTGGATGCTGCCTGAGAAGCTCAGTCTCTCCCCAGACTGGCGTGAACTGAGGGCACAGCGTGGGCTAGACCCTGGGTTCAGGCTGGTTGAAAGGCCACCTTCTTTTATATGCTCTTTTTCTGTTGCACCGCACATCGTCCTCCTTAACCTCCGACCAAAATTGTGGTTGAAACTTTGTCGTTGCCTCCCTTGGGTTTCCCAGTTTCCCTGTCAGCTTCACTACATGTAGCTGATGGTTTATGCATTTCCCAGTATTTCCTAGAGCGAAGTTGCAAGAGTCAAATGCAGAGTATTCTAGCCTTAGAAGAAAGTAAATTCTATGCACTCCTGTACTCTTTGTAGATATGAGCTGAGCAGCTGACTGATCATTTGAGGGGGGACCCTGAGTACCTGGTGAGGCTTAAGCTGGGGCACTAGAGTCTGTCTTGTCTCTCTTCCGACAGTGGCTTACACTTTCAGTACGTCCTGTCGTCTCTGTTCTCTCGGCCCGGCTTAATCTATGGGGGTTGCTCAGGATGTTCTCTAGAATGTTCTATCATGGCATCTCCAAAACATTTAGTCTCTCAGTGGCCAGTACTTGGGATTTCCATCTTCTTTGAAAAAAAATCTTTTTTAACTTTTATTTATTATTGAGAGACAGAGAAAGACGGCATGTGCAGGGGAGGGGCAGAGAGAGAGGCAGACACAGAATCCAAAGCAGGCTCCAGGCTCTGAGCTGTCAGCACAGAGCCCGATGTGGGGCTCAAACCCACCAACTGTGAGATCATGACCTGAGCCGAAGTCGGACGCTTCATCCACTGAGCCACCCCGGCGCCCCGGGATTTCCATCTTAAATGTGGTCTGCCTTGGGGCGCCGGGGTGGCTCAGTCAGTTGAGCATCCAACACTTGATTTCGGCTTGGGTTATCATCTCGCAGTTGGTGAGTTCAAGCCCTGCATTGGTCTCTGTGCTGGCAGTGTGGAGCCTGCTTGGGATTCTCAGTCTCCCTCTCTCTCTGCCCCACCCCGTTCACTCTCTATCACTCTCTCAAAACAAATAAACATTAAAAAAAAATGTGGTCTGCCTTGTCTACAAATCCCAGGGTGGGGAGACATTTTGGGTGTGTAGGGCAGCCAGACTTCTCCATAGCGTTGAGGGCGGTGATGCCGAAGCAACAGCAACAACAGCAGCAACGACGACAAGAGCAGGGTTGGCAAACGTGCGAAGGGCCTGGCGTGGCTGGCAGAGGCGTTTGTGGAAGAGCTTAGTTCTTCCTCCCCCAGCAGCCACCCACGTGGGAGGAGAAGGGCCTCCGTTCTCAGGCTTTCCCGCCAGCCTCCGCTGACCAGGAAAGCTGGGTGACAAAGGGACTCCAGATGTGCCGATGCTTCTCCAGCTTGGAAAGCGGCCCCAGTGGTGACCTGGGAAGTCACTTTGGCCACCAGTACCGCCAGATAGGCCTTTGATTTGATTCGTCCAAAACGTGTGATGACACTAAGATCCCCAGATTCTGTGCTAGGCACAGGATTCCTGAAGATAAAGATGGTCCAATTTGGCAGAATTTGGTGCTCCATTGGACTTGGGATGTGGAGCAAGGGTGGAGTAGAGGAAGACTCCAAGGTGTCTGGCTTAGGCGATTGGGAGGCAGGTGATGATGTTAGTGAACAAAGGGACCATAAGAGGAGCAGGTTTGAGTGAAGCGCGGCTGGGAAGGAGTGGGGAGCCATATGTTTGTTTGGGTAGGTGTTGGCTGGAGCACGCCATAAGGCCGCCAAGCGGAGATTCCAGGAAGTGGTGGAAGCAGAAGTCCAGGGTTTAAGAGAGAGAGCTCAGAATCGGAAACTTGATCTGGGAGTCATCCATGTTGGTAGAGCCAGCTACTAAAGTTGCTTTGACTTTACACTTCCTAATATGGATTAAGGGAATACATGTCTGCTGTGCAGGAACACAAATATGTGTCGGTTTTGGACTCTGGTTCCTTGCACAGAGCTCCTAAAAGCATTGAAATTTCCTAGCTGATAAGAAGGGCATCAGGAACATCTTCTGTTCGAATATCTGTTCCTTGATTCGGTTCCTGATGCCAATCTCCTAAATCCTTTGGAATTCCCTAGGTGATAGGAGGGTCTTTTGTTCTATCCAGGCGATTCCTGGTGGGCTATTCAATGGCTTCAGGATAGGGGCTTGTCAGCAGAAAGACCCAGCCATGATTAGAAACTTGGAACTATCCACTCCACTCTCCACACTCCAGGAAGGGGAGAAGGGCTGGGGGCTGAGTTAATGATCAATTATGCCTATGTAAGAAAGCATCCATCAAAATCCCCAAAGTACTGGGGTTGGAGAGCTTCTGGGTTGGTGAACATATCTCCATGCTGGGATTGGACAGGAGCTCCTGGTAAGTAGTGTCAGAATTCAGATAAATTGCAGGACACTCAGCTGGTATAAAAGAATTGCTTGATGTGTGGAAAACCCACACATCTGGGGTCAGAAGTACTGTGTGTGAGAAAAGCAGAACCACAGGAGTGTTTTTCCTTTACATCTTCCCTGACAAATTCATGGGGTCACTGAAATAATCAAATGACATAATTTACATGAAAGTATTTTTAGCATGCGAAAGAATGCAATTATATGATATAAATAGTATTGTTTGATCACTGTGTTTATAATATGGCAGTTTGGAATGTGAAGTGACAGAAGATGAAACCCTTCTGTCAAAGAGCTTGCAATTAATGAAGCGTCTGGAAAAAAAAATCCCCATGCCTTCAAAACAATGAGGAAGGTTCTAGGATTTAGATTCTTCTAAAATTTGGGAAGAGAGGGGTACAACGTGGGGAATAATTCCTGGTGGGGAAGTGATAGTAATTGAGCTCCACTTCATGATCAAAAGTCCGTTTCCAGGGTTGTACAAGTGTTGGAAGAAGACTTTGAACTGAGTGACTTTTTGAGGCTCCCTTCCATTGCGCAGGCAATTTATAGGATACCTCCTGTATTTGGAAGATGGTCACTTGTGAAAAACCTTGAAACACCCAGTCAGTGCCTTCTCCACAGGGATTGATAGTATCTGTTGGCAAAGCATAAAAGCCATAGCCAGGACTGCCTACACAATTTGTGAGGCTCAGTGCAAAATGAAAACATGAGCCTCTTGTTTACAAATATTTGGGAATTTCAAAATGGTGACAGCGTGAGGCCCTGTGCTACTGTAGAGGATGCCTACACATGAAGCTGTCTATAGTGTTTCTGGAATCTACTACGGGGATGTCACCTGGGTCACAATTTGAGTTGAGGGGAAGGTCTCGAGTCTCCATGCACTCAAGGAGAAGCTGTTAAACCCTTGCGTCAAGCGTCTCTTCTGTGTTGGGCCAGCCCAGGTGCGGGCACAGAGAACAGGAGAATAGATAAACTCTCTTCTCTTGAGGAGTGCATTTTCTTGCTTAGTAAAAACAAAACAAAACAAAACACACATATATAAATATATATCATTTGTAATATATATTTATAATTAAATACATATAAATATATAGATATTATTGTTTGGTCTCTGTGTTTATATGACACCTAGCATGGAATGTAAGTGAGAGAAGATGAAATCCTTCCCTCAAAGAGCTCGCAATTAAAGAAGGCTTTAGAAAAAATACCTGTGCCTTCAAAAGAATGAGGAAGTTTCTAGGATTTGGATTCTACTAAGATTTGGGTGGAAGAGAGGAGTATATGTTATATACACACACGCACACACACGCACACGCACACACACACACACACAGGTGTGTGTGTGTGTGTGCGTGTGCGTGTGTGTGTATAGACACAATGTATACTCTTGTCCGGGAGGCCTTTCCATTAGCAAGACTTCCCCAGCAGCACATGCCATGATGCAGTCATGGTAATGAGGAAATACTGGTTCCCTGGCGGGCAGCCAGGTGGGGCCATGACAGTTGAAGCCCCGCCTGGTCCCTCTGGCTAGGAGCACTGTATTTTCTATGCATGTCACTGTCTGGGCCATGTCAGGGAGCCCTGTGCTCCAGTGCAATCTTCTCTGGCACCAACGTTGCTCAACCACTAGAACTCTCCCACCCATAGTCATGTCCGCCCTTCCTCCAGGGACTTCTTGTAGTATCTTATCTCTTTTCCTTGTCTTTATATTATGGCATCTTGGGGCTCGCAACATGGCCGGGACACAGGAGCCATGGTCAGTGGGCCAGGCCACAGCCTCACAGAGCATATTTCTATAGCTCTTTCATCTTTTTAAATTTAGGCAAGCATTTGAAATCTAGAAGGGATTTGGCCAGTCTTTTTTTCTTTTCCTTCCAGAAGAGAGAGACAATGTTAGGACCAGCCTGAGGAAGGTGATGACTGTTAGACCAGGTCCTTTCTCTGCTTCCTTTCACCTCCCTCTGCATCTGGAAGACGTGATTCTGCCCTGCGCATCCGCTCCCTTCCTTCTTTCCTCTCTCCTTCCTCCTATCCACACCCTCTCTCCCCACATGGCATTGTCTAACCTCTACATGGCTTTGTCCCTCATGGGACCCCTTTCCTCAGGCTGAGCTTTGCCATCGGACCATTAGTCTACTTTGAGAGAATTTAAAGGCCACAGACCCCCAAAACCTAGAGCTGAATTTATTGTTAGGGGTGGTGTTGGCTTCAAGTTGAGAACTGGGAGAAGAGACTTCTCAGAGGCATCGATGCCCCAAGAACTTGGGCCTCTGTCTCTTTTTCTTTTTTTAAAATTAAGAAAAATTTTTAATGTTTGTTTATTTTGAGACAAGAGAGAGCACGCTTGCAAGCGTGAGCAGGGGAGGGGCAGAGAGAGAGAGAGAAAATCCCAAGCAGGATCTGCATTATTAGCACAAAGCCGCACTGGACCTCACAGAACTATTACATCATGACCTGAGCTGAAATCAAGAGTCTGATGCCTAACCTACTGAGGTGGTGGGTTGTATGCATGTATGTATGTATGTATATATGTTGCAACTGGGCCTCTCTTGAAGAGTTTGATTTTTAATCTGATGTAAATTGTGTAACTGTTTCCCCTTCTGAATGGCTTGCTGAGAACCAAATCTGCCTGTGATTGTACAAGCTTGCCTGGTATTCAGAAATATTTTCTAGAAATAATTTGACCGAACTCTACCAAAATGTATAGGGCTTTTTCATCGCATGCAATTGGAATACTAATCTTTTCCTTAATTTCCCCTATGAATTTCTATTTCTCTATTGATGTGGTATTTGTAAATGTCTTTTCAGACAGGTAACATAATAAATAAATATATTCATGACCTAATGCATAAATAGAAAGTAAATGAATTTCTAGCCTGTCTTCAAAAACCTTCCCCCTTTTCTTTTGTTGTGTGCCCCGCCCCCCCCCCCCCCTTTTTTCCCCCTTCCCCCTTTTCCCCAACCCCCCCCCAAAAACGGGAAACGCGAAAAAAAAAAAAAAAAAAGCCCTATAGGTTCCTGAGTATTTGCTGGAGAATAACCGAAGAACACGTGACTAAATCATCCAATCACAACAGTCGTTGCCCCGTGTCTCGTGGGTGGCTGGCTGGTGTTTTGCAGGAGGAGGCAACAGGTGCACAGGGGGGAACGAAAACCCCACGAAGGGGGAGAAGGAGGGTTGTCTTTGATCAACCCCAGGCATCTCCCCGTTCTGGCCACAGGTAGAACGTGCTGCTGAGGAGGCAGGTGGGGCTTCTGTAGGAGGCTGTGGAAATTTCTGACAACTGTGAACAACAGGATAGACAACTCTGATTTTAAGATAACTTAGTCCCGAGTCTGTGATCAGGAGCTGGGAGAGGAATGTGATGAACCTTTAGAACGATGTCAGCCTCACAATTTATGTGCTGGGGGTGGAGCCACACTCAGCTGTAGATGATATCCCGTGTGGCCTGTCCCATAAATTTAAATCTTGCTGCTGATACAACGTACAGGGCAGGTGCCTCGCAACTTTGTGCAACAGCTCCGTTTCTGGGCATTTCCATGTAAATTGAGCCCTTGTGCAGTAAATGGTGTCATTTAACATACAGCTGGGCAGCTCTTAGTTCAAAACAACCTCGGAGTGAATCCTTTTGGAAGTCACGATTCCTCTGTGACTTAAGTCTTCACGTTTGAATTTATATTTTCTCTTAATTTGGGTTATAACTTAGGATTTCCTTTATAAATTTTCATTTAGTGTAAGTAAATAAATTAGTGCCTATCCTATAATATTTTCCCCAGGGGCAAAATGGTCATAGCTGTGTCATGTTTGTAATAATATTTTAAGTGAACGATTTAATCATAGCCTTAGGAGAGATAAGGATGTTGTGAAAGGTTTCTTCTCATTAGCACTTATAAAACAGAGACAGCCAGAGTCTAGTTTGTTCATCTAAGAAGGGCTCGCCTGGCTATCGCTCTGGGCTGTGGTGACTTCTTTGACGAAAGCCCACAGAGGACTGTGGGAGATGCCACAAGAAGAAATTGTACCTTGATTCAGTCACTTCTCTTAAAATCACTGGTCTCTTAAAATCACTGAGTTTCAATTTCCTCAGCTTAAGAATGGGCTAAAATATTACATAGGCTCTCTGTGAAAATATAGAAGGACAATTTTCATAACACTTTATGAAGAGCCAAGTACAAAGCATGTATTAGTCATTGATCGACAACAGGGTGGTTTTGTTTGTTTGTTTTCGTTTTTCTTTTTCTTTTTTTTTAAATTGACCCCTGCTTTTTGAACAGTGATTTCCTAGAAGACTCTGATTCAGGCTTTTCTAACTGAGCCTACCCGGCTGTTCTGCAGGTTCCCTGGAAGCGAGCAATGGTCCTTAGAAAATACGACCTTTGAAAGCGCGTCCAGTAGAAAGATTTGTAGAGAAGAGAAAGTTCGCCCTCTAGTGTGGCCCTTGAGAAAGACAGAATGTGAATCTATGAACTAGTCTCAATGTGCTTTTTAAAGAGATTGCTCTCCGAATTAGTATTTTAGTCTGCCCTTGGAATTGAAACCCTCACTTCCTCACTAACTTAGCTTGGCCACCAGATAGTCACTCGATTGTTCCTCAAATGATCTATTTATGTTTTATAATAGTGAATATTCTGCTGACTTTTAAAGCCGTTGAAGACAAGTAACATTTTCAGAATTAGTTCCCTTTTATCCTACCGGGTGGTATTTTTATAGTCAGAGTTGAAATGTGAATGCTAAACAGAATCCTGCCTTGCCTTATTTTGCTTTGATTTAATTTTTTTTTAATTTTTTTTTTTAACGTTTATTTATTTTTTGAGACAGAGAGAGACAGAGCATGAACAGGGGAGGGGCAGAGAGAGAGGGAGACACAGGATCAGAAGCAGGCTCCAGGCTCTGAGCTGTCAGCACAGAGCCCAACGCGGGGCTCGAACTCACGGACCATGAGATCATGACCTGGGCTGAAGTCGGACACATAACCGACCAAGCCACCCAGGCGCCCCTGCTTTGATTTAATTTCAAGTTAAATAACCTCAGTCAAGATTATGAACTATAGTGGCTGACGCTGTGTGTTGTAAAGGACCCTGCTCCTGGTGGGCAGACAAATGGCAGGGAAATGAACGCTGTCATAATTTCAGAGTAACGATAGGCATTTAATCACATTAGCATACAATACACTGACACGTGACATTTTTTTTCTGTGGAATTACTGGCCGCTCATACTGTTTTAAATTGACCTGGGTGCATTTTCTCCAAGCTTTGAACTTTATGCCAACATCTTCCATTCCCTTTTTGGAACACCTCAATAAAGAAAACATAGCAATGTAAGTTTCATAAGGTTAAATGTACAAATATTTCACTATTTTTCTTTTTTTTTAGAATTAAAAAAAATGTATATCATTTGAGAGAGACAGTGTGAGTGGGGTAGGGGCAGAGAGAGGGGGAGAGAGAGAAAATCCCAAGTAGGCTGTGTACCATCAGCACGGAGCCTGATGTGGGACTTTGTTATGATGTGGGGCTTTGTTATGATGTGGGGCTTTGTTATGATGTGGGGCTTTGTTATCTCACGATGGATTACTGCTGGGCCCTTATTAGGACTTGGTGGATCTGATAAGTCTCAGCTCATAATGAGTCATTCTGGTGAAATGGTTACTTGTGGTCCCATCTCTAGCAGGGTGAAGCAGCCTGATGGAGATGTATTTATTTATTTTTTAAATGTTTGTTTATTTTTGAGAGAGAGAGAGAGAGAGAGAGAGAGAGAGAGAGAGAGACACCAAGTGTGAGCAGGGAGGGGCAGAAAGAGAAGGAGACACAGAATCCGAAGCAGGATCCAGGCTCTGAGCTATCCTCATAGAGCCGCATAGAGCTGTCAGCACAGAGCCCGACACAGGGCTCGAACTCACCGGCCATGAGATCTTGACCTGAGCCGAAGTTGGATCCTTAGTAGACTGAGCCACCCCCAGCTGCCCCAGTGAAATATACATATTTTTACATGCTTAAGGAGATGTGAGCTCCTAAAACATGGGAATTTACTCTGTGATGAGAGTGACCAAGGTAGTTTTTGACTTTTGGGCTTTTGGACTCCATCTCAGGAAGGGTACTGGTTGTTAGTGGAGCCAACCAACCCTTAGAGGTTTGGAACTTTCAGTCCCACACACCTGACCTCCTGGGAGGAGGGGAGGTGCTAGAGATTGAGTCGAATCACAACAGCCAGTGACTTAATCAATGCAATATAGCCACCATCAAAACTCAAAAGGGTGGGATTTGGAGAGCTGCTGGGTTGGTAAGCACATGGAGTTTTGGGAGTGGCACACAGAGAAGCATGGGAGCTCTATGCCCTTTCCCTATACCTTGCCCTGTGCATTTTTTCTTCCATCTGGCCATTCCTGAGTTATATCCATAATAAACTGGTAATCTAGTAAGTCAAATGTTTCTCTAAGTTCTGTGAGCTGCTCTAGCAAATGGACTGAACCCAAGGAATGGGGTTGTGGGAGCCTTTGACCTATAGTTGGTTTTTCAGAGGCACAGGTGACAAGTTGGGCTGGTGACTGGCATTTGACCTGCAGGAGGAGTGGGCAGTCTCATGGGACTGAGCCCTCGACTTGTGGAGTTGATGCAATCTCTGGGTGGTGTTGGGGATTGAGGTGAATTGTAGGACACCCGGCTGGTTGGAAACCACATATTAGCCAACACATTGGATTTAGGTTTTGGAGCCTATAGCACATCTTTCGCATCTGCCACCCTCCAGGGGGTACAGCATTGCTTTGGATTTATTTTCTTGGCCAGAGGGAACTTGTGTTCCCCTCTTTGGTAGCCCTTATCCCTCAGAACAAAGTAAAGACTGCCAAGCATGTTGATCTCATTTATACATTTTGGGATGGGAGAAATGGCACAGAGGAGGTCTGTAGACCCATTGTGACCGCCCGTATGCCAAATGTGGTCAGAATTCTATTTATTACATGGCTTCTACATGGCCCAACTCTAACAGGGAAGAAGCCTGGGATGCTTCAAGGGTCAGGGTCTTAATTTCTGATCTTGTGTTCAATAATTCTTTTTTTGTTTTATTTATTTTGAGAGAGAGAGAGAGAGAGAGAGAGAGCGAGCGAGGGAGGAGGACAGAGACAATCCCAAGCAGGCTTCGCGCTGTCAGCGCAGAGCCTGACTTGGGGCTCGAAACCACGAACCGTGAGGTCGTGACCTGAGCCAAGACCAGGAAGCAGACGCTTAACTGACTGAGCCACCCAGGTGCCCCAGTGTCCAGTCATTCTTGAGGTGTCCGGTTGTCCAGTCTCTCCAGTATGCAGTAACGCATAAGTGGCTGTGGATCCCTTTGCAGAAGGAGTGGGAGAATCATCAGAGTGTGTACTTGGTGGGACGTTGCAGGGTCCTTCCTTCTGGGAACCTGGTCATCAGTCAGAGGGTTCAAGGGCAGACAACCGGCCCAGGTCTGGAAACTGGGAATGGGATTGAGACTGTGTATGGGGGTGGCTGCCCTCCACCTGCTGGTCCTCCCCCCTAGTTTTCTTCTGCTGGTACAGACTGAGTAGCATCTTTGTCACTTGTCCACTTATTTCCACCCAGGGCCACTTTATTCTCTTTAACCATCTCCCTAACTAGTGCAGCTGGGACCCCATTGGCCGCCACTGCAATTTTGCCAGCCGTCCTGAGACCTTCCAGACTTCCGGCACCGAAGACGTACTGACAGATCTCCGTTGTCTTGGCATCCTACCATTGCATTGCTGTCAGGGCACCAAGTTCTGTAACAGCATCTCCTACTATCAGCCTGCAGAGGACAGCCACCACCGAGCTTCCTAGTGATGCTGGTGCCCTCTCACTGGCACGTTCCTATGGCCTTGGTGTGTGTTGTGTCCTCGGGTCCCTCCCCTGGAACTGACCATATGCAATATGTCCATTCCTGCGTATCCACTTCCCTGAGCCTTTTAATCCTTTCCTCCACCATCTGCCACCACGATCCTGGTCTTCGGGCATTGGCTCTTGCTTTTTCATGCCTCCGGGAGCAACGCTAGTAACGACTTAGCACTCTCTCCTGGGATCATTGCCAGGGTGTTAAATCCTATCTCCTGGGACAGACCGATGGGATTCACTTGAGTCAACAATTTTATGTCCTGCCTCCCTTAATCAAGCATTCTCTGAATTCAACCCCAGGCATGTTTCTCCTGCTAGTGTAGTCTTTTTAGTCTTAGCACTCCTTTGGGATATAGTCCTTTCCACCCTTATCAGCTCAACACATTCCCCAGCTGGGTCATGCTATGACTTAACCCTCATTTTAAACTCAGTGGCCAGGATCCCGAGAGGGCACCTACCAGTTTTGTTTCTTTTTTCTTTTTTCTTTTTTTTCAATATATGAAGTTTATTGTCAAATTGGTTTCCATACAACACCCAGTGCTCATCCCAAAAGGTGCCCTCCTCAATACCCATCACCCACCCTGCCCTCCCTCCCACCCCCCATCAACCCTCAGTTTGTTCTCAGTTTTTAAGAGTCTCTTATGCTTTGGCTGTCTCCCACTCTAACCTCTTTTTTTTTTTTTTTCCTTCCCCTCCCCCATGGGTTTCTGTTAAGTTTCTCAGGATCCACATAAGAGTGAAACCATATGGTATCTGTCTTTCTCTGTATGGCTCATTTCACTTAGCATCACACTCTCCAGTTCCATCCACGTTGCTACAAAAGGCCATATTTCATTCTTTCTCATTGCCACGTAGTACTCCTTTGTGTATATAAACCACAATTTCTTTATCCATTCATCAGTTGATGGACATTTAGGCTCTTTCCATAATTTGCAGTTTTGTTTCTAATACAATCTCTACAGAGCTTTCCCTGGATTCTAGACTCCTGGCTCTCCCTTTCCACAGGACTTTGCCCCAACTCTTGGGACACTTGTTGCATTACACAGGTTTTCCCCACTAGACTGTAACCACCAAGAGATGGGCAGGAGCAACCTTTGCTTTCTTCACTGATGTCTTCTCTCTGCCAAGGTCTCTGCCTGATATTTACTTATTTCGTGATTTGATTTGATTTTTATTTATTTTTTTAGTTTTAAGGCTATTTTAAGAGAGAAAGAGAGAGTGTATGCACATGCGCATGCACAAACGGGGGCGGGGGGTGCAGAGAGAATCCCAAGCATGTCCACGCCGTCAGTGCGGAACCCGACTCGGGGCTCAATCTCACGAACAGTGAGATCATGACCTGAGCCGAGATCAAGAGTCAGACGCTTAACCGACTGAGCCACCCAGGAGCTCCAGACATAGATACTTAATGTGTGGCTTCACTAGAACAACAGGTACTGAGTGTTCACCACGGATGAGGCTCTGTTTAAGCTCTTCCATGTGCATTAGCTTATTTGACCTCCACCTTAATCCTCTGAGATAGGAACTACCATTGGTTCCTATTTTGCAGAGAAGGCTGTTAGCTTGCCCTCTCCTGTGTCCTCACAGCATCCTATACATTCCACCGTCATAGACAGTAATCGCTGCATCATGTACCTTGAGTTATTTTCTATCTTAGACTATGAGTAATATGTGTGTATGGAATCACAGAAACTCAATGAACTTTTGTATGTGTGTATTTGTGATGGAATGAGGGAACAAATTAAGTCACGGAAATTAACCAGAGGGATTTAAGCATTTTATAATTTCACTCTTTTTGTTACAGGCGTATCGCATTATACATTGTTCTGAATTCACGTGTGCTGTTAAAGAAAGGTCACAACTTTTAATTTGAGGTTCATTAAAGCCAGTATTACACTCACCTTTACAATCATCTGTGACTGGTAAACAAGCCGTATGTTTTATGGACCAGGATATGCAAAACTTTATTACACACGAGGAACATGCTTCTTTTATGCGTGCCTTCCTCTTGCAAATGCAAATCAATTTTTTATGTCTGTCAAATACCAGCACACATTCCAGTGATTAACAGCCCAGTGTTAATGTGATGAAAGAAATTAATTTTAGATGTGTTTGGAGTTTAAAGTAATTTGTGTAAAAATAAGATCCTGCTGTGATTCAACCATTTCCTACCAATCTGAAATACGCTGTCCTGGAAAATCCGTTATTGGCACATTCATCATAGATCACAGCTCATTATTTCAAGGGCTGACAAGTGTCTCATTGCTCGTTTATTAGGGAACTGAGCCTTAATCATATCTGTGGTTTTAAGAGTTTCTGTCCTATTAGATTTGTGACTTTTTTTTTACAGAAGAATTTTAAAAGGGAAAAATCTCCCAGACCTAGAAATGAAAAGATGATAATTTTATAGAGTATTAAAAAAGAGTTATAAGGACTCACCTACATAGAAAGGATGGGTCCTATTTTATTTTTATATTCTGATGAGCAAACTCATTTTTTTTATTCCATTCAGTCACTGTAAGCACAGTTATATTCTGAGTTTGTAAAACTTCCTGCCTTCTAAAAATTTCACAACACTTGCTTTTCCTTTTTTTTTTTTTTTTCTTTCTGGATTTTGTTAAGGATCAAATAGGCAAAATAATAAGTTAGAAACACAAAATCGAGAATGGATCTACACTACCCAAAACAGTACTTTCACAGCGTTGCTAAAACTTTTTTGTTTAATTATTTCAACAAATATATGAGCCTCTGCCATGTAATCTGTCACTATTCTGAGTGCCTTACCCATATCGGTGAAGAAAATGGCCACAATTGTGTGCCTAGGAGGAGTCTTACATTCTATTAAGACTAGACATTAAACAATAAGCATGATAAATAATAAAATTATAAACTGTGTTCGAAGGTGCTAAATGCTATGGGGAAAATATAGTAAGACAAGTAGGAACAGGAGTGTTGGGGAAGGTTGGCAATTTTAAATGGTATCACTCTTAACGAGATGCTGACATTTGAGCAAAGACTTAGAGCGGGAGTAGGCCTTGGAGCTATCTGGAGAACATTCTAGATATAAGGAACAATGAGATCCAAAGCCCTTGTTTGGGTCCATGTCTGGAATGTTGAAGGAACTGCCAAGAGGCCAGTATGGGGGGAGAAGAGTCATCAAGGAGGAAAGTCATCAGACATGAGCGCAGAGAGGGACCCAAGGAGCGAGACCAGAGAGGGTCTTGTGGGACGTGATAAGGACTTTGAATTCAACTCTGAGGGAAATGAGGGAACCAGTGGGTCTAAGAAGAGGAATGACACGATCAGTCATGAGAATGACACTGCTGGGTTAAGAATAGACTGTGAGTACAGGGGTTGATACAGGGAGACGGGTTAGGAAATTTGCAACAATCTAGGTGCAAGATAATGGTGGCTCAGATCAACGAAATGATGGTGTAAGTGGTTAGAAGTGACTGGACTTTGGATATAACTTAAATGTAAGAACAACAGATTTTCCAAAAGATTTCGTATGGGACGCGATAAAAAGGAAGAAACGAAGGAAAGACCCAAGCATTCTGGCCTGAGCTAGTAGCAGGATGGGGCTGTCAGTAACTGAGATGGGTGAGACCGTGGCTTCCGGGTGGTGATGGTCATGGTGGGGGAGGGCCGAGGCTCAGTTTTGAATCCATTCAATTAGCCACACCTATGACACATTCAAGTGAAGAAGAGCTTGAGGAGTGATCCAGATAGGAGATCTGTCTTTGTAAACTATGATTATATAGATGGTAATTTAAGCCATGAGATTGGTTGAGATCACCTATAGAGGGAATGCAGATTAAAATGAGCAGAAGTTTAAGGACCTCTTTCATTCTGTATTTATATTTTATAGCTGACATGATCATTAGCTAGCGTAATGCAACGACAAGTACGACTGGCATAAGCAGCTTTAGAAACAAATGCACTGACTCCTGGGAAGGGGGAGACTCACCTGTTGAGAGCAGAATTGAGTGGGAGGCTGCTGGGTGGCAGGCAGGATGTTGTATAGAGGGGACGAAGAGAGTTGGTTAATCTGGTAAGGTGGTTAAGAGGAGATTATTTCAGAGGATTAAAAACATTTTTTTTTTTAAGTTTACTTATTTTGAGAGACAGACAGTGCGGAGGAGGGGCAGAGAGAGAGGGGGAGAGAGAGAATCCCAGGCAGGCTCTGTGCTGTCAGCACGGAGCCTGACTGGGGGCTCCAACTCACGAACTCTGAGATCATGACCTGAGTCAAAACCAAGAGTTGGACGCTTAACCAGCTGAGCCCCCCAGGCATCCCCTAGGATTTTTACTTTATTGATGTAAATAAGCCAAGAAAGAGAATAACTTCTTCAACTTCTTCATTGGACCGCTTCTTTCAGTCTCTACTCCACGACAGACCCAGGCACAACCAGGGCGTGTGCTGATTTTCATCTCTTTGGCCTTCTATTCTCTGTCGCTCTGTAACTTCCAGAATGCATGGCTTACACACCCTTGCATTCTGGCTTCCGGGTGGGTTCTTCTAAGGGGAGGCACCTGTGGGAGACTGAGGGTGGGAGGACGAAGTCTGAAGACTACCTTGCCAAGACTGAGGAGGGAAGCCTGTCCCCCATCTTTGTTGCAATTCATTCAGTGTCTATGTCTTTCCACGACCACAGCTTCTGTCGAGTGGGGGCTTCAACGCTCAACTGGGCTTCTGTCACCTGTTGCATAACGTTTCCTCCCCCTGCCCCTTCAGACCTAGGGGGCTGGTATTCGCTTCCTGTTGTTGATAGTCCTTTGGGGGGCTCACCACCCATTGTCCACAGCCTGTAAAAGTTCCTTCCTTAAGCTTTCCTCAGCTAAACTCTGAGAATGCCATCTGTCTTTTTTTTTTGGTGGGGGGGCGGTGCTGGCATCCTGGCTAATACAGGGGAATGGCTCAATAGAATTGCTTTTAGCTATATAGTATTATAAGCTAATAAATATAAACTCCTGCTTCTTCCTCCTCTTCCTTTTTCCTAATATTTCTCCACTGGTTCATCTCGCAAGAGATCAAGGAGAAGTCACTGAGGAATTGCACATTAACCTAAGAAAAAAGAGTTCACAAAAATAGGATTCTTCTTATTCTACGGGAAGATATAAAGACTGTCTATAAATAATATTTATTATTTGAGTTTGGACAATAAATGTCACCAAGTTATTCATCTCAGGAAAAGGTATTTGTTAAAAATGAGGCTCCAAAATGCCATCCCTGCTTGCAAATTTATGAGGAAGAAATTCTAGAATGTTGTTCTGCTGCATTACTCCACAAAATAGTTCTATGTACGGAGTCTGCAATAATCGACAACCACCGTTCTTTAATTCGTTCAATAAACTTTTATTGAATATCTTTTATATGCCAGCCACAAAGATAAATAGAACATAATTACTGCCTCAAGGATTTTACGGTCTTGAAAGAGAGCCATATTGACAGATAGTTGTGATACAATGTGATAACTGCTTTGATGGAGGAGAATACAGGGTATGATGACACAAAGCGCCATTGAACAGAGGAAATCGGGAAGGGCTTCCCAGCAGAGGTGGCACTTGAAGTGACTGCTGCAGGATGAGTAGGAGTTAGTTAAGGAGGGGGGCTAGAGGACAGGAGCTTTGGAAGGACGCTTGGTTTTGCAATCTATGATGTATAAATAAACAGGTATGAATAAAGCCAAGGATGTGGATGGGATCTTCCATGGAAGGGGTTAAGAACAGAACCAGGGAGGGCTACAATACTGGTAGATTGGGACTATAAAGAGAAGCCAACAAGGGAAAAAGCTGAACAAAGGAAGAGGTTAGCAGAGAGGCTGGAGACAACCAGAAGAGAGCAGTGTCACAGATGCTGAGGGAAGGGTTCAAGGAATGAGCAAAGTCAGGTATGGCTGTAAGGTCAGGGATACTGACCTAGGGATAGTTTGGATGGTGCGAAGTTGAGGAGTGGGATCCAGTGCGTGTACGTCAGTGTTTTGGAGGGATTAACCGTGAAGGGAGCGAGAGAGATAAGGCCTAGCTGAAAGAGACACCAGGTAATTCAAGAATTTTCTCTGTGTTCAGAAAGATATAAATATGTCCAAATACTGTGAGAAAAAAAAGACAATAGAGCGGGATAGAGTAAGAATACAGAATAAAGGGAGAGCTACTATGAAATAAAATATATTCCCGCCCCGACGGAGAAAGAAGGGAATATTACCACATGCATGGACAGAGGAACTATCTCAACTATAAGCCACAAAAAGCCGACTCAATCTCCCTTGATCATAAGGAGAAAGTCCTAGGTTTACCTAACTGGGCAATCTTAGGACAGGGTCTAGGAGTTTATTGAATACCGTTCTTTCTTATCGCTCAGTTCAATTTTACTTAATTGTCATATATGCTGTTTCCATATGGAAGAAAGCTGGCACGAATAGAGCAAAGACTAAATTACCTTTACAGGGCTTTTTCTTTGCACATGAAAATTTATGTTTCTGGCTTACTCCATCAATGTTCTTCGGAGGTAATGCAGTTGGCCCAGGTTGGGTCACTTCATAACCTTGAACTAATTACTGTGACCAGGAGAGAGAATACTCTCATTTGCCGGGTCAGAGTCAGGTGCCGGCACTGAGAACCAGGTGAAGGTAAAGGTGGGATCGGCCTCCACTGAACCACATTTAAAAATTTTTTTTTTTTAATATTTATTTATTTCTGAGACAGAGACAGAGCATGAGTGGGGGAGGGGCAGAGAGAGAGGAAGACGCAGAATCGGAAGCAGGCTCCAGGCTCCGAGCTGTCAGCACAGAGCCCGACGCGGGGCTCGAACTCACGAACCATGAGATGACGACCTGAGCTGAAGTCGGATGCTTAACCGACTGAGCCACCCAGGAGCCCCTGAACTAACTAGAATTTAAATAAAAATTTGAAAAAAAAAAAAAAAAAAAGGAGTAACTAGATAGGTTCTGACCAGGGACATGGGAAGGTATTGCTGAATTGTACCTAGAGCCCCCACAATTTAGTTGTGTGGGGCGGCAAAGTTAGGTTGTACTAACACTCGCACTTACTTGTACTGACCCACATATTTAGCATTTCAGATGCTTTTTATTCCTTTTTGAAGATCCGGGTTTCCATCTGCAATTATTAGCTTTCTGCCTCCAGAACGTCCTTTAACATTCCTTGCGGTGGCGGTCTGCCTGATGACACATCCTTTAACTGAAGGTGCGGTTTTTGGCCTTCGTTTTAGGGGGATAGTTTCACTGCACGTGGGATTCTTGCTTCACAGTTTTGGTTTTTTTCTTCTAGCACGTTAAGGGTGGTGTTCCTTGTGTTTGGCTTTCCATTTGTTTCTATTGAAAAGTCGGTCGTCCATTATATTATTTGTCTCTGGTGTATATGTGTTGTTTTCCTCTGGAAGTTCCAAGATTTTCCTTTTTTATCCTGTGAGTGGGGTGTGTGTGTGTGTGTGTGTGTGTGTGTGTGTGTGTGTGTGTATACTTATCCTGATTAGAGTTTGCTAAACTTCTAGAATCTGTAATTCAATCTTGTTCATCAAATTATGGAACTTTTTATCTATTATTTTTCAATGGATTTTCAGGCTCCAATTCTATCATTTGATATTATCAACCAGATCCTTGAGACCCTGCTCATTTTTCCTTTCTCTGTTCTTATATTGCATGATTACCTCTTGACCCGTCTGCCTGTTCACCGACTCTTCTGCTGCTATCTCTCATTGCTGTTAAGTCCATCTATGAGTTGTGCATTTCATCCATTGTACTTTTAGTTCTAGGATTTCTATGTTTTATACTATCCACTTCTTTAAAAAAACCTTTTTTTTAAATGTTTAAACATTTATTTATTATTAAGAGACAGAGAGAGACAGAGCAGGAGCAGGGGAGGGGCAGAGAGAGGGGGAGACACAGAATCCGAAACAGGCTCCAGGCTCTGAGCTGTCAGCATGGAGCCCGATGCGGGGCTCGAACTCACAAACCGAGAGATCATGACCTGAGCCGAAATCGGACACTTAACCGACTGAGCCACCCAGGCGCCCCTTTAAAAAAACTTTTTAAAATGTTTATTTCTGAGGGAGAGAGAGAGACAGAGTGCAAACCTGGGAGGGGCAGAGAGAGAGACACAGAATCCCAAACAGGCTCCAGGCTCCGAGCTGTCAGCACAGAGCAGAGCCTGACACAGGGTTTGGACTCACAAACTGCAGGAACATGACTTGGGCCAAAGTCGGATGCTTAACCAACTGAGCCACCCAGGCGCTCCTCCACTATCTGTTTCTTTGATGAGATTTACTACACACAAAAACTGCTCTTGAGGGCACCAGCTGTGCACATTGTATTCAGAAACTGGCTCTTTGCTGAGATCCCAGCCATTCTATTGTCAGATTTGGTCTATCTCTGGACTTCCTGTTAGGATAAAAAAAAAAACAAAAAAATAAGACCCAGTTAATTATTAGAGACATTGTAACTTGAGTTTTTATTATGCCGACCTTCTTGCTCTTACATAACTTTCAGATACAGACTATTCATTTCTGAGGTCCAGCATATCATAATATCTACCCTGTTAAGCACTGTGGAGTTCAGAGGCAGGACATAAGAAATCCCAGAAGCCCCTAGTTCTACTCCTAGGCTTAGCTATGGTCCCCTCTCCAGCATCTCACCCAAGAGCTTTAGTCTCTATTTGAATAGCTCCAGGAACGGGAAGTATGATGCTTTGATAAATCTTTTTTATTTTTGGACGACTCCAGAGGTTAGAAAGGTCTTTCTTAGATTAGGCTGAAATATGCTTTCCTGCCTTTTTTTCTCCATTTTTTTCTTAGGACCCATACTCTGCAGCAGTGGCTTTGGAGTCCTGGCTTTTTCCTTCTCTGGGTTTAGCACATTCTCTCACTTGGCACTGCTGTGTATGTGACATTGAGCAGAACCTTCTTGATGTATAGTGTTTAGAATTGAACACAGCACTCCCTGTGTGATCTGAGAAGCCCAATCTAGAGCCAACCCTGCTCTCTCAGGCTGTGACCTCTGTCTGCCATTGCTTGTTTTCAGCAGTGTATTCATTGAATCCCACCTTGTCCTTCTTTCCTGCCTCAGATCTTTGGCTTGGGAAGTTTAGAAGTTTATACAAACCGAGGAGTTTACTATCTCAGATTTTCTTATGCCAATCCCTTTCCTCATTTCAAATTGTTTTTATGCCAAGTGCTGCTATTATTTCTATGCAGAATTTTTGACACTGAATTCTTAGAAAAAATAGATCAACGGCCTGGTTAGAACTGATTCTGTGGAGGCCTTAAAACTGAGGACTGGGAAAAAAGAAAACACTACCTTTTCTATACTCTGAAGCATAACAAACTCAGAAATATTTTTGTTACCTTGTTAAAAAGTCTCTGCTTTTGGATAAAAGGTTCGGCCCTAAGCATTGAAGGATTCTTGCAGATGAATAGTTCTGTTGAAAGACTATGGCATGCATCAGAGTATTTGCCACATTCATTTATGTCCAGAAGAAGTCATAGTAATGTAAAAAAAAATTAAATATGCAAAACCGAAAAGCTACGAAGGAAATAGCGAATTTAACCTGCAAAAGAATGCAGGTGGTGAGCGGCTGGATGGTTATTTGCTTTGCCTATGTCTTCCGGGAGAAATATATTAAATGGGGTAGAGAACCTGCTCAAAGAGTAGACGCTGTTGAATTTGCCCTGGATTGACTCTCCCCATATTTGGTTAAGATTATGTATTTATCTGTTTCAGCCATCCCTCTTAGTCCATTATTGTTCAGGTCCTTCAGGAAATGAGATCTTCCCAAGGAAGGATCTAATGACCACATTCAGTAAAGGGAAAGTAATAGAATTTTTGCTGACTGTTTTTTTTTCCCCCTTTCACCATTAATGCTTCCTTATGATCATAATGAAAACCCTGAAATATTAACTCGATTAAATGTTTTATAGTGAGAAGGAATTACCATTTTATAGAAGTTGAATTTCTGGCCCAACAGGGTTTTAGTGGGTTGGCGAACGTAAGAGAGGTGGTAAAAGAATCAATGAACGAAACACAAATCTCAAGGCGAGGACATTGGAGGGATTTTTAACAGTCATATTTTGTTCTGATTAACTCTCTTCTTCCCAGAAGCAAAAAGGATGTCCTTTGCTGGGGCAGTGCAGCGAGGACAATCTGTCATCTTTAATAATGCCACTTTTAATAAGAAAGCCATTTTCAGGCTCTTTTGTTTTAATTAGATGTTGGGTAGCTATCATCATATCTCATTCTATTCTTCCTTCAAGAGCTCGTATATTACAGCTTTTGTGGAAGTAGAAGTCTTATTTCATAGACAACTGTCTAAAGTCATTCTGGCTAAAGCATGTAACTTTTATGTATTATTCATTAAAGGAAGAATTTTTTTATTTTTATTTTTTTTGTGGTATGAGTGAGCCTGCCCACCAGAGCAGATCAGGGGTGTGACTAGACCTGTATTGACCTGGCCAGTCATAAGCATTTTGGATTTATTTTGGTAGACATCAGAAGCCTTCACTAGTTGGAGGAAGGGAAAGGCTATAGGTTTCCTCCCCGGCAGCCTTGCAACCATGTGGTGTCATAACTTCATACTCAAGTCTTTCCCTCAGGCAAGCAATTGTCCGCAGGCAGCCAGAAACCGACCACTGGCTCTCCCTGCTCTTGCGGTAGTGAGGTCCCATTCTCTGTCCTTCGGTCTCTGCCTTTCGTGGTGGCAGACCCCCCGGTAGCAAGTTCTCTGTGCGAAACGTTCTCTGGAGGCAGATTCAAAGCTACTCCAACAGCAGGATTCAGCTCCTCCTCACGTTGGAATAAGGTGACGGAATCCTTCCCGCAGCTGTGGAATTCAGGACGGACTTGGAGGCCAAGGACACCGCTGGGAGAGATGTCAGGCTGCTGGGCTGGCCAGATTCCTATAGCTAATCCGCTGCAGTTGAATAGCACTCATTTCACCCATGAAATATTATGTCTTTATTTTTTAAGCTTATTTTCTCTTCTGTGAAAGAGGGAGGGAGCGGGGGAGGGGCAGAGAGAAGGGGAGAGAGAGAGAGAATCCTGTGTAGGCTCATCACTGACAGCACGGAGTCTGATGCAGAGCCCAAACCCATGAACCGTGAGATCATGACCTGAGCTGAAACCAGGAGGTGGATGCTTAACCGACTGAGCCTCTCAGGTGTCCCCATGAAATATGGTTTCTGATATTCCTTATGCAGATATGTAAGCCTGTAGGGCTGGCCTAGATAAAGGTAGTTCAAGTGTTTGTGGTTCAAATGCTAGGTAACCATCGTGGGTTATTTATGAATCGGGCTGCTTAAATATTAGCCAGTTTTCAATCTATCTGTCTGTTTATCATGTATCTATCCTCATTTATCTATCCTCTGTCATTATCAAAAACATAATCGTCATGATCAGGATCATCAAATCTATCCATCTATCTATAACTCACACTGTGTATAGACTAAATTATAGGTAATATAACATTAAGATCCATAAGGTATTAAATCACCATGAAGCTTCTACTTCCCTCTTGTTTTCATTGCTTTTCCACCCTCCCTCCCTTCCACTTCCTCCTCCTTTCCTCTCTCGCTTTTTCCTTCCTTCCATTTTTCCCTCTTTTCTTTCTCCAAATCTCTCTCTCTTTCAACAAGTGTTCATTGAACGAATTCTTGGAGAGTCAGAAGACCTGGGTTGGAAACCAACCATTATTTCTTTATTAGTATTAGGGTGACCATTGGTCCTGATTTGCCTGTGGTTGAGGGGTTCTCCAGGACCTGAAACTTCCTGTATTAAAATGAGAACAGTCCCAGGCAATCTGGGATGGATGGTTACCCTACTTCTAACCCTGCATTATTTCACTTAATGCTGTGACGAGAAACTAGTAAGCGTTTATATAAAGTGTGTGGAACATGATGTCACAATGTAGAGGACACTCACTGCATTTCCTTGGCATCAGCTTTTCCCCAAGGAAAAGGCCTGCTGGTTGGATGAATAATTTGATAGGCACTTAAAGTAGAGATAAAACAACCTGGAGGCATGTGCGAGGGGAAAAAGATGACACGTGAACCGTTCCCTAAGGGGGATTGGGTGGGGTGGCCACCTGGCTTTGTCTTGCTGGGTGAACTTCATGCTAGGGGTCTGGATAAGAGGACAATTTCTGGAGGCTCTATGCATGAAGAGGCTCATGTCACGAGAACTGAGATGCCTCGTGTGGAAGTGGATGAAGCCTTACGTGACGCGTGATGTATTTTTCTATCTTCCCTGTGAAAGTCTTCCTAAAGAACATACATCGTGCCCTCATGTGTTTGCGGTTACACCTTACTTTGGTGGTGATGGAGAACTGAGTGTCGCATCAAGAGAGGCACAAGCCCAGAGGCTGCCCTCTGAAGGGTAACAGCAGTGCCTACCTCGCAGGTCCATTGTGAGGATCACATGACCTTTTGTGCATGTGACAGGCTGGCTAGAGAAAACCCGCTAAAACAGTACCTGGTACATTTTGAATACTCTGTAAGTGTTATTATTATTTTTTGTTTCATTATTAATTAATTAATTAATTATTATTATTAAATAGCCTGCTCTCAATGAACACTAACTTCCTTTTCCCTCCTCTTGGGCCTTGCTCCCACCCTCTGCACATCCCTGTTTTTAATTCTCTCTCAATATGGGATTAAAATCTAGATGCTGTTTTTGCAGGAACCTCAAAAATCCTGGGGAATGTTACCCTTGTCTGTGTTGGAGACACTGCCTCTCCTTGGCTCAGCAGGGTCCTGACAAAGTCTTTCTCCCGTGGGGACCAAGCTGATTATTTTCAGAGGCCCCATTTTCACTTCTTCAGAATTCCCCAGGCTTGGTCTCAGACATGGTGGAATCTCCTATATTTTTATAACTGCTTGGTTCTTTTTTTTTTCCTCTAAATTGGAGGAGAGGAAGTAAAAATAAATTTGGTAAAGACATTCCAGCCGACATGTAGAGCAGGAAAAATAAGTAATTTTTGGTAGTTATTGGCGTCCTGGATAGAAGCTAAGTCTTTTGACCTCCAAGATCTCATAGGTCAAGCATCCACATTCAGAGCCTCATGAATAATTGAAGTAATTACAGAGATAGTTCTGTTCGAAATCCCACTTGATTTATTCAGCTTCTGGTTGTCTCACTTCTGGGTTATTCATTCAGAACTACTTCTAGATAAAAATGACAGCTTCAATTACCCAAACCCCAGATCTGTGTATTGATGCTTATAAATTTGAGTAATTTAGAGGGTGGCTCTTTCAGTCAAACCCAGAATATATTGTGATCACATAGGAATCTCAAATGTTTTTATATCCTACCCCAAACTCCCCTTGTATAATGGCTAAGTTGTCACTAGACAGATCCAGGATGCTACCATTAAAAGCTTAAATGATGGTGAGTGAATCATACCCAATCAACAATGCAAGGTCAAGCTAGACTTTATATGGGACCTTTATTAGCCTTGGTAGAAAGGACCTCCAGGGACAGAAGGCACAAACATTATTTGGAAAAAAAATTAACTTTTCTTAGAAAAGGAATCTATCTAAACAATGACAACTACTGGGTACTTTTGTTTTTAAATAGCTATGTAGCACAATAGCTAAAGAATTCTTGCATAGGATTGGATGAGGTTATCTATCCATTCATGTTTTTCAGTGTTTAATGTAGATGAACTATTTTGGAGGTAATAAAAATGCTCTTTAAATATTAAACCTAATTCAGCAGTCAGAATAGTTTTCTTCTGCTGTGTTGAAAATCAACCTGGCCATTCATGCATGCCTAAAGTCAGAATTTGTGACATCCCAGAGAAATACGGAAACACGGAAGAATCTGTTAAGTGCTTCCTTATGCTTGTATACAACAATAACAGAAATAAGCATTTTTATACTTTTAGTTATATAAAGTTATATGCAAAATGGGGCTCATCTTCACATATAGAAAAGGATCTATACTCAAAATATTTGTTATTCTCAACCACTTTCTTTTTTAAAAAAAATTTTAATGTTTATTTATTTTTGGAGAAAGAGTACAAACAGGGGAGGGGCAGAGAGAGAGGGAGACGCAGAATCCGAACCAGGCTCCAGGCTCCAGGCTCCTAGCTGCCAGCACAGAGTCTGATGTGGGGCTTGAACCCACGAAGCATGAGATCATGACCTGAATCCCTTAATGGACTGAGCCACCCAGGCGCCCCTCAACCACTTTCTAATAAAGTCATCCTAGCAGGTTTGACTTACACAATCGTTCTAATGCTTCTCTCTCTCTTTTTGTTTATTTTTAATTAACTATTTAATTTTATACTTTAGTTAACATATAGTGCAATATTGGTTCAGGAGTAGAATTCAGTGATAGTGATTCATCACCTACATACAACACCCAGTGTTCACCACAAGTGGCCTCCTTAATGCTCATCGCCCATCTAGCCCATCCCCCACCCATCTTCCTCCATCAACCTTCAGTTTGTTCTCTATCATTAAGAGTAGTCTCTGGTGGTTTGTTTCCTTCTCTTCCTCCCCCCTTCCCATACGTTCATCTGATTTGTTTCTTAAATTCTACGTATGAGTGAAATCATATGGTATTTGTCTTTCTCTGATTGACTTATTTTGCTCAGCATAGTATACTCTAGCTCCATGCACATCGTTGCAATCTCTCTCTTTTTAAATTATTACTTTATGTCTTAGAGAAGTTTTAGGTTCACAGCAAAACGGGGGCAAAAGTCCAGAGAGTTTCTACAAACTGCTGCGTGTATATCTGCATAGCTTCTCTTATTACCAGAATTTCCCACCACAGTGACACATTTATTACAATTGATGAGCCTACAGTGACACATCTTAATCACCCAAAGTCCATAGTTTACATTAGAGTTCACTCTTAATGTTGTGAATTCTCTGGGTTTGGACCAATGTATAATGACACGTACTCACTATTAAAGTATCATACATAATTTTTTCACTGCTCTAGAAATCACCTGTGCTCAGCCTGTTCAACCCTCCCCATACCCCAGCAAGAAGTTTTGCCTTTTCCAGAATGTCATACAGTAGTTTAAGTCATATGGTGTGTAGACTTTTCAGATTGACTTCTTTCACTTAGTAGTATGCACTTAGTGTTTCTCCATGTCTTTTTATGGCATAATAGCTCATTTGTTTTTAGCAATGGATAATATTTCATTGTCTGGACATACCACAATTTATCTATTCACCCATCGATAGGCATCTTGGTTGCTTCCACGTTTTGACAATTATGAATAAAGCTGGTATAAACAGCTGTGCGCAGGTTTTGGTGTAAACATAAGTTTCCAACTCCTCTGGGTAAATAGCAAGGAGCACAATCACTGGATTGTATGGTGGGGGTATATTTAGCTTTGTAAGAAACTGCCAAGCTGTCTTCCACAGTGGTTGTACCATTTTGCATTTCTACCAGCGATGAATGAAAGTTCCTGTCGATCTGCATTCTCAGCAGTGTTTGGTGTTGTCCGTGCCATTTTAATAAGTGTGGAGTAGTACCTCGTTGTTTTAAGTTACATTTCCCTGAGGACTTACGATGTGGAGCATCTTTCCATACATTTGTTTGTCATCTGTCTGTCTTCTTCGGGGGAAGTCTTTTGCCCATTTTCAAATGGGATTTTTGTTTTGTTTTCTTTTCTTTCCTTTTTTTTTTTTTTTTTAGTTTTTATTTTTTAAATGTTTATTTTTGAGAAAGCAGTTTTTAAATTTAAGCAGTTTTAAATTCAATCAGTTACAAAGTCCAGCTTAATAGTTACTTCTTTCAGGGATCAACCTTTGGTGTTGTATCTAGAAAGTTATTCCCTTACCCAAGATTATCGATACTATCTTCTGGTAATTAGGTAGTTTTACATTTGACATTTGAGTTTGGGATCCATTTTGAGTTACTTTTTGTAAAAGGTCTATGTCTAGATTCATTTTGTTCCATGTGACTGTCCAGTTGTCCCACTTGTTGAAAAGATGATTTTTGCTCCATTATGTTGCTTTTGCCCCTTTGTCAAAGATCAGTTGACTGTATTTATGTGGCTTTATTTATAGGCTTCATATTCTGTTCCGTTGATCTGTTTGCCTCTTTCTTTTGCCAATAGTGTCTCTTTTTTTGTTGTTAAAAACACATTTTGGTTTGATACACCTCCTCCTAAAAAGGCAAACGATTTGTGAGTGATGAAATTTTAGTTGCTATGGAAAACTAAAGATCTATCAAAAAAACTGGAAGACAAAAATGTGTTTGGGGGACTATCTTTCATGTCTGTAAGGAATGTGATTTTATCAAGGGCTCCATAATCAATATTAATACAAATGAAACACAGCAGATTGATTTCCCTGACAATTCAGTCTGAGAATTATATAAATATTTCTATTTTTATCAGGAATCTGCTTAACATGTTGGGGAATACTAAAAGCTATAAGCATCAAGAGAATGAGAAGACAAGCCATAGACTGGGAGATAATATTTACAAAAGACACATCTGATAAAGGACTAGTATCCAAAACATACAAAGAGCTCTTAGAACTTAACAATAAGAAAATAAACCGCCTGAGTAGAAAAATAACAAAAGACCTGAACAGACATTCCTCACCAGAAAAGATATACAGATAACACACCAACATGTGAAAAGATGCTCAACATCATATGTCATCAAGGAATTGCAAATTAAAATGAGATACCACTCCATTCTGATCAGAATGACTAAAACGCCGAACGCTGACAACACCAAACGCTGGCAAAGATGTGGGGCAACAGGAATGCTCATTCCTTGCTGGTGAGAATGCAAAATGGTGCAGCCACTTTGGAAGACAGTTTGGCAGTTTCTTACAGAACTAAACACATGCTTCCCATGTAATCTAGCAATCGCCCTCTTTGGTATTTACCCAAAATTGTAGGAAACCAACGGCCACACCAAAACTGTGCATGGTTGTTTACGGCAGCTTTATTAAAAATTGTCAAGATTTAGAAGCAACCGAGGTGTCTTTCAGTAGGTAAAAGGATAAATAAACTGTGATGCATCTAGACAATGGAATATTGCTCAGTGCTAAAAAGAAATGAGCTATTAAGCCATGAAAAGATATGGAGGAAACTTCAATGCATATTCTTAAGTGAAAGAATTCAATCTGAAAAGGCTCCATACTATATGGTTCCAACTAAATGATGCTTTGGAAAAGACAAAGCTATAGACAGAGTAAAAAGATCCATGGGGACGGTAAAAATGCCAGCGGTACCAGGGGTTAGAGAGAAAGATGAATAGGCAGAGCACAGAAGACTTTTAGGACAAGGCGATTATGCTGTATGATAGTATAATGGTCGATACCTGTCATTATATATTTGTCCAAACTCAAAGAATGTACAACATCAAGAATGAACACTAATAATGTAAACTGTGTTGGTGACAACGGTATGTCAGTGTAGGTTCACAGACTATAAGAAACGTACCACTGTGGTATGGGATGTTGATAGTGGAGGAAATTGTAGACGCGTGGGGACAGGGGGTATGTGGGAACTCTGTACTTATCCCTCACTTTTGCTGTGTACCTAAAACTGCTCTAAAACAATAAAGTTTACTAATTAGAAAAAGAAAACAACTACTAAGCATAAATTTATTCTAAAATCTTCTTGAGAAAAAAAGAATATATATAGCAAGGGTGTAAATATGTCATAAATTCTATTCATAAGTAAAAACAACATTCTCTTTAGTGAGCTATATTTTGGCTGGCATTATACTGTAAACTTAGGATATTTAATTAATGCTAATTATAACAATATATTGAAAGGAATTTATAAGCGACAAATTATGTCTTATGTCTATATTTCCTCTTTCCCATTCTATTCCTTTTTTCTTCTTTCCTTCTTCTTCCACTTTCTCTTATCCTCATCCTTCTTTCATAATAAAGCTAAACTTTCAGTGTTTTAAAAATGGGAACATGCATGTTTGCATTTTCTAATAAGAAATGAACCCATCCAGGGGCACCTGGGTGGCTCAGTCAGTTGGGCGTCTGACTTTGGCTCAGGCCATAATCTCGCAGTTGGTGGGTTCGAGCCCCGCGTCGGGCTCTGTGCTGACAGCTCAGAGCCTGGAGCTTCCTTCAAATTCTGTGTCTCCTCCTCTCTCTGCCTCTCCCATGCTCATGCTCTGTCTTGCTCTGTCTCTCAATAATAAATAATAAAAACGTAAAAAAAAAAAAAAACAAAAAAAGAAATGAACCCATCCAAAATCTCAGGAGAAAGATCTTGTTGAAGACTTCTCAACCAGAAGTCCATGTAAATATGCATACTTTTCAGAAGGCTCATGCTTTGTGTTTTTTTTGTGTTCTTAAAATAAAATGACATGTTGGGAATTGGATACAAATAGCTCATCTAATGAGCAACTCTGTCCTCTCTTGAGTACCATGAGGATAATCAGGGAAGTGACCAATTATCTTGGATTAATGATATCCACTGTAAAAAAACGGGTAGTTTTTCAGTGCATATGTGCGCATGTTTGTTGGAAGAGGAGACTATATGTGACCTGACCCAACTTTTCTTATACTTATGAATCTATGCTTTAGACTTTTCAATAGTGTTTTATAAACTGTAAGTTTTGACGTATTAATGGGTCATAAAATCAACTGAGTAGATTGCAACCAGTGCTTTTTTTTTTAAAGATTGAATAGAAATTATCAGAATATATGGCCCTTAGGAAGGGTGAGTAATAAACCATGAAACTTTAGTTTCAGGGCTAGTTATTGAGTTAAGGTACACATTATATATATATATATATATATATATATATATATACACACACACACACATATATACACACATATATATATATGTATATATATATATGGCTTGCAAGTAACATAGATTGAGAACCCCTATTTTAGATCTCACTCATGCTGCCCTTTATCCACTAAGAATAAAAAGTAATAACAATGCCATTACCTTGAATGTACCCAGTTACTCTTTCCTCCTACGGACACCTGGTACTTCATGAATGATATGATATCCTGTCTAGTGATGGTAGTCTTGTAGGCAATGCAGAGAGCAGCTGCCACAGACTGCTGGGAAATGGAAACCCATGAAAGACTCATATGAGGGTGGTGAGTGAGCTTGACCAAAAAGCCTTTAAGTCACCCCACCTTCTCCTTAATTGCATGTAGCCCTTTTCACCACCTGTCCAAAGTATGTGCTCCATGTTTTAAATAAATCTGGTACAAGGGAGAAATAGCTAAACCCAGCTAGAAGTCATAAGGAAGCCTGGAGATTCAAGTGTACGTAAATATTCTGCTCCAGTAGTTCTCGGGTTTTATTTGTGAAACCTCTAAGGGTGATCATTAATGCCTAAGTGGGTGTTATCTTCGTGAAAGGTTAATTTAGCAAGAGAAGAGAAAGACAATTGTGTGACATTCATCAGGCACTGGATTAGAGTGTCCCACAGAGGCTCATCCTGCTCAGCAAAAACCGAGAGATGCTTCAGACAAAGACGATGTCCCCACCCACAATGATGACTGCTTCCCAACTGTTTCAGTAACTCACCACCCAGCATCAAGCTCTTCTGTGAATATTGGTGTTGACCCCCCAGATGAATGAATGGTTTGCTCCTTAAGAGTTCATGACTTATATTTCATGTGTAGCACTCCCTAATCGGCAAGCTCTGGCACATCTTTAAATAAGTTGCTGGTGGTCACTGGTGAAAGAACACCTTAGGATCAATAAACAATTGGGACTCCATGGTAAGTGCTGAACAGAAGAGAGGCAAAGCAAGGGAGTAGTGATACAACCAGCAGACATTCGTTTAGTGTTTGTTACATTCCAGCCACTTGACATGCTAAGAGGTCTGAGCACTTAATTCCACCCTGGCTAGGGGCAGGGGTGGGCGTGTTTCCCTGTACCACCAAGCCGTGCTTTGATGCCAGCTGGGTTTCTTACAATTCAACATTCAACTCAATTCAACATTCAACTCAATGCTGACACTATCTACCCAGATGTAGCATCAGATTCTAAAGGGTAAAGGCTCAGTCCCACAAAATTACCCTGCTCCCTCCCTGCTCGGACAGAAGTTGCGTGCCTAGGTTATCACCTGTGCTTCTGGTTGTACATTGGAGGTTCCAAAGACTCTCTCCTTGGGTTAAATTAGTTTGCTAGAGTGAATCACAGAACTCAGAGAAACATATTGCTCACTAGATTACTGGTTTACAGGATATACTCAAAAATAGCCTGATGGAAGAGACACATAGGGCAACATATGGGGAGGGCTCAGAGTTCCATGTCTTGTCCAGGCATGCCACTCTTCCCAAATCTCCAAGTGTTCAGCAACATGGAACCTCTCTGAACCTAGTCCTTTGGGTTTTTATGGAGGCTTCATTACATAGACATGGTTGATTAACTCACTGACCATTGGTGTTGATTCAACTTCTAGCCCCTCTCCCCCCTCTGAAGGTCTAATCACATGTTTGGCTCTCTGGCAACCAGCCCCCATCCTTAGGTAATGTAGGGGGCATTCCAAAGTCACTTGATCCTTTTCACCACTTGGGGAATTCCAAAGGTTTTAGAAACTCTTTAGAATGGGGATGAAGACCAAATATGTATTTCTTATTATAAATTACAATATCACACATGCATTGTCTCCACCCAACCCTTTCGAGTTGCAATCACCACACATGCAATGATCTCTACTTTACAGAGAAGAAAATTGAGACTCAGAGGAGTGAAGTAATTCACTCAAGGTCACCCACTGGCATAGCGGCTAAACTGAGATTCTGGGTGTGCCGTGCTCCAGAGCTGAGCAATTACCTCTTTGTGTAAATCAGGCCAGTGACCATGTTCTGTTTGCTGAGGCAGGTGGCATCAGGTCCTGCCAGGAGATCCACTGTTTATCAACATGTGATCTGGGGCAATGTGCTTCTCTTTTTGAGCCCTGGTCTCTTCTGCTAAAGGAAGATAATGATACCTCCGTCACTGATTTGTGAGACTTCATTTGAGCGAGGGAAGTGGCAGGAAGTATTGAGTCCGTGTCTGGCACACAGACAAGCCGGTAGGTTGGTTTCTCCCTAGAGCCAGTGTTTCTTAACCTGAAGTCTGTCAGTCGGTAGTTACAGACTGCAGACCGTGTCCAGGCTCATCCAGAGACTTGCTGGGTGGAGATGTATATTGCGTGATGCACTAGCTTATCCACTGGCAGCAGTAGACCCTTGGGGGTGGGCTGTGGACCCGATGCACCTCTCACTTTGCTGCTGAGGACTCCCAAGCCTGAGTGCACAGCTTATAGACACGGGCCCAACTCGGGGAAGCCCTCCTTTCACAGCTGCTATTTTCCTGCTGTGATCGTTCAATGTCCCCTTCCCTACATCTTCAGACAGCAAAGGAAGTGGGGACTTAGCTCTAATGCACTATGAGTAAAAAAACACCCCTCTGTTGCCTCCTGTCGACTGTATAGCAACACTCACCATCTGTTTTATGATGCTCCAGCCAGGTATGATTTCCTCTGTTCCGTGAATACCCCGGGTTCTCTCCTTCTAGCATTTACGCCTTGGTCTTCCTTCCCTAAGAAGCTCTTTTCTTTTCCTGGCTTTTTACATTCTTGGCTCTTCTCATCCTATAGATCCCACTGGGACATCTTCCTGACAGCTTCTTCTATGGGGGCAGGGTCTCTCAAGTGTTACTCCCTGGGAACTCCCTTTTTTATCTCTTTATTTACTTCTTTAAAAGTAAAATATTTATTGATTCAGTTTTGAGAGGGTGGGGAAGGGGCAGAGAGAGAGGGAGAGAGAGAAAATCCCAAACAGGTTCCGCCCTGTTGGCACAGAGACAGAACCCGATGCAGGGCTCAGACTCACAAACCACGAAATCATGACCTGAGCCAAAAACAAGAGTAGGACGCTTAACTGACTGAGCCACCCAGGTGCTCCTTTCTTTCTTTACTTTTAATAATATTTGAAGTTGTAACATAGACCCTATGAGGCTATTTTGGTTTTGTTTGCATGTTTGTTTGGTTTTTTTGTTTTCTGTTTTGCTCACAGTCTCTAGTGCTGAGGACAGAATTTGATAGTTGGTATTTGTTGAGTGAGTAAATGAATGCATACATTGGGTCACTAGACATTACTTATCTTCTTTTGTTGGAGTGTAAGCTCCTTAAAAGCAGGACCTCATGTGTCCAGTTTGCCGCTGACCCCCAGGGTCTAAAAAAGTACCTAGCATGACACAGGGACATAATAAATAGTTCTAACAAATCAACTAAACTCGAGCTCTACACCTACCAGGCCCGATGCTCACATTACCAGGGTCCAGGGAGGAAGTAGAAATGAACACCTATATACCATATTGAGTAATTAAGTTAATATATTAAATAAAATGCATTCTGTTCTCCTACCTTGATAGATAATCTTTTGTAATAACCTAGGGAAACAGAGTTTTGGATTCTAAGACTCCCTAGAGTCCATAAATTGCATGCTGAAATGCAAATCTGCAGCACAGGCAGATTTGGCCCTGGCTGGCCGTCCATGCAGATGGCTCACGCTCTCCTCCTCCCGCCCTCTGGTCCATCTCACACTTTGAGGATATTAAATAAGCACATGTTTGGACACTTCCGGCCATATATTCAAATTGTCTGTGTCTCTCTTGCCAACAGTTACCCCCTGGTTGGCCCTCAGGCCTGAAGGTCTACCCACGGAAGGAGGGACCCCAGAAAGAAGCCTTGTACAGGCCTTGCAAGTAGACTTGGGGCAGCATTTGAGCGGCAAACTCCAGGATACTGGAGCACGGCTCGGTGGGGGTAGGGGTGGCTCCAGGCTCTGAGCGGGCACGATAGTGCACTCTCTATGCTAGGCCGATGGGGCAGAGCTGGAAGAGGGCAGAACAAGACCATCCGGAGTTCATGGCCTTGATCCCCAGGCAGGAGTGGATGTGAAGACAGGGAATGAGCTGATCCGAATGTAAGCAGGCACAGACAATGGAAGGGCAGGAAGAAAGAGAAGAGTTATCTGGAACAGGTGTATGGATCACTTGGGGGCCGTGCCAGTCTCCCTGGATGGTGTGATCCCTGCCTCCTGCTGGAAGACACTTGGGAGGGAAGCTCATGCTTGGAAGCAGACAGAGGCAGGATGGCATGGTTGGGCCCAGAGCACAGTTCCACTGATGCCCTCCAAATCAAACCAAATAGGTTAATCCTGCTGGTGAATCTGCTTTATTTCTCAGTAAAATAAAACTGACGTGAACAAGTGTTTTCGCAATGGCGTTCAGCGAAAACTTGAGTGGGAAAAGCCCACGTCCAGAATAACCTGGGCTATTAAATGTAACACCGAGAAGAAATGCCCTTAAATGAACTCATGGAGGCGCATATGACCTTTGAGCTTATTCAGGACACTTTGTCAGACAGCTGAATTCCATGAAGGAGTTTCCGTCTTTGAGCGCCTTCCCAGCGCAAACACATGTTGAGCCCTGGGGCCCCAAAGACTCACAGTTTAGGAGCCCAGCCCTTGAGGAACGTGCCGATTTTGAGATGATCAAAATGAAGGTGTGTTGCATGCTTTTTTAGACACATGCTCGCAGCCTGTGCTATTTATTAATTATTTTATAAGTAAAATCTTGAAAACATTTTCCTTGGCCCCCTAAAAGCTTTTCAGTGAAAATGAACAGGTGGGAGATTTCATTAAAAGAAATAATTGTACTCTTTAAATCAAAATTCTACCAATGCAAATATTGAGCCTCTTTCGTTTTCATTAATTTGACTGAAAGGGTCTTAAAAAATGCATTACGGTTCCACAGTGCTTCACTCTAATTGTAATTTATGTTTCTTTTCTCTTCTCACCTTTATCGTTCAGGCTCTCTTTTTCACTCTTTATTTCCATTTTACCTCTGAGCAGTGTACATATCATCACCTTTCTCAGTAACAGGGGTTGCGATAGTCAATAATTATGTGATTTTAAAAAATGATAAGTTCTTGTAATTGCTTTGGCTAATAAAATGACATAGAGCTGATAAGCCTGAGACAGGCTGCTTAATTGCCTTTGCTAAAGATAGAGCTGGCTGGCATTGCTTATAGTCTTTTAGCTTTGAGGAGGCAATCCAAGTGTTGGAGAAAATGACTCCGAAATCTTGAGGAAAAATGGCTCTTAGGTTGTCTTCTTGTTGGTAGGAGAAAGATATAAGAGTGTCTTAAATACAACTCTGTTGAATAATCCCATAGTTTCATAAAAATCGTTCTTTTCTAAAAGGTAGTAAAATAGAGCCACAGAAGAAAAAGGTAAATCATGGGGTGCCTGGGCGGCTCAGTTGGTTGGGCGTCCAACTTTGGCTGAGGTCGTGATCTCCCCGTTCATGGGTTCGAGCCCCATGTCTGGCTCTGGGCTGACAGCTCAGAGCCTGGAGCCTGCTTGGGATTCTGTGTCTCCCTCTCTCTCTGACCCTCTCCCGCTCACACTCTGTCTCTCTCTCTCTCTCTCTCTCAAAAATAAACAAACATTAAAAAAATTAAAAAGAGATAAATCAGATATGATGAAAAATTTAAAAAAAATTAAGAACACACCATCCAGAAAGTGAAAAGGCAACCCACAGAATGGGAGAAAATGCTGGTGAAGCATATAACTGGTAAGGGACTTGTACCTAGAATCCATAAATGAGTCTTTAACTCGACAATAAAAAGACAACTAGTCACATTTTAAAACAGGCACAGGAGACAGGCATTTCTCCAAATGGAGGAATAAATATTTCTCCAAAGCAGATGTGCAAGTGGACTGTTAGTGCTTGAAAAGATACTCGGAATCCGTAGCCACCAGGGAAACACAAATCAGAACCACAATGAGATACCAGTTCACACCCACCGGGAGAGCTGGAATCCAAAGGACAGACAGTAACAGGAGTTGATGAGGATGTGGGAAGATCAGTCTATGCTTACACACAGCTGAAGACAATGAAAACGGGGCAGCTGCTTTGGGAAACAGCTGGGCAGTTCCTCAGTGATTAAATACAGGATTTAAGGTGTCCAGGTATATTGCCAAGAGAAATGCAGATGTATGTTCCCTCAACTTGTACACGAATGTTCATACCAGCATCGTTCATAATAGCCAAAAAAGTGGAAACCACGCTGATGTCGATCAATGGATGAATGGAGAAACAAAATGTCGTTTACTTTTGCAAGGGAACATTGCCTGATGTTAGAAAGGAATGGAGTACGGATACATGTGTCAACACGGATGGGCTTCGAAAACATTATGCTAAGAGAAAGAAGCTAGTCACAGACGGTCACGTATTGTATGATTCTGATTATATGAAATGTCCAGAATAGGTAGTAAAGATTAGTGTTTGTCTAGGGCTGAGGTGGTTGGGAAGAAATTAACAGTGACTAGTCATGGGTAATGGGTTTCTTTTTGGAGTATGAAAATGTTCTAGAATTAGATAATGGTGATGAGATACACAACTCAGTGAAAATACAAAAAAAAAAAACGTTAAATGCATGAAGTTTTGTAAATGAAATGGACTAATTGTATGGTATGTAGAGTATATCTCAAAAAGCTATAAGGGGCACCTGGGTGGCTTACTCATTGGAGCTGGCTTCTATTGATTTCCATTCAGGTCATGATCCCAGGGTCCTGGGATTGAGCCCTGTGTCCAGCTCTGAGCTGAACATGGAACCTGCTTGAGATTCTCTCTCTCTCCCTCTGTCCCTCTTCCCTGCTTGCTCTCTTTCTCTCTCTCTCTCTCTCTCTCTCTCTCTCTCTCTCAAAGAAAAAAAATGTTATAAAATAAGATAATGATTGTCTCTTAAAATTTGGTTAACTTTTATTTTTGTGTTTCAGAGCCTCCTTGGAGCTTTCTAAGGTAACAAATGCTCTTTTAACAAGCTAGCTTGAAAGAGATAGTTTTACTATTTCTACTATATTATACATGTATAATTTCATCCTTTGCTTTTCTCCTCAATAGTAAAATTTAACCAAATCCATTTTATGATAAGCTGTCTAGAGCAACCATAATTTTAAGGGGATGCCTTTTTTAGTTTTTTAATGCTACCTGAGTATTTAATGGGAGTACTTAATCCGTTTGGTTCTTAGGAGTTCTAGGAAGAATTTAAATTTGAATCTACCCAAATTCTCCCATGTGCTTTGTCCCTCCCCTGTCCAAGCTCCCTGTATTTGTTTCCCGTTCAGATTAGCCCCCTAAAAGGCCTCCCCCCATCCTGGCCTCAGTCCTGTCTACCCTTCACACTGAAGCTAGACATTTCTGAAAATGCAAATAGAATCAGGTCGCTCCCCAGTCATAAAACTCTTCAATGCCTCTCGGCTGTTCTCAAGCTAAAGATGAGATCGTGGTCCAGCAGGCTGTGCAGGGTGTGGCCTTGCCTACCTTTGCCAGACCATCGCCCACTCTCCTCGCCCACTCCAGCCAGGAGCCTCCCTGTTCCCAGGAAACACACACTTGTGCCCCGGAGGCCCTGTCGCTTGTGGCTCCTACCCCCGCACCTCCGGGCTGCTGGCTGTCTCCCACCGTGTGTCAGATCTCAGCACTGTCTATGTTTGGCTTCCTTATCTTAATTTACAAGTGCACATTCATTACTGAAGGGAAAGCAGGTGTTACGAGTCAGGTGTTGGACTCCAACCATCGCATCGCACTATCCGCCAAGTACATCACGGGACTTCCAGCACAGTAGAAGACTACAGGGAAGGCCATGACTGGCTCGGTGTCGGGGGGAAGGGAAGGTCTCCCTCAATGGGGATGACATTCTGACAGGGTTCAGGAGGGTAGGTTTAGCCAGCAACGTCTGGCGTTGGGCGATCATATGCCAAGACACAAAGGCACAAAAATCTTGTGTTTAGGGAAAAGCAGGACTTCAGTGTGGCTGCCACATGGATGCTGAGACAAGTGGCGAGTGCTGGGTGAGACAGGAAACAGGGCAGGGATGCCTCTGGAAGGTCAGGCTGGTCCCATGTTGCAAACAGCCGTGGGGGCAATGGAAAGTCCCTGAGGATTTCTAACGGGAAAATGGTTTCAGTAGGCTTTTGTGCTAGGAGGATGACCTTGGGAGAAGGGTAAAGGACAGGACAAAGGAAAGAGCCCTAAAGCAGGGAGACTGATCCAACAGGAGAACAGTCCAGAAGCAGGTGGCCGTGTTCTGAGGCCCCAGAGCGGCTTACTGGGAGGCCAGGCAGTCAGGGCTCGGCAATCCAACAGCCAAGTGATTCCAGCTTCAGAGAGCAAGCCAGACCTCTGGGCAGGTATCCAAGTGCCTTTTAGTCATCCTATGAATAAAAGAAGGGAAAATGTCTCCTGTTCTTGTTAGGTTTTGAGAAATGTCTATCTTACTTCTAAAGAGGGTTCTACTTGCAGACAAGGGTTAAATTCTGATTCGATTCCCCTCGTCATCTTATCTCTTTCCAAGAACACTATAAACAAAGTGACAGAATTAATCAGTATTAAAACTATCCAGATGTTCTTTCATAGCATCCTTGTTGGTCATTAAAATAATGACTTAAAAAACACAAATGTGTATATAGATATATTCATATATGTATATAATTAGTTCAAAAGAGTCCAAACCACAAGGTGAAGCATGAAATATTTTCTCTGCCCCTAATAATTGCCTCTGCCAGGTTTTGTAAAATCCACCCTTTCTCACTGGGTAGAAGGTACCTCTAAGTTCAAATTAGTATGATTCGATACGTCTAATCCTATTCAGTTATTAAAAGTCTGTTCTCAGGTATTAAAACTTACTTCTAGTCAACCTACAACACTTTCCCCTGCTTTAGCAGCAAAGGCCAGCTTTGTGGTTACAGTAGCCAGCCTGGGAGTGAAGATGGTGAGTGGTCTCTTGCTTCTTGCCCCCCCGCCCCTTCTTTTTCTTCTCTGGTGTTGGGGAGGAGAGAAGGGAAGGGGATGGTGATCGCCGCTAATGTGACTCATGCTTATGAGTCCATAGGCTCATGGTGGATTGGTGCAGGTCCTGAGAGATTCATGGAAGAGAAACTCAGCTTCTAGCAGTTTCTCTGGGTTTTGGTGGTTGCTCGTCAAGCTCAGCCTATCTTTCCTCTGAAGACTGTGTTGGCCGCCCTCTCTGCTTCACTCGATTCTTTGGCCCAGGTTGTGGTGGTTCTCATCAAGGGGACCCCATTTGTCCAGTTCTGGAGATTAGAGCTGTCACCTGTGAATTGGGGTTTGACAAACTGATCCCAGATCCCTCGTACGCCAACACCATCTTGCCCCGTGCTCTTCCCCTCTCTTCCATAGTACCAGGACTGGAGATCTAAGCCTGGTGTTGAGTAAATGTCCAATCAAGTAGAAAAATGCTAAGTCCTCTTCTTGCAGATACACGTGAGAATTAGTAATGATGTTTGTGGGTACTCCCTTCCCTGGCACTGGGGAAGGAAGTATCCTCACCCACTTGAGGGGGAAAGGAAGTCTTGCTTCATGAATTGCTGTCTTTTGCCAGATTTGTGGGATTTGTCTGCTAGCTTTCATGGTAAAACTGTCAGCTGGGTCAGCATCCCTCACTCCATGGCAGGTGGGAATCTCAAGCAGAGATGGGGGCCTCCTTTGAACTAGATTCTGCAGACTTTACTAACTTTATTTATAGTGGGTAGCCTTTCTGCTGCAGTCCTCCTATGTTCAGTGACCTCAAGGGAGCAGACAGAGGTCCCGATCAGCGTCTCACCCTCTATGTAAGTCTCCCCACTCTCACCTCTTTCTTTAGAGACGCCATTTCTCATAACTGATGGTAATCTCTCCAAATTGCTCTTTTGAGCATGTAGATTCCTGTATCTTCAGGGACTAGAGCAGAGGTCTCATTTTGTCTGTTCCATCTGCTTACCCGTCCTTCCTTTTGTATTTTCAACTGCCATTTTTTCCTAGAGTTTGTAAGTATGCTCAACTCACGTTCAGCTTAAAAAGGAGACAAAAGAGGGGCACTTGGGAGGCTTAGTCAGTTAAGCCTCCGACTCTTGATTTCTGGTCAGGTCATGATCTCATGGTTTGTGAGGTCTAGCCCTACATCAGGCTCTGTGCTGACAGCATGGAGTCTGCTTGGGATTCTCTCTCTCTTCCGCTTGCCCTCTGGCCCACCCCCACTCTCTCTCTCGCAAATAAGCAAATAAGTAAATCAATAATAATTAAAAACGAAGACAAAAGGAAAAAGCCCCTTTCTGGACCCCACATCACCCAGTACTGGCTTCATTATTTCCTTTCTTCCCTCACACAGCAAGGTTCCTAGAAAGGGTAGATTATACTTTCTTCCCATTTGCCTGCCATTTACTCTTCCATGCATTTTCCCAGTTATGCCAGAAATCTATTTTCACTGATAAATTTTGGTAAATACAAAAGAGCATTAAAAAGAAAATGAAAATTCCCCAGCATCCTATCACCACAGATAATCACGTTTACTGTTGTGAGATGTTTCCTCTTCGTCCTTGTGCAGCCATCATCCAAGAGCCACCCTCTTCAGGAAGTCTTCCTCTTTAATCACTCCTTCTGTGTGGATTTCACCTGCACACGTACTGGAACCATATAGGCCCCTCTCCATATCTCCTAGTAGTTTGTAAACTTGTTGAGGGGAGAAACAGTGTTTACCTCATCTCTGTATCTCCAGCATTTAACCCAATATCTGAGACACAATAAATGCCTCGATTTTCAAGATGTCTAGGATATGACTATGTACAAAACAAATTCAAAACGTTGTTTGTTCCGATGTGCCAAGGCAGGAAGGGTAAATAGCATCATCTTGAGGGCCAATCCTGATCCATTTGTGATGACTTTCTGTGCCAGTTGTGTTGACAACCATTTGTGCCAGTCCCCGAAAGAGATCAGCAGTCCCTAGGCCCAGGAGAGGGAGATCCCAAATGGTATCAGAGTGTATCTAAAACTGTTGTTAAAGATAGGCAATTTTATCAATTTTGAGTGAATACCGTCACTGTAGATAGGCCACGTGCAGTCCAGTTGAGGACCTACTTCAATAATTAGACGAGCTCCTGGCATTTAGCATCTAAGCAGTGTTGGTCTCTGCATAGATGGTGACTGGAACGTATAGTGGTGTTTGTGTGTTTTCCAGTCCTGAAGCACTCCCTTGGGAACCCTATGTCTGCTATCAATTCACAGATACTTCTTTTGCACACAGTGAAAAGGTCAGTGCTAGCCCAGCTCCCGCTTGAACTACGGCAAGCTCTAAATGGATGAATCAGAATTAATGAGGTTTGTTGTAATGCCACTCGTTTGCAGAGTTTTGTGTCCTTGTATTTGTTGAGCAGCTGTCTCTGTGCTTGGTGTTGATTTTTTTCTGTGAACGCCTTTGTTAGTGTTGCCTGTTTTGGAATGAAAACTGTGAGGGGTCGCAGACATCATCAGTTTCGCTTCATCAAGAGTGGAGATTAAACATGTGGGCTCTGGAGTGACGTTACCGGACGTGAAACTCTGCTCCACTGCTTTACCACTTTGGGCAAGTCTTTTGGCCTGAGCGTCTTCGTCTGTGAAAAAGGGTTAAAAAGGATGATTAAACAAGATCAGATATATAAGGTGCTTTGTGTTTTCTTTTTTAAAAATCACAGTGCTTAGCACGTGGTAAACGTTAGCTGTATTTGCAGTGGTAGCATTGGCCCCACGCATTAGAATAATGTGCACGTAAGCACTTGATAAGCGTAACATGATATTACGCAATACCAGTACAATAACAGTTCTTAACCAGGGTTGTTTTTACTGCCAGGGGACATTTGGTAATATGGGGAAGTTTTGGTTGTCATAAGTGGGGAGGAGGTACTTCTGCATCTTTTGGGTAGAGGCCAGGGATGCCGTTAAACATCCTACAGTGGTACAGGATGGCCCCCAACCACACAGAATTATCCTGCCCCAGATGTCAACGGCGCCAAGGTCAAGAAACTCTGTGGTAAAGGTGTGAGTTCACTTACAGGAGGCACTATAACAATCCTGAAATACACAAAGAACAACGAAAACGAAGGTGTCTCATTTTTCTCGACTAATATAAAAAGCGAACAGAGTTTTACTTCCTTTTTGTAGCTATTTCTTGCTAGTAGGTGATACTTGACGTATTGTTCCAATGGCTCAGAACAGTGTTGTCCAATGGCTTTATAAGTATGAAATGTGCTTCTTAGCTATTTTGCTGAACTCACCCACATGGAGTAAAATTTTAAAAGTAAATTATTGGGCGTGGAAGGTCTATCTGACTTTGTGTTATTTATATTTGTTATGATTTTTTTTTTTTTTGATAATTACCAAATTGCCCACTTCCAGTGGAACCAAAGAAGAGAAGTCGTTTATTTGCGTGTTCTTTTCCTTGACCAGGGCCAGGTCACAGAAAAAAAGAGGATTGTGATTCACTTCTCTTCTAAAGAGAAGTGTGATCCAAAGACTCTCTGCTCAGAATCACCGAACATTCCAGTGCCACGAGAATCCCCGTGTTGCACCCAAGATGTGCCGAGTCAGCATCTTTGGAGGGTAGGGCCAGGGAATCTGTATTTTCCAAAAGATTCCAAGTGGCTCAAAGCATCCTCATGTTTGAGAAGCTCTGGAATACAATACAAGAGGTGTGAAAGAGCTGCGGTCCTGTGGTCTTAGTTTTTGTGTCAGACAGTCTGCGAACCTGGGGTAGAACGTACAGATCCCTAGAGGCAGATCCCTAGAGGTCGCTAGTTTAGCATTTTCTTTTACTTTTGCCTGGAAAAGGCCTTTAAACTATTCTGCACCTGAAGATATTCATTCCATTTTCAATAAAGGAACCTGCTGTTTGAGTCCTTGGTGAAGCTGTTAGAAGAGAAAAGCTGTGGACAAAGACAAGCTGCTTCTATATTTAGAATGTTCCGTGGGGCCAAGTCTGTGACGAATTCATTCTTGTTCCTCTTAGAACTGCCTGGTTTGTAAAGCAGAGAATAGTTTACTATATTCTAGCCCTTCAAGCCGGGTAAAACTTAGGGTGATTTACGTGTCCCTTAGGAAGGATGAGAAATGTATAGGCCCATTTCTCTTCCTTCTTCATACATCCATTCTTAAGTTAAAATAACATCACACCTCTGGTTCTTATTTTATGAGTTGGTACACCTTTCCAAGTGCCAGTGTAAAGTCTACTGATGCCAATTGCTAATAGAAATTAGATGTTTTGAGGGTAGAGTGGGAGGGGGGAGCACATTAATTCAAACCTAATTTGCATTCCCTTGCCCAGCTTGAATTGGGACCAATTTGCAAACTGAATTATCTCTCTCGCCTTGATAGAGTTTATAATAATGCTGAAAGTTTCTTAAGTCATGGCAGTGCCTTTTTAATAAAGACACATTCACAGCTGCAGTCTTGGTGCCTTGTAACATATTGCTAATAATTGGGCTAATAAGATCTTAAAGTTAATTAAAAGGAAGGAAAAACCCATAAAGTCTGATGCAGCTCAAACTGGTTGGTGTGTGATAGGCTGACCAAGCAAAACTGCAAAGAGAGAAAAAGAATAAAACTTGTTCACTAGTCATTTGCCAATGATCGTCCTTTTTTTGTTGTTGTTGTTAAAAGTTACCACTTTCGCAGTTCTCTTAAAACAACAGATGACCATTTAACAGAATTATTCAGTGCCTATTATCTTGTTTCTTTCTATAGAATTTCACCAAGGGGACACGTAGGTAACTTACCACTTTGTAAAACTGATGTTCCGTGAGAGTCTGGGTCATGTGCCACTTCACTTCATAGGTCAGAGGGAACTTGAATGATCCAGCCTAGCTTTTATGGTCTAGTGCTCACAGGACCCCTTCATAAAAGGATTCCAGGACGAACATGGTGACCAGTAATATGGTTTCTGTCTGATTTTCCAAAGGCCCTTCAAGCTTCTCCATTACAAGCCTGCCCTCTTGCACTCCCTGTGTGTCCTTTTTCAAAGTCTGCAGCTTTGCCCAGAGTGATAATCCTGGTTCCCCTGTGCTAAGGTGCTGGTGTTCCATAACATAAGGAGGGGTAGAATCCTTGCAATGTATGCTGATTTCAGTATGGAATCCAGGCGTAGCATGACAGAAGGGACAGATACAAACTATGGTACCATCTATCCATTTGTAGATGGTAAGGTTCTGGGGTCCCTGCCTGGTTTGTGAGCTGACTTGAATGCCTATGAGTCTTCAAGTCCCTCAGAATATTATCCTCTGGCCCAGTAGAACCCCAGTATATGACTTACAGTTCTGAAGTTTTGTTTTGTTTCTTCTTTTTTGGAGGCTCTAGATAATTCTGCTAGCACTGTACCCAGCTTATCTTCCTGTAAGTCACACGGGACTCTCTTCTGATCATTCCTAGTTTTGATATCCTTCTTTAGTGACTGACTTCATCAAAAGAAGCATGTACGTGACATTCCAATATGAGCTTAAATTAAATTTAGGTCATCGACATTTTGAAATCCTACGTCACTCCCCGCCCCCGCCCCCACCTCCCCATCCTGTGACTGTGAAATTGTTAGTGGGTCAATAATAGGTAAATAGGCATTTGTACAATAATCCATATCTACTTCTCACTTATTGTGTACCTATCCTATTTTCTAGCCTCAGATTCAAATCTGAGCAGCTTTTGGTGACATACCGGTTCTGGCAGAGGTAGCCAGGTGTCCCTCAATGTCCATTCTCCCATTCTGTAGAAATGATATAACCTCTACCTTGGAGCTTGGCCTCTGCTGTTTCCCTTCCAGCTAAGGACTGCCAGGGGACTAAATTCCAGTCAATGATGTGTATACTGAAACAGGTTGTTGAAGTTCTGGAAAGTGCCCTTACAGGGAGGCAACGTTTCTTTCTCCTCTGATTTTGTCCATTCTGCCAGATGGAAGGTGGATATGATAGCTGGAGCTATGGCAACCATCTTACACAGAGGTGATCTAGGGAATGGAACCACGGACTGAGGGGCAACAAGAGAGAAGGAAACTGGATCCCTGGTGCTACCGAATGCCAAAGCCGCCTTGGGCCACCCACCCAGTGCCAACTTTCGTGAGAGAAAGATACAAATATTATCTGGTTTATTTTGGCTTTTCTGTTATTGCCGGTCAAAATGAATACTAAGTAATTCATTAGTGTTCTTCAGTTCTCAAAAAATTCCTTTACTAATCTGCTTCTTTATGTTTGGAATTCATTCAAAAAGGCCTAAGGCCCATCATCTCAGAGTTAAAAAAAAATTGAACATGGGACCCTGAGGTGTTATAAACATTGACTTAAATATTCATTAAAGGGTGGGGGGCACGTGGGTGGCTCAGTCGGTTGAGCGTCTGAGCATACTTTGGCTCTGGTCATGATCTCATGGTTCGTGAGTTCAAGCCCTGCATTGGGCTCTGTGCTGAAAGCTCGGAGTCTGGACCCTGCTTCGGATTCTGTGTCTCCCTATCTCTCTCTGCCTCTCCCTTCCTCTCAAAAATAAACATTAAAAAATTTTTAAAAATATTCATTAAAGGGTGATTTACTAACACATGATTTGTCTTAGAGACCATGATCCATATAGGGCCTCTCATATTGAAATCTTCCTTCTGAAGCCTGAGGCTGGGAGGAAAATGGGTCATAAACTTGTCTAGTCCTGGCTCTTTTTTATGGGTACTATATTGGTCTCTTCACATGAAGGAGGGGGAAGACGAGAACAAAAGTGTTGAAATCCTTTTCAATTTTCGTTGAAGTATGCTATAGCATAAGAGTATGCTCTTGACCAACAGTTTCTAGATAGTTATTAAGTATCTCTGTTATTCAAGAGTCCATGCCAGGTTGTGTACAGGGCAATAAGACAGGGGACCTGTTTCTAAGAAGTGAAAATCTAGTCAGGGAATGTCTTAGCTTAGGTTCTCCAAAAAGCAGATCCTCAGATAAGGATTTAGATACTAGTAGTTTGTTTGTGAGGGGATCCCAGGAAACATGAGGAGGAAAGGAAGGGTGGTCACCAAACAGATTTATCCCTAGGGCACCATCATGTTAAGAATCTTCTGAGGAACTATGTAGAACATGCCTCAGGATCCTCCCACCAAGAGGGAAGAAGCTGGGGTATTGACTCACCAACTCTCATCCTTCACTGATTGAGGGCTGCCCCTGAGGGTTTTAACTCATTGGCATTTCTGGCCCATTTTGTCCGTGGGCTCGGAACACAGCTGGGGGCAGGCAGGGATTCAGGTTCTGGGCATCAGAAACCGTTAGCATATATGAGAACTCTTCATCAAGCTAAAAGTGACCTCTAGGGTTGTTCAAGGAGCTCTGAGTAAGGCTCCAGCAGCATCTGAAGAAGTCTATCTGTTGCATTGTTTGGGAAACACATTTAGCCTGCTGTGTCCCATCATGAAGAGACAGCTGCTGATATAAGGCTATATAATAAATGCTTGATAGTATAATCTTAGAATAGCTAAGAAAGGACAAATCACTTTAGGGTTATAATGCTGAAGGAGGGGGTTATGTATCAAATGAAAGTCGCTTTAGCTTAAGGCTAGTTAAGATTGAAATAAGAGGAGGGAAGAGGGGGAAATGGATACCAGGAGTGAAGTATATTATGGGCTAGGGCTAGGATGTAAAAATGCGAAAGGTACAATGTGGGAGTTGGTGGCTGAAATCAAAGGCCTAGAGTGGGAGGTAAAGTTGGGAAAGTATTAAGGAATGTTTTTTTTCAGGGACCTTATAGTTAGGACTAAGTGTTCTGGCTTGACTTCCTGCCAAGATATTCTTTTCTATTTTAATGGGACTAAATTTATATATAATTAAAAATTTTAGTCCCAATTTAATGGAAAATATTATATGCTCTTACAGGGGCAATTTTAAAGCAACTGTTCTCAACCTTTTTTTTTTTTTTTCCTATCGTGGTAGACATAAAAAAATGATGTTAGCCTACAGCACATACATTAGAGAGGATATTTCTAATTTCTTCTGTATGTTAACTCCACCCTTTTACCTCCAGTTCAAAGGCCTCTAGGGATGCAAGTACATAACAATACAAGCGTCAGCAAAAATGGAACAACCAAATTCATTAAAAACAAATAATTAGCAAATGTTAGAATAACAAGGTTATTTATGACACATTTCAACACTGGTTGGGATATAACAGTGTTTCTTTTCCTTTTTTTCTAAATGGTTATTTTAGAGAGAGAGAGAGAGAGAGCACGTGCAAGTGGGAGAGGGTCAGAGAGAAAGGGAGACGCAAAATCTGAAGCAGGCTCCAGGCTCTGAGCTGTCAGCACAGAGCCCAAAGTCAGATCATGACCTGACCCACCCAGTTGCCCTGATATAATGGTGTTTCTAACTCAATGGTGAACACCTAATGCTTTAAAGTCAAGGTTGCAAATGGGTGACCCACTGGCAGAAGCCCCAGGCAGACCTTTCGTGATTATCCCATAGTGTTGGCCTCAAAGGGATGGGGAGGGGGCCCTCCTTTAACACTAAGGCGATGACAGCAAGCTCACTCCAGAAAACCAGGAGTCAAAAGGACAGTGAAGACCCAGGGAATTTTGTCACCTGTGCTTCAAATATCCTCACAGTCCAATGTTCCCACTTGGAACCGCACTGGAGCAAGGAACACAGTGGCCTGTCTGGATGGGGCTTGTACCCTCCAGTTTATCCCTCTGGCCTCCTCCATCTCTTGCTTTGCCTGAATAGTCTGTAGGCATTTGAGTGTGAAATGTCACCTTTGGAGCATAAAAGGAACACCAGGTTTCTATAGGTTCCAAAGCCAGTTAGTACTTGGCCTTGGAGTCTGAGAGCTCATGTTCTCCCTTCACTCTTAGGCAATTGCTAGGTAGTCTCAATCAGGGTATCTCTAACGATCGATCGTAGCCTTTGTACCTTAGTGGAGACTATTTTCTATTTGTATAATCCTATCAAATGTATTTTCTATCTCTTATATTTGTAGCTGGAACCAACTTGTTCCCCTCTACAAGGATATAATGAGGATCTCCAGGGCCCCATCAATTTGTGAATCCTAGCTGAGGTCACCGGAATGATTTGTTAAGATAGGATCAGTTTTGTTGATTGATTAACAGCTGGATCAATAGCTTCCATCCATGCAACACACGGCTACGCTCTGTAAAACTTCTGTTGACCCGACTCAGTCTTAGGTGCGGAGGATACAGCAATAACCTCCACAGAATTACTTGTCCTTAGTGAGCTTCTAGTTGAAGAAGTACCCTCCATCACAAAAAAAACAGAGGGAGGCAAACCATAAGAGACTCTGAAATACACAGAACAAACTGAGGGTTGCTAGAAGGGTGTTGGGTGGGGCGATGGGCTAAACGGGCGATGACCATTAAGGATGGCACCTGTTGGGATGAGCACTGGGTGTTGTGTGTAAGTGATGAATTATTAAATTCTACTCCTGAAATCACCACTGCACGGTATGTTAACTAACTTGGGTTTAGATAAAAATTAAAAAGAATTAGCCTTGAAAAGAGAAAACCAAAGAAGAATCATTCATCACAGACAAGTGGATATTTAAGGTATCAAATGGTGAAGGTACTAGGAAGAAGAAAAAAGGGGGGAAGAGGAAGATGGGAGGTGCGTTGTTGTGTAGAGAATGAAGCAAGGCCTTTCTGATGGGGTGATATCCTATAACCTTGAAGGGTCCTAGGACAAAGGTATGCAGAGATTTGAAAGAAAAGTATCTCAGGCATGAGAACTGTAAATTCTGAATTGGGGGTGTGCTTGGCTTTTTTTTTTTTTTTTTTTTAATTAGCAAGGAGGCCAGCATGGGTGGGTCTTGGTGAAAAGTTAATAGGAGACCAGATAGGAAAAGATGTTGGGGGTCAGGGTATGAAGCATTTGCAGGCAAGGATAGGGACTTTGGGTTGTATTCTGAATGATTGGTTTGACCAGAGAAGAGTCATGATTTGAATTATTATTCAAATGGATTCCTCAGGCTGCCGTGGGGGGAAACGGTCTGTAGGAGGGTGACGGTGAGAGCGGACATAGGGAGACAGTTGCAATATGGCAGCTTGGGGGCGAGTGCAAGTGGGAAGTTTCCAGATAGCGGTAGAACTGAGAGGTTTGATTCGAGGTGTGACATGAAAATAAGCCTCAAGAAGAACTTCAAGTTTTTGGCTGAGCATCTGCACAGTAGACTCTGGGGCAGGGAATACTGCAGGAGCAGTAGTTTGGGGCAAGTGTAGCTGTGAATCAGGTTCTTTTCTCCTTCACGCATAAGGTCTCCAAGAATATGGCCCCAAGCCTAGAGTTTGGTCTGGGACACGTTCACTTTGAGATGTTCAGTCAAGCGGAGATGTGGATAAGCATTTTGATATATGAATCTGATGTTCAGGGGAGATTTGGGGGGGGGGGGCTGCTGAATTAACTGAGCAGCCACCGGGGCACCTGGGTGGCTCAGTTGGTAAAGCGGCCGACTTTGGCTCATGATCTCGCGGTTCGTGGGTTCGAGCCCCATGTTGGGCTCTGTGCTGACAGCTCTGTGCTGCTTCGAGTTCTGTGCCTCCCTCTCTTTCTCTCTCTCTCTGCCCCTCCCCTGCTCACACTCCGTCTCTCTCTCTCCAAAGTAAATAAACATGAAAAAAATAAAATAAATTGAGGAGGCACCAGCCTATTCAAAGCCCGTGGGACTGAATGAGGTTATTCTTAAAGCGAACACACATAGGGAAGGGGTCTAAACACTGTGCCCTGGAGTGAGCACCGAGAATGGGTGGGTGGGTTTGACAAGAGCAGTGTCAGCGAATGAGGAGGAGAGCCTGACTGAAGAAGAGAATGGAGAGCGGAGAACGGGAGGGGAGGACATGGAGGCAGTGACTGTGGGCCATTCCGTAAGGAGAGGGAGACATGGCCATATGCTCCGTGAAAGAACTTCAGGTCTTTCCTTTCCTTGTATTCTCTTGAGGTCCCTAAGATGTGATTAGGGAAAGATGGCAAGTTTCATGTAGGGCACATCTTTTTCCATCCTTCCCTTTTTTTCTGCCTGCAGCTAGTCTTGTCCTACTAAATCCAGACGACCCTCGTCCCTGTTCTTTATTCACTGCGTTGGTGCTGCCCACTGTGACACTCACATGCCAGCACTGGCCCACAGTGACCAGTGACACCTCTTGAGCATCCGTTTCTGTCTCTCTCTCCATCATTACTACCTGGAGCTTATCCTCAGTCGGTCCTTGCATTGCACACGCCTATTGTGTTCTTCGGCTGTAGGAAAATGAGTCTTTCGTCTGCCGTTGTGTGTCTTATGTCCAATATTTCATGATGTGCTATGGGGCAGTGAGAGAGGAAGAGAGAGAAGGAGAGAGAGAGAGAGGAAGGGGATGATAGATTAAATTAGAAAATGTGGTTGGATACAGGTGGGGGTGTTGTCTACTGGCATCTGGCTGGCATATTAAGTCTTGGCTCTATCAGAGCTGTTAAAGCTAATTTACTTATTAGCCTTTGCAAATTTCGCAAATCAAATCAATTTAAAAATATCAGTTAAAATTTTTGTGTTTTGAGGCAAACAATTTTGTCTCTTGTGGCAAACAATTTTGTCTCTTGTTTGATTCTTCTGGGGCCGTGAGTCCTTTTCGTATAGTTGTGGAAGTCTTTAAGTTTCTGAGAAGGAGAAAACGTGCATATGTATGAAACGATCTTGGACTTGACCAAGGTAATCCTTGCTTGTCTGGGTAATTCCTCACTAGTTTTTAACTCCTTCTGTTCTGGGAAATCGAGTCCTGTAAGCAAGGATTTCAGAAAAGCTTAACTCAGATGGTGAATTTTTCCCCATTCTCTTCCATTTCTTTCCTCTCTAGAGAACATTCTTAGTTGATAGTTTCAAGTCTCAGGCAGAAAACAGGGAGGATTTTCCCTTTGCTCATGCTGATCAGATCCACAGGAATAATTTAGTTGTAAAGTGGATGCGTCTCCAACAACAGAAGATCAAGTGAGCACTTTTGTAAAGGCAGAATTTCAGACTCTTACGGGCACTGGGAAAACTCTTCCCTATGGCTCTTGCTCATTGAGAAACCCATGGAGCCCTGAATTTGAAGGTGGGGGAAGTTCTACCTGTTCCCCTCATAATGTGATTTATAAACCGTTTCCTAGGTCTTCTTGCTTCGAAGTTTGTCCGTTTTTGACGGTGGCAGGGTGCGGGGCGGATCTTAGTTGTAATTTCGCTCTACTTGATCCAAGGGTGCTCTGAGGAGTTAGGAGACTTGTAGCTTATTATCAGTTAAAATTTGAAGACTTTAAATAATTTTTGTAAATGGCAATTTTGATTGTACCCTTTGGGAAAAGAGCATAATACAAGGAATCAGATAATCTGAATTCTTCTTGGACTGTAGATTAAATTGTAAATTAGCTAATATTTGCAAGTTATGTTTGTCCTTTTGGGGCCCGCTACCTAGGAAGGCGGTAGTTTAGTCTAATCATCAAAACAAACACACACAAAAAATTTACAAAGTGGTCACTGTGTTACACAAGCAAAGCCGCAATTTTGTGCTCTTTAGAAACACCAATTCAACCTTTCTCTCCCTTTAGGGGAACCACTTTTCCTTGCTCTGTAATGACCATCCTTCATGTTATTAGACAGCTATGCAATGTTCCTCTTTCAAGTGTGAAATGTGCAAATGAAAATGTAACTTTCCCCTTCCTTCCTGGTAGTCAGTAGCTTACATTTAAAACCTGGCGTGGCCAAGGGAAAAATACACATCAAGTATGCATACTACAAAGACAAATGAGCCAACCTAGAACAGACGCCCCAGGTCACTGCAGGGGGTGCAAGTGTAGCTGTGAATCAGGTTCTTTTCTCCTTCATGCATAAGGTCTCCAAGAATATTGCCCCAAGCCTAGTAGAAGACAGTCATTCGTGCTGCTCAGGGCAAACACCAAACCAAAACAAACCCTGCTCTTTAAGATGCTTCTGAGGTTTTTTAATAAGCAATACAACTTAATAAATGGGTGATAACCAGAGAAAAGGGCACCACTCTCATTTCAGACTTGAAGAAACTTGAACCAGTCCAGCCAGTTTCTAATTATAATGTGTGTTGTAATTAGACGAGTGATTGATCCGAACTTCACCTAATCCGAGTTTCGGTTCAGAGGCTTAGAAGGGAAATTTTTCTAGTCTTTGGATGACTAACTTCATTTTCTTTGCTGAATTTCATTTGAGTTTCTGGGTCCAGATGGAAATAATAATGTTTCTATTCTCTCCTTTCCAGGTAAGTGATTAGTAAGGGAAATGCTACATCTGACTTCGATAGAAATCAAACCCATTGGAAAGGAAGGTCGTGTGGCTCAATTTATTTCCCTGACTTTTGCTCAGTTTTGGGCCTTTGTGATCTGTGGATAGGTGGAGAATTCAGACTCACCCTACATCTCACTTTCAGTGACTACTTTGATTGAATAGTCATGACAATTTTCTATTTCCTTTTTTTAATATAAAGGTATTTTCTATTTAGTATCATGAGAGCATGTGAGTATTTTATGCTAAATGCCACCTCGAAGACAGAAAAGAAGATGGAAAACCATAATAAAGTTAGATAATTGGTGTAGGAAGAGTATTTAATCTAAAGCTTGAAACTTTTTCCAGCTTGTATTGTGTCTATGATATGAATGATTACTTTGTGTGATTCTTGAGGGCATTTCCAGGCATTTTATCAAGGTTGGTGAATTGATTAGTCAGCCCTCTCAGCAGATTTGAGATGTGGGCAGCACACAGTCTGTAAGAATGGGCAGGAAGTTTCTGTAACACAGGACTGGGACTTTCAAATCTCACTAACATGATCATAAAATCAGAACGCTTAAAATAAAGACTTCCTACCCCAGCATCATTAAGATTAGCCCAATTTTCAAATTAAAAAAAAAAATAAGAGGATCTTATTAAAAAACCAAAGTGGAAGCTAGGAGCTCATGTGTCCTAAATTAAGTTAATGCTAACTGAATCTTACTGTAGTAAGAATGTAACATAGAATCTCTACACATGGCTCTACATGCAAATTTCATTCCACAATAAGAGATTATTTCAGGGTAATCTCAACGAGACTATATAATAATATTAAAATGTAAAATACAACTGGAAATGGATATGATTAAATTATGGGAATTAAATAACACACATTTACCCAATTATAATGGCAAAGCATATGCCAGCTTGCTATAGGACCCACCCAAAGTCCAATCACTGGAGAGACTTCTTGTGAAGAGATTTGCCCAGATCATTTTTTCTAAGCTTTCTCTGTAACTCTCTTGGTGCGTTTTTCTTTTCACGTAGAATTAATGCATTCACCAGCCTACAGCCAAACTCTGAAAACTACCAAAAAAGTATAAAGCACAGACTCTGCTCTCCTACAGTTTATATCCTAGTTGGAGATACAAGACCTCTGCACAAGAAACATTTGAAGTGAGTATGTGATTGGATATCTGAATCGATTCTGTAGGGACTAGGAGATCAGAGGGGCAATGTGATTGGAATGTTAAGAGAAGGTTGGATTTGATGGACGGATAAGATCTGAAAAGGTGGAGAGAAGGTAGATAGACTGTGTATATGACAATCTAAAAATGAGAATAAAGGAATGAATTCAGAATGTATTCATTCAGTAATTATTTATTAAATGCCTACTAGAACAATATGATGATGGATATGATGAGGTCTTGTCTCTCATGAAGGTCCCATTCCAAATGTGATGAGGTAGACAATAAAAAAAAAATAGAAACAAACAAGCTATTTATAGATTGTGAATGTGCAATTAAGGAAACAAACAGGCAAAGTGATAAAGACAGGAAGGTGGGGGTGGCGGTATATTCAGTGTTTCTCAAACTTTAACGTGGGTATGAATCTCCCACAGATCTTACTAAAATTTAGGTTCTCATTCAGAAAGTCTAGGAAGGGCCCAAGAGTCCGTATTTTCAAAAAGATCCCAGGTCTTGCTAATGCTACTGGTTCACAAACCGGTTTGAGTAGCTGGGCTTTAGATGGAATGATCTGAGATTTGGGGGGAAACACGGCTAGTTGGAACACAGAAATCCTGGTGGACTAGGCTGGGGAGAAAGCATGAAAGACGGTTTAGAGGAGGATTTGGACTATCTGGAGGTGGGATGTCAAGACTGGCAGCTAGGATCCTGTACCAAGGCCAGTGTTGGAAACGTCTAATGCGTCAGACACACGGAAGGTGGAGTCCAGCAGGGCTTACCGCCTCATCGTGTTGAGGCACGCGTAGAAAATGATGCTGTCGCTTTGCAGTGGGGGAAAAGGAGGCTTCCGCTTCTGGGACGATGTGGGTTAAAAGCACAAAAGACTAAAGACATAGGATTATAATGATCCAAGCATGCCGTGACGAGCCCCTTGCGGATGGAAAGGAAGGAGTGAGTAGGAAAAACAGGAATCTGTGAGTGTTGTATCATTCATGGTGAAGAAGGAGGATGGTCGTAGGGATGGTGGGACGGCACAAATTCCAGAAGGCACCCGGACACACATGAATGGCCATTCAAGTGAAAGTTCTGCCCCGGAGTTAAAGATTTTTTTAAATCAAACCCTGAGAGTTTAAGATGTGTAAATAAGTAATTCCTTCCAGGGCAAGAGTATGAAAAAAGGAGAGCAGTTGACTTGCTTGAGGTGGGGGTGGGGATATTTACAGCCTATGGAAGGAAGAAGAGAACATAGAGAAGACAGGAAGGGGCTGGTGAGAAATTCAGCTAGATCCGAAAGCAGTCAGGAGTAGGGCACGTCCAATGTGGGCACTGTATACTGTGTGATGTTAAGACTTTGACCACTGTCACTGTCATTACAGACAGGCTGATTGTGAAAACAGGTCTTTAATTCTCATACCACTTTACTCTCACCTCCCTGCCCCCCAACCCCCTCACCAAGCCAGGTGGTTAAGCATTTCTATCTGAGAAGTGCCCCCCAGCTCTGGGGCGGGTGGGAGGGCAGGAAGACAAGATCATGACAAGGAAGAGGCCAAGCTTGAGACCAATGCCAAATCTGACCTTACCCAACTAACTGCAGTCCCAGAAGCCCACAGTTCTCCCCAGGATGCACTAATATGCCCCCTCCAGAGAAGGGTGAGGGAAAGGAGAGCTTTCCTTTGGCTTTGCCCACATTTTATAGAAGGGTTCAGCCCCAAAGAGGCTCAGTGGATTCTCAAAGAAAATTACATGTTAGCTTAGAATGAGAACTCAAGCTTTTTTCACTCTCAGAACAGCGATCTTTTTATTGCAATTAAAGTAAATGGAGACAAATGTTAAATATAGAGGGTATATATAGCAATACCTCGTCCCTGAGTCGATGGGAGGCTTAGTTTTCGCATTCATTGACATTAGTTTCTAGCCTTTCTGGATTCAGGACATAAGGTGACATTTTGTGTTTACTGTCTTCAGCATGTGATGAATATGAGAAAACCTTCCGTGAATGTTTTGGGCAGCTCCGCTTTGAAACACTAGGTGGCAGTGTAACACTACCTTTGGTATTTAGAACTACGGTGTGGTTCTCAAAATGGCATTTTAACGGAAATTTTTTAGAGATATTTTAAAAAGGATAACTTCAAGAGAGAGCTTTACAGAAACAAATAAGTGATGTATGATACATTTGTAAATTACCCTTCCCCAAACCATATTTTTAATTACTAAATAAACATGCAATTGAATGACATACTAAAAACTTAAGACTTAACCAAAAAAGAAACAAAGGACATTAATAGATATTTCACAGGAGGAAAAATACATATGGTCAATTAACATATGCAAGACACCTAATCTCTCTTAATAAAGAAAATTAAAATTAAGTGGGAACGTTTTTATTTCTTCTGAGTTTGACAGAATTATTTTCGAAAGTTCTATCTTGAAGAAGAAGAATTAGAGATGTGGTCAAAGATTTATGTGCAAGCATCTTCCTTGATGTTTTATTTATGATAAGCTAAAGACATTAACGCTTAGAAGATGAGATTTCTTAAAAATGAAATATTATGCATTCTTAATTTACAACACTTTGTATTTTAGTTAGCCCCTAATAAAATTATATTCATTATGGCCGATCAGTGTAAACATGCAGCCACATGAGGTTTGAAAGAATGCAGAGAGGAAGTGTGGGTTTCCGTCCCTCGTTGGACGGAAAGGGTTTCTTGTGCAGATTTGGGGTCTTTGGAGCGGTGATCGGATCGAAATATGTATAACTAGGTGGATGCCTGGGTTGATGGTGAAGGAGTGAAATTCATAACCAAATGGATGGCTGGCGGCTGCAATTCAGCTGCAGTTGGTTAACTCACCTGCAGGAAAGAAGACATGGAAATCTAGGTCCCTTCCTTCAAACACTTTTCTGGAATCAAATGAGTTGAGTGCACGTGTGGGGCCTTAATGCCACCTCAGGGCTGTCTTCAGCTCATAGATTTCCCGGTAGCAACTAAGAAAGGAGGACTTTGGTAAATTAGAAACCAACCCAAACTTCCTTCCTCGGTGATTATTATATTGTCATTCATAAATATTTTGCCATGATAATGAAAGTATTAATCTGCCTTTAGTTTCTTTCTTAACACAGTCTTTCTTATGTATTTATTTTTCTGGCCCAAACCAAAAGATTACAATTGCTTGGTTTGCTGTTTGCTTTATGTAATAGTATGGAATAAATAAGACTAAGGAAAAGTCAATAGAATTGTCTGGCCCAAAATGTTGCTTGTGGCATTCTGTAAGAAATTTATGAATTGGGTGATCAACTTATTTATTCACTTAATTTATTGATCCAATTACTCATTGCCTTTAATGTGGAAATAGTAGATAGAAATGAAGCAAACCTTTGGCAAATGGTTTGACACCTTGGAAATTGTAAAGTATATGGAATATATAGAATCTAATCTTGGAATCCAGGACTCAAGAAGTTTTTTTTAAGCCCTTAATTTTTGGATGAACATATTTTAAAAATAAGAGCCACACATGGTCCCAAATGAAAAACATAATCATAATCTAAACATAATCAAAATTCTGGTGCTTCCATTTCACAAGCCTGAAATACATAACTTGTTGAAAACCTGGTTGGGAGGTAACTTCCGTAATGACTCTGGTTTCAGTTATTTGTGACTTTTTTTTTTTTCTGTGACTAACAGAAAAGTTCATTAATAGCATTTTTCTTGATTCTGCCCTTTGACAAGGAAACAGACTGTGAGAGCTATAAGTTCTTAAAATTATGGCATGATTAGAAAAACACATGATTAAGCCTGTGAAGATTTTTCTGTAACCCTGCCCTGTTTAGGCACATCCTATTTCCAGGCATCCAGCCTGCCAATGAGGTCCTACCCTTTTTGTTGTAAAACAGCAATGCTGCTGACCTATTATGATCATTTCCATGGAGAATCATAGAACATTCCATGGGGGAGGAGACAGTGGCGATTGTCCCCCTGAGTCCTCTCATACCACAGATGAGCTTGCACATTTGAGTGGTTTTCCCAGCGTAGTTCAAAACCTGCTCTAATGAGACCACTAAAACAACAGATTTTATTACAGTGGAACATAAAGGAAGCTTATAATATTCTTCACTATTTTAAAAATTTGCACATTGAAACAAATGTTTAGTCTGCCTCTTGTTTGTACAATTGGTAAGTTCAGGGAGGGGGAGAAGGAAATAAATCTCAGCAAATGCAAAGTTTGAGGGTATCTGGAACACTGGGAAGGGTAGATGTTTGTATCTCTTTGACGATAACACCTCAGTGCAACTTGAGGTCATCTTGATAAAAATGATCGTGTTTGGTAAGGGTTACAGAACCTCTCTTTTAGTTGTTTGAATTTACTTATGTAATATTTATGTCAAGGGTTCCTATAGCATAAGGGCCTGGGTTATCTGTTGTTTGGTGTTATTTCTTGCCTATGATTCTGCTTTTTCAGAAACATCAGAAATGAGCCCCATTTGACTTTCTGGAGTCTCATGAACTTCTGAGGCTGCGAGATCCTAAATAGACCCTTGATCCACCCCTCTCCTTTTTTTTTTTAGGTTAAAAAAAATGTTTGTTTATTTATTTTGAGAGAGAGAGAGAGAGAGAGAGTGAGCAGGGGAGGAGTGGGGAGAGAGAGAGAGAGAGAGAGAGAGATTGAGAATCTCAAGCAAATTCTCAGCTGTCAGTGCAGAACCCGAAGCTGGGCTTGAACTCACAACCATGAGATCATAACCTGAGTTGAAATCAAGAGTCAGATGCTTAACAGACTGAGGGACCCAGACGCCCCAACCCTCTCCTTTTATAGGTGAGAAAAAAAAGCCTGGGATGTGTTTGTCTGAGGTCAGTGGCAGAGTTGAAACGAGGACCAGGGTCTCTCGCCTGCCCAAAGTGGGGAAATTTTCCTACTACATCATTCTTGCCTTGCGGGTCCTTCTTTTTCTCAGCAATGTAATGACTATGGTAACCACATTTCTCCCAGAGACTGGCTCGCATGCTGGAGGTTTTCCTCGGACTATAGTTTCACTGTGAGCGCTCACTGTCCCTTACCAGGGTGACTGAAACCTTACCCCAATCCATTTGTCCTTCCTACCTCCTTCCAACAGGTGGTGACAAGGTATTCTCACCTCTCGCTGGGCATTAAGAACTACGGAACTTGCCAGCAGTGAGTGTTAGTGGTAGTTCCTGTTCACCAACCTTTCCTCTGGAAGAGCTCGTCTAGAGGCTCCCCAAACTACCTACCCAGGGGATCCAGATGGAAACAGTGCTCCTTCGGTGCATGAAGTGTGGATACAAGGAACGGGGAGCACAAGGCTCAGGATGCTTGTTTCAAATTTTGGCTTTGCCACTTGGGCAAGATACTTACCTCTGTGTCTCAGTTTCCTTGTGTATAAAATGAGGTTGAGAGGAGTATCTCTTTAATAGGATTGTTATGAAGATTCAATGATTTAATACATATAAAATATTTGTTTTTATTACAATTTAAAAAAAATGTTTATTTATTTTTGAGAGAGAGAGAGAGAGAGATAGAGAGCGACTGGGGGAGGAACACGGAGAGAGGGAGACACGGGATCTGAAGCAGGCTCCAGGCTCTCAGCTGTCAGCACAGAGCCCGACACGGGACTCAAACTCACAAATCGTGAGATCATGATCTGAGCTGAAGTTGAGTGCTTAACCAACTGAACCACCCAGGCGCCCCACATATAAAATATTTAAAATAGTGACTAGTATATAGTAAGTGTTCAATTAATGGTAGCCAATATTATTAGTATGGGTTTTCATGTATAAACAGAATCATATTTATTTTTGGTCAAGATAACAGCCCAAGGAATGACACAGTTATTTCTGAATATGATTTTCTGTATTCCAGCTCTCGTGGCTTTCTTCCAATTCACAAAACAAGCTTTTTTTCTTTTTTTTAAGTTAAAAAATATTTTTTTAATGTTTTTTATTTGTTTTTGAGAGAGAGAGACAGAGCATGAGAAGAGGAGGGGCAGAGAGAGAGGGAGGCACAGAATCCAAAGCAGGCTCCAGGTTCTGAGCTGTCAGCACAGAGCTTGATGGGGGGGCTTGAACTCGTGAACCACGAGATCATGACCTGAGCTGAAGTTGAATGCTTAACCAACTGAGCCACCCAGGTGCCCAAATAAGCTTTTTTGACCTAGTCCAGGTACGTTTGTACAAATCATTCCCTTTGACTACAGGGCTTTTTTTTCTTTACATCTTTAAAATAGATATTTAAAATTGTTTTTAATGTTTATTCGTTTTTGAGAGAGAGAGACAGAGAGACAGAGAGACAGAGCATGAGTGGGGGAGGGGCAGAGAGAGGGAGACACAGAATCTGAAGCAGGCTCAAGGTTCTGAGCTGTCAGCACAGAGCCCCCAACGTGGGGCTCGATCTCATGGATTGTAAGATCATAACCTGAGCCGAAGTCGGATGCTTCACTGGCTGAGCCACCCAGGTACCCCTATAATATATTTTTTAATGTTTATTTATTTTGAGAGAAAAGAGGCAGAGTGTGTGTGGGAGGGGCAGGCAGAGAGAGGGAGAGGGAGAGGGAGAGAGAGAGAGAGAGAGAGAGAGAGAGAGAGAGAGAGAATCCCAGGCAGGTGCCACGCCACCAGAGCAGAGCTCAATGCAGGACTTGATCCCATGAACCGTAAGATCTTGTCCTGACCTATAACCAAGAGTTGGACGCCTAACTGACTGAGCCACCCAGGAGCCCCTCTTTCTTCACTTTCATCATCTAGTTAGATTCTACTTGTCCTTAAGAATTTAAAATCAGCATTACGTCTTCAGGGGAACCTCCCATGACCCCCTAATACTTCACTATTCATCCTCATTGAACTTCTCTGATAGGACTGTATTTGTAGCACTTATAATAACATAATTTGGCGTGTCTATGCATGAAAATTGGATCAAAGCCTATCTTCCCCACCAGACTGGAGACTGCATTAAGTAGCGTAGGGATTTTGCCTGCTTTTACTGGCCATTGGCTCCTGAGTGCCTGCACGGTGTGGTACACATGGAAGGTGTTCCATGGCTCTTTTTAAAATGGATGAGCGAAGATGGGTCTCACAGACTCCTCATCCTGAGGTTAAATTGGGTGACCCTCAGGAGGTGTAGCTCAAGTAGGTGGATGCCATGAGACGAACACCATCACCATGTTTTGTATAATCTGCCGTGAGAAATCAGGCTCCGAAGACAAGTAGGTCTGGAAACCCACAGAGCCAGAAGTCATTCCCCCTTTTTGTAAAACGGAAAAATTAACTTCCTAATTTTATAATATTGACTAACTCACGCGCAAGCAAACGCACGGTTTTAAGCGCACATTTCAGTAAGTTCTGGTAAGTGTATAACCCCACGACTGCCTAAGCTACTTCCGTCTATACCTACTGCCGTTGTCTCAGTCAGGTCGGTGCTATTCCTCTATCGGTCTTCCCACTTGCACTCTGTTCTGCTCTGATCCATTCTCCTCCCGAAGCTATCCACATCCTAATCCCCAGAAACCGTGACTTTGTTACCTCACGTGGCAAAAGGCGCTGTGCAGATGCGCTTAAGTTCAGGCGATCGCGATGGGACCGTTCACCTGGGGGATCTGGGTGGCCCCAGTGTACTCAGTGAGGAATCAGTGAAAGAGGGAGGCAAGAGGGTTCAGAGTCAGGGAAGGAAACGTGAGGATAGAGGGGAAGGTGATGTGATGCTGGGCCACACGCCCAGGAATGCAGGCACGGCCTCTGGAAGCTGGCAGAGGTCAGGGATGGATTTTCCCCCGAGCCTCCAGAAGGAACGCAGCCCTGCCATCGTCTTATTTTTAGCCCCCCACGTAAGACTCATCTCAGACTTCTGAGCTCCAGAACTGTAAGATAATCACTTTGCGTGGTTTTAAGCCTCCTAAGTTTGCGGTTATTTCTTTTTTCTTTTTTTAATTTTTTTTTAACATTTATTTATTTTTGAGACAGAGAGAGACAGAGCGTGAACAGGGGAGGGGCAGAGAGAGAGGGAGACACAGAATCTGAAACAGGCTCCAGGCTCTGAGCGGTCAGCACAGAGCCCGACGCGGGGCTCGAACTCACAGACCGTGAGATCATGACCTGAGCCGAAGTTGGACGCTTAACGGACCGAGCCACCCAGGCGCTCCAATATTAAAAACTTTTTAATTAAATGTTGAAATGAGGATATTTGGGATTGTACTGGGGAGAATAAGTAATTTCACTTAATATTACATTATTAAAAGAGCGTTACCTATTTGTTTTTTTCTTTTCTTAATATGTCTACCAGAACATTTAAAATGATATATGTGGCTTACATTATATTTCTATTGGAATATAGCCCTTATTGGATTGTGGATTTCTTAAAAGCGAAACGCCGTATTTCACTCCTCTTTGTATGAACTCAAATAATTTGCCTCTCGTAACTCCTCAATAATAGTTGCTGCATGAATACTTGTTAAGTGTCATTTTATAAAAATAGGTATGTATTGTTGCACCAATGCAGAAAATTGGGCCAAAAGGAATTTTCATTCAACAATTTCTACCAACTGTATTTGTGGCTATACGTGATATTTTCCACCTGATAGATTTTCTAGTTGCTTTAAAATTAACACTCTTTTTTTTTTTTTTACACTCTTGATACGTGTTACAAATCAGCCACTGTTTGGGTGGGGGGCACCTGGGTGGCTCAGTCGGTTGGGCATCTGACTTCGGCTCAGGTCATGATTCATGAGTTTGTGAGTTCGAGCCCCACGTCAGGCTCTGTGCTGACAGCTCAGAGCCTGGAGCCTGCTTCAGATTCTGTGTCTCCCTCTCTCTCTGCCCTTCCCCCCCTCCAAAATAAATAAACATAAAAAAATTAAACAAACAAACAAAAAAGAAACCCAACCGAATCAGCAACTGGGCATAGAACAAGATGGCAAAATGGTACATTTGACCCTCTTGTGCTATTTGGCACAATGGGACTGTACCTTGAGGGACACGGTCTTTTTCCTAAGAACACGCACTTTCTCGTGAAACGTCCAAAGCCATATCTGAGGACATCCATTAGGCAGTGCTTCTCGATCATTATCATTGTCCACAACTTATTCTGAAGGCCCCGAAGAGAGAAAGTGTACTCATGGTTGGGAAATGGAGCAGTTAGGACCTAACTGCACGTTCTGCCCAATTCTGCCCTCTCCCAGCTTGCTTGAATTTTCTTTAACATCCACCATTTTATCTTACAAATTTGACACCATTTGTCTGTATTTGTTCCAGTATAGAAGTATTGCTCTGTCGTCCAAATAGATATTCCACACCTTCGGTCTCAGGACGCTCGTGCCCTTGACGTACTGATGCACCCAGGGACCCTGGCACTACATTCTCTGAGTAGCATGGAATTAGGACTGATGTCCCAAGCCCTGAATGGAGATCAGCTTGAGGCTTGTGTGTATCACCAAGGCAAATTGCTGGATCTGTCTTGTCTCTGGCCACTCTTCGTTTCCTGGGTTCAGGCTGCCTTTTGAGATTGTATGTGTGTGCACGTATGTGTTTTGTGTGTGTGTGTGTGTGTGTGTGTGTGTATGTGTATACGCTCACCCTCACCTTTGTATATATGGGTTGCTTTAAAGCAACCGTTGGGATCCATTTACCTATATAAAAACTGGGGAGGGGGGCGCCTGGGAGGCTCAGTCGGTTGAGCGTCCGACTTCGGCTCAGGTCACGATCTCACGGTCTGTGAGCTCGAGCCCCATGTCAGGCTCTGTGCTGACAGCTCAGGGCCTGGAACCTGCTTCCGATTCTGTGTCTCCCTCTCTCTCTCTGCCCCTCCCCTGCTCATGCTCTGTCCCTTTCTGTCAAAAATAAATAAACATTAAAAAAAAGTTGAAAACGTTGGGGGGAAGGGAAAAACAGAGTGTCATTTTTCTAGAGCGTTTTCTCCCTAGCCTAAATCTATTTGGAGATAGGCTGGCTCATCCTCCTTATTTTGGTAACCGGCAATTTCCATTCACTGTATTTTTAAATCCCATTTCAACCCTGTAAGGTAGAGGTTGGTTATTACCATTTGAAAGACAGGCAAACTGAGTCTCAAAGAGGTTATGATGTTGGCCCAGAGTCTCTTCAGCCTGTAAGTGGCAGGGAGGATTAAGAGACTCTGGCTCTGTGCTATTCCCGGCACACTTTTCTGCCTCTCCAGCAGGTTTAGAGGCCATTTCCACTGGATGCTACAATTTCTTTTGAGTGCCTCCTACGTCCCAGGGACCAGGCTTATGAATAAAGACATGTTCCCTGCTGGCTCCCAGGCCAGAAACTTTCCCCCTCCACGACTCTCCGAGCAGCATGTAAGAAGGATAGTAACTATTAAATTACTTTCTCGGGGCAATTCATTGCGACTAGCCCACAGTTAAACATTTCTTCTTTAACATTAGCAGATGGTGAATGAGGTAACAATGTCTGCGCTGGAAACAAAACAAAAGTAATAAAAAGAATTGGCACTTGAATAGAAAAGACGAACCACCATTTCTGCACGTCCTTTGTCTCAATCATTCAGGAGAACGGAAAAAAAAAATCACTTCATAAATCAGTCAAAGCTGGTCTCATTCTGCCATCCACAGAACATGGAATTACTTGCTGAGACTGATAAATGGATGTCTTTGCCACAGCACTGTCACCGAGGCTTATATAACTTACAGTGCAATTATTACTTATGTCCTAGGAAGGACTTATTTATTTTAGCTTATATCGTCTTTTCATTCTTGAAACATGTTTTTCATGTGTTTGCTTGTGAAAACTGGAGTAGATGCCAGTAGGAAAAGAGGCTTTTCTATTACTGTAACTGAACTATAATTTTGCAAGGCAGTGATATGAAACAATGTGTTGATTCTTTGCATTTTATCACCAGAGACCAGAGCCAGAGGAAAGTACCAACTGCATTTTTGTAAAATTAAGGCTAATCTGAAATTATGGTTGGATCCCGAGACGTTCTCAAACCAGGGTGGGTGGAGTGGATAAGACCTAAATTTGTTAGTACCCAACAGATTGATTCACTACATCTGAGTTGTTCAGATCCAGAGGATAGACACAATCTATCTACTGGGAAGAACGCACACATACATACAATATATCTATGCATGCATATACATAGAAACTTGCTCAAAAAAACCCCCAAATTCTATTTTAATCCTTTAAAATAAGTAAAAGGCAGAGTCTGATTTTTTGTTCTGTATCCTGTGATCTCAATATTCCTGGGGAAGCGAGCTGAACTGAAGCAAATACATAACCTGTTAACTGGGCACATCTTTCAGTCACCTTCTGAGATTCCCAAGAGTTTTGGTGAATGTTGAAAATTAATCTCTAAACCATTTTTCCCATTCATCTTTATATTTTTAACATGTGTTATAAATCTTTCTCTCCTTCTCCCTAGATTATGGCATATCTACGTTGAGAATGAACTCAGAACTGTAACTTTGCCTTGGGTGATGGCTCTACTTTTGATACCCAGTCTGAGATTGCCCAGTGCCCGTCTGATTCTCAGCCTAAATGAAAACCGAGTAGTAGCACCCATCTGGCTTGTAGCCAAGTTGGCAGATCTGCAACAATTTGAAACTGGAAGACTTTTTTGATGTTTTTGCACATAGTGCGTCCTATATGTTCCTGCAGAAACCACTGTGTGTTTCTTTTTTTTTTAATTAATATTTATTATTTGAGAAAGAGACAGAGAGCAAGCAGGGGAGGGGCAGAAAGAGAGGGAGACACAGAATTGGAAGCAGGCTCCAGGCTCTGAGCCATTAGCACAGAGCCCGACGCAGGGCTCGAACCCACAGACCGTGAGATCATGCCTTGAGCTGAAGTTGGCCGCCTAACTGACTGAGCCACCCAGGCACCCCCAGAAACCACTGTGTATGTTTCTTTTCTGAATAATAAATAACTACAATTCTTCAGTAAAATCCAGGATTTACCCCTTCCTCCCCTATTTTTAATTACATTTTGGTTTAGAGAGTCATATTTATAGTTATTTTCCCCATATTTGTAAGAACTACACTTCTACGTCTTGCCCCACGTCCCCACCTAGCCACCAGCCAAAACAGGATTGCTTAATTTAGTTGTTCACTTACCTTTCTTCTGTTGTTACTTTTTTAGAAGAAGGTTTCTACTTGATCATTTTGATGGATTTTAGGTAGCAGCTCAAAGAACAGAAAGGGGAAGTGTCTGTTGATTTTTATCTGTAACCCAAGCTCACCTACTTCACATACATTTTGCAGTGCGTAGGAAACGACATTACCTCGTGTCCTTTGGCCAGCTCTCCTCTTATTTTCTTGCCATCCTTCTTATTTATGCCAAATGGAATATTATGGAAATGGCAACTGAAGAAGAGCGGGTCAGAGCCAAAATCAAGAGCATTGGGTGATTTTTTTTTTTTATTATACATTCTATGTAGTTTGAATTTTTTGGTTTCAATTTTTTAAAAGTCCAGCAGTAATAAAACATCTTTTCTGTCATTTTTCAAACTCTCTTACTTCATGGCTGCTCTAAAGACCTTTTTCTTCAAACCTACACTTTACCTTCCTCCCTAGCCTAGTTCCGGGAGAACTTCCCCCTCCTTCCCTTCTCCCTTTCCTCACCCCAGTCTGATTCTGTGTCTTGCTCTAATTATTTGACCTGCTATGCATCATGAAAGCCTAGAATAAAAAGAAATTACTACGTGGGATGGGGAATGGAGAGATGAAACTGAATGGCAAAGATAAAATGTGTTCTTGCATGGGGTAGAAACATACAGAAAGTTTGGGAACCCCCACACTTTAATTTTGTTCCAATTATGCCTAAATTGAGACATCTAACTTTCCTTTGTCCTACAGACATTTCTTTCCCCACTCCCAAACTTACTTATTTCAAATTCTGGAATCAAAAACTAGGGCTTCCAATCTCCTAAAAGGAATTCGTCTATAGCATTTGAATAGAAACACTGTATATACTTACATATACTATGTATCTGTTCCAATTCTTCCCATTATTATGGGCCATGGAGTGAGGCAAATCCCCAACAGGGAGTGGCTACACCCAAGCTGTGGACATAGCTTGAAAGGTAAACTCCTTAGAAAGCAAAGATTTTCTTGATATTCTATGTAGCAGTTCTAGTATATGACGGTATCCTGTAAAAATTACATAAAATGAAATATTCTGTTAATATTACAAAACATAAATCCATAGTGTTTGATACCCTGTTCAGGCCTAAATGAAATATTTTCTTCTAAACATAGGATTAAAGATCTTCCAAAAGTAAGGCTAATGTCTCCTTTTTAGGATTCTTATAAAATTATTAACTTATTAAAATTTTTTTTTTTTGTTAACGTTTATTTACTTTTAATAGAGAGAGCGTGAGCAGAGGAGGGGCAGAGAGAGAGGGAGACAGAATCTGACGTAGGCTCCAGGCCCCATGCTGTCAGCACAGAGCCCGACGCAGGGCTCAAAGTCATGATCCATGAGATCGTGACCTGAGCCAAAGTCTGACACTTAACCGACTGAGCCACCAAGGCGCCCCTACTTAATTTATTTTTTATTGAGGTATTCTCTTTTAGGATTTAGGCATTTCTGAAGCTACACTTGGAGAAAATATAGCTACACACAAAGAAATGAAAATACAACTTGGATACATTTTTTAAACCTATGGAAAATTCAGTTTTATGAAATTTGAGACACAGGTGAAAACTATCATTATCTTATATCACACACACCTACACACGTACACAAAACTAAGATGTGCTTACTAGTTACGAATTTATTTTCACCTTTGCAAGATTTCTTTGAGACTTAATTAGAAATGTATTATTTTTTTTTTAAATCATACTTCAGTCTTCCGTACACATCGAAAGGGAAATAAAGTAAAAATGGTTAAGGCGTTCCTAACCTGTTCACATCCTGCCACTGTGGCTCAGGGCTGCTGGTGTCTGTGGTTTTTCTTTCTCCTTGTCCTGTCTTCCCTTTTTGAAACGAGACGAGATGAAACGAAACAAAACGAAATGAAACGAAACAAAAACCCCGGAGAATTAAAAGCACTGTAGCTCTGATGAGTCTACTGTTGTCTCCATCCAACGGTCTCCTGCCTCTGTATGGGGGTGAACGTGACCTCCAGCTCACTCTTCACGAAAAGAAGCTTTGTTCTCGCACCTGTTGGTTCTATTGTGTCCTTGCCACTCCCCGGAGAGATAGATAGAGATAGAAATAGAGACCGAGACAGAGACAGAGATAGAGATAGAAAAGACAGAGCTCCCAGATGGTCCCAGTCTCTAGCTCCCTTCAGGAGCACAAAGGGGCTCATGGGGAAGGGTCTTCCTTGTAGTTCTTAGAGAAAAGCAAGTCCTAGAGCCTGATGGTGGGGACACTAGGTCTCCATGGTTTGTCACTCTCCGGAAAGGCATGTTGTGCTGTTTGGTTCCAGGTTCCCCATGTCGCCCATCTCTAATCCCCTGCACATGTGACTTTCTTGCCAAACCTGGACAATTCCCTCAGAGCGCGTCCGTCTCCTTACCCTTTTGGGTAGTGCTGTAGATGTTTTTCATGGGAAGTCTTTCTCCTAGCCCGTACAGGAGCTCCTTGGCCAGAGCTGGAACAGGCTGGTTTGTAGTGATCAGAACAGTCATACAATCACACAGTCCTTTCTGGGTTGGATGAGAAGTAAGGACTTGGATGTAGTTCCTAACCAGGAATCTGTTAAAAACGTCAACTTCTGCTCTTAGTCTCTGTAGTTAGTGCAGGGGTGTTTGGCTGGCCCAGCAGGTGGAGCCTCTGTCTCTTGATCTCAGGGTTTGAGTTTGGACCCCATGTTGAGGGTAGAGATTAGGTAAAAAAAAAAAAAAATACACCGGCTACCCGGAGGAAAAGCTCTTGTGCCCTTGTTTGATTTGGGGTCTGTGATTTTTTTTTTTTGACTCCCGCCATCCGCTGGGCCAGCTGGCCTGTTAATGATGAAGGATTTCTTGAAAGGGTGCTCCAATATTGTGTCTAGGATTTTCTTCAAGGCAGCTGCTCCTTATTTGCGAGTTTTGAGGCCTGTTCTTGATTGTACCAGAAGGTATCAGCAGGATATTTTCAGACAATAACTAGGACCTGTGTTGCTTCTTCAGCTGGACCTTGCATAGTTTGTTGACTGCACCATTAAGGGGTTATGACTCTCCCGTTGGGTCACTAGGAAGAACAACTGACTTCCTACCTGCACAGGTAATGATAACTACTTCGCACTTCTCGCCAGCTGATGACAATTGTAAGATGTACTCTGTGATAGATGTAAAATATGAAAAATGTTCACTTCAGAATCGATGAGAAATGATGGACATTTTATTAGATGCCAGATATTATATTTGATTGATTATTCTACAGAAAGGAATCGCTAATCTAATCACTCATTTTACCATTATGTATCATTAAACATGGCCTTATTCTAAAGTTTAATGAGCTTGATATCTTCACTTATCTTATTTTCCTGTTGATTCCAGCTCTTACAGAAATTATGGGATATTGAAATATTTTGTGGTAAGATTTCAGGTCTGCTTCTCAAGTAACAGTAGACTGAAGCACCCAATAATGGAAAATGTTCAGGTCCATTCCCTGGGAGCTGATTCTTAACTTTGGGGTCCGTGCAAATTGTATCGGGGCAATGGCAGAGAATTTGAAGACCGACGGTCTTGGGTCCAAATTTGGCTCAGAAAACAGTAACTGGAAGATCTTGAGACAGTCTCTCAATTTCTCTTCCTTTTCTACCTAAAGAGGCATGTTAATATTTATTTGTAGTATTACTTTAAAGATTGGAATTGTTGAAACCTGGTGGGTTTAACAAAGGGTTAGCTGTTATTTTTTTTAAATTTTTAGTGGTTATTTATTTTTGAGAGAGAGAGAGAGAGAGAGAGAGAGAGAGAAGGGCAGAGAGAAAGAGGGAGACACAGAATCTGAAGCAGGCTCCAGGCTTTGAGCTATCAGCAGAGAGCCCGGTGCGGGGCTCGAACCCACGAACCGTGAGATCATGACCTGAGCCAAAGTCAGACACTTAACCGACTAAGCCACCCAGATGCCCCAAGGGTTAGCTGTTATTATATATGGTCTGCCCCTATTGGGTATCAGGATGATGACTTCAACTGTCATTTGGGTGTATTTAATTCCATTATCTTTGTTTATCTTTTACTCAAAGTGATATTTAACTTGTGATTTTACAAAGACTAAAACTTAAGCAGAATGAAGTAAGCCGTGCAAAGTTTGGAAAATGACTTGTACTCAAATATACACTTATGTATGAACTTCAGATGCTGTTATAGATCAATTATGACATAGTTTTGGCACTTACTCCCAGGTCCCCCTCATCAGACTGGGTTGGTTGAGCTTTTAACTAAGAATGACAATGGCCGTATTTCATGTCTGTTCCTGCCACGAATTCCCTTCACTCAGTATGTGACTGTGCAGGAGCTTTTTCTCCAGTTGTAGTGACTCTGCGTGGATCCCTAGCAATCTCAGACGGACTGGTTGTTATCCTCTATCATTGGTTGTCTACCAGGAGCTGAGAGTTTTCATTCTGTGGTGTGCAAAGCAAGGGTCTTGAACTTGTCAAGATTTATCAACTGTATTTATTTTGTGCTAGCTAATGCTCTTGGCTCTACCCATTATTGAATCGTTTCTTCAAACACATACAGAGTCTAGCCACCTCCCCATTGGAATGAATGTCGCAAATGGCCTTCTGTTACTAAGTGATAGGGGTTTCTAGAAGGTTATCGTCTTTCATAGCTTTTCGCTCAGACATCTTTTCTTCTATGTCTGCTTCCGTCTTCAGGCTCTTTGAAGTCCCCATTGGCTACGGCAGCTCGAGTCAAAACCAGCTTGTCTCCTTGGGTTTTCTCTTACGATTTACTTGCACTTGGGTTACATTTATACAGAGGTTCTCTTTGACAAGTGACACATTGCTGAAATAGTTTTCTCCACCCATCCCAGGGAACAGGATAGTGTCCATTAACTATTAATTCAGTTACCTCTAATTGTGAGCATAAGTGCGTAATGAAGGAGCATGGGGATTGGACGTAGGGAAACTGGGTTTAAATTTTTACTCTGCCACTTGCTAGGGGTGTGACCTTGGCGATTCAACATAATAGCTCTACACCTGAGTCTTCTCATTTGTAAAAGAGAGATCTTACCTCTCCAGGCTAATGTGAATATTAGATAAGATGGTATTTGTAAAGTACTCGACACAGGAAAAGCCCCCAGTAAATAGTTGTAATTATGAAATGTGCCATCATCTTGCATTCAGTGAACAAGTTGGTATTGAGACCTCCCCTTTGGAATTTATTTCACTGCCCTTATACTGATGGGCTTTCTGGATTCACCTTGAACTACCTCATTCCTCAAAGGATTGCCTTTAATAGTATAAATGGTGCACCCATGCTACATATATATATATTTTAAAAAGTGAAGCCCTATTAAATTTAACAACTCACTTTCTTCTGTTGCTTGAAATGAAGTTTTTGCATTTAGTGAGGAAGACGCTTGTAAAACAGTGGCTTGTCGGGATGTTGAAACATTCCGATATTGAATACTGAAATGTTGGAAATACTGGTTTGAATCTCTTATCTGTGTTCCATGAAGACCAGCATTTTACCACTATGGGTGTCAGATTCCCTGTTATCACTAGAGCTAGATGTTTCAATAGACCCTTAATTTTCATCGTCTCTGTTTAAAGGACAGCATCCCGCCTAACACACGGGCTTCTGAACAATTCGCTTGTGCTTGAGATTTCCATCATGGAGGGAGCTTTCATTCACAGAACTGCCAAAAAGCTTAACAGAAATGGGCAAATATTTCTATTTTCTCATACTTTCATAGAGATGGAAGAAACATGTCAGGGACAAAGCTTGCCTTTAAAGGATAAAACATTATATCAGATACGTGAAAATGTGAGTACATCATTTAGGAATTAATATTATATTACAATTCCCACCAAGCATTATTCAAGCAACTGTTTATTCTGTCAAGCAGGCATGACATGGACCCCTTTCCATCACAACCTGTGAAGACCTTGGCAATAACAGTGGGCTTACGGTGCCAGGAGCTTCAACTTTTAGAACTAAGTTTGTTCAGACATAAAATCGCTGGTATAAATGTTGGCAGTTCCTTAACCAAAGTTGTGATAACAAGTGTTGATGTAAGGAAAGCAAATGAGATTAATGATCTTTTCCAGGTTTTTATCTGGCAGTGTCTTGCGAGATTGAAATTCCTTTTGCTTTGCCTCAGCCGTGGTTACTCCTCCCGCCCCCCTCCCCGTCTCCAGTCGAAATGAAGTAATACAGAATTTATCTTTTGGGTGTTCTTTAGAATATACACATGATCTCACGCATACCATAGTATGTATTCATGTTGAGAGGAACTGTACAAATATAAAGTAGTCTTAAAGGAAAAAAAGCTTACAAATTCAATGGGGGAGAAAAACGGCATAGAGTTCCTCTTGTAAAATTGAGTATCATTTAATGCAAATAATAAATTAGCAAATAAATTAATCTTTCTCTAAATATAGCATATATCATAGCCAGAATAATTCAGGTTTTAATGTCAAAGCATAAAGTTATTTTAGAAATGTATTTTGACTGACAAGTCTTTTTTTTTTTTTGCAGTAATATAGAGGATATAGATGATAAAATGACAGTATACAGCTGATGTCATAGCTTAATTAAATAATTGCACTTTGGATATTACACTGTTGCTTATTTGCAGTAATTCATGCATTACTGCAGCTAATTCACGTATTAGACATTAGATTCCAAACTAAACAGTAGAATTTGCCTGTCTAAAAGATTTATTTAACCAAAGTTTTTATTAAATAATGGAGAGATCATACATAATGACGGTATTTTCTCCTGTGCTAAGAAATGGTACAATCCATAGGTTTCTTCCAGGAGTGTATCATGAGATTACACAAATTTTCATTACTGCATTCAAGAACAATATTGTTGAGTAAATATTTGTACTAGTACGTTGCCATTTTAGGCTTTCCTGAGGTGTACAGAGTCTCAAAAGATAAATAATTAAAGGATCTTCCTTCCTGGGTAGCACCAAGCAGGGCTTGATATAGGTTTGATTATTTCACTTGTCTCTTTGATAATCCATAACTGTCTTCTCAATTATTTTCATCATCCAGCCGAGCAAAGATAAAAGATGGAACACACTTCCTTTGCCTACTCCCAAGGAAACTCCATTATCCTTGAAAGGCCATGTGACTGCATAAAGCCCAATGTGGGTCGAAAGAAGCAATCCACAAGGACAAGCTTAGTGTGAGCCGAAAATGAAGTTGTTACCAGACAGCAAAATGCAGTCCTCACTTCTTATGAATATTTGAATGAGTAACTAAAAACAGCTCAGTAAACTCTAAGCAACTAGGACAGCTGAAACTGTCTGGAAACCAGGAGTCTGCCAGGACTGTGATGAAAAGATCACCAGCTACCTTGTGCCTCTTCTTCCTGTGGGTCTTCAGAGGGATGGTATCAGATCTATTTTACTCAAATATAAGTTATGAAAAATCTGATTTATCTCTGCACATTCAGAAGCTAAACAGCCCCCAAATCTCTTGCGTTATTTTGAATTCATTAAAATGCAATGATTTCTAACAATCTTTTCAAGGCAAGAGAATGCCATGTTTCTGCAGACCCTGAAATATTGATGTTGTTGTTGTTTTTGCCCATAGAAAATTGGCCCTAGTCAATCTTCCGTGAGTATCTTTCAGATTTTTCCATGTGGGAAGAAAGACAATGAGAACAGAGTCCCTAAAGCCAAAGTTCTCTGAATAATTCTTCCAAAAGCTCTAATAAAAAGAGTTACCAGGTACATAGCCTGACTTATTTATTCCCACATAGGTTGTTGCTTTCCTGTAAAAAAAAAAAAAAAAAAAAAAAACAGATAAATTGCTATTTTTATTGAAGCAGAAAATTCAAAACAGATTTTGTCACATGGAGGGAGTTCTAGAAAATATTTGTAGAAGTTAAATTTATTTATTTTTACTTGACTTCCTTGGATATGTAGACAAAACAGGACTACCTTAATTTTCATGTCCAGGGTGCTGAGGAAGTCGTGTACAATTTTCAAAGTGATGCCTTTAAGTGGAGAGAGAGAGCCAGTTAGTCAGTTTCTCTAAGTGTTATAGTCAATCCTACTTAAACCCACTTAGTTTTGTGCATGTTGATGAGCCGTGTAAATAAAATAAAGCCCTCTCATAGTCCATGAATTCCTGGTAAAGAAAGAAACAATGCAGGTTGAATATCTAATGCAGACAGTGCTGCAATTCAAACCTAGTAACTAACTGAAGATAAAATCACACTGACGGGACCTTGAGGACGATGCCATTCATTCGGTGGTTGTTTATACAATCCTTATGAAACATGAAGTTTCCCTGAGAAAGCCCATTTAGAAAGTTCCAGAAAATATTGGTCATTGCTTTAACTGCGAAGAGTTTGAGAATATTTTCAACGACACTGGGGTCCACAGTGCCTGTCCAAGAGGCCACTGCTGGGACGCCTCTGCTCATCACTGGAAATGACAGTCATATTTCCATCTTGATTGTTAAAATACAATTCCAGCTCCTTGGTGTATCTGGACAATGGCAGACATTCCATGGCTGTTGGCCGTGTCCTTTCTCTTTAGCCATGTGTGGATTTAAGATTAGATATTACCAGGTTTTCAGTTTTTCAGTAAAAGTGGTAAGGAACATGCAAAATGCCATTCTAGCTTGTGCTCATCCAGTGGAGAGAAGGAAGGAACTAGACTGAATTTGCTCACCCCCACATCAGAAGCCCAGCCCCTCAAGATGGACAGGAACAGTCACTCTGAAGCAGTGTGAAGAGAAAGAGATCCATCTGAATATTCAGAGTTAGTCGGATTTCATGCCAGTTGCAAAAGCTCACTAACCTCAGCAGGGCTGTGGAAAGAATGTTGAATCAGCGGTCAGAAGTGTAGCTAGCAATGTGGCCTTCGGAAAGTCACTCACACGCCTTGGACTCTTCTCTCAGCTGTGCAGGGTGGTGTGACTAGATTGACAATTACGGAGGCAGTTCTGGGAATGGAATGAGCACAGCTTTTAGGTTCAGAAGACCTGGGATTGCCTTCCCTATCCATCACTTACCCATGGTGGCAGCTTCCGGAACAATCTAGGTTTCCATTTAGGAGGCTCAGACGGCTCACCTCTGGCAGGGTGGCTTGAGAAAAATGAAAGATACGATGGATGGAGAGAGCCCCACACATGCAGGTGCTGTGATAAATGTTAGTTTTTTCTCTTTCCTCATGCTAAAGTTTTTTTTTTTTTCTTCCAATTTTAAATCCTGCAAAGAATTCGTTGAACCAGATAAAGTCTTTTCTGCGGTGTATTTGAACAGAAGTGCTGTCTTGGTATCTCTTACCCATGGCACAGGTGAAAGATTGAAAATTTAGTGGTTGGGATGCCCGGGAAATATCAAGAAACGAATAGATGGTGAAGAAGGACAGGGTCACTTGAAATCACTAAATATGATAATTTTGATACTTTCCAACTCTTTCGTCTTGTGGTCTATGATACAAAATTGTTGTATATCAAATGTAAATTTTAATTTCAAAGGTCACAACTAGGTCAGTTTAAAATGGAAGTGTCTCCAAAGACTTACACAATAAATATGTATTTGGGTAATAAATATGCATTAACATGTACTCGTTTTTCTCGCATTACATTGGTTTTCAAAATTAATGGGAAAAAAGGCAACCTTATAATCAAGTGATCTTAAAAGTGGCGTCAGAAGACAAGAGAATAGTGCAATCAGATCCAGCAGTAGTGAATTCTTAAAAGTTTTACTTTAGGGCACCTGGGTGGCTCTGTCAGTTAAGTGTCTCCCTCTTGATTTCACTTTAGATCATGTCTCATGGTTCATAAGATTGAGCCCCATGTCGGGCTCTGCCCTGACAGTGTGGAGTGTGCTTGGAATCCTCTCTCTCCTTCTTGTTCTGCCCCTCCCTTGCTCACACAGCGCTCCCTCTCTTTCTCAAAATAAATTAAAAAAAAAAAAACTTAAAAAAAGTTTTACTTCAATGCACGGGAAAAATTTCCTCCCAAAAAAGCCACCTGTTTTAAGTCCTGTTAAAATAATTCTAAGACCTGGTAATCCCACTTTTTGATATTTGGCCTGAAGAAATACCATTATAATAAAAGCAGTGGAATTTACATGGTTAGGGCAGCATTTTCTCTAAGAGTAACTAATTGGAAATGCCCTACTTTTCTCTCATAGGAGAATAAATAATAATACATATGTACCATGAAACGTGATGTCGTTATTAAAAAGAATGAAGCAGATCTATGCATGCAGCTAAGAGAAGATGTCTATGATTTGTTGTTAGGTGAAAAAAGAAAATGACTGACCAGTATGCTTAGTATGTACCCATTTTGAAACAAAAAATACATATATGCATTATATAAATGTGTGTGTGTGTGTGTGTGTGTGTGTGTGTGTGTGTGTACCAGGCTAACAAAGAAAAATACTTGATATACAGGTGTCCCTGTTTACAGTGACTATCTTAGGTTCAAATTTTTTTTTTTAATTTTTTTTAAGTTTATTTATTTTTAACAGGGACAGAGAGTGAGCATGAGCTGGGGAGGGGCAGAGAGAGAGGGAGACACAGGATCCGAAACAGGCTCCAAGCTGTCAGCACAGAGCCCGATGCGGGGCTCGAACCCACAAACCGTGAGATCATGACCTGGGCCGAAGTCGGATGCTTAGCCAACTGAGCCACCCAGGCGCCCCCAGGTTCAATTTTTTTTTTTTAAATGCAATCCTGTTGTGGTATAACATGCTACCACAAATGTAATACTTTTACAATTAAAAATTAAATTTAAATATGAGTCTAGGTATTAAAATGACTTGGAAAATCAACACATTTCTTCTGACATTTTTTTTCTCCTAGCAATTTAACAGTGATGTGCTTTAAAAACTCAAGGTCCGTATGTGAAATGAATTAGTGGGTGTTGGCGCTGTGTTTTTCTGCCCTGAATCTAATATTGACTCTTCCATTAGCTTTCTTTGACTCTCAGAAAAACTGGTTCATTCTCAGCTTCCTCATCAAGAAAACAAAAAGATTTGAAATAAACGAAGGGATTGGGCAGAGAAATTCCCTTCCAGCTCTGAGATTTGGTGTTTCTGTTGAAATTAACTAATTTCATGGTCCTTCGTGGTGTAATGCTTTTGTTCAATATGCTTCATCTTTTACTGTAAATAGCCGATTACTTCAATGGAGAAATGACCAACAATACTCTATTTGGTCGTGATTTTTTTGTTCTGAATAACCTGAATGTCAATTTGTGGATCAGGAAGGTCTTCAGACCTTCACAGTCCTCACATAAGGATAGTTCACAGGTCTGACCTTCCATTTGGGGAATGGCGGTCAGATGCATCCCGTGTTTGAAGTGACACGGATTGAGGGCACAACTGTTCTTCCTCAGAGTCTTCTGGGATGCTTGGATTTCTGGGATTCTGGGATTGCAGTCTTTTTCCTCCCCCCTGGAGGGCGGCGGTAGGCAGATTTTGTAGATCCCTGTGTCATGAGCCTTGTTGATCTCATTGTTCATCTGGTCCCTGGCATGTATTTGTAGCAAGCCGGCCTTTCAAGAGAATGCATTCTGAATAAAGGCCGCCACAATTTGTCTGACACCATTAAAGTTATTTTGTTTTCTCTGGCCACAGTGAGATCATGAATTATTCTCCTTCTCTGAAAAACCGAGTAAACATGGCTCTAAAGATCATCCGCTGTGTGCAGGAGAATGAGAAGCACAGAAGACATTGTGCCTGCCCTTGGAAGTTTAAATTGTACTGAGGGAGACAGAATGAAAACAAAATAAATCCACAAAAGTAGAACACAATGTGCTATTAAAAAAAAAAAAAGCACCAAAGATAAGTGTTCTGAACAAAGAGATAAGGAACTAGGTTTCAAGGAAATACTGAAGTGGCCTCTTGAGAGCTTGATAGCACTTTCCCTGGAAACATATAAGGGAGAAAAGTCAGAGATTTTTATTATATCACTATTACAAAGGGATTTCTGGGACAATTTTTTATAAAGATAGCTAAGGCCACATTGGATGGATTTGAACGTAGCAAGCTCAAATCAGATGATCGCTTTTGTATTGCGAGTGGATTAGTGGTAGATAGGAGCTCAGACAGACAGAAATCTCAGACAGACAGAAACCGAACAGGTTCCCTCCGTGGCAAGTGTCCTCAGGTGGGGTCTGAACAAGACCATCTATTGGAATAAAGAAAGGAAATACTTGATCTTTATAAATTCATCCTTAAGTTTATCCTTCAAAATACTCCACCTTCGTTATTTGTTTTGTAATGCGACATACTGGTAAGTATTGCAAGAATATAATTTATAAATAAATATTCCTGGTTGGGGCTGCATACTTAGACATTTTATTTCTTGAAATACATATTTGTTCAACTCTACCTTAATTCAGTCATTTTGCACATTTTGGCAAATAGTTTAAATGGCATTTATCGGACTGCATTAGCCAAAAAAATCTGGAAATCAATGCTTTTGAGAAAAATAACTCCTGATTTAGTTTGTATTATAAATTGTAGATTTTTTTTTATAAGGAAATGTACTGAAAACAACTCTAGTGTTTCTTCTGAATTTCTTACATACCAGTGAAATTTTTCAGGCTGACAAAGTTGGTAGGAACATCAGTGATTCATGGATGGATAGCTCTCCCTCCTTTCAGGTACCTCTGGCTTTTGAGCTAAGCCATTAGGGATTTTCATGTGGGTAAAGAGTGCCCAAGGTAAGAGGTTTGTCTTTTATCTTTAAGGTTTGAAGGCAATGCCTTCGGAGGTTTCTGTGATTTACTGGCAGTAAAGTAACTGTGGTAAGCTAAGGCACTTGGTGCTTCCTTGTCATTATGCTGGCAGGAACACGGTGGAATCTGGTGGAATCTGCTCTGAGTCCTGTGCCCTTCCCCCTCACCATGTAGACTGTGATCAACGTCACCAGCTTTGTCTCTCTCTATTCTGTCAGATCCCCAGCCTCATCCTGTGCAGGTGGGTTCCTCTTGTTGATTTTCCACCTAATTATGTGACATTTCTTGAGCACCAATTGGACGTTTGGTTTTGATCAAGGGATTATTTACTGATCGTGTGGCTCATGGAAGGTGGGGCGGGGCATTTCTATCTTCTTTCAAGAGTGTCCATAAACAAGAAAGGGTCAGCAGGTGTTTGGAAAAACCACTGCAGTTATAAACTGGCATAACCTTTGATTTATAAAACGACTTTTCTCCATTAAATAAAAAGTGAGAGTAGATTTTTATCAATAAAATAAACATGGTGCAGGATATTCTTCATATCTGTATAAGTGTTCTCTAGAGAAACAAAACCAATAGAAGATATCTATATTTATATTGATATAGATATAGGTATATCAGTCTTTTTTCTATTAAGGTCCTCAATCGATTAGATGAAGCTCGCCCCGCATTATGGGGGTAATCTGCTTTACTCAGGGTCTACTGATTTACGTGTTAATTTCATCCAAAAAATATACACTCACAGAAATATCTAGAATCGTGTTTAATACAAATATCTGTGTACAGCAGCCTAGCCAAGTTGAGACATAAAGTTAACCATTACAATATGCTCGCAAAGTCCTGGACTACTTAATGAATTACTGCTCTGCCATACATAGTTGACAAAATGCCTCTTGTTGTACTCCTGCATGCTAGAAATAATTCTAGTTCAGTGATGTCACTTTCAACAAAAGCTCTCTAGTTATTTCCTTTTCAGAGCAGTTAGAAATAGGCTTTGATTACTGAAGGCATGAACTCACTATCTACAACTCAATTATTAATCAGGTTCTGTCTAAAGAGTAAAAAAGAGTGTGTGATGTGGATTAAAATGTTGGACGCCCCCTCCTGTGTGGTGCCAAGGAAGGGACAGCAGGTGATATAAGGGAGTGGGAGTCTCCCCTCAGCGTGTCCCCAGTGAACAAAGTCGTCATTTTTACTTTTGCTAGACCCATGCATTCTCAAAGCAATACACTTTTGTCAATGTTAGTCCCTTTGATATTTAGCTATTTATTCATTTATTTATAAAATAATCTCTGTCCAACAGGGGGCTCCAACTCACGACCCCCAGATGAAGGGTCGCACACTCTCCCGACTGAGCCAGCCAGGCACCCCAATGTTAGTCCCCTTTAAGTTGGAAAACACTCGACTTACTGTGAGAAATTAATATCATTACAAGTCGTAGCTAGCACTTACTTCTAAAATACCTTCAAGAGTTCAACTCCAAAACTGCATCTCCCAAAGGGCTCACATTTCTTTTCCTGACCTGGATATGCCTTAGGTAAAAATGTAGAGAAAGAATAGTTCTTGCCTTTTATTTAACATTACCAGGATACAATGTCCTTGCCTCCAAGCTGTTTTGCTGGCATACCCGAAGTGCCAAATGCTGTTCTATTCTTCTGCAGGAGTAAGTCAGGCGTCCACACTGCGAGCTCCCTTCAGGAGTCACCTCCATGGGTACATATTGGACAATGCAGCAGCTGGACTCTTGTCTCTCCTGAGTCATCTGGTAGCTGCTCATCCACACCTCATCCACTATCTCATGGCTCCTAGCTCTGTAGGGGATACTGCTTAATTCGGTTCACTAGTTTTAGCTCATCACTCCTGGTGGTGTCCACTGGGGAGGGCTGCTTCCTTCCTGGGCCCAGCAGAGTGGGGAATTGGGGTAGAACCCACTTCTCTTTACTGCCTTGTTCCTTGTCCTCTATGGTGCACTGCCCCCAGATGGTTCCTTGGCTCTCTCATTGGCTTTTTGGTGGAGCAGGGGAAGTCAAAAGGAATAAGAACACAGGTGGGGAAAACAGTGAGGGCAACTGAGCCCCTACCAAAACAAAGCCAGTATTCCTTTCTTCCTCTGCGCTAAGGTGTTTTCCTCTGGAAGGCGGCTTCCCTCAGTTTCATCCATCTTTTGGAAATGCTTCTCCTAACCAATGAGTGATCTCTCTCCAGGATTTCTTCCCTCATCTGTCTTTTCCTCGAGTAAGAGCTAAATCAGTCTAAAATACTGCCCTGGAGGCTCCGCTAGGACTGGATTGATGATCTTTGATGCCCTGGGTCTCATGCCACAGTAGAGGTGGTGTGAACATTTACGTTTCGTCTCTTTGAGAGCTTCCTCCGGTGTGAGCAGCAGAAAGGGTTCCTAGTTCTTCTGGCATCAAGTGGGTATCCGCTGGCAGGTGTGTGTACACATATTCATACTCGTATCAAGGGTAAACTGAATCTCACAGAGAGTGAAATCTAAATATATATGGAAGTGACATTTTTCTAGCTGGCTCATACCAAGGCTCTGCTCGGAAAAGATGCCAGTTTTTTTTTTTTTTTTTTTTTAATATATATTTTGCCGAACAGACACACTTACTCTTTATTTTCAATTTCACACCGTGTCCCTAGGCTTCCTGAGCCCAGGCACCGGCTAAAAGATTGTGGCCAGAGCTGAGTCATTTGTTTGTTGAGAATGCCTCTTAGCACAGGAAGCCCAGCTTTGAAATTGCCCTTGGTTGTGAGCTGGGCCAAACCAAATCTTGGCAAAAATGCATTGGCATTCCATTTTCTTTGGTTAGCTGAAGAAATATGGTAGGATAATACCGGACTGTCCATTACTAAAATGCCATAATGGTGCTCCTGGTGGTGTAGGTTCATCATGCTTTTCTACCTGTGCAGAAACAACGAGGGAATACACTGAGGTGCTCACAATTTTGTCTGAAAGAGCTTAGTTTTTCAGAGTTTCTTTACATAGGGAAGTTACTAACGTAGTTTCCTGACTGGCGATTTCTTTCCTTCAAGGGAAGGATTGTATTTGGAGAAATAAATGCCTTGATAAAGTGATTGGAAGTGGAAGGTTGGGTTTTCGGGAAGAGATTGGACGGAGGCAATAGAAACACAGCTAAACTTCAAAGAAAGGAGTTGATGGAGGGAGTGGGTCACGGAGAGCTAATCATCTATTATGGGGTAGGAAGGGAAACTATGGGCTACTGGGCCAATTTTGTGAAAATTTGAACCCCAAGTTGACAGTCATTATTACAGCACTAGTTAAAGGATAGAAAAAAAGAAATACCCAATTTTAAATTGTCTGCTGAACCTTTCTGTTGCATTATTTCTTCTTCCCCAGTAAGTTTCTGTCTCCAGGGGCCATCTTTTATGAGTAGGATAGAGTGTGTTTGTATTGAGAGGAGAGGAGTGCAGTAAAGAGAAGCCCCCTTGAAAAGGAAAAAGGTACAGTCCTAGACACAAAGTATGGAGAGAGAAATGGACGCAAGTTGGACACTGGAATCAGAGGTGACTAAGGAGTAATGCGATTTCTATAATTTTGAAATATTCCCCGTGAGAACTTTGGACTTCCCACAGGATGTGAGTTGGTAGTTGAAAATCATCTTATAAAGATTTTAAATGGCAGGGTGACCCCATGACACCTTGGTTACACTGAGCAAGTACTGAATTTTTGTCACTTAGAAGGAATAATTCAGGAGCACTCGTTAAAAAAAAAAGCAAAGTCTCACAAACACAATAGGACAAAATAGGTGGTTTGAAGCAATGACTTGGGTGTACGTTTTGTCTTAGGTTCATTTGATTGAACGGAACGAAGGTGTACTCAAGAAATCATCAGTCGGTGTTTCCCCAAATCCTCATCAAATTACTGTTAATTACAGCGGAGAGTAAATGTTCTCCCTCAGGAATCTGGAACTCAGCCTCCTGTAGACCGTCACTGTCCCTTCTCCTCTCCAAGTCTTTGAAGGCGCATGTTTTATCCTAAACAGTCGTTAGATATTTGTATAATACTATATAATACTGCCTTTAGTTTTCATACAAAAATTCCCCCACCCTCGCACACAGTATTTATGGTAAAACCAACACGCTAAGAAAATTTCCCATCCCTGGGTGGGAAGCTTTCTCCCCCTTTCCAACTTTAAAAATGTGGTTTTTTTTAACCTAGTTATTTATTGACTGTCTCCTTAGGTAGAATGCAAGGTCTGGGAGAACAAGGAATCTTTGTTTTCTTTATTTGTGTATCCAGATCAGAAGTTTAATACACATTTATTGAACATATGGATAATGTGGCATACCTACCCCAGCCTTACTTTGCTTTATATCCCCAGGGATGTACGTAAACGAGGCAGAGAAGTCTTAGGAAAGGGGGTTTATTGAGAAGAATCTCAACCCTTCGGTTCTAATTCTAAGCCATTCTGTAGTCTCTCCTAGGCTATAGTTGGTATATAACGAGGCTTGGTGCAAATTATATAAAGGTGCTGTCACAAAACAGGTGGATTTTTAAAGGTCTCTCTATCTGGGTTGACAGGATTGCTGCTAGGGCTCGCGGCTTGGCAGACTGAGCTAGGTCTGCAGGGGCACTGACCAGTCTGGGCTCTCTCTGAACCTCTCAAGGTGTCCTGATGGTCTCTGCCTCCTATCTCCCACCTCCTCAAGCAAGGAGGAATCTGATTGGTCCCCTCAGCCACCACGTGATGTGATACTGCTTTATTGGCCTGTCCCTGGCTCACGCTCCTATCCTTGGTCCTATCAATGCAGGCGCCTTGGTAGGATGGCCTGGTTTTCGCAGAAAAGGACCAGAGAGGAGTCTGCGTAATTTACAGGATGGATCCACTGTGGCTTTCACGATGGATACAGCTTTTTAACACCAAAGCCATGTCAATAGGTGAGAGAAGGAACCATAGGTACCATCAAATTTTGCTAGTGATGAGAAAACAAATTGTCATGGAGTTAATATCCAAAAGAGGCTGGCAGCTTACTTTGGATTGTTTTGGTATGAACTGTCTTCAACTGCCTCTTCCATTTCTTCTCACAAACGCTGTGCGCATTACCCCTGTTTGATGGCTGAGGACACTGAGGCCCAGAGAGTATCAGTGCACCTAAAGTCACACAACCATCAAATAGACTCAACAGTCAGACCCAGATGTCTTGTCTTCTCATTTCCGTCTGTTATTGTATTTAACATAGTGCTTTCATTTCAAGAACAGCCCACAGGGTGAAGGTGCTGGAGATGGTGACTTAAATGATAGGGTTTTCTTGTATCTACGAAAGGTGTTGTATTTTAATTTTAATTTTTTTTTTTTAACATTTATTTTTGAGACAGAGAGAGACAGAGCGTGAACAGGGGAGGGGCAGACAGAGAGAGGGAGACACAGAATCTGAAACAGGCTCCAGGCTCTGAGCTGTCAGCACAGAGCCCGACGCGGGGCTTGAACTCACCAACCGTGAGATCATGACCTGAGCCGAAGTCGGACGCTTAACCGACGGAGCCACCCAGGCGCCCCAAGGTGTTGTATTTTTAAAACGCCTGATCAACTGCCTGAAATGACTTAATGCCACATGCATACTTTACATTCAAATACTCATTTATTTTTATTCTTTAATATTTCCTGAATTCCTTCATTGTAGTGGGTCACCCTTGCAAAGACTTTTCCAAAAACCATTAGCTTTGTTAACAAGAGAAAGAGAGACAGAGAGAATGTTCTGGAAAAAATAGCATTTTAAACCCTGATGACATTTATTTATTCTGTCACTCTGCCACCTTTTCTTCCTTTTCTGCTCCTAATATCAGAGCAACAACTAAATAGAAATGCTCTCTAAGGTCTTCCTTAATCTTAGTTCTCAAGAAGACAAGCGAAGTAAGTATGACTGATAGATGCTTTGAAGATCTGCTCATACATTCTCAGTAGCACTATAGGAATATCTTGATATCTTGGGCACAAAAGTCTAGCTCTTCATGGGGAACAATTTTCTATGTGGCACAGAATAAAATGGTCGCAGGAAATGCTTCCAGCCCTATAGCTTTTAGCGCCGCAGATCACATGATATGCATATCAATTCACAATAGGCACATCACGTTTCTTTTTGGCTTTGTTTACTTTTATTTATTAATTTGCTTATTCATAATTTGTTCATCAGCTGCTTCATATTGTCATGTTGACCACTTTCCAACCTAAAAAAAAAAGTGTCCTTTTGTCCCAGGGATTCAACATAATGGAAGGAGCACCCCACTGAGACCGCCAACTGCATTCTCCTTCAGGTTTACATGGTCAAGTTTTTCTTTTTTTTTTTCAATATATGAAATTTATTGTCAAATTTGTTTCTATACAACACTCAGTGTTCATCCCAAAAGATGCCCTCCTCAATACTCATCACCCACCCTCCCTGCCCTCCCACTCCCCATCAACCCTCAGTTTGTTCTCAGTTTTTTGTTTTTTGTTTTTTGTTTTTTTAACATTTTTAACGTTTTATTTATTTTTGAGACAGAGCATGAACGGGGGAGAGTCAGAGAGAGGGAGACACAGAATCTGAAACAGGCTCCAGGCTCTGAGCTGTCAGCACAGAGCCCGACGTGGGGCTCGAACTCACGGACCGCGAGATCGTGACCTGAGCCGAAGTCAGACGCTTAACCGACTGAGCCACCCAGGCTCCCCTGTTCTCAGTTTTTAAGAGTCTCTTATGCTTTGGCTCTCTCCCACTCTAACCTCTTTTTTTTTTTTTCTTTCCCCTCCCCCATGGTCTTCTGTTAAGTTTCTCAGGATCCACAAAAGAGTGAAAATATATGGTATCTGTCTTTCTCTGTATGGCTTATTTCACTTAGCATCACACTCTCCAGTTCCATCCACGTGGCTACAAAGGGCCATATTTTGTTCTTTCTCATTGCCACGTAGTACTCCGTTGTGTATATAAACCACAATTTCTTTATCCATTCATCAGTTGATGGACATTTAGGCTCTTTCCATAATTTGGCTATTGTTGAGAGTGCTGCTATAAACATTGGGGTACAAGTGCCCCTATGCATCAGTACTCCTGTATCCCTTGGGTAAATTCCTAGCAGTGCTATTGCTGGGTCATAGGATAGATCTATTTTTGATTTTCTGAGGAACCTCCACACTGTTTTCCAGAGTGGCTGCACCAATTTGCATTCCCACCAACAGTGCAAGAGGGTTCCCGTTTCTCCACATCCTCTCCAGCATCTATAGTCTCCTGATTTGTTCATTTTGGCCACTCTGGCATGAGGTGATATCTGAGTGTGGTTTTGATTTGTATTTCCCTGATGAGGAGCAACATTGAGCATCTTTTCATGGGCCTGTTGGCCATCCGGATGTCTTCTTTAGAGAAGTGTCTATTCATGTTTTCTGCCCATTTCTTCACTGGGTTATTTGTTTTTTGGGTGTGGAGTTTGGTGAGCTCTTTATAGATTTTAGATACTAGCCCTTTGTCCGATATGTCATTTGCAAATATCTTTTCCCATTCCGTTGGTTGCCTTTTAGTTTTGTTGGTTGTTTCCTTTGCTGTGCAGAAGCTTTTTATCTTCATAAGGTCCCAGCAGTTCATTTTTGCTTTTAATTCCCTTGCCTTTGGGGATGTGTCAAGTAAGAAATTGCCACGGCTGAGGTCAGAGAGGTCTTTTCCTGCTTTCTCCTCTAGGGTTTTGATGGTTTCCTGTCTCACATTCAGGTCCTTTATCCATTTTGAGTTTATTTTTGTGAATGGTGTGAGAAAGTGGTCTAGTTTCAGTCTTCTGCATGTTGCTGTCCAGTTCTCCCAGCACCATTTGTTAAAGAGACTGTCTTTTTTCCACTGGATGTTCTTTCCTGCTTTGTCAAAGATTGGTTGGCCATACGTTTGTGGGTCTAGTTCTGGGGTTTCTATTCTATTCCATTGGTCTATGTGTCTGTTTTTGTGCCCATACCATGCTGTCTTGATGATTACAGCTTTGTAGTAGAGGCTAAAGTCTTGGATTGTGATGCCTCCTGCTTTGGTCTTCTTCTTCAAAATTACTTTGGCTATTCGGGGCCTTTTGTGGTTCCATATGAATTTTAGGATTGCTTGTTCTAGTTTCGAGAAGAATGCTGGTGCAATTTTGATTGGGATTGCACTGAATGTGTAGATAGCTTTGGGTAGTATTGACATTTTGACAACATTTATTCTTCGAATCCATGAGCACGGAATGTTTTTCCATTTCTTTATATCTTCTTCAATTTCCTTCATAAGCTTTCTATAGTTTTCAGCATACAGATCTTGTACATCTTTGGTTAGATTTATCCCTAGGTATTTTATGCTTCTTGGTGCAATTGTGAATGGGATCAGTTTCTTTATTTGTCTTTCTGTTGCTTCATTATTAGTGTATAAGAATGTAACTGATTTCTGTACATTGATTTTGTATCCTGCAACTTTGCTAAATTCATGTATCAGTTCTAGCAGACTTGGTGGAGTCTATCAGATTTTCCATGTATAATATCATGTCATCTGCAAAAAGTGAAAGCTTAACTTCATCTTTGCCAATTTTGATGACTTTGATTTCCTTTTGCTGTCTGATTGCTGATGCTAGAACTTCCAACACTATGTTAAAAAACAGCGGTGAGAGTGGACATTCCTGTCGTGTTCCTGATCTCAGGGAAAAAGCTCTCAGTTTTTCCCCATTGAGGATGATGTTAGCTGTGGGCTTTTCATAAATGGCTTTTATGATCTTTAAGTATGTTCCTTCTATCCCGACTTTCTCGAGGGTTTTTATTAAGAAAGTTGCTGAATTTTGTCAAAGGCCTTTTCTGCATTGATTGACAGGATCATATGGTTCTTATCTTTTCTTTTATTAATGTGATGTATCACGTTGATTGATTTGCGAATGTTGAACAAGTCCTGCATCCCAGGAATGAATCCCACTTGATCATGGTGAATAATTATTTTTATATGCTGTTGAATTCAATTTGCTAGTATCTTATTGAGAATTTTTGCATCCATATTCATCAGGGATATTGGCTTGTAGTTCTCTTTTTTTACTGGGTCTCGGTCTGGTTTAGGAATCAAAGTAATACTGGTTTCATAGAATGAGTCTGGAAGTTTTCCTTCCCTTTGTATTTTTTGGAATAGCTTGAGAAGGATAGGTATTATCTCTGCTTTAAACGTCTGGTAGAACTCCCCTGGGAAGCCATCTGGTCCTGGACTCTTATTTGTTGGGAGATTTTTGATGACTGATTCAATTTCTTCGCTGGTTATGGGTCTGTTCAAGCTTTCTATTTCCTCCTGATTGAGTTTTGGAAGCGTGTGGGTGTTTAGGAACTTGTCCATTTCTTCCAGGTTGTCCAGTTTGTTGGCATATAATTTTTCATAGTATTCCCTGATAATTGCTTGTATCTCTGAGGGATTGGTTGTAATAATTCCATTGTCATTCATGATTTTATCTATTTGGGTCATCTCCCTTTTCTTTTTGAGAAGCCTGGCCAGAGGTTTATCAATTTTGTTTATTTTTTCAAAAAACCACTCTTGGTTTCATTGATCTGCTCTACAGTTTTTTTAGATTCTATATTGTTTATTTCTGCTCTGATCTTTATTATTTCTCTTCTTCTGCTGGGTTTAGGCTGCCTTTGCTGTTCTGCTTCTATTTCCTTTAGGTGTACTGTTAGATTTTGTATTTGGGATTTTTCTTGTTTCTTGAGATAGGCCTGGATTGCGATGTATTTTCCTCTCAGGACTCCCTTTGCTGCATCCCAAAGCGTTTGGATTGTTGTATTTTCATTTTCGTTTGTTTCCATATATTTTTTAATTTCTTCTCTAATTGCCTGGTTGACCCACTCATTCTTTAGTAGGGTGTTCTTTAACCTCCATGCTTTTGGAGGTTTTCCAGACGTTTTCCTGTGGTTGATTTCAAGCTTCATAGCATTGTGGTCTGAAAGTATGCATGGTATGATTTCAATTCTTGTATACTTATGAAGGGCTGTTTTGTGACCCAGTATGTGATCTATCTTGGAGAAGGTTCCATGTGCACTCGAGAAGAAAGTATATTCTGCTGCTTTGGGATGCAGAGTTCTAAATATCTGTCAAGTTTTTCTGTCCTCCACTTGCCTGGCAGGGAAGTTGTCAAGATAAAGGAGACAGTGTTCCTAAGGTGCTTTTAGATTTTCTGAAGAAAGAGTGGTGAGACACACATTGACAACAATGACGATAATGGTGATGATGATGTGTGTTAACGATTATATTGAAAAAGGGAGAAGGTGGTTTTAAAAAATAAGTTAATAACCTTAGATAACACTGACGGACAAAAAGAAAGTACTGTATTCTTATGAAACTGCAATATGGTATTTCCTCACAGTTGCTAAACACTGAGTCTCCCTTTTCAGGAAGTCAAGGTAGTTCCCGTTTGTGAAGGGACCACCATTTTAGAAAATATTGTTTAGGTGGCTCAATACAGCCGATCGATAGATCCACCAATGCATCCTGTTTCCCGTCCGCTGATGTTTGCAGTTCAAGGTCCTCCAGGGAAGATCGAATGGAAATGAATTCAGAGTCTGGGATGGTAAGGAAATTTGGGTTTGTTGAGAGTCTGGGTTATAGACTGAATGTTTGTGTCCCCTCAGAATTCATATTGAAGCTCTGACCCCCCTTGTAGCTCTATTTGGGGATGTAGCCTCTAAAGGTTAATTGAGGCCAGAAGGGTGGAGTCCTGATCCAACAGAATGAGTATCCTTTTTTTTTAAAATTTGTTTTTAATGTTTATTTGTTTTTTTTTTTTTTCAACGTTTATTTTATTTTTGGGACAGAGAGAGACAGAGCATGAACGGGGGAGGGACAGAGAGAGAGGGAGACACAGAATCGGAAACAGGCTTCAGGCTCCGAGCCATCAGCCCAGAGCCCGACGCGGGGCTCGAACTCACGGACCGCGAGATCGTGACCTGGCTGAAGTCGGACGCTTAACCGACTGCGCCACCCAGGTGCCCCAATGTTTATTTGTTTTTGAGAGACAGAAAGAGAGCGGGAGTGGAGGACGGGCAGGGAGAGAGGGAGACGCAGAATCTGAAGCAGGCTCCAGGCTCTGAGCTGTCAGCACAGAGCCTGATGCAGGGCTCGAACCCACGAACCACGAGATCATGACCTGAGTCAAAGCCAGACGCTTAACTGACTGAGCCACCCAGGTGCCCCTAGAAAGAGTGTCCTTGTAAGAAGAGACACCAGAGAGCTTTCTGTCTCTCTCTTGTGTGCACAGAGGAAAGGCCATGTGGGGACACAGTGAGGAGACTGTCTAAAAATCAGGAAGAGAGACTCACCAGAAACTGAGCCTTTATGGAAACTGGTCTTAGACTTTCTAGCTTCCAGAGCTGTGAGAAAATAAATTTCTGTCTTTAAGCCACCTCGTCTGGAATTTTGTTAAGGCCGTCCAAGCTGACCACTGCAGTCCGCTATTGTTGATACTTGAAAACAAAAGCAAGGTGTCCTCAAGAACTCAGAGATGATGGAAACAAGACCGTGCCTGTGGCTTCAAGGCCACCAACACTGGACTGACACACTGTCAGCAACATCAGGGACACAACTATTCCATTTAACACCCACTAGATGCTAGGCACGAGCACTGGCACTTTACAAGTATTAAATCATTTAATCACTCCAAACGTCTGTTAATAGGTCTCTCTTTTAATGTGCAACTTTTAAATGTGGTCAGAGAGTCTCAGAGTGATTAGGTCACACTCAAGGTCACTCAGAGATAAAAGGATTCAAGCCTGGGCTGTCTAATCCCCAACACCAAGGGCTTCGCGTTGTCCACACTGCAACTCAACTAGATGCATTTAATACTTAAGGAAAGAGTGTGGCTATCAGAAGAGTAGTTCGTTAGCAGCAAAGCACAGGAAATGAAAATTACAGATACAAAGCTGGCATAATTCATCTTGGCACATCTGAGATCTCTGTCATCTCAAATGAGCTTCCAAAACTGTGAAAACCAAGCTTGGGCTTATAATTAACAAAAGTGCCCTCTGTTCTGTGTTACTCACATTCATTTTGTGCCTTCTACTAGCTAATGAGCTCTATGAGACCTGGAACTAAGATTTGATTTAAACTTCTTCAGGATTGTCCTTAGCTGGAAGCAATGATGGGTAAGTAGCAAGTGCTCAATAGATGTTGATTGAATCTTATTCATCTGACAGCTCACAACATCAGGTCTACTGTAGAGATTCATGGATTTTGCCTCGGTTACTGTTCGTTGCTCTTCAAGCCCCTCCTCCCTGGTCTGTAGCTCAGCCCAGTAATGTCAACACTTACTATTCCAGGCTGAATATTTCCTGCATTTCTGCAGGCGTACTGCAGACAAGAAACAAGCAATTTTTGTCCCTGAGGGCTTTCGAAAACAAAGGCGTCTCCTCTGTGCCATTTCTTTGTAGCATCAGAATATCACAAACTTCTTAAAACTACAATAAATAAATTATATATTTAAAAAATGTCTGTATTCACAAAGATGTCTTTTGACCTCCTATTTTTATCCCCTGTTTTATCAGCCCGTACCTTCTAAATGATCCTTCCTCCTCGTGTCCTCACTCGGAGCCAGAATACAGGGTCACACAGGTATGGCCTCATTCGGGCTTTCCATTTTCAAAGGTCAAATGTATCTATTTCTTTTATTCATTAGGCTTTTAAGTAAATATGCCCCTGACTTGATTCTGGTAAGTGAAGTGAGTCTTTGAAAGATATGCCAGAAATATGCAAAGCAATCTCAAAAGTGGGAGGTTTACTATGTTAAGAAAATTTGAGGATGACACATACTCATCTTCATGAAAGCTTGGTAGTGTGGATGCGAAGGGAGATTATCCATTACTTGCAGATTGGAGTTTAGTCTAGAATGTTAATATCGCAATGCTTATTTGCTATCACCTTATAGATTTGGAGTTTATGAGGCAAATATTTGAACACACTTTATCTCCTAGAGATTGGGTCTGCCAGTTTAGTATGCTGCCATTGTGGATGGAAGTTCCCAGTGCAAACAGTGGGTTTTTTATTGGCAAAACTAATAGGGTAGAAGAGATTGTACACAGATTTTTTCTTTATTGACTATATTCCCTATGCTGTTCTTTTCATTTCCGTGACTTATTTGTTTTATAACTGAAAGTTTGTACCTCTTAATCCCCTTCACCTTTTTCACTCCTCTCCCCCATGCCCATCCCCACTTTCTCTCTGGCAGTCACCAGTTTATGCTCTGTATTTAAAAGTCGATTTGTTTTTTCCTTTGTTTGTTTGTTCCTTTATTTTAGTTTTAGATTCCACATATCAGTGAAATCATATGGTATGTATCTTTCTCTGTCTGACCTACTTCACTTAGCATATACACAGATTTTTGATGAATGTTTTCTCTAACAGTTGTTAAATGTCTGTCCATATCCTCCTGGCCGATTTCTAAGTTTATTTGTAGCTGTGGTGGGCAGTTTCTGTACATACTGTTTTCTGCTGGAGGCTCTCTCCAGTGTGATAGGAGCTGCCCATTTCTCATGCAGGCAATGCCGTCTAGAGGAAGAGGGGTCAGTGTTCCTCAGTGGGAGAATTCTGCAGTATGAATTGCATGATAGCTCAGATCCCATGACACTGAGCCTCGGTTTCCTGCAGCTATAACCCACTCATTAATATACCCTCCTTTGGGTTTTCTCTCTTGAAGATTAGATAAAGCAACGGAGGTAACGCATGTCTGATTTAAATCTTCGGTCTGGTTTCTAAAGGAAATTTTTGTCAATGTCTCTTAACCAACGCAACCCCTTTGTTCTTTGTTGCTATTATTCCTTGTGTTCTTCTTTAGTAAACTAAACACACTTCTTTAAGACCACCCATGGGGAGGGGCGCCTGGGTGGCTCAGTCGGTTAAGCGTCCCGCTTCGGTGCAGGTCATGATCCCGCGGTTTGTGAGTTCGAGCCCCGCGTCAGGCTCTGTGCTGACAGTTCAGAGCTTAGAGAAAATGACTGCCCACAGGGGGCCAGAGCCATGGTTGTTTTGTTTGTATCTGTATCTCCAGCTGGTAATAAAAATTTAGCACATGGCAGGCCCTTAATAAGCATGCTCCAAGTGGAAATTTATGTGTATAGATGTGCATGGATTTATTTATTTCAAAATTCAGTGGGTTTTATTATATTCACAAAGTTGTGCAACCATTGACTAATTCTAGAACATTTCCACCCCCCCCCCCCCAAAAAAAAAAAAACCTGTACCACCAAATTCCTCCCTTCCCTAATCCTCTGGCAACCACTAACCTACTTTCTGTCTCAATGAATTTGTCTACTGTGGACATTTAATACAAATAGAATCATATAATTGGGGTGCCTGGCTGGCTCAGTTAACCATCTGACTTTGGCTCAGGTCATGATCTCATGGTTTGTGAGTTCGAGCCCTGTATCAGGCTCTGTGCTAACAGCTCGGAGCCTGGAGCCTGCTTCAGATTCTGTGTCTCCTTCTCTCTTTGCCCCTCCCCCACTCACATTCTGTCTTTCTTTCTCTCTCAAAAATAAACATTAAAAGAAGTAGCATAGGATTTTCAAGGTTCGTTCATGTTGTGGCACGGACCAGTGCTTCATTCCTTTTTATAGCTGAATAATGGTCCCTTGCATGTATATACCATATTTGTTTATCCATTAGTCAGTTAATGGACATTTGGGTGGTTTCTACTTTTTGGTTATTATGAATAATACTGCTATGAATATTCGTGCACAAGCAGCTGTACCATTTTAGGTTTCCATCAGCAATGCACAAATGTGCAGGCCTTCTGCATCTTCACACCTTGTTATTGTTTTCATTTTTATTATAGCCTTCCCAGTGCCAGGTTGAATTGGTTTGAGAATGGTCTTTGGAGGACATCTTAGCATTCTTTTTTATCTAGCAACTTGCTTTCTTGGAGACCTCTTGCATTTTGCAGCCCTACTGGAAAGAAGCTCCAGGACATAACCAATATTGTTGACTTATAAGAAGGCCGTGATGGTCCTTCAGCATTCAACATTTTCCCTGGTGCCCCTTTTCAAATCTAATCAAATCAGAGGTAGTTCAGCATACAGTTCTGAGCTTATCAGATTGTGTGACCATGGGAAAGCCCCTTTTTCTCTCTGGACCTCAGGTATTTTACATGTATATTGAGTAAGACATGTTCAATGTCTTACTGGAAGGTTGGAATAAACCCTCTCAAAGCTTACTTTTAAAGTTCAATGCAAGGCAGTAATCGATGTCTGCTTTCCAGTCTCCTCCCTGATCTGTCTCCTTTCTTTTTGGGAATTGGTCCTCATTTCTGGCAACTGATTCTTACGGGAACCTTCGAAGCAGCATCCCTCACTCCAGAAATGGACCTAATTAAAGTACTTCTTCTGCCTGGACAGAGCGATCAGTTCAGAGATAGGTACATGGCACAAGCGAGGGAAATTGGAGTCTTTCCTGGGATTGTGAACCTAAGCTATTAGGGAGGGTGTCCTCTGCTGCTGGGACTTGGTAGCTAAAGGAATGTGTCCCCTGTGGTGCTGGTGGCCATCATGCTCTCCACATGGAAAGTAGAAATGATGAGACACGTTGTGTTTTTCGAGGTCCTTGAACCTGGGCCTGCAGTTAAATCCGCCCCTACATTTTTTCTGTTCTTCCTTCTGTGTGTGTGTGTATAACTTATCTTAGTTGAATTTCAGTCACTTTTCTTAATCAGAAAGTGTCTGACTAATAGATACAGAAACATTTATTGAGTGTCCATGGTGGATACTTTGGAGTCAACAAAGAAATGTAAGTCCACAGTCTCAAGGAGCTTACAGGCTAGGTTAATGGCCAAGCCGCAGAAATAAGAAAGCCCGCTGTGCAGTCAACCTTGTCTGTATGAGGAAAGGTGCTTTGACTGTCCAATTTACTGATCAGTATTTTAACTAATGTACCATTTCAGAGACTGCAGTTTCATGGCACAGAGTCTCACATAGTTTTCATATCTGATGGCACTGAATGGTCTACCACATATTAGCTGCATGACTTTGGACATGGTGTTTTAATGTTCAGAGCCTCATTTTCTTTTGGTCATCCATAAAATAGGGATACTATTATTTGGTTCATGGGTTGTTTTGAAGATGAAATAAAACAATTCAGACAACGCGGTTCCTAATACCTAATTCGTCTTCATAACTTTGCTCCCTTTCTCTGTCCAGAACCCCCTCCAGTCTTGAAAAATCAAACTAATTCAGAATCTTCCTGTAAAAAAAAAAAAAAAAAAACCTGTAAACAGGAGAAAGCTTTTTTTGAAACAGCGATATAAAATAGTTCTTCATCTAAATCTTAAAATAGTAACCGTTTATTTGGGATAATGAATTCCCAAACATATTTAAACAACATAATTTAGTGGTTTGCCCAGGTGTTGGCACAGTTTAGGAAAGCTAGCAGGCAGAGATAGATATTCATTGAATGTAATTATTCCTCATACAGAATGAATAGGATTACTAGAAATTAACAACCAAAATGTGTTTATTAAGAATTCTTTTGCCTGAAAGCATGGGTGTTTTGATTCCGTGTTGTAACTCTAACAGTCTTTGTATGACATTGGTAATGTAACCAACACACCTATTTGTCATTGACTCTAGGACTTGTTGACACATAAATAAGAAATGAAAATAATGTAGTAACCCAAAGGGCATCCTGGTGAATCACCCCCATATTGTTGTTATTGTTTAATGAGCACGCATGATAAATTAATGTTATGCTAATGGATAATCAGTTTATATTCTGCTGGCTCAGGGCATATATAACATGTTCACTTGACTTTTAGTTGCATTTCTAGTTTTTCCAAACATCAGTTACTCTTTTTCAAACCTTAGTTGCCCTTGTCTTTATGAACCTGACCCTACCTACAGGGTGACCAAAATTTGTTGAAGTAGTGAAGAAACAATTAAAATATGTAAAGAGATTTCCTGAAAATAAGTATTCATTAGTGTACATGTATAAGGTAGAAATATGAAATGGCATGAGGGTTGCTCTTACCGTCTAAAACAATGGCAAGTTTGTTTATAGAACAATCATCCTTTGAATCAATTATTTTTCTGATTAGATTACCCTCATAAGGAAATGAATACAGTGCCCTTTAGAAATGCAATATAGTTATGAAAAAAAAAAAAAAAAAGCCCACCCTCTCCCTGTACATTTTAATGATTAGCAAAGCTATCTCATGGTTTGGATGGAGGCCCAGGAAATGATCCAAATGGGATTATATTTTCTTAATCTATTAGGATAATGTACAACTTGCTTCCACTCTCCACCCTACCCCATCTAACTTGGCAAGTATTGTTAGCAGACTCTGAAATAGTTATAGTCCAGAGACAGACTCACATACAGTTTATCATCTCCAGACGCTGTGTCTGTCATAGCCTGAAACCTTAAGAAGAAAGTATTGCTGACTAGAAGAGAATTCATGTGTTTTAGAATTTGATTGATTATGGGCACCCAGTTAACAGTCAGTGTGATCAGCATTATGCAAACAGATAAGGGTCATGGCCTCTGTTTGCTAAAAGTGTTCGCCTTCCACATGCACCCCTTAAAAAGTTACAGCGAGTATTGAGTTTCAAATTTGTAATCAAAATTCAGGAAAATCTAAAGTGATCATTGTTTCTTTGCACCTGCTCTTAATCTGCCTGCGTAGCCCAATGCAAGTGTAAGCGCTGGGGAGGAGAGAGATGCTGTTTTTACAGTGATCAGGCGGCTTAAGGTAGGCAGTCATCTGAACCGCTTTCAGAATTAAAGAGCTCTGGATGAAAAAGTGGTGAGCCCTGCTTGGGGAAGACACCAAGACTTGGCCCTCTGCTAAGATGATTTTGCCCAGACGCGATCGTGATCGTGATCATTGAGAGACTCAGAGATAAGAGCAAAAGTTGCCAGTCACGCCAGAGGAAGGGGCACTGCTCTTTCTTCTCCCTACAGATACTTATTCCCAAGGGACATCGCAGGGCCCTGGGTTTTGGGAGATGATACCATGGACTTGGAAGAAACCTTTATTTGGTGTCTCGTTTGGAACCAGCTGCTGAGAAGACCATGCCGACTACCTGGAGAAAGAACTCCATCAGCAGATCCTCCACACCTATAGGACTTGGGGAGCCACTCTGACTGCCAGAGAGGCAAGGAATCCAGGAGGGGGGAGATCCTTCAGTCACTCTTGTGCCATTTTGAACCTTTGCGGGTTCTTTGAGAGACAACGGTATTACGGGTAATTAACGTGTACCATTGGGTTGTTGACTGTGTTTTATCCTAATTTAAAACTCTCGTAGAATATTTTGGTCAGGGAATTGACCGACACAAACATGTCCAGCGGGCATTCACTACCTGTTTTCCGAGTGGGAATTTAAATGAAGGAGCATCTGATACCCCCTGTTCCCCCTCACCAAATAACCGTGTCTTAAAAAAAAAAAAAGAATCCACAATTTTTTCTACCCTCTCTTTTTATTAGAGGTTTAGTTCAACTGATTAGTATTTAGTGTTTATAATATCCAACTTCTCCCTCGGGGGGTGGCGTGGGGTGGGCTGAGAGCAAAACCAAAATACCCCGAAAAGAAAGCAGGCCCGTTTCTTTGCCCTTTCTTGTAACTTGACCTTTAAAACAGATCGCTTCTCTGCAAATACCTTTCCTATTTCACTAAAAATGTACCCCCCTCCAAAAGTCCTGGCCTTCCCAACCTCCTAAATGATGAAATAGAATATACCCCCCAAGCTCCCGCCACTGTGGGTAGGAGAAGGTAGGAGTAACATTCTCCACCCTGCTCCAACAAGGAGTTCATTCATCACAACGAGGCACCTTTCCTCAAGAAGAAAGCAGGAGACATGGAAGCTTTCCCCCGAGTTGGCTAGCAGGGCTTGCAAGAGGAGGGATGCATGCAGGGTTTGAGATCCTACTGTCTTTAAATATAAAGAGTCCGATCACCAAGTGTAGAGGCGGAATGCATAGGTGGAGGTGAGTGGGGAGGACGCTTGCTGGCTAGGGGGTGGGTTGCACTGGAGAAGCACCCAGTCAGGAGCTGTCATGCAGGTTTCAAGGGAATGGAAGGGACCATTTGGGCAGAGGAGGGGAAGGTCCATTCTCCTCCTGAGGCACAGGACCAAGCCAGGCTTCCCCTGAGAATGGGTGGCAGAGGCGAGGCTCTACGGGCAGCTGGGTTTGCTTTGCTGGGATACGTTCTCTGAAAGTCTTTATATTCTTCTGGAGCAGGAAAGTCTTCCACTAGATGGGAAGAATACTTTGAATCAAAATCATCCAAGAAAGAACGACAGTGGCAATAGAATCGCTGTGGCCATTCCTCAGTGGTGGTGGCGGCGGAGGAGGCGGGGCTGGCCCAGCTGGCGTCCTCGAGGGAGGCGTGATGGGGGCTTGCCTCGGCTCAGGGGTTCTGACCCATGCATTCGGCATGGCAGTGGGGAAGGCGGAGCATCTCTGGAACCATTTAGGATCATGGGTGAGGGGGTGGGCGTGGTAACCCCTGACCGCGAGAGTCCTGGACTGGGGGAGGTAGCCGATTACTCTATAGCGAGGGAGAGGCCCTAGGTGGCCTCTGTGGCAGCTCAGGGACCGGCCCCTTCCTTGGTGGGACTGGAGGGTCCACTGGGGACCCCAGGAGGCTGGCAGCGAGATGGGGGAGGAGAAGCCACACACTGGCCACGTGGTCCCATTCTGATATTCACAGGGGACAGAGGTGGTTTTGACAGGGTTGGAGCAGGAGGTCCCTCTCGACCAGGGTGCAGCCTGCGTCCGGGTGTGGGAGGCATGGGTTTCTCTCTGTCCTAAGACTGGGGCTTTGTTGCGGTGCATGGGCAGAGGTGGAACAAGAGGAGCCCAAGAGCTGTGCTTCCTGCCTGCACTGCTGGTGGTATTAAGCTGAGAGAGGTCTAGTAATGAGGGTCCCTGCCTCCCGGACAATTCTGGGAGGGAGGCTCGGCTGCTGTCTGTATCATCTTGAACACATCCATTGACTTGTGGACACCGGTAACCTTTGGGCAGCAGCTTGCGAACCGGGGACTTTGGGGCCAGCTCACCAGCCAGGTTCTCTGAAAGGTCCTTGGCTCCTGCAGGCCGGAAGGTGCGGCACTCCTCCTAGAAAGACACCTCCCTCACGGTTCAGGGCAACTGCTCCAGAGCCAGAACCACCACTGTTTCCTTTGGGTTTCTCAAGGTTGGGAGTGAGCACTCTGTTAGTTAATGTTGGTCACCTTCTTCAGCCGTGTGTTTTATTTCAAGAAAGTTGTAGTTGAATTATGCCCACATGGAATCCTACGGTGGCTGTTCATTTTTGTGTGTATAAAAGTAGCTTCAAAGAATAGGCTACAGGTGTGGTTGAAGAGAACACCTTCCCTTTGATGTTAAACACCTCTGTCTTTATTTATTTAAAACAAGCCAACCTTAGGGGCGCCTGGGTGGCTCAGTCAGTTAAGCGCTGGACTCCAGCTCCAGTCTTGATCTCATGGTTCATGGGTTCGAGCCCCGCATAGGGCTCCGTCCTGACCCCTCAGAGCCTGAAGCCTGCTTAGGTTTCTGTGTCTCCTTCTCTCTCTACCCCTCCCCCACTTGTGCTCTGTCTCTCTCTCTCTCTCTCTCTCAAAAAAATAAATAAAATGTTAAAAAAAATCAAATAAAACAATCCAGCATTAGCTTGGATTAAGATTTTAAAATTAAGACACAGAGGAAAATTAGCTCCACTGTGCAATTGAGAGTTTTTTTCCCCCCATGCATAGATAGAGCAGCTACATGTGAGGTGGAGAAGTCTGCTAGGGTAGATCTTTGAGGCCTGGCCTCACGAAAATAGGTTAAATTTATTGAGCCTACAGAATTTCATACAGAGGAATTATTTGGGGTGGGCTGAAGCAGGGTAGCTTGGAGTCAGTTTGCCATTCACTCATTTATTTGTTGAATAAACATTTGTAGAGCACCCAATTTGTACTCGGTCCTGGGTTGGCTACGGGTTCTAATGGAGAACAAGACATAGTTCCTACTCACACGTAGCTTACAATCAACAGATCAGCGTGTGTGAATTGAGCATATCTCATGTGCAAAGCAGCGGGATGCTCTGGGTGAGGTGTGCAGATGAACCGCAACTGTCTTAGCTTCAACGAATCCACAGTTTAATGGTGAAGTTGGATCTACACATTAATTGTCACTCCAAGCTGTGTGTGATTAGGGCCGTATTAAAGGACTAGAGTGCCTAAAGTTCTTCTAATCCTTTCTTTGTCGCAACTATTTATTTCTGTAGGGCTTTCCTCTGGGACACATTGGTTTTATAAATATTAATTCCATCAGAAAAGAGCCATAGAAAGCAATGGAAAGAACACTTTGGCTTTAGCCTCTGTGTTGATTGAGGCACAGCTCCACTGTGCTCATGTAATACTTCCCGGTGAATAGGATTCCTGAAGTTTCCTTTTGTTTATGAACATACAAATGGAGCCTTTTTATTCACGGTGCTGGCTTTGCACGAGCCAGCGACTGTAGACTGCTGAGACCCTCTGAATGGATGCTGGGACGACAAGCCAATGCGACAGCTCATTGAGCTTTGAGGCTCTTGCACTGCCTCCAGGACTCGTGGTCTGAAGCCATTGTTTATGAGCTAACTCTTCTTGTCCTGCCCACTACCCACAAGGCTATGACCAAGTTATCCAACAATTCTTAGAATGTCACTGGCATGACATTTCTGGAATCCACTCATTTCTCTATTGGATGTCTGTAGTGCAGAGAAGCAGGTGAATAGCTAGTCTTGGGGCACTGTACAGAATAAAGAAATCTCTAATGGAGCTAAAAGTTTCTAAAATCTCTACCAGTTACATTTTTCATCATTGTCCCATTGAATATTTCAACATTTCCGGGAATATATGTAGCAACTAAGCCAGCTATTTAGGAGTATAGAGGTGGGGTTGCCTAAATTATTATTCTATAAGAGCTGATTTGTGCTTTCAAGTATGTGTTTGTCTTTAGATCCTTAACCTTTACCCAATTCCATGTTTGTCATGATTTATTTTCTGTATATGTTTTTGACCTTCTCTTGGCAGATGACTCCAACATTATCTTCGTTGAGAATGATTCTGACACTGGCTGGAGAGATACAATTGTGTTCTGTTTATGCAATATAGAAAGCCAGAGCACTTTTTCTAAGCTGTCGTCATACATCACTGTCAGTATTTTGAACCACTAAATTGTTATTAAAAATTCAGGGACAATAATCCATTTTGAGAATACCATGAGAAAAGCAAATACTGTAATGACTGATTGACATTTCAAGAATAACATCATTCAAGACATGCTAATTTTTCTGCAGCCCATTTTCTTGGATAAGTGTCTATTGTATAAATAAGTTTGGTTTCCAACCCCTTCCCAGCATTTGCTTTTGACGAGGGAGTCTTTATATTAAAAAAGAAAATCATCTGAAATGAAATTTGCTTATGTTCTCCATGGCTTTACAGGGGGGAAAAGAAGCCTGCTTCATGGCTAGAATAAATGACTTTCTTTACCAACAAGGGTTTTATATCACATGGTTTCCACTATGTTTCAAGGAAAAACCTGCTATAATAAGCACCTAAATTGGCTTGTGTACTTGTTCAGGAGTAATGAGCTATGATGAGAAAAATACTGGATAGAGAACCAGGAGATGGGAGGGTTCTGGTTCCGACTCTGCTCTGACAAAGCTGCGCTCATAACCTTGAACACAGGATTTAATATCTCATGGCTGTAGTTGACTTTGGGGTTTTGCTTCTTTTCTTTTCTTTTCTCTTTTCTTTTCTTTTCTTTTCCTCCCTTTCTTTCTTTCTTTCTTTCTTTCTTTCTGTTTCTTTTTCTTTCTTTTTTTCCTTTCTGTTCGTTCTTTCTTTCTTTCTTTCTTTCTTTCTTTCTTTTCTTCTTTTAATTAGCATGTTTGGGTGTTTTCTGGCTCTGGTAGGCTATGATAGGATGCCTAGGTAAAAATGCAAGAGAATGTTTCACTGATACCCTTTCTCATATTTTTTCATGTTTATTATTTTTTTGAGAGAGAGACAGAGCATGAGTGGAGGAGGGGCAGAGAGAGAGAGGGAAACACTGAATCCAAAGCAGGTTCCAGGCTCTGAGCTGTCAGCACAGAGCCTGATGTGGGGCTCGAACTCATGAACCGTGAGATCATGACTTGAGCCGAAGCCAGATGCTTAACTGACTGAGCCACCCAGGTGCCCCTCTCATATTCTGTATGGAAGATTTTTTTTTTTTTTTCAGTCAAGAGTGGGAAATTGACCTTCCAATACTATTGTTTTCAAATACTTTTATCCATTTTGGCAGGTCAAAAGGGTCATGGACAATTTATCCTATAACTTTCACTTGTCACTACAACAGAAAATAAAAAATAAGCAGGTTTATTAATAGCAAATATGTTGTTTGTTTCAATCAGATGCTAATGAGAATGAGCATAAGAAAACTTAATGCTTTTTTTGTGCCAGAAAGTACAGATTCCAGTATCATAAGAGAATTGATAGCAATAATTTGCATTTATGTAGTGTCCAAGTTTACAAAACACTTGCATTAAAAAAAATCTCATTTGACCCTCACAAAATAGAATGTTATCCTTTCTGCTTGATAGATGGGAAAATTGAAGCTGGGTTATGAGGGGTAGAGCCAGATCAAAATCCCTGTCTTCCATTTCTTAATTCAGTTTGCTTTGCATTATACCATGCGTCCCCCAGAATCTCATAGCAGGGCAATATAAACCATGAATTATTGAGTGCCTCCAACATTACTTTGGGATACCAGATGACACATTCTTCATGATAAAGTGTGCATTTGAAAAAAACCATCAGGAGAGAAAAATATTAGTACTGGAGGGATAATTGGGATAATAAAAAGCCTCTAATATTTGTATAGAAATACAGTTTACTGAACCCTGATTTTAGGGGCTCCTTGAACCAAAAAACTGACACGAGCTCTGTTATCCTTTGGCTATAGATGTGGAAATCTGTGATGTGAGGCTGAGTGCATGGTTTACACAACGGCATGTGGCAGGTCCAGGTCTGTCTGTCTGGTGTGTTTCCAATGATACTACATAGGTTTAGACACCACTGGAGAATCCAGTTTGGCTGTTCTTACTGATTGGAACTTTTCAAAGCACAACACAATGAGCTCTTTACCAGTAATCATTCTTTCATGGAGGAGAGGGGGGATGCATAAGAAGCAGGCAGTGTAGAGTACTGGTTAAAGATATGGGCTCTGGAGTGAGATAAAATTCTACATCTTGCTGACCTATTAATATCAGGATAATAGATACTATTACCCACTTGTACCCTTTGAGGGCTCCTTTAAGGTGGAAATGCCTCCCTAGAATGGGCTTCCTTTCTTGTGTCCTACTCAGTTGCAAGGGCATTAAGGTCTGATCCTAGGACTCGAAATACTCCCTCCCCTTCCAATGAAACGGATTTCCCCTTTTTAAGTTGTCAAAACAAAAGTGACCATATGTCACTTAAGCAAGCATCCTTTTATCCCCCCCTTTTAACATCTGGAATACATTAACATCAGAAATGATAAAGTGGGGGCCTGACCCCTTCTCAGACATGATAATTGTGTCTCAGTCAAGAATAGTCCAGAATCTGATGTCCAGAGTGAGTTACAAGCGGGCTGGAGGACTAGGACTATGACGGGTTGAATTGACATCGATAGATTCTGAAGACTCTAACCTCTTCCAATATGAATGTATCCTTTTTATGTACACTACATGATTAAAAGACTCCCATTCAAAATGGAAAATGGATTAAAGATTGATCATTCAAAGCAGATGACAATCATGTTCCTTCTATTGGCAGCAAGTAACAAGAGAGATGTGTAGACATGAGGGAAGGTCCGGAATTGGCCACTCCATGGCCAATATTGGTTGGTGTCATGAAAGAGTAAAGCAAGAGGGAAGTTAAGATGTATCCAAAAGGACAGAATGGGTTGAGAAGGATGACACATGCTTCTTATTTGTCGCTTTTTAAGGCATTCCTTGGTATCCCTTGGCTGAAATACAAAATCACTTTCCAGCTTTAAACACCAACTTATAATAAAGTTGAAGGGCAGGAAGTTAATGACATAGACCTAGTTTTTGTGTGGATAGACATGTATGCACTTGCAATACATTGAAAATGCATTAGTAGACAGCTACATACATCCACAGGGTGTGTGACAATTAAATGAGACATCACCTCTAAAGCGCTAAATATTACATGCATTGCCAGACACTGCTTCTTCTTGTAATGATGATAACAGTAAGAGCGTAACAAGAATAATTATTGTTCAGATATTGAGGCTCACAGGGCAGAGCCAGGAAAATGCAATGCCTGGGGGTAGAATAAAGAAAAGAGAGGAAAAGGAACCTTGCACTGTCTACTTTGAATTCTGGTCCCAATTAGGTCTGAGGTGTGGGTTCTTTCATTGACTGCCACCATTAGGCTTTATGATTTAATGCTTGTTTCATGGCCTCACATGAACAATATTCTCCTCCCACTAAATGCCCGGAGGATGTTTTGAATGAGATATGGGCAGTGAGGTCCGGAGCTGGACTTCAGCAATACAGATTGGGGTTGCTGGCATTATGAAGGCTAAAAATGCAGAATTGAAGATCAGATATTTCTGGGGGATGGGAATCAAAGGCAATAGCCTTACCATTGACTTCCATGACCTCTTCAGCCAGAGCATCAATGTTTCATATCAGTGGTCTAGAGACAGACATCCTGGGAACCAATGGTCCTTCTCTAATGGGCCATCAATACAAAGAAATGCCTGTCATTTTGGGTCTGCAGTGAAGGTTCACTGATAAATGCTTGTTAGTATTCTACAGGAGAGTTACAGAAATGGAAAGTACTCATGAAAACATCTTCCTTCTCTCAAATACGGTCCCTGCCCCCAACTCATTTGTCTTAGGTACAGTAGATCATGAGCTTCCTATTCAATTAATTTAGGTAAGAGCAGAATCCATTCTTTGCAACCTTTTTTCTGCCCCCAGGGAAAAATGCTTTTGAAATTGCCATCTGCTCCCTGGCATCTCTTTGCCTTGCTTCTCTTCTGTGTGATTTCAGCCAAACCCAACAGGAGGGCAGAGGACTCAGAGGTAGGTAGGTGTCTGACAAGTGTCACAGAGTGTCACAGAACCACAACAATGAAGGTGCTGTCCAACGTTCGGAGCCAACATGTTCCCCAGTTCATTGTGCATCATTTGTAAAGATAGCATTGGTCCCCTTTAGCTCAGGGAGTCCAAGGATGTATCTCTGAAAGATGATTTTTCTTGCCAAAAAATATAAGCATGTTCCGGATAGAAACTCTTTTTCTTCCTTTTCTCCTAAATACAACTTAATGATTGGGGTGATTTCAGAACTGCCTAGGAAAACAAATCAATTCTTTTTGGTTTTTAAAAACTAACAAGAAATGCTGAGTGAGTCAAAGGCAACGAGGCGGTGTTCAGTAAATGCACCCGCATCAGGAAGGAGGTCAAGTTAAAATTGTGTTTGACTGTTGGAGTTTACTAAAAAAATTTAAGTACCATTACTGGAGATAAAATATTGTACGTGTGCATTAGCTCTTGGCTAGATAGCCAGTACTCATGTACATGGTACAATTTTTATATATAAATGGATGCACTACAAATCAATGTTCTCTAATCTCAGCTGCACCCTCAATGACGCTTAGAAACGCTGTTATTCATCTGATTTCTTATCACACTCCCCCTCGGGGCCAGTACAAGCCTTTTGTAACTTCAGCTGGCTCCACTCCCCAACACACTCTAGCTGATGGCTCGTTCTCCAGAGGCTCCTGTGATTTTTCTCCTCCTCCAAGCAAGACCCTTTATGTGCAGCCTAGGTTTTATCCCCTTCCATCCTTTTGGTGTTTGGGGATCTAAAATCTTGTTGTTCAAGTCCTCCAGCACTGTTTTAGAGCTTTGCAATGTTCTTGCTCTCTCTTGCTTCTCTTTGTAGGAATTTAGCCTAGCTAAAGCTTAGACGTCCTTGCAAGTGGGACCACTGGTTTTAATGACCCCCCCATGGTAGCACCTGACCACACCTCGGGCAAGAGTATATCCTAGGTCCTTGCTTCTCTCTCATACACCATCAGTGAATCTTATTTATGGAATTCTCCTATGACAAAAACACCTTCTCTCAAAGCTGATATGCCTTCTGGCTACTGACCGCCTCTCTCCTTGCACTACTAAACTTCTGACAAAGGAATTTTTATACCAATTGCTTTTGCTCTCTTCCCTGTCACATCTCAAGCCCTGACACACTGGCAAGAAAAAGAAAAAAAAAAAAGATCTTACTTTGACCTTTGGGTTACTACATTTTTCTGGTTTTTCTTTCTTTATAGTGGATCCTTCTCATGGTCCTCATTTTTCTCCCATTCTCCCATTCCATGTGATTCAATGTGAGGAAAGCTTAGATACCTAATTATTTCCGTATTTTAACTAATTGCCTTATGACAGTCATCCCCGAATCTACATCCCTGCCCTTTCTCTCTCCAGAGCTCCGACTTCCTGTTCTCAACTCCATTGGTAACTTCCACTCTTATGTCCATTGATACTCTTTCATTTTTTTTTTAAACTCTGCCCAATTATCTCCTCTTCAAAAACCCCTTCTCCTCTTATCTTTCCTAATTCTGTTAATAATGTCATAACAAAAAAAAAAATCACCATTGAAATCTTAGTATTATCTTTATTTTCTCCTCCTTTCTCTTGCACCTTGAATTGATCACCACACTCTAAACAATCTCCTTCCTGGGGTGCACCTGGGTGGCTCCCTCGGTTAAGCATCCCGCTTTGGCTCATGTCATGATCTCGTGGTTTATGAGTTTGAGCCCCATGTTGGGCTCTGTGCTAACAGCTCAGAGCCTGGAGCCTGCTTTGGATTCTGTGTCTCCCCTTCTCTCTGCCCCTCCCCGGCTTATGCTCTGTCTCTGTCTCTGTCTCTCTCAAAAATAAATAAATATTAAAAAAAAAAAGAATCTCCTTCCCTCCTGTCTATTCCTGCTTCTCTATTTCCTATTCCTGCTGCCTTTGTCCAGACCCTCCCCTTCTCTTCCTTTACCACCAGAGTTCTCCTCACTGGTTTCTCTGACTACACTCCATCCCCCAGACTGCCCTTGGAGATTTCCTTCTCAAACCCAGCTATTACCACACCAAGTCTCCATGTTTAAGAATGTTCTGCACTCTTCTGCCTGAAGAGTTGAATTCAAAACATGTTTCATGTAATTTCAAGTTTCCTACCTGGCCCCACTCTCTTTCCCCTTTACTTATCCTCCCATCAGCCTCTTTCCCCTGCCATTTCTATATGTTGACGTTGAACCCATATTTCAAGGATTAGACCAAGACTCAAAAGACCCTTGTACAGACCTTCTCCGAACACCCTATTAATAGCAGCTTATTCCTTATAACTTCTTCTGCCGAGTCTTCCGCAGCCCTTTCCTCTGCCTTGCATTGCTGGCAGGTGAAGAACTCCAGAGTCTATGTTTATCTTGACCTCTCAAAGTACCCAGCACCTGGAGGAGGCACTCACCGCTTCATGGATCAAACTGAGTTGAGGCTTGACAATGATGGAAACAAGAACCTGATGCTTATGATTTTGAAATCATTTAAAAAGGTGAACTCTCTCAAAGATTTTATTCAGCAATGTTCAAATAAGGGAACTGCTTCTTCTTCACGGTTTGTAATTTATTCTGTCAGACAGGTGTAAAATGGCTGTGGAAAGGAACAGATGCAAATTAATTATCTATTTAACCTCTGACAAAAGAAAATAATCTGACTCCTCTTTAAGAGTCTCTCCCCACCCTGCCCCCCCCCCCCCCCGGCCCCGTCTCAGTCAGGATAATCATGTAAAATTTTACTGGTATCTTTCAAGGACAGTGTCACGTTTATGGCCCCTTGTCACACAGTCTCCTGCAACTGAGCAGACTGTGGGTAGGTGATAAGGCTGGGTAAACAGAGCTCTTCTGAGAGGGGAGGGATACATATATGTGGTACATGGTGATTAAGGAAAAAGCTGGGTTATACCTGGTGGGACCCACATGTGCATTCACAAAAAAAGAGGAGGGCAGGGTTAATGATTATGTCTGAGGAGAATGAGTAAACATAGATTAGGATTGTATTTCTGGAAACCACAGTATAAAATTAACCGAAGCAGCACTCTACCGTCTGATCCTGATGCCAAAGAATTTCCTTGCTGAATTACAGAAGTTGCCACTGGGGGGATTAATACACAGAGAACTTTGAAGGGTTTTCCTTCCTAGGTTCTTAGTTTCTTTGCTAAGGAAAACCATTCAGCATAAGCCATTCCTTTTTAAGACTGCTTTAACAATATTTACCACAGAGCATCATCTACTCCCTATCAAGGCAACATTTCTCTGGGTATTGTTATTATTATTATTATTATTTTGGAGAAAGAGAAAAGGGGTTTGTATCTCAAGTGGGTTTTTGAAGCATTATAAAAACATGGCATAGTCAACTATCTGTATGAAAATGCAATCACCTGAAAAACCGAGAGTGAGTGACTCCAAGGTCAGCATCTTGAGAAATTATTCCTTAAATGGAGTGGCTTTAAATCTAAATTAACTTTTTACAGAGTCATTTATTCAGCAGGAAAGCATTGGTGGCTTTCCTTTTCTTATTTTTATCTTTCCAAAAAAACAACCAATATGTAAGTCAGCTACTTTGTATGGTACTGATTAGAGAGTTTTTAAAAAAAGTTTATTTAGGGGCGCCTGGGTGGCTCAGTCGGTTGAGTGTCCAACTTTGTCTCGGGTCATGATCTCGCAGTTTGTGGCTTCGAGCCCCGCGTCGGGCTCTATGATGACAGCTCAGAGCCTGGAGCCTGCTTCGGGTTCTATGTCTCCCTCTCTCTCTCTGCCCCTCTCCTGCTCATGCTCTGTCTCTCTCTCACTCTCAAAAATAGATAAACCATTCAAAAAAATTTTTTTAAAAAGTTTATTCATTTTGAGAGAGAGAGAGAGAGAGAGGGCGCACATGAGCAGGGAAGGGGCAGAGAGAGAGGGAGAGAGAATCCCAAGCAGGCTCTGTGCTCTCAGCACAGAGCCCAATGAGGGGCTGAATCCCACAAACTGTGAGATCATGACCTGAGCTGAGATCAAGAGTTGGGCACTTAACCGACTGAGCCATCCAGGCGCCTCTGATTAGATCGTTTTAAAAATCGAAGTCCTGCTCTATTTTTCTACTGAGCACGCACCAGCTCATGGGAAATCAGAACATCTGTAAGTGTCCTGATTTCAAACAAAATTAAAATGAACCATAAGCAAACACAGGTACAAAAGGAGAGGATGCGGGAGGTGGAAGGCTGGCTGAGGTGTGGCCCTTGTCACATTCCCGTACGGCCCTGGTCTTCCCAAACAACCACCGTTACCAGCAGGGCTTTCAGAAGAAAAATGAAAATATGAGGACCCACTGCTCTACAAGAGAAATGGTCCCGTTCCCCAGACCCACCCCAGAAAGGACTCTGGGGGAGTCCCAATGTCCGGGTGACATCAGCCCTGGCTGCCAGGTGTGAAGCTATACCCCTCTCTCCGCAGCCTTCCGTGCTATCCTGTGAAAATGCCATTCCGTTGTTTCCTTCCACTGCTCTGTTTTGGAGGGAGTTGCCTTTACTTACTGCTCACATTTCCTCATCTCCAGCTCGAAATCTTTGACCTTCACCTATGTACGGCGACTACATTTCAGATCTTCCCCAGCGGGCTCCGGGTCACCCATGCTCACTCTACTCTGGCTCCCTGCCGTGTTGGACAAGAGTGGATTTATGGCTATGTTTCTGTTCTGGCTTCCCCCCAGTGATAAAAAGATAGGATTGTTCATTCCACAAGCAGGCCCTCCTCTCTGTATATTTTTAAATTAAAAAAAAAAAAAAAAGCTATTTTATGTATTGTAATATCATATACTATATATAAAATACATATAGGTATATAGAAATACATATATAGGTATACATAAATTGTATAGAGATATATGAAGATCCACACATAGATATATGAAATAACAGAAAATATAGTTATACAAAAAGTATGAAAAATAGCCCATATTTGTCCTCACCTACCACTGTTTTAAACATCTTGGTGTATAATACCTCGTGACTGTTCAAAATGAATGTGAATATATACGCATAGAAACAACCTGTTCCGTGTTCTATAACTTTTTAAATCCTTAATATAAATGAATATCTGTCCATGATAACATGTATATACTTGTTGTGCCTGCTCTTTTCCTGTGAGCTCTCAGGTCTTTTTTCCCCTGTTCCCCAGCCATGCCTTCCTTCTTGGGACCGATCTCTCCAAACTGTACCTCAGTTTCCCCAAGAGCGTCCATTTAAGTTAGGCTAATGGGAGACTGAAGAGAGGGGGAGAAATGGGACCACCTGGGTATATTATCTTAGTCTCCCTCTGCTTTGGGCAGAGTCCCTGGAGATTATGGGGCCCAGTGCAACGTGAAAATCAGATCTCTTGCTCCAAAACAGATCTCTTGTTCCAAAGTTATTAAAAATTTCAAGATGGCGGCAGAGAATCGCACCAGGTACACCCTGGGGGCCCTCCTGAGTGCAGTGTTCTGTGTGGCTGCACAGATTTCACACTGACAAGCTGGCTCTGATCTCTGGAGGGGGCTCCGTCTCTTCTGTGACTCTGCTTCTGCGGCCTCGGGCAAACAGCTCGTTGGGTAACGGTTTGGACAGCTCCCGTCCAGTGGTCTGCTAGCCCTGGGGGTGGCAGTGCTTGGAAATCTTTGGGTTGTTCCTTTTCCCCTGGTTCCTCTTGCGGTTCTTTCAGTGCCTCTGTGACTAGCTCTCCCTCTTAAATTCCTTCTAGGGAACTACCTGTCTTAACCCTAATAGCTACGTTAGGAATGGTAAGAACCAGGCCATTGTACCGCCACTCTCTTTATTCTACTCTTCCTCGTCAGTCATGGGGAATAGCTTGCTTTCTTCAGGAGGAAATTCAGTCTCGGGGGTTGCCTGGGTGACTCAGTTGGTGAAGCTTCCAACTTCGGCTCAGGTCATGACCTCGCAGCTCGTGAGTTGGAACCCAGTGTCGAGCTCTGTACATGGAGCCTGCTTCGGATTCTGTGTGTGTGTGTCTCTCTCTGCCCCTTCCCCCCCCCCCCCACTTCTCTCCAACATAAATAGACATTAAAACAATTAAAAATAAAGAAATTCAATCTCAGGATCCTTAACACCATGTTTGACTGCAGTTAACACATGGCCTAAAATCCGTGTGGCCTCCCAGCTCTACATCATCCTTTTAAACAATCTCATGGTTTCTACTATGGCTACAGTATTTTTTATTTAACCTATCCCTAACTGGTGACAATGAGTCTGTCTTCGTTTTTCTCTACTTCGGTGACGAATCGTGTTCCATAGGTATTTTTGTTTACTCCTCCTTTTATCTGCAGGATGATGTCTTTGAAGGGGAATGACTTCAACGGACAGAGGGTATGCACATTTTACATTTTGCTACGTATTTCCATCTCCGAATGGTCGTATAAATATTAGAATGTTTAAGTATGAAATGTCTAAATACGCAAAGACCGATCTTTTCTCCTTTCGAAGTAGTTGGGAGTCATTACGCTTATTGCAACAAATCATTTTCGTGATTCTTCTTGAAAATTGTCTCCAGATCCAATTTCGAAGGTGCTTAGAAGTCACCCCTTTGTGTCCAACTTACAACTTATTTTTAAAGAAAAGCAGTATTACTGAGCTTCACCACCTCTCAGTCTCCAGACTTCCTTCCAATGGACTTTTGATTACTTTTCAAAAATGAAAATCTATTTTCATGTGTTGACGTTCCCTTATTTTTGAGGATAGTCAAAACGATAGACTGCTCTCCCTGAAGGCTGAAGCAGAAAAGTCAGAAACTCTTTCAAGAAATTGCTGCAGCCTTATTGAAAGCTTATAGCTTCGTAAGGTAACCCCTTTGGGAGAGGGAAGCGATATCTATTGAAATGTGTTAAGGTTGGTGTATTTGTTTTAAAACTCAGTTGCTTTATGTTGTTGAAGACCCTCATCTTCATTAGCGGCGGGTTGTCTCTACCTGTAATTCCTTTAATCAAAGCATTTTGTCAAAAGGGCTGTAAAATATTTATTTGGCTTGCTTTCATCAATAGAGCTATGGAACTATCTCATCTATAAGTACCTCATCTTTCACCTGGAATTGTTCTGACTGAAAACAGTGTGTCTTCTAAGTACACAGTAAATCATGCTGCTTGATTTAAAAAGATAGGCCACCCTTCAAAGAGCTTTGGGTCATTCCATTTTGCACACTCTGTCCAAGATAATTTCTAATTTGCCTTTCTCAAGGAGAGCGTGGAAAAATGCTCTCGGAAGATTTAATGTTTTCTCTTTCTTTTCTTCCCAAGAATGTCACGCAACTTTCAAATCATCGCAAGGCAAACAAAAAACACCCTCCCGCCTCCCCTCTGGTTAAAATCTGTCTGTTTAAAGGCGATGTCTGGTTTCAGTAATATGAAATTCTTTGTTAGCCTTAGAAATGGGAGATCAATGACTTATTCTTGTAATCCCTTAACTCTTAAACAGTCTACCAGAAAGCTGGTTTCAAGAAATAAGGCCAGGCTTTGCATTCAGATAGAGACTCAAGTGAGTCTCTGGGAATGTGTGAGTTCCTTTTGGTACTGTGTTTTCTTCCCGTCAGACCAATAAATTCCTACAGGTCTCGGCTCTGTAATTCCCTTTAGGGAGGACTGGGATAAAGAATATCAGCCCATTCTAAAAAATCCTGCTGTTTTTATGACACACAGAAATAGCTACAAGAAATACCTTCATCATTTTTACTTGCAGGGCCATGTAACATTTTTTTTCCCCCTCCAAAGTTAATGATCACTAAGGGCCCGCACACATGCACACAGAACCCTGGCCCTTGGGTCTACCTAAGTCACCTTTATGGTACAGCCCCAAAATAAAACTTTGCTTCGTTCTCTGAATTTGCGCTCCTGCTATCCACTTCAGGGTTTATAGGCTTCCATTTCATTTCCTCTGCTAGCCATGTTGCAGCTATAATATTTCAGTTCCTGAGCAAGGTACTTAGCAGGGCCAGACTAATCCAGCTTAAATTTGCACTCATGGTGTAAAATTGACTGAGGCCTGTCTCCATTCATTGGAGTCTTCTAGAGAGTTTGGACCCCTCATTCTCGCATCGGTACTTCTGTAAAGTCTTGTCCCTGGAATGATCTTCTTGTTCCAGTGCATTTAATGATACTCGTTCTTCTATTAGCCCTCAGACAAGTCTCACTTCCTCCCAGGAGCTTTCTCCAGCGTTTTAAAGGATAAGAGCTTTATAATTCTCTTTCTTCTGAGAAACCCTATAATGCAAAATATAATGTTTTCAACTTATTATTATTGGTAATTTGGTAATTATTTTCTGAAAGGGACTACCTACCATATCTGGGCTGAGGGCACTGTGTCTCTCCCGGCAGCCCCCTTCTCCAACACTTCTCAACACAGGGCAGGTGCCGAACCAGGGTCCTCACACATTCTCATTATCTTGTTCAGTGGTTCCGCCTTCATGCAGGAAAAGATGTAAAAACGCAGGGATTTTATCTGAGTTACAAACAGAGGGCTTGATGACAATAACACTTTTGCACGTTTTCATTGTTTGGATGAGTAATTATATCAAACATGCAATATCCTACTCGTGAATTTTATGTGCATTATATGTAACACAAGCCTACCCTTTTTCATTGTTTCTAGTTTTTAAAAATGTAAGCCAGCCACCTCTTGGGAAAATTTCCATTTCTGTTTTTCTTTTCAGCGATGTATTTTTTTCTAAGCTCTTTTCCGAGATTCTATTTTATATTTTCCGTTTCTATCATGTTTAATCTCAATTTGTACTCCTGCTCAAGAATCCAAAGGATTCAAAAAAGAACATGTATATTAAATATATACCTAAAATATATATAAAAAGAGAACATGTATGTGTATACTCAAAGCTTACAAAACTTGAAAATATTTTCATCAGTGAGGTAAATTCGAGTAAAAGTGACATTTTTAGCAATTGAAATTATTAGTTTAACTTTTCCAAGCAGTACATTTTTCTCTAAATTATTTGTAATTATCTACAAGGTTAACAGGGAAACAGGGAAATAAATATCAATATTCTAAATAAAATTAAGTTAAAGTGAATCACAAAATTTAAAAATATTTTTCTTTGTTTTCTTGAAAACTTTTTATTATAGAGAAGTGCAAACATACAAAAGTAGCTGGAATAGTATAATGAACTCCCATAGACTTATGACCTAGCTTCAAATAATTGCTCTGCTCGCGACCAATCTTAACTCATTTCACCTTCCGGTTTCACCCCTCCCCCATTACACTGAAGTAAATCCCACGTGCCATCTAATCTGATTTGTAAATATGTCAGCAGTGTTTCTAAAAGATGAGATTTTTAACACAACCCCAGTATCATTATCATGCCTTAAAGGTAATAATTCCTTAATATCAGCAAGTGTCACATACATATTTATTGTATAGTTGGGATCAAAATCCCAATCAAGCTCATACACTCCAATTTGTTGAGACACGCTTTTTAAAATTTATTTATCATTATTATTTTCATTTTGGAGAGAGAGAACACAAGCTGTGGAGAGGGACAGAGGAAGAGAAGAGAGAGAATCCACGCTCACTGCAGAGCCCAGTGTGGGGCTCTATCCCATGATCCTGGGATCATGACTTGAGCCGAAATCAAAAGTCAGATGCTCAACCAACTGAGCTCAACCAACTCAACCAGGTGCCCCTTGTTGAAATACCTCTTCAGTCCCTTTTAATCTTTTAATTTTCTTCTTTTTTTCTTTTTCTGTCTCTGTTTCTCTTTGCCTCTGTCTCTCTTTTTCATTTAGTTTGTTGAAAGAACCGCCTTATTTGTCCTATAGAATTTTCCATAGTCTGAGTTCAGTTGATTGCATCTCTATTGTGTTATTTAACATTTTTTATACTAATATTAATTGCAGCATTATTTACAATAGCCAAGATTTGGAAGCAACTTAAGCATCCATCAATAGATGAATGGATAAAGAAGATGTGGCATGCACACACACACACACACACACACACACACACACACACACTGGAATACTACTCAGCCATAAAAAAGAATGAGATCTTGCCATCAGCAACAATATGGGTGGACCCAGATGGTAATATGAAATAAATCAGACAGAGAAAACAAATACTATATGATTTTACTAATATGTGGAATCTGAAAAAACAAAACAAATGAACAAACGAGACAAAACAAAACAGAAACAGACTCATAGATACAGAGAACAAACTGGAGGTTACCAGAAGGCAGTGTGGTTGAAGGAACCAACAAAACAGGTGAAGGCTATTAAGAGGGACAAACTTGTGGGGTGCCTGGGCGGCTCAGTCGGTTAAGCCTCCAACTTCAGCTCAGGTCATGATCTCACAGTCTGTGGGTTTGAGCCCCGCATCGGGCTCTGTGCTGACAGCTTACAGCCTGGAGCCTGCTTCGAATTCTGTGTCTCCCACTCTCTCTGCCCCTCCCCCGCTCACGCTCTGTCTCCAAAAAATAAATAAATGTTAAAAAAATTTTTTTAGGGGCGCCTGGGTGGCGCAGTCGGTTAAGCGTCCGACTTCAGCCAGGTCACGATCTCACGGTCCGTGAGTTCGAGCCCCGCGTCAGGCTCTGGGCCGATGGCTCGGGAGCCTGGAGCCTGTTTCCGATTCTGTGTCTCCCTCTCTCTCTGCCCCTCCCCCGTTCATGCTCTGTCTCTCTCTGTCCCAAAAATAAATAAAAAACATTGAAAAAAAAAATTTTTAAAAAATAAAAAAAAAAAAAAAAAAAAAAAAAAAAAAAAAAAATTTTTTTAAAAGGGGGGAAAACTTTCAGTGGTAAAATAAACAAGTCACAGAGAAACAAAGTATGATGTAAAGAATATAGTCAATAAATATTGTAATAACTGTGTATAGTGACGGCAGATAACTGGACCTATTGAGATGATCATTTCACAATGTATAAAAATATCGACTCACTGTGTGATATGCCTGAAACTAATATCATACTGTATGTCAACCATAATTTAATAAAAATATTTAAGTAAACTTTATGCAACACTTTGTAAAATTACAGGTGTTGCAGTGTTAGCATCCAACACCCAATTAGTTGCCGACGCAAAAAATTCGTGTGTGTGTACTTTTCACTTAACACTACAAGTTCACTTTGTACTCCCCCAGATCACAAATTGGAATCTGACATAACTACAAAACCATGCTTCGTTATGTAGGAAGCTATTATATTTATGGTGAGAGGAAGATCTCACAAACTATTTGATTTGTCTCTTACCTGAGCGGCCCCCATCCCATTCTATTCCCATCATCCTTCTCTGCTGTCAGGACCAGCACAACACATCTAGCCCCATCGCCATCAGGTTTGGTTTCACAGGCCATTGGGAGAGAAATAGGTGAAAACATTTCCCTGGAGCCTGACTGGTGTTAGCCACGAGAGAGCAGATGTTTAGATTTAGCAGATTGGACTGGGCTGGCATTGAGTGAGGAGATTGGCAAACATTTAAAAATAAGACTAAGTGGGTCTCCCATCAACCATCAGATAAGTGAGCTACAGGACTGCAAGAAATCTAACAGAGCCGTCCCAACAGAGAGACGTGGCTTCTGTCCAGCATGTTTCTGTGCTGATTTTATGGGAAGCCGAAGGCTTTCGGACAGTGACTAAAGGCTGGGTTAGGAAAACGATCCAATCCATAGATTGTCCTGTGTGATGGGAAGTGTTTCAGTGCCACAAAGATTATCCAGGAGACTAGTCAAGTCCTCAGAGATATGCCTATCATCACTCATTTTACCATCTCTTCAGGAGAAACACACAGACCTCTGGTGCTAATTAGATCTCCATGATACCAAGCAAGTGATTAAACGTTTTGGCCTGCAGGTTCCTGGGTTGTAAACTGAGGACGCCAAACCACATGATCTGGAGGATACATTCTAGCAGTTTTGCATCCTGAATTAGTCCCAGAGGTGTGAACAAAACTCAGTTCGGCTGTGACCCAGTCTTGCACGTGGTTCCACTTGTGCTAATTCATAGCCAGCCTATGGAAAGATGTAGGAATGAGAAGTCCCTGCAACAGTGCCTAGCACATTGCTGTTTCTAATACTTATTTATGGATTGAATAAATGTTTCCTGGGTTCCATTAATCAAGATCACTCCTGTGAGTTCTAAAACACATCCCGTACCTGCAGTCCTGTGGTCTTTATATTTTTCCAATTCTCTCTCCATTCTGTTGCCATTTTGAGGCAACATTTTGAGGTACATACTGGCTTAGCCAAGGGAAAAAGGAAGCAGCACGTCTTGTGTGGGGACGCACTTTATAAAGATATTAAAGTAACAGAGGCATCAATTATTATGCAAAGCAGTATGCAAATTCAGTAAAAGGGAGCATCATAATGGAAGTTTTCTAAGCTTTGACTTGTGTCAGCCTGGAAGAAGTTGAGAAGTGCTGTGTTAAGCTAATACCGGTCTGCGCAAGCTTTTTCAGAATAAAAATACATCGCTATTAACCCATCAAAGCATCGTTTATGAAAATAAATAAAGCAGCAGCATCACCTGCTTCTCATTAATAATAGAGGTTTAATAATTATAGAAATATCTTGGTAAAATTATTTGAGTCTTTATGTCAAAATAAGTATATTTTATCCTCTTTATATTTCACTGCATTCCACAAAGCCATTATTCTCTTGGGCTTTTGTTCTCTGGATTTATATGGTATCTATTCCTGGGAATACCGTTGTCAGGCTATACCAGTTTCTTGTTTTTTTAAAATAACTTGTTTTTTATGAAGTGCTGCATGCATGCATACACTCAGGGTACAAATCATGGTGTACAGCTCAGTGAATTTTTACAAAGTGAACACGCATGTAGCCACCACTCAGATCATTATGCGTAAGTCACATGAGTCTACCAAGCTCCCCTTCCCAGTCATTTGGCCCTGCTCAAAGGTGATCATTATTCTGACATCTGCTGTCGTGACTTACTTTTGACTGTTTTTGAGCTTTTTATACATAGAATCGTTCAGTAAGGGCTTTTCTTTTTTGTCTAGGTCTCTTGCCTAATGTTATATTTGTAAGATCTTTCATGTTGTATTTTGTGATAGGCTGTCTATCTGTAATGGCTTACAGTGTTCCATTGTATGGCAGCCATGGGGGTGTGATGTCGGCCTGAGGAACACAGGTAGCCAACCTCCTCCAGCTATGGTGCTTCGGCCCCGCTGCTGCATGCAAACCTCTAGGACATGCTCTCTGGGAGCAGTATCCAGCCAGTGACTGAGAATGGCCTCAGGGTGCTGGTCTCGACCCCTCCATGGGCAGTATTTGCACGGGGATGCCCCACTGGACTGGCTAGACCTTCTCAGGGCCACCCTGTGTCTAAGCTCCTCCCCTAATCTTCCTTCCTTCCCTCTTTCTTTTCCAGGTGTCAGGTCTTCACCGCCTTCTGAAGAGTTACTCTGCTTACTCCTGCTTCATCCATCAATAAGTGTCTTGCACTCCTAACCGTATCTGATTGTGTGCTTCCCAGAGGGTGCGAACTGACACACATTATACAACTATAGCACAATGTATTTATCCATTCTACTGCAGATAAACATTTTCTTTATTTCTACTCTTGAAGAGCTGTGAACAGTGATGCTCTAAACATTCCCGTACGCGTGCTTTGGCGCACTTTTGCACGCAAAGCAGTTGAATCACTGTGGCGTTGCGGGTCATAGGTTACGTGTAGATTTAGCTTTAGTAGATCCTGTTAAGAGCTTAACCAAAGGATTGTGTCAGTCTACACTGCCACCGATAGGATATGAAAGTTCTGGTTGCTCCACATACTTACCCCACACTCAGGATTGTCAGTGTTAACACTTTTCAATACTTTGATTCTCTCATGTCTAATGGTGTTGAGCACATTTTTGATACATTTTTAAACGTTTATTTATTTATTTTGAGACATAGAGAGAGAGAGCGAGCAGGGGAGGGACAGAGAGAGAGGAGAAAGAGGATCCCGAGCAGGCTTCGCACTATCAGTGTAGAGCCTGACACAGGGCTGGATCCCATGAATCGTGAGATCATGACCTGAGCTGAATCAAGAATCAGATGCTTAACTGACTGAGCCATCCAGGTACCCTATAGGCCATGCTTTCTTAATGATGATTTTCTTATCTTTTCTTAATGATAATTTTGATGCATTGAACTTCTTAATCTTAATATAGCATAATTTATCAATCTTTGCTCCTTTTTAAAACCTTTTTTCACTGACTACGTCAAATTTATTTTTTAAAAGTCATGAAGATAGTTGCCAGTATTTTCTTCTAGAACCTTTTCCCTTCCACATTTATTTCTATTTTATTCATTTTAGGTCTAAAATGGAGTTAATTTTTGTGTATGACATGTAGTAGGGATCATTATTCATTTTAGGTCTAAAATCTACCTGGAGTTAATTTTTGTGTATAACGTGTAGTAGGGATCATGATTAATTTTTTTAATATATGGATAACCATTTGACTCAGCATTATGTATTTAAAAAAAATCCTCTCTTCACTTCATAGTGCTGCCATTTTTGCCATAAATCATGTCATCTATTCCTTTACTTTCTCTTTTGTTCCATTGATCTATTTGTATATCTTTGAAGTAATGCTATATTCCCCTAATAACTTAACTTTATGATAATTCCGACTATCTAGTGATTAATTATTTCAGTTTTCTCCTTTACCTTAAGATTGTCTTGGCTATTCTGGCATTTTCATATGAAGTTTATAATCAGATTTTCAAGTCATGCAAATATGCTGTTGGAATTAGAAAAATTTTTTTAATATTTATTTATTTTGGGGAGACAGAGAGACAGAGTGCAAGCAGGGGAGGGGCAGTGAGAGAGAGAGAGAGATGCAGAATCTGAAGCAGGCTCCAGGCTCCGAGCTGTCAGCACAGAGCCCAATACGGGGCTTCAACCCATGAAGTGTGGGATCATGACCTGGGCCGAAGTCAGGTGCTTGACCAACCGAGCCACCCTGGTGCCCGGTTGTTGGAATTTTGATTGAGGTTTATTCACCCATAGATTAATGTGAAGAAGCTGACCACATTGAATCATCCAATGCAAGAACATGGTATATCCCTCCATTAGTTCAGCTCCTCTTTAATTAGTCTCAGTAATTTTCTGATTTATAGGTAGACAAGTTTCACAGGGTTCATTTGATTTATTCCTAAATAGATGATTATTTTTAGTAGTATTATGAAGTTTTATTTTCAAATTTTATATCCTAATTATTTGTTTCCAGTGTACAGAGATGAACTTGACCTGCTCGGTAACAACTTTCACTTATTGTTTATTGGTTCTTTATCATTTTCTATGCACACATTTATATTTTCTACAAATAATGAGTTTTATTGTTTTCTTTAAAATCTTTACACTTTTTTTCTTGTTATATTGCATTGGCTACAACAGTGTTGTATAAAATTGTGATGTCAGATATGCTTGTTTCATTCTTGATCTTGCAAATGGCAAGGGATATGCATTTAATGTTTCACCATTAGCTCTTGTTTTGGGAAAAGATGTTCTTTGTTAGACTGAAAACAATTTCTTATTCCTGGTTTACCAAAAGTTTTGTTTTTATCATAAATGCATATTGAATTTTATCAAATGCTTCTCTGCATCTATTGAGAAGTGTTTCCCTTTTATTTTGTTAATTGGTGAATTACGTTGATTTATTTTAAAATATTAACTCATCTTTAAAGAAAAATTTTGTTAACATTTATTTATTATTGAGAGACAGAGAGACACAGAGCATGAGCAGGGGAGGGGTAGAGAGATGGGGAAACACAGGATCTGAAGCAGGCTCCAGGCTCTGAGCTGTCAGGACAGAGCCTGATGCAGGGCTCGAACTCATGAACTGTGAGATCATGACCTGAGCCGAAGTCAGTTGCCTAACTAACTGAGCCACCCAGGTGCCCCTTAACTCATCTTTTTTAAAAAAAAATCTGTAATAAATCCTGCTTAGCAATGATGTATTATCCTAATTATATTTTTACTGAGTACATTAGCTAAAATTTGTTGAAAACTGCATCATTTCCTCTTTAGATACTTGGGATATTTCACCAGTGAAACCACCTAGGCCTGTATTTTTCTTTATTGGATGAGTTTTGAAATTACCAAATAAATTTCTTTAGGATAGCCTATTCATATTTTTGATTTTTGTGTTAATTTTGTTAATAAATTTTAATTTGTGTTAACTTTTGTTAAATAAAACTTTTCAAGGATGCTTACATTTTATTTAAGACTTCAAATTTACTGGCATAAAGTTGTGCATAATACCCTTTTACTGTTCTTTAAATTTCTGTAGGATCTGTAATGCTGTTTCCTTTTACTGTCCTCATCTTTTGTTTTCTTGTTCTGTATAGCTAATGATTTATCACTTTTATTAACATTTTTGAAAAATCTCTTCTTTTTTTTCCTATTATATGTTTACCTTCTATTTAACTAATTGCTGCCCTTGTCCTCCTGTCTTTTTTGAGATTAATTATACCCCTTTCCTTGAGAGGGAGACTTGGATAATTGTTTTTCAAATTTACATATATATATATATATATATATATATATGTATGTATATATTGAGATACTTTGAGACTGAAATGTGTATATATACATATATATACATATATATACACATATATATATACATATATATGTATATATATATATATGTGTGTGTATATATACATACACACACACCCACACACAAAGTGAGAGAGAGGGACTTTGAGACTGAAATTCAAGTTTCGCAAAGGGTTGTCTATATTCAATTTTCTCTAATTCCTAGGATGTTACTATTCAGGAATCTTAACTAAAAACCTGGAATGTTAATCAGAGCTCCTTCTGCTTGGTAGGTCCTGAATGCCAATTTTTTTTTTTTTCTCCCTAGCTCAGTGGTACAGTTAAAAGCTCTTCTGAGGCTTTTTTTTTTTTTTTTTTTTTTTTTTTTTTTTTTTTTTTTTAGTAAATAGCTTTTTACAGAAGTTTTAAGTTCATAGCAAAGTAGAGTGGAAAACACAGAGCATTCTCACATACTCCATGCCCCCCACCACCACACTGACCTTCCCTACCATCAACATGCTGTGCCATGGGGCACATTGGTTATAACTGAGACATCACTGTCACTGACACATCATTATCACCCCATAGTCAGTGCATAGTTTACATTGGGGCTCACTCTTGGCCTTGGGTAGTCTGTAGGTTTTAAAAATCTGTAAGAACACGTATCCACCATTGCAGTAACGTACAGAATACTTTCACTGACCTTAAAGTCCTCTGTGCCTTACCTATTCTTTGTAGCCACTTTGAAGTTGAACATTCTTCTTAATTTATTGGCCCCTTTCTTCTAACATATTAGGATTTATCAAATGCAGAACAGTTAGAAGCTCAATAAGCTCCATTTTATGTTAGGCTCCCTCCCTTCTCTGAGAGTCTCTTTTTCTTTGATATTCCTGCTCTTCAGTCTTAGAAATTTTGGTTGTTTTGCAAAGCCTTAAGTAGCTGCTGTTTTGTTTGGTTTAGTTACGTTGTATATTGTATGCAGCATTTGTTTGTTTATTTATTTATTTATTTTTATTAAAAAAATTTTTTTTAACGTTTATTTATTTTTGAGACAGAGAGAGACAGAGCATGAACGGGGGAGGGGCAGAGAGAGAGGGAGACACAGAATCAGAAGCAGGCTCCAGGCTCTGAGCCGTCAGCCCAGAGCCCGACGCGGGGCTCGAACTCACGGACCGCGAGATCGTGACCTGAGCTGAAGTCGGACGCTTAACCGACTGAGCCACCCAGGCGCCCCTGTTTATTTATTTATTTAGGGACAGGTTTTATCTAACAGAAGCTAGTCCTTCCACCATGTCAACTTTGTAGAACTACTAATATAATTGTTTTCATCTGAGCTAATTATTTTGTTGATGTATAAAGACTACAAAGGTGTCAGAATAGAGGAAAAATTATTCTTGGTGAATGCCTATTTTTCCCCCAGTAGAACCCACCTACTCATTAATTCCACTTATTTATTCATTCCTCAGCAAATAAATATTTACCGAGCATACCTGATGTGCTTCTAACAAATGTAAAATATGTGAGTCTCTGGAGAATAGGGCAGTAAATTTATCAATGGTTACTGGATTTGAGGGGCTTTCTGCCTAGTAGATTACATGAGTGGAAAGATTAGGGGGAGGAAGATATTGAATTTTGGACTCAGATGGACTAAGATTATTTATTAGTTGTGACCTTGAACAAGTTTGTCAGCTATTTCCCAGCTTCAGCTGGGCAAAATATTGAGTGTTATAAGATTAGACAAAAAGTATGTGATATGCCTATCACTATGCCTGCAACATAGTAAGATATAAATAATTTGTATTTCTTATTATTATTCCAGTTGGAGAGACACATAAAGTGTAAAGTCCCTGGGAGTGTTTGTGGAAGACAAGGGAAGATTTCATAGAGGTTAAAATATAAAAGAAATATAGGAGATCACCATCCAAAGTAGGTGGTGATGGTAGGCCTAGTGTGTGTGTGTGTGTGTGTGTGTGTGTGTGTGTGTGTGAGAGAGAGAGAGAGAGAGAGTGGGGGAAACAAAATAGGTTTGAAAGTTGGGAAGAAGGAAGTCCTTGATACGGAGGGAATCAGACAGGCCTCTATTTTTTTTTTACATACCAAAATGGGCATTTGTAATGTGTTTGGCATAGAGTTCTATGAGGATATAATTGTGAATAAGATAAACATAGTAGATTGACCTATTTTACAAAGTTTACTGATAATCAAGGATATAGACATACAAGTAAGTAGGCAGTTACAAATAGTATGGTACTTTGCATCTTTTGGGATGATAGCTCATCACATAGCCATTGCTCTCTTCTCTAAAATGGGCCCTCAGTTAGATGCTTAACTTAAATAGAGCCAGTAAAATTATGGCAGAGGGATGCCCGCGTGGCTCAGTTGATTAAGCATCAGACTCCTGACTTCGGCTCAGGTTGTGATCTCACGGTTCGTGGGTTTAAGTCCCTCGTTGGACTCTGCACTGAGAGCAGAGCCTGCTTGAGGTTCTCCCTCTCTCTCTGCCCCTCCTCTGCTCTCGTTCTCTCTGCCTCGCTCAAAAGAAAAAAGAAAAAGAAAAAAACAAAGGAAAACAACAAAAACCCCCTAAGAATATGACAGAAATTTGAGGTTGTCGTTCAGAGACATTTAGTTTTCTGCATGTGCCTACAGCCATGCCTGCCATAGTCTCCCATATGGCTAGAGAGAAAGCTGGTTTACAAAAACCAATAGAAAGGAAATAGATATTCAGAAATTAGCAAAAACATGAGGGAGAAAGAGTCCTATCACCTTTTAATTTATGGTGCTAATCCTTCCTTAAGACCCGGATGGTGAAAGATAACACCACATCTGTATATTGCTCATAGTCCCTCAAAGACTGATTTCCACATCTTGCAACCAAAAGTCTTAACAAATAAATTTATGATAAATGTTAAGACAGAAGACCTATACTTTGCCAGAAAATTAGATATGAAGGGCACATAATGCTACTGAGTTGGTAGGTCAGGGAAGGACCTAGTTGGAAGAGATGTCTAAACCGAGATTAAAAGGATGAGCAGATGTTACAAGGAAAGGGACAAGATTGCTCCGAGGAGAGGGAAAGAAATGTGTGAACTGGAAGGGTAACTACAGAGGGTGGGTCTGTCGCGGGCACAGTGTTGGGAGCCTGGGAAGGAGAGAGCAGGAAGGCATTAAGTTGGAGAGGTGACCAGCTTCAAGTCATACAGCTTCCTTGCTAGGACGTGGACCCCCATCCTCCCAAGCCCATGTGGACACATCTCCCTACACTCACAGTCCCCATCCATTACTGACTTCTCTGCCGAGGAAAACGAAGGTATCTGGAGGGCGAGTAATGGCCGTGACTCCACGTATCTTGATAGAGTGAGTTCTAGAGTAAGAGCTGGGTGTTCGGTCTCATTCCATCCCTCTCTGCCTTCCTTTCTCACTTACTCTTCAGGAAATACAATTTGTGCCAGTACGACGGTGGGTGACGCTTCCCCTGATGGCTGATGAAGGGAGAGTCAGAGACTCCGTTCATGACATGGGCAACCTAAACATAGCACCTTGGTTAGGACTTCGGTAAAAGATTCTGTAGGTCCTCTGAGGACATCTAGCATTGATTTATTCTAGAGACTGCTAGGCCAAATCAGATAAGTGAGTGAAAAGTTAGCAGGAAAACACTTGGGTTTTATTAAAGTGTTCTCTTTGGTGTTTTTTAGCCTGTTTATGAACAACTTGAGTTATTTGGAGAAACATGTTAAATGAATACGCAGTTACTAACTACTTCAGTTTTGTAATTGACGCTTCTCTTAGGTTGCTATTAAAGAGTGTGACTGTTATTTTTGTAATTTTGGATGTGGGAGAAAGCAGAATTGCACCGTACATTGCTGTTTCCCCCAGGCTCCACAGCAAGTCTTTCTGGAACAGGACTGCAATGCCAAGGAGTGGTAGAGACCATGTCCGCATTCCTTCCTCCTAACAGGAGGCACCATATTTCTCCATCAGTTAGAGACCTTCCCCTTCGGGCTGCTTAATCAGAGACAGGAAAAGCCTGGATCTGGTGTGTTTCCACTTTATCTTGGAACTCTGTGTGACCGACCGGACTCAAACCCAGACGACTCATCAGTCATTACAGATGGCCTTGATTGTGTATCCCAGGCTAATACTAGTTTATCAGGAGCGGCTACTTTCTCTCCAGTCAACATTTAATATCAAATGACAGCTAGCTTGAGAAGGATTTGGAGGATGATGAGTTAAATGGAAAAATCAAGGAAGACAGGGAGTAAGGAATCTCTGTAATCGATGCAGGTGCATGGCAGTGCTGAGAGGTATATCCAGTACATTCCAAACATGTGAAAGCAGGAGCTAAATGGAAACCTATGCATTTAGGGGTGGTGGTGGTGGTCATGCCTGGCTGCCTTTAACACACAAAATAATGACAGATGCCATTTTTTTTTTAATTTTTTTTTCAACGTTTTTTATTTATTTTTGGGACAGAGAGAGACAGAGCATGAACGGGGGAGGGGCAGATAGAGAGGGAGACACAGAATCGGAAACAGGCTCCAGGCTCCGAGCCATCAGCCCAGAGCCTGACGCGGGGCTCGAACTCACGGACCGCGAGATCGTGACCTGGCTGAAGTCGGACGCTTAACCGACTGCGCCACCCAGGCGCCCCAGACAGATGCCATTTTTGAAGTGCTTACAATTTGGTAAGCGTTGGGCTAAGCACGTCGCGTGGATCGTCTTAATACAGGCAACTTTATGAGCTAGATGCTACCCCTTGCTCCGTGTAATAGAGAAGTAACTCAGGTGCCTGGGTGGCTCAGTCAGTGAAGCGTCCGACTCTTGATCTCAGCTCAGGCCTTGATCTCAGGGTTGTGAGTTCGAGCCCCCGCATTGGGCTCCACGTGACAGCACTCCCAGGCTGTCCCCAAGGTCAGCTCTCTCTCCCTGCCCCCTTGTGACTTCTTCTCACCCCTCGGTGGAGCCTTAGCAATGCCACCCTGCCCCTCCCAGGGGCCCTGCCGTGGGCGGGAGCGAGGAGGGGCTGTGACCACTGGGCTAGCTGTCGGTCCTTTGTCCGTGCCTCTGCTCACCATTTCAACACACTTGCTGAAATGGAATTGGAATGCTCAAAAGGTTTAAAGAACATTTCTCGAACCCACAACTTCCCAGCAGCTTGAAAGCCTCTTAAAACATTACCTTCAACCTGCCGCTCGTGATGAGTGGATGTCGAGGGCTCAGGAGCCCGGTGTCCTGCTGGTCCGTCGTGAGCTGCCCTCCGTGGCTCCCTCGGCTCAGCCACAAGCCAGCACGCACACCAACCAGGCTCCCTTTGGTTTCTTGGAAGAACAAACCACTTCTCAGAAAGCTGATTGCCATGGAGTCTCAGCAGAGGAATCGTTCCCTCCAAGTATAAGGGAGGCTCATCTAAATAAGGAAATGGAAAGCTGGATGGGAGGGTGCAAGGTCACAGGCAGGAATTGCAGCCGCCGCAGAGAGAGGGCATTTCTCTTGCCCCGCTGCCTCCCCTGGGCTACCCCCGGGGTTGATACCTCGTTAGGACCTATCTCTGGCAACACGGTCATTTTTATTTAGGGTGAATGAGGCCTAAGAGGGACGACCATGGTCAATTTCTGCATTAAAGGACCATTAAAATAAAGTGTTACTGTAAGAAGCTGTCTCTGCTAGACATTTCTCAGAAGAGCTTTGTGCCTTCTCCGAGGGCTGTTTGCTGCTTCTTTCCATTTTCGGGAGGGGGCAAAAATGCCCCTAAGGAAACGGAGCCTTTTTAATTGATGATAAAAACAGAAGAGAACACAGCAGCGGGAATTGTTGGCGATGCGTTTACAGCAAGTGGCGAATCACTGCATATTCATTTGTTTCTCATTGGCCAAGATGAATCCTCTTTTGGTATCAAAGCAAATGTGCTGTGAAGGTGCAGAGGACAGGGTTTAACAACTTTTCCTGGCTGGAGGCCTGGGTGGTTTTTTTTTGGGGGGGGGGGGGGATGGGAGGGCCACTCCTTCCCGTATGGCCAGCCTGGCGCCTAGTTATCCTTTCAGCCATAACTTGACACTTCCTCCTCAAGGAAGCCTTCCATGGACACCGTGACCAGAATGAGTCCCCTTGCGAGGGTGCCTTTCACACCATGCTTTTTCTTTAGAGCAAGAGCTATAACTTTAATTGAATGATAACTTGCCGACCTAGCATAATGTGCATATTTCTGGCAGATTTAATACTTATCAATAAAAAAATTCACACGCCGTTTGCCTTCATTTATACATTTCATCATGAAAAGTGATCAACACTTTGGGTCTCAGGTGATCAACACTTAGTGATCTCAGGAAGCAATCCTTGAGACAATGGCATGGAATTATCCCTGCCCGATTCTGGGAAGAATTAGAAAATTTGGTTAGTCATCTGTCTTTGTAACCAATCCAGGGGCCAATAACTTTCCTTCCTGAGTTACATGAAGTTCCAAATAGGTGATGCGTGTTGAATGGCACCTATGGTAAATATTTTAAGAAAACTTTCTAAAGGTTTAAATGAGTGTGCACTTAAAACATTAGGCAATTTTTATAATTAGTTTGTCACTTGTTACTTATAAACCTGTAAGCAAACTTCCCCCCAATTAGTGAATGCCTCATTCTTTGGATGGGGTGGCTGGAGAAAAACCGTATGCGGTTGAACCTCAGAATTTTGTACAATAAACTCTTCATACTCAGAAGAAGCACTTTCCTCTGAATCATCTAGGATTAGTAGTTGGGGAAAGCAGTGAACGGTGGTAGGGGTGGGGATGAAACATGTGTTTAAATATTCCATTTCAAATTCAAACAGAAATCTGCATCCATTTTCCAATCTTATGATGTAGAACCAGGACTTTTGCTTCCGTTTGGGTCTATTGACTAGAGTTTTCCATCACCTTTCTTGTATCAATCACACACAAAATGCAATATCTACATTTTCTAGTTGTTTTTTTTTTTTTTTTAAAGAGAACTAAAAGACGTTTTAGAGGCCATATGAAACCAGAATCCCTTGTATTTTGTATTTTTCTCTCCAGTCTTTTACAGTTGCCTCACCCACGCCTCACTTAATAAACTCTTTCTGTAGCATGTCTTGATTGGAGCTTTCTATAGCTTTCATGTAGTTTTCATAGAAACAACTCCTTTCACACTCTTGTTTCATAGATTTGTATAATATGTATCTAAGTTATTTAATGACAATAAATTATACAAGTGGCATCAATGGTTTGGGAACCAACACAGCTGAGTCTTGGAAAGCATAGACCCTAATCAGTGGGATCAGGGGAGCTGAGCATTCTGGCAAAGGGTGGTCCACAGGCTGAGAGCATCACCCGGAAGTTTCATAGAGCGAGTGGAGAGTGTTGGTTAATCCCTCAAACTGTTAGGTAGTTAAAAGAATTTCTTTGATGTCTAAATGGTTTACTATTTATTAGGGTCAGTCTCCCATAAAGGCAAGAATAATTCCTGCGTATAGTAGGGACTCAGTCATAACTCACTGAATGAATGAATGGAAAAACCCACTCTCCAGTCCGTGCTTTGGCTGACGGTTTCCTTCAGGGTACTTCCTATCCCTAACACGTTTTGTGAAATCAACTTTATGGTTTAATTGATTGATTGCTACACTGATAAGACTGAGAGCCAAGGAGCAACTTATAGTAGCCTTAAGTTAAGGCAAGACATTTTAATTGTCTTTTTTCAACCAAAGAATAGCAGAGAAAGGATTGCTTGCCAACTCAGAGATTTTCATTTTTTAAAAAGTTTCAAAATATGCCTCGTACTCACAACTAGATCATAAATAAATTGGGACAAATAAAAAAAATGTCATCACAATTGAAACCACAAAATTACTGGCCCAAGAGGCGGATATTGACATGCGTAGAAATACCTGAATCAAAACCAAAGAAAGTTAGTAAGGTTTGATTATCTCTAAGTTCTTTTGCAGCTCTAAATACTAATATCAGAGAAGTGACTCGTGCTGTGTATCTCTGAAAGTAGGAGCACACATTTCATGAGAACCTGCAGCTTGCCAAATGCCTGGACTGTGTCGGGAGCCCTGATGGCTACAAGTGACTAAGGTATGGCCTCTGTTCCTGTGAAAACTACCAGCCAGTGGACCAGACTGGTTGGAAGATAATCATTGTACAAGGCAGCGTGAAAAACTGCTGTGATGAAGAAGCGTGGAGGAATGAGAGACTGTATCCAACTGAAAGACTGAAAAAGAGATTATCTGAAGCTACCCAATGATTGGCAACAGAAAAAAAAAAAATCAACATTCGACCTGCTTGGGAATATTACCAAAAGATGTGGGTTTCTGGGAAACAGAGAACAGAGAAACTGATCACCTGGAGGCCTGGGTCCAGCTGTCATCCCTACCCTTTGTCAGGACCAGAATCGAATTTCTCTTAGTAAAGAATAACAGTAACGTCAAGACAGTCACTCTCCACGCACAAGGTCAAGAGTTTCTACTGACTAGTAGTAGAGGCTGAAATGTGGACAGATGGGTGGTGGGAGACTTCCATGCAGAAACAGCAAATGAAAAACCAGAGGCTTCCAAATCTGCCACAACTTCAAGTGTACAATCGCTAGTCGAGGCTTTTCCAGGCCATCTGTGGGAGTGATGTTCACTGTGTCTCCTTCCCTATGGTCTGAGGTCGTGCGCTGAAGACAGATAGTACCAGGTTCCCCCCTTGGGTGAGGTGACAAGCATATTCATGAGAAATGTCGAAGATGTATGTGATAGAATTAAACGAATATAACAAGAGGTTTTATTGACAAGAAAAAAAGACTTTATGCGAGCAGGCAAATAATAAAAGAATCTTAACTCCAGAATGAACACTGGTGGTGATAGAAATTTGGCTTGTATAATTACCACCAGCAGCCTGGTGTCCTATGATGTTGATTTTGATCTATGATTATCACCAAGTGTCTTCCAGATTGCTCTCCAAAGATTTCCTGAGTATAGTAAGGAGACAAATTAAGAGACACTCCATTAACTGTTTCCACTCTCTTTTTGGTTATATGCTACTTTGTTTCCTACAAAGTTTTGTTGGTGCACAGAATGAACAACTTCACTTTTAGGGAGAATAAGCTTAAAAACATTTTTTTTTTTACAAGTTGCTGACAACCTATCTTTGGTTATCAGAATTTCTTCCTTTTTAAAGAGAATCTTCTAGAATCATGGAGGAATCTTCAAGAAGGTAAGGGATGTAGAACACGAAGTGAAAAGGAGTCTATTACGCTGATAGGTCTCCTAGGATTGTGCTGCTTGGGTAGCAGTAGTTAACTTTCTTGGGTCCCCAGATACTGGCCAAACACCAACCTTGGAATGGATAAATCTATCAATATTCTTCAAATGAAGGTTTCATAGGTTGGTAAGTTGCCAGAGTCCAGACACATTTACCTTCAGTTTTAAGGGAGATCCAATTTTTATGAAACACCAAGGGGAAAATTTCAAGGAACCACAAACCTCAAGTTTATTAATATTTCAGTTCTAGAAAACTCTGCCTCTACTTCTGATTAACTAATGGCCATGCCATGGTCAGTGAAAAAAACCCTAAAGAAATAGCATCTTTGTGATGAATAGCCCAACAAATTAATCATGTATTTTATTTTATTTTATTTTGTTTTGTTTATTTTATTTTATTTTATTTTTTTATCCATGTATTTTTTTTTAAATTTTTTAACGTTTATTTATTTTTGAGACAGAGAGAGACAGAGCATGAACGGGGGAGGGTCAGAGAGAGAGGGAGACACAGAATCGGAAGCAGGCTCCAGGCTCTGAGCCATCAGCCCAGAGCCTGACGCGGGACTCGAACTCACGGACCACAAGATCGTGACCGGAGTCGAAGTCGGACGCTCAACCGACTGAGCCACCCAGGCGCCCCATATCCATGTATTTTAAATATGCTGCAATATTATGAAGCAGCTAAGAATACTCTTACGTGCTCCATTTCCCCCCCTACATTTTCTTTCTTTCTAGTATGGCACCCGCTTTATCTTTTTCAGGCATTCGGAATTCTCAAGACAAGTAATCTCTGTTCCCTCTACCTTTACTTCCTCCTCTCAGAGACTGTTCTTATGAAAGGGTCTAATCTTCTGCGCATCCTGATGCAAATTTAACTCGGTCTGTTACCAGGCACTCAGGGAAAAGGAAATAAGGAAGGGGGTGGGGAGTGTTTCACATTTTAAACAATTGCAGAATGAGGTTGTATTTTTAGTTTAAATTTTGAATAGGTAATACATTCATATAATTTACAGACCTTATTTCTTTGGTATGGTTCCAGAATTTGTATGCATGAGAGAGGAAAAAAAAATAAATATAAATATAATAATTTCTGATCTCTTTTTCCTTAAAAGGTCCTATATTATTTACACTGTTCACATTTTACCTTCTTTACTTCATCCATCTTGAAGATCTTTATCAATACACGGAAAGCATGCTCATTCTTTGTTTTATTTTTACACTCGCACAGAATTCCGTTTTACGATATGCCATGAACTACTTAATCAGTTTGCTTTTTAGGAACACTTGAGTTGTTTCAATCTTTTGCTGTTAAAAACAAGGCTGCAGTGAGGAGCTCCTTCATAAGCCATTTTGAAACACGTACAAATATGTCTGTAGGAAAACTTCCCAGAAATGGAATCTCCGGGTCCAAGGGTATACGCATTTGTAATTTGAACAGACAGAGCCAAATCACCCTCGGTTGGATGTGTACCCATTCGCACTCCCACGGGTAATGTTCGAGAGCGCCTGTTTCCCCACAGCCTCAACAATAAAGCGCGCTATAATGAAAGGTTTTTAATCCTTATTAAACAAATTTCCAGGATTAGAGAGCTTTTGAAGAGCGAAAGGAAATTTGCTTTATACCTAAAAACCTTCTCAATCTTCTAAAACCACTTCCCTTGGGCAGAAACAAGAAAGCAATACTTGCTATGCTCCAGGCACCGAGCCAATGATTAGGAAAACAAAGGTAAATGTGTTTGGTTTTATGCTCCCTTTTCCTTCCCCTCCCAGGTCCCTTCAAAGTTGCCAAGCCTGTTGATTTTTTGTTTCAAAGTAGAAGGTTTATTCATTAAACTTACCTTCTCTCCATCCTTATGTGTGCGATTATAATAGCTTCCTAACTGCTCACTCTCTGTCCCTCCCAGCTCTAGTCTACTGTCTCTTTCCCTGAAGCATCCTTCTAAAAAACGAATTGAACCTTGTCCCTCTTGCTCATCCCTGTATAGCTTGACTTTTGGGACAAGGTCTAAGTTTCTTAGTCCAGTATCTGTAGTCTCTCATGATCTCCCAAGAAGCTGTCTCTTCAGCCGATCTTCAGAGCTCAACTCTGGTGGGCCATGTGATTTCCTTCTGTAATTCTCTTCCTTTTCTTCTTTGCCTAGAGAATTTTCTCTCAGCTTCTAACTTTCATTTTTAAGCACCATCTCCTTTTTGGGGAGGGGGGATTCCCCAGAACTCTGCTCCAAAATCTGCCATGCTGTTTAAAATTATCACTCCTTCTTTGGATATCTGTAATATTGTTCTGTATGTTTGTTTCCCCTACACAACTGTGAGGTCATTGAGGACTGAGGCCCCTTCTTTTTCATCTTTAAGTAACGAGTGCTCAGACTGTGGTCAGAAAGCCTCGATAACTCGGATTAATTATTTAATAATAGTTGGTTGATAAATGTTCTGGACCAGTTCCAACATCATATTTTATTTTATTTTTAAAAAAATTTTTTTTCAACGTTTTTTATTTATTTTTGGGACAGAGAGAGAGAGACAGAGCATGAACGGGGGAGGGGCAGAGAGAGAGGGAGACACAGAATCGGAAACAGGCTCCAGGCTCCGAGCCGTCAGCCCAGAGCCTGACGCGGGGCTCGAACTCACGGACCGCGAGATCGTGACCTGGCTGAAGTCGGACGCTTAACCGACTGCGCCACCCAGGCGCCCCCCAACATCATATTTTAAAGACAAATTGTCTCAGTCTTATGGGTGGTGGAAATAGAAACGAATAACCTTGAATTCAATGAACTTTTCTCTGCATCTGTTTTATCACAAACCTGGGTTGAATTTATAAGTTCAGATTCATGAATCTACCCAACATCCGGGTAAGACATAGATAATAAAGCAACTTTGCACACGGTGGCAGAGAATGGTTAGACGCTCACCCAATCCACCCCTTTTCTTTGGACACACAGCTGATGGCCGTTCCAGCTGCCCTTGAAGTTAGGTGAGGCCATGGACTGATGCAGTAGGTCTTAGTGGAAAACTCGGAGGCCTTAGAAAATGGTGGAGTTGTGTATATTAGAATCATGGATATTAGTGAATATTAATGGATGGTGTACATTAGAACTACACAGAAGGGCACTCATCAAATATCCAATTGGATTATGATAAAATTTAAAAAAAGAAACCTTTTATTGTACTCAGCCACTAAGGTACTAAGGTTGTTTGTTACAGGATTTAGCTGATTCCGAAAACACAATTGGAAAGGCATACATATTCATGTTATTTAATCTACATATTCATGTTATTTAATCTACATATTCATGTTATTTAATCTACTGGCCACTCAGATCCTTCACCCAGAGGAGAAAGGTGGAACATACAAGGGCAAATAGAAACAGGTCAGAGCGGAGACATCATCTATTCTCCTCCAGAGGGAGCTCTAGAAAGAAGTCCCTGTCAGGCATCTTGGCGTTTGAATCTTGACTAAGCACTGTCACAGTGGGTGACAGTGGGTGACAGTGCTTAGTCAAGATTCAAACGCCAAGATGCCTGACAGTGATGGATGGTGTCATTTTAATAAATGCCTTCTCTTCCCACCTGTAATGGTTGCTTTTTATGTGCAGACACTACTTTGATCGTCCTTTGCACACAGACACTGTGGTTCCACATAAATATCTTTGCGTAACTTCTTTCTAGGCTGTCCTAATTTGCCAGTGAAAACTCATTGCTCTGAATCCACTGTCACCATAAACCCTGCTTGCCAGCTTCGGAATATTGAAGAGAAGAGGGTTCACCACGGTATTTTTCAGCATAACGTTTGTCTGCCTTTTTTAACGTGAGGTTTATCAGCACAAGTTGGCCTAGACATCATTTCTAGAATCTGCATTCTTTTTCACTAAACATCATGTCCATAGGTTTCCTCCTTCTTCTGTAATACTCATTCCCTGGGTATGCAGTCTTATGACTAAAATGATCTATGGGCTGGTGACTCTCAAATAGACACCACAAGCCGTTTTCCCCAAACTTCAGAAGCTTATCTCCAACTGCTTACTAGATATCCTCACTTTGAATGAGTAATAGGCATCTCTAACTTCAAACTGAGTTTCTGGTCTTTCCCCTTCTCTCAGCCTTCCCATCTCAGTTGATGGCAATTTCCTCCTTCTGTCTGCACGGAAGAAAAACCTCCGTTTCTCTTCTCAGAGACAGAATTCCAGCATACTTGGAATTCAACTATTTCTTACTACCTTCACTGCCATAGACCTTGCCCAACCACCACTGTTGCCATCTGGACCAGTGCAGTGGACTCCTACCTCATGCCTCTCCCTCTCCAGTACCCCCAACCCCTAACCTCCTAGACTGTTCTTCACATGGCAGCCGGAGTCACCTTGTTAAATGTAAGGTAGATAATGTCAGTCCTCTCTTCAAAACCCTCCTAATAGCACCACATGGGACATAAAGTAGCAAAGCTTTATTTTTCGTTTAGGTGAAGTCAGAGGTGGGTCAGATGGTTGTTACTGTTTGCATTTGGAACATTTGAAGGGAAAGGTCATGGTAGTTGAGCAGAGAGCTACAAAGGAAGGGTAATGCCTCCTCATTACCTTGACTCAGAAGTGACACACAGCACTTCCGCTCAGAGCTAGGTGCATGGCGTGACCCCCGCTACAAGGGACACTGGGGTATGTACAAGGGCATGCAGTCATTCTGTGAGTACTGACTCTGGTCACACCATTTCGTTCAGAGGACGAACCAAAGTCTTTGCCATGAACTACAAGGCCTTATAGGATCTCCCCCTTGTGGCGTTTATCCACTCCTACCCTGTGAATCTCCGACTCCAACCCTACTGCTGTCTTCAACATTTCCACTATCCCAGCCTCACTGGCTTGCTATTCTTTGCACATGTCAGGTACTCCCCTGCTACAGACCCGCCGTTCACTCCACCTGGAATGCTTTTCCCCCAAGACATCTGTATGCTTCACTCCCTCACTTTAGATTCTAATTCAGAATTCGTCTTTCAGCACCTGCCCTGACATTTTATATCCCCTATCCTTACAGTATTTTTCATCTTAGTATAGTGTTATCCAACATACATATTTTTCCTAACTATTTATTGGTTATCTCATCCATCAAAATATAAGCTCTGTGGGGTCAGACATGTTTGTTCCAACATCTAGAAGGAGCCTGGCGGATAATCAACATGCAAATAATTGTTTAATGAATGAATTAATCATTCCTTTTCTAGACTCTCTTATCCTTTCTCTCACTCGGAAATGATATAATCCTAGACTTCTAACTTTAGCTACCTTCAGGCCAGACTTAAGCAAACAACCTACAACATATGTCTGTGACAAAAAAAGATAAGAAAATCAATTCAGAGGATGTGGCTTGTTAATGATAGAAGTAATGATATACGGTATACAGACCACAACATATTTCACTATTTCTAGCTATCTGTTTACCTATCTCTGTTGAAATGTAAATACTTCCGGCAATGGTCTTTCCATCACGTATTTCACCCACACCTGATTTAAATGTTTTTCTACTTCGCTCCCCTGCAGAATGGCACCGCTCTCTAAACCGTGGTCTAAATGTTTGAAGAGTAAGAAACTCTTCAACCCCGCGGCTCTACATCAGGCTACACAACTTCTCTGATCTTCCTCATAGGTGCAATTTCATATCCTTAAAATTATTTTTAATCACTTCTGCTGCTTGTATTGGGGAACAAAAGCATACATGTGGACAGAGCCAGTTGGAGGTAGGAAGTAAAATCATGGTCTAGATTCTTCCACAAAAAGAATTATTCTGCTGGGAGCTGCCCTCATTTAGTGAGGGATGGTTAGCACCTCCTGTTGGTTTCCTAGCAACCCAGACTTTTCTTGCAGCTAGGACAGAGGGTCATTTTTGCATCTTCCCTACAAGTCTCTTGGAAATTAGCCTGGAAAATTGCTGCCACATAGGATGTACTGAAAAGGTGTGTGTGTGGGGGGGGGGGGAGTCACGGGGGGGGGGAAATGGCCATGCATCTGGAGGGAAAGATGAGGAGGAGAGGAGGGGAAGAAGAATGACGGGAAAGTTCGGAGAAAAAAGTCTTAATGGGAATGTCAGAAGGGTCAGAAGAATTTTTGGAGTCTCTATATTCTCATTGTAGCTCAAATAACTGGTATTCTAACAGAGGCCGAGACAAATGATGCTTCCTCACCAAAGCTTCCTTTGTGGGATGGATACATTGAGCAAGTAGGCACGTTAGACCTCTGCTTTCCTTTCCTTTTCTGTGCCAAAGCCACGGATTTTTCTTTCCCTGTCTCATTTCTGTAGGTCTTTCCCACAAGAGCTATGTTTGAAGGTGGTTTCCCGATTGCCTCTGTTCCCCTCCAAGAGAACCTGCATTTTGAACAAAATACATCAGTTTTGAGGCCCCGGATAGGTCCGGCTTCATCCTCTGATATCCACCTGTTAGTTATGTGATGTTGACTAAATATTTATCTCTGAAATATCAGTCTCCTCATCTGAAAATTGGAATAATAAGAGCTGCATGGGCAGGCACTCCTAGTCACTTTAGCACTAGCCATTTACCCTTTCTCTTTATCAACCTGGCCCTGCTTTGGTTTGGAGCAACGGTGTGTCTGACTCTGAAAGGAAAGATAGTCCAGTTCAGTTTTCCAGGGTTGCTTGTGGGACTGCTCTGGCCAATTAGATATAAGCAGATATGAGCAGAAGAAGAGCTTCCAGGAAAGACACTATTTTCCTGATTAAAAAAAAAGAAGAACTGACCCAGTTGGCATGAATCTTCTACCCGTCTCAACCTCCTTCAGTCCCGGAGCTCAAACAAGGCACTGGAGGTGGCAGTGCCGAGTGATCATGATCATGAAAACCATTCACTGAGGCTGGCACAGCATGAAGATTGCAAGAGCCCAAATCCTTATAGACTTCCTTCTATCCTTATAGATTTCCCTCTGTGCCTGGACCTGCTGTCTACCTCCAGATGGATTTTCACAGGATAAAAACAAACCTCTATTTTTACACCACTCTTTGCCGTTTTCCTGTTTGTTGGGTCTTCCATGGGCCATCAAACTGATACGCTGCATCAAACTGATACAATTACAGAGTGATTGTAAAGATTGACTCAAGATGATAATTAGTCACGCTGCTTACCACTAAGAGGTCCCTGTCTGTAATGTCTCTTATTCTGCATTATAGATCAATTATCTTGTTTTTAAAAATATTTTGAGTCAACATTAAAATGAAACCAGATGCCTTTCATTCCTTACAACTTTTGCCATTGTGTGTGTAGCTCACCTGATATAATTCGATGATTAATCATAACCTTCCCTCATCCTTCTATTATTTCCTAAATAATGCCTGGGAAGTGGAGGAAATTCTGATTTTACTGTTCTAGTTCTGTCACTGGCTTGCTTTTTGGTTTTACATAAATTTCTCTCACAAAGTCTCTTTCTTCACTTTTACTAAGAGGAAACCAAACTAGGTCAGCAATTCCCAAACTGTATTCCAGGAAATGTTCATAGATGTTGCAAGAAGAAAGAGTTTGATGATGAAATAATCCTGTGAAATGTTCTCTGATTTCCCCATTCTTTTTCTGGAGTGCTATATTCTTTTTATATGCCCCTCTTGGAGGCAGACTGTGTGTGTTAGCACTTTAAGGGCTGACCGAAGTGTAACAGAACATAGGTGTGGTTTTAGTTTATCTAGCCAACACTTCCAAAATTTATTTGATTTCTTGGCCTTTGTATCAGCAAGTATTACATAATATCTGTCAACCTAAGATTTTCATGATCACAATTTCAGGAAGCTAAGACCAATTAATCCCTAAATTTCATCTCATTACCAGCATGCCGCATTTATCTAGGTTTTTAATTTTCTGGTACTCTTGGGATTTCCCACCAACCTTTCTGATTTTCACCTCCATTTACTCTAAAACACCAAGTTACTTGGAGTTACACATCAATGGGTGGCAAATTTTATTGGACTCAAAGTATCCAATATGTCTACTTTTATTCGGTAATTCTGTAATGCTTAAAACGGAAGATTGCCTTAGGCAATCCTTATTAGAGAATTGGAAAGGGATAATTGAACATCAGCTGAGGGTGGTGAGCACAAATTTTCCTTTTTTTCTTTCTTTTTCCTTTTCTTTTTTTCTTTTCTTTTTTAAAGATCTGCAACTCTGTTGGTTCTTTAAAAAGAAAGGATCGACTTGGGTCCTAAGTCATTACTTCTGTCAACCCAAAGATTGAAAACATACTCGTGGATGGCACACAGAAGCCATCGGCCCACAGGGAAGAGGCAGGGCCGGGCAACCGTGCAGAAGTGTGGATCGGGGGTTCCACCTCTCGTCTGAAGTGGCAAGCAGTCGTTATAGTTCTTAACTTTTGTTCTTTCCCAGGAAGGTAAAGCACTGCAGGCTTTAACATGTATTTGTTCAGGGATTAAACTGGAATAGAAGAGGGAAAAGTGAGTAGATCAGATTTATTCCGATGTAAGTGGATGTTTCTATGCACGTGTGTGCAGAAAATATACCAGTGGTGCAGTCTATGAGTAGACAAGGTGGATAAACCCAGGTGATTATTCCAGCCTGGGATTTACAAATGGATTTCTGCTTTAGTCTTACTGGTGTTCATGGTTTAAACTTGTTTATTCTAGGGCAATACTCAACTGTTGCCCTTTATCTTATTACTAGTCGGATCTTGGGAAATTAATTGATTTTCACCAAAACCTTAAGAATCTGATATAAACGCAAAATATCAGCTTATTCATTAATACTGTAAGACAGACTTGACCTAACAAAAAGATCAGTTTTGGGGGATTACCTTCACTCAGAAAACTCAACTGTAAATTGGATACTTTCGTGGTAAGCAAAGATTGATCCCTCAGGAAAATTAGATTTAGCTAGGAGACAATTCTAACAAAGAATTTATTCCTGTATGAGGACTCTTTAGGGGTGTCAATTCATTTGTTCATTAGTAATTCACACTAATCGATCAACTATTTATTGTCTCCCAAATATAGTCCAAGAATCTTTCACGTAGAATCATAATATCGATATCTATCAACCAGTGCTTGAGATGTTTAGTATCCCAGTCCTTTTCATTCTGTTCTTTAATTTTTGAAAAAAAATGTTTATTTATTTTTGAGAGAGAGAGAGAGAGAGAGAGAACAGGGGAGAGGAAGAGAAAGAGGGAGACACAGAATCCAAAGCAGGCTCCAGGCTCCGAGCTGTCAGCATAGAGCCTGACACGGGGCTTGAACCCACAAGCCCACAAACCGTGAGATCATGACCTGAACTGAAGTTGGACGCTTAGCCAACTGAGCTACTCAGGTGCCCCATTGTCTCTGTTCTTAATTCAATATACAAATTTCATATTCTGGCAATAAAAATCTTATGATTTATTAAAATATCCAAGGTTTGGGCTCATTTTACACAATTTACAATTTAGAGAGATTCTTTTTTTTTTGTAAATGTTTTATTTATTTTTGAGAGTCAGAGCACAAGCAGGGGAGGGGCAGAGAAAGAGGGAGACACAGAAGCCGAAGCAGACTCCAGGCTCCAACACAGAGCCCCATGCAGGACTTGAACTCATGAACTGTGAGATAATGACCTGAGCTTAAGTCAGACGCCTAACTGACTAAGCCACCTAGGCACCCATAGAGAGATTCTTTTAAATTATGAGCAATAAAAGTAGGGAAGAATATTTACTTTAAAAATTGTCAGTGTCTATTCCTTCACTTGATTATTTGTTTTTTGGATGTTGAGTTTGATAAGTTCTTTATAGATTTTGGATACTAACCCTTTATCCGATATGCCATTTGCAAATATCTTTTCCCATTCCATCGGTTGCCTTTTAGTTCTCTTGATTGTTTCCTTCACTGTGAAGATTTTTATCTTGATGAGGTCCCAATAGTTGATTTTTGCTTTTGTTTCTCTTGCTTCTGGAGACATGTTTAGTAAAAAGTGGGCAAAAGACATGAGCAGACACTTTTTCAAAGAAGACATACAGATGGCAAGCTGACACATGAAAACATGCTTAACATCACTCATCATCAGGGAAACACAAATCAAAACCACAATGAGATACCACCTTACACCTATCAGAATGGCTAAAATTAACAACTCCTGAAACACCAGATGTTGGTGTGGATGCAGAGAAAGGGGAACACTTTTGCTCTGTTGGTGGGAATGCAAACTGGTGCAGCCACTCTGAAGAACAGAATGGAGGTTACTCAAAAAATTAAAAGTAGAACTACCCTACAACCCAGCAGTTGTACTATTAGGTATTTATCCAAAGGATACAAAAATGTTGATTCAAAGGGGCACATGCGCCCCAATATTTATAGCAGCACTATCAGCAATAGTCAAATTATGAAAAGAGACAAATGTCCATTGACTGATCAGTGGATAAAGGAGACATAGAATATATATGTATACACACACACACACACACACACACACACACAATGGAATATTACTTGGCGATCAAAAAGAATGAAATCTTGCCATTTGAAACAACATGGCTGGAACTAGAATGTATTATGCTAAATAAGCGAAATAAGTCAGTTAGAGAAAGACAAATACCATATAATTTCACTCATATGTGGAATTTAAGAAACAAAGAAACAAAAGAAACAAAACAGATGAACATGGGGGAAGGGAAGAAAAAATAAGACAAAAACAGAGAGGGAGGCGAACCATAAGAGACTCTTAAATACAGAGAACAAACTGAGGGTTGCTGGAGGGGTGTTGGGTAAGGGGGTGGGCTAAATGGGTGATGGGCATTAAGGAGGGCACTTGTTGGGATGAGCACTGGGTGTTATATGTAAGTGATGAATCACTAAATTCTACTCCTGAAACCATTATTACACTATGTGTGTTAACTAACTTAGATTTAAATAAACAAAAAATAAAACATTTTACAAATAAGGAAAAATAAAAATAAAAATAGTGTCCAAATGACAATTCAAACGTAATTATAACTAACTCTATTTATTATCATTAATACTAATTTCAGTGTTGGAGAGTGATTTTTTTTCTGATGATCTTTTTCCTAGATTCTGGATCTGCAGCTCAGCTGGTTTCTACAGCTTATTACTCACATATTACAGATATGCCTTTGAAAATATTTTTTTGGAGAAAAATATTGAATTATGTTTTTCAATTCTCTTACAACATCAATATAAGGATGCTATTTTTTTTAAATCTCTTATTATTCTATTCATCAACTGTTAAAAGATTTTAATTCCTTGGTTTTGTCTTTTTCCAGAACTCCTAAACCACATCACCTCTACCTGCAATATTCTAATAGGAGGTTATAGGTAAACAAAGCAAAAGAAAACAAACAACTATGATGGTTTCTTTTAAACAGGTAGGAATCTTTTGCAGCACAAATACTGTATCAATTTAGTGAAATCTTACTTGATTATTAGGGTTTTTTTTTTCAAGATGCTCAAGTCTACATTTAGTTATTTGAAAAACATCTTGTTAAAGCTCATTTTTAATGCTTTTTTTTTTTTTTAAAAAAAAAAAAGAAATTAGAAGCCGGGGGGGTTGAATTGTTATGTTTCCAACATGTTTTATTTTTGAAAAACATTCAGGACTTTTTTTTTTTTTTTTACAAATGTATTCCCACTCACTTATTTAAAGTTGCCCGAATGCTGGGTTTTCATTAAAACAAATAATAATTTGTGATAGCCAGAAGTTTCTATAAGATTCAGGGAAACAGACCTCATGGAAGAATGGTCTAGGGGAAGATATCTTGGGGCCTGTAGAAAGAGCACCTTCTCAGCTCAGTGCATTTTGCTCTGTTCATCCTTCACTGCTTTTCTCTTACAGCTTGAAGGCCCTGTTGAAAAAAAAATTTAAATCATATTCCTGTATTTATGCCTGATAGCTTATTTTGAAAATTATTTACTTTTTATCAAAAAAAAATTCTCAGGAGCTTGGGTGGCTCAGTAGGTTGAGCGCCCAACTCTTTATTTCAGCTCAAGTCATGATCTCACTATTGGTGGGATTGAGCCCTTGCACTGACAGCATGGAGCCTGCTTGGGATTCTCTCTATCCTCTCTTTCTGCCCCTACCTTCTCTCAATCTCTCAAAATAAATAAATAGGCATTAGAAAAAATTATGTCTCTACTAATGCTATTTTAGTGTTTTATTACATTCTTTTTTTTTTTTTTTTTGGTTTCTATTTAATTGTGTTGATGTCACATTCACGTGAGTATCTCTTGTCATTAAGTCAAAGTTAGAAAATTGGACTCATATAAAATTGTTATGTCTGTTTTCTGACGTCACTCCTGACACAAAATGTGTGGTGTTTGCCGACACTAACCAATGCTCCAATTTTCTAACTCTGATGCCAACTGGATATCCTACATTTCAATTCAGTTTTGACACTAACCGCCTGGTGTCAGCAAAGTCTCCACAGGTCAAGGGCTTGGCCCCTCAGGATGCCAGCTGTCAGTGAGGTGCCCAGACTGCTCCCACTTCTACTTGGCTTACTACATAGTCAAACATCTCCTGGCCCCTTGTGTACGTTTGGTAATTCATTAGACAACTCACAGAACTCTGGAAAACACTTCATGCTAACCTGTTTGTTATAAAGGATCCAACTAGGAACAGCCAAATGGAAGCAATACAGAGAGCAGAGGGGTGGTAAAGGGGACAGTGGAGACACCTGTCCAGCACTTTCAAGTGTTCACCAACCTGAAAGTTCCACTGACTCTGTCGAGAGATTTTCTGGAGGTTCCATAATGTAGGCATGACTGATGAAATCATAGGCCATTGGGGATTAGATCTCTAGTCCCCCTCTCCCCAGAGGTTGGGTGTGGGGCTAAAAGTTCCAACTCCCTAATCATGGCTTGGTCTTTCTGATGACCTACTTCCGTCCTGAAGTTTTCTGGGGTCTCCGGCTCCCAGTCAGCTCCTAAGCAATTGTTATCGTCCCAGAAACTCCAAGTGTTTTAGAAGACAAACACCAAATATGTATTTCTTAGTATAATGCAAAATATATTAATCATGCAAGTGTTTATTAATTTCTTGCTCAATTCAGCTTTGAACATTTTTCTTAGTCTGAAGAGTTAAATACTATTATTTTGTGTTCTGATCTCAGCCACACATAATCTATCTGTTAAGTAGACTCTCATGACACTTGGCAACTCATTGCCTGCACACATTCTCCCTGTCATCATTATCTGAGTATCTTCCTTTCCTTCCTAAACCGTAAGTTTTCTAGAGTGTAAGATCATATATTCTTTTTATTCAGGCCTTACTCAGTCTAAATATTCCAGATTCCCCATGGAACGATAGTATGAGGGTAGAAAGACACAGGCGTTTGCCCCCCAAAACGCCATTCTAACGGGCAGTACTCGCTTCAGATCATTCTGTGCTTGGTTGAGAACCTTCTGGGCTTGAGTCGTAGTTCAGCATCTCCCTTTGCCCGGTCTTGCTTCCTCCTACTTCCTTTCACAGGTATCGATCCCCAATAAACACCTTGCACCTCAAAATGCGTCTGCTTCTGGTGAACCCAGCATCTAATGTGGTCCCTCACACGGACGATGATTAGGTTGATAAAACACCCACACCCATCTTCATCAATCTGGTTGAACAACTTCAACCAGAGTTGGCTTGAGAGGGGGGGTAGCTTTAGGCACTGACCTCAGGGTCAGAGGGTTGAAGATGTGGCTGAAGAGTCTTGTAATTGTGGTGATGATGAGATTGAGGAAGGTGATGGTAGCAGCTCTTACACTTGTGGTAGGTACACTTCTATGACGGTACTGTGAGAGAGGTACTGTTACATTCTCAGTTTAAAAATGAGAAAATTGGGGGGTGCCTGGGTGGCTCACTCGGTTGAGCGTCTGACTTCGGCTCAGGTCACGATGTCACAGTCCGTGAGTTGGAGCCCCACGTCGGGCTCTGGGCTGACAGCTCGGAGCCTGGAGCCTGTTTCGGATTCTGGGTCTCCCCCTCTCTCTGCCCCTCCCCTGCTCATGCTCTGTCTCTGTCTCAAAAATAAATAAAAACATTCAAACATAAAAATAAATAAAAATGAGAAAATTGAACCGTGCAGAGATTCAGAAACATAACCTTCACCTCGTAAGTGATAGAGCCAAGATTTGGGCCCATTTCTTAGTTGTTACTTACTTTGCGTATCTAATAATGAATACTCCATAAAGGCAGGGATTTCTGTCACCTGCGTTCATTACTGAACCATTCAGAACTGCAACAGTGCCTGGTATATATAGTAGGAGCTCAGGAAATATTTGTTGAAAGGAGTAAATTCGTGACTGTCGATTAAGACTTCCAGGTAAATTTCAGAAAACATTTGCTTTGATGGCAGGAATCAGTTCTTTTTCTCTTTTTAATAGACCTATGTTATAGAACATATTGCTTTGTGCATAGTGTGAGTACTGTTGTGTTTGCTGAATTTAATCGAGTAAAAATAGATCTTTCTATTGACGGACATGCTAATTTTGTACTTGCTAACAGTCTTTGTAAATTATTTTTTTTGAATTTTTGTTAATGTTGACTTATTTTTGAGAGAGAGTGGGAGACAGAGCGCGAGCAGGGGAGGGGCAGAGGGAGACAGAGACAAGGAATCTGAAGCAGGCTCCAGGCTCCAAGCTGTCAGCACAGAGCCCGACGCAGGGCTCAAACCCTCAAACCGGGAGATCATGACCTGAGCTGAAGTCAGACGCTGAACCAGCTGAGCCACCCCGGCGCCCTTGGTGTTTGTAAATTAAACTTGAAGTGTCTTCTGGACCGTCATCCTTCTGCAGAGCCTCAGAAGATTCACTGGTGCTGTTCTTGGGGCCTGTATCTATGAGATACCCCTTAGGAAAGTACAGCAACTTTCCTTTCTCAGGGCATAATTCCCAGTATTCAAGGTTTGACTCTTGGTAGTTAGGTGTGCATTCAGGGACCCTCCTGAGCCAAATGAGGAAACCTGGGGTAACCTCCTAATGAACTAATGAGGTATTCCTTCCTGAGAATCTAGCCATGGAACAAAGAGACACCAGATCTGAAAGTCTTTAAATTTGAATCCTACTAAGTATAGAAAGGTGACTAGAGTGTCCATGAATTCGTGCGCCTGGAGCCTCCCTGGTTCCTGCCTTACCTGAGGTTTGATTGTGACTGGGAGATACCTCAATGACGTCCTAACAAACCTGCTCTTTAGCCGAAACACCGGTGTTGGTTTCTGTGACTGGCAACAGAAAGAAACCACACGACCACCTTGTGGCTCGGGAGGTATCTGTGCTCATTGAGTGGTAGGACGTAGCATAGAGGACCAGATACATGCACCTGATCCGGTAAAATGGGAAGTGCCTGATTTTAGATTTTATAGGATACGGAGTAGAGGTGGGATAATAGGTGTGGATGTTTGGGGTCTCTTATTTATAACTTCAACTGGCCAGTTCCAATTCCTGTGGGCGAATAGCTCAGACAATAGTCTGAAGGATTGTTGCTTGAAGTTTTGGATTCAGAAAAGAGCCAGGTTTCTTATGTTACCATAGGCTTGTAGGGTTTGCTTAAAAGTATTTTTAAAGTCCCACTGATTTTTGTTTGTTTTTCTTGTTTTTGTTTTCTACTCAAGAAAGATCATTAAAGTGAGCTCTCTCTCCCATGCCATGTTGGCATTCCCAAGGAAGATTCATGATTGGATTCTATTTCTGAGCAGTATAAATCAAACTTGGTGGCAGGGATATGTTGATGGCTTGAAGTAAGTGAAAAATAAATTAGAAAGGGAGAAGGCCTGGGGTAGCAAAGACATAAATTTAAAATTTAAATCTCAAAAGATGAAAACCTATGAAAAGCCATTTTGAAAACCTGGCTTAGATGCTTCTAAATGAGTGAAAAGGGGAGCGAGGGGAATAAGTTAGGAGCACGTGAATGAGTCTGGTTTACATATAAGTCCTTATAAACTCTGAAGAAGACAGTTTACGTGTTTAAGCAATACCAGAAGGTCCTTTCAAAAGGTATTAGAACCTCAAGAGAAATCACTTAGAATGTTTTAAAAACATTGAAACATTAGAATAGATTACTTTTGGCATTTGAAAAGAGAACATTATATTGAAGGTATACAGTCATCAGACTAGGCAATGCTACTATGATGAATTTATTATATTCATTCTCTTATATTATGCTCCTTTTTCTCAGAAAGCTAAATGCTCATGATTCAGAATTTACATTAGTTCTTGGAATTAAGGAAAGTAAATACCCTTAAGAATGGCAAAAAAGAAAGAGGTTGAAGGCTTTGGACTCCGATGGACCTTGAATTTGAGCCTGTCTCCTAAGTGGCTGTATGATCTTGGGCAAGTCACTTGGCCACTGAACCTCGGTGTTCTCAACTCAGAGGTTTTGCCAAAAATAAAGTGAGATACCTGCCTAAACCAAATATCACAGTGCCAGCTTACAGTAGATACATAATAATTGTAGATTATTAATAGATCCCTTGTTCCTTCCCTCTGAAACTTGAAACTTAACAAAGCAAGATTTTAATTTATGTAAATTTGTCCTAGTTTAGAGAGAAACAGCTCCCTTGTGGCAGAGATAAGGAGGATGATTATAAAGTTCCACTAAATTAATAAAAAGTGTGCATTTCTAATCTACAGAGGGTTCATCCTGCTAAAACTTATTCAAAGTTTCCATATCTAATGGTTTACACACCCAGTATGCACACCTGTTACTTTTCTGCACATGCCTTTTCCAGGGGGTAAGGTCAGGTTGTATATTATTTAAATCAGAATTGGAGGTGAATTACACCCACAGTTCTTTAGATTTAGGAAGTTTGAATACACTGCAAATGAGTGCTTTTTAAAAAAATGAAATATTTGACTATCCAAACCTCCTCTCTAGCTCCCTTTCATCTTCTTTTCTTCCTCAAACCATGATATGAAGATTAGAATGTTTCCTTTACAGCGCTGTAGATATGTGAATCATGTCTTATAAGAAACGAATGGCATAATGACAAAAGTGGCTCTTGAATGCTTGACTTGCACCATCGGGGGGATGGGTGTGTCTAGCCAATCAGTAAAGATGATTTGGGTGGAGGTGGGGTGGTAAGAAGAATTTGATTTAGTTTACTTTACTTTACATACAAGTTTTTCTTTTCTTTAAAAGGACAGATGTCTATTTCAAGTAATTCTGTAAGTTTTTTTCTGAAAGATGTTGGTGCTGATGTGCACTCTTTCATATTTCTGTCCTCTGCCAAGATCATTCTAGCATTCACTAGGGGGCTCCTCTGTGTGGGCCACTATTTAATAAAGTATGAAGCCATGGGACATCCCTACCCTGGGTCAGGAGCAGCTGGAAGTGATTTCAAGTCTGCTGTACCTTATAGATAAAGTGATAAAAGGACTTAGTTTTAAATTGGGGGGGGGGGACAGTTTAAATAAGCTTATATTTCTTTTGTAATGTGCATGTTTATTCTAGAAAAAAATAGAAAAATTAAAAATTAGAAGGAAGAATACCAATTCCCCGTAAGTCTAACACCCAAGGAGAGCCACTATCCAGTAAATGTCTTTCCAGAACACTTCCCAGGTGTCCCAGCAATGGTGGAATGAGGAGCCCTGAGCTATTGAAAGCTCATTCTCTTAATCAGGTTATGTGGGAATGATAATCTCTGATAGGTGAGGAGGTCACATGACGATGTCAGGATGATGAGTCGTGGGTTGCAAGGACTTAGCTCATTTCCTTCTGCATTATCCTGGATCCAACTGATTTGTCATTTTGGCTTAGAGTGATGAGTAATGCTCACCTCCTTCCCTCTTACCTTATGGTTCTAGTCTCTTGAACACATGTGCATCCTGCTTGTCAAATGGTTCCTGTCAGCTTTGCATATAGTTGCGGGGGTTTGCCAGTCCCCTTAGGGCTTGCTAGCTCACACATGGTCTGCATGAATTCTTGGAGAAGTCTCCAGAGGAAGGGTGTAATGGAGCAGGACAGAGCATTAGGAGTGCCAGTGCTCCAGAAAACATTTGCCAAAACTTTCATTCAGAAAGGCTGAACTGAGATTTCTCTAGGACATGAGAACTTCTTAAGCAGCCAGTCATGGTTCCATGACAGCTGAGATTTGACAGGGGACGTTTCTTTCTCTTTATGCCAGGGAGGGCACAGAGCCTGTTCCTTACCATTATGGGAAAGTTAAACCACTGGAATTTACTGAAAGGGTTGTGGCTAATGGCATAGACTTTTAAGTAAATAATGCATGCTGGGCTGGGGGGCACGGAAAGATCTTCAAAGCACGCTTTCCCTCTAAACTCTTGGTATGGAAAAATCTGAATCTGGGCAGAGAGAAAATAAACATACAAACAAATTGTAAGAAACTTGTGAACCAAAACCTTACAGCCTTCATATCTTTCTTCCATACATCAGAACTCTTTCTAGTGACAAGCTCAGGAAAAAAAATATTTGGAAGTAGGAACATGCTGTGAATAAACAATCTGTGCATCGCTTTTCTTCTCCCTGAATTGGAATGCTCAAAACTGAGATTCTTTGGGATCACAGACGCTCCACTACAAGGATATAGTGACGGATAATACCCTGTTAGCGAGTCTAAGTAAGCCACAAAAATGAAGGAGAAGCCTGTGGGATGACTGGAAAGTAAGGGGGAGGGTAACCAGATAGAGAGTGAATGAGCTCGAAGCGTGACCTGTTCAAAGACCTTCACTTCCCTAGAATCCACCGTCGTTTACACGTCCTTAACATCCAGGTGAATGGCCGTTTTGACAATCTGGACCCTCAAGTTTTGGAATTTTTTCCAGTTGACCACTCTCTCCAATTATCTTCATACTTCCACACTTACGACAAAAATGTGCGCCTTGTGGTCTTTTCAAAGGGTTCCACATGTGAGACCCTGTACAAAAAGACCTACCGTCTGACCACCATTTATTTTCCTAAAAGCTCTCTGTTAGTTATTCTCACGGTCCCTGCTGTCAGATCCCACGGAGACCTCCAAAACCCCACGTCCCTCGTTACTGCTTACTACCAACCACCTCTGCTTGTCCCTCCTTCCCTGCTCAGTGTCTAGGCTTCGTCACTGTAATCCTTCTCTTACCATTCATCTCACACCCTTACCCTCTCATTTATTTTTTTCTAATACATCTGCCTGTTAAAAACCCAAATCTAGAGTTCCATATTAAAGTGCCCATACTTGGACTGAGGCGCAGTGGAGAGAGAAAATCCATACAACTGCAAAGATAGGCCATAAACTCAACTCAAGAGTAACTCAACGAACGTGTGGTGGTTAAGGGCGTGACCTCTGGGATCACGCTGACTAGATTCATACCCCTGCTCATCACTTCCTAGACGTGAGATCTGGGCCAAGTTACTCAACATTCTTTTTTTTTCTATGACTACCTTTCTTATCTGTATCGTGGGAATCTAAAAGAAATTGCCTCACGATCTCTTGTGATCATGAGCTCTCGTGTGCAGGGAGCAGTACCTGACGTGAACCTCAAACCCGTCACCATCTACTTCACTTTCACAAATGGCACTTCCGCTTTGTAACAAAAACAGAAGCCATGAAATGAGAGACACTCATCATTGGTTCATAAATTTAAGGAGTTGTTATTGTCTTTAATTTGCAGGGTTTGTTTGAATATTCTAGGAAGGACATGCAGAAGATAATCTCGGTATTGTTCGTCTGTCCATGCCCAGAGGGGGGAATAGAGTCTCTTATAGACGATGGAGTTGGCATTTCCGTCATTTCAAATTATAATGTTAATCTAACAAATATGTATTGAGTAGATGTTTGATTGCAGACACACGGTTAGGTAAAATGAGGGATACATGGGTAAGTGATGGGTATTAGCAAGTGGAATCGGATTTTTCTTAAATGTCTCAATCTGGTCAGCTCCGACTTGATAAATCACCTCATTTGCTTTTTAAAAATCTTATCTCTTCCTTTTCTTTTCTCGTTCTATCTTGAAAAAAAAAATATCCCCCATGTTTATAACTCCATTTGAGCGGTCTGCTACTGCAGCATTCAGTTTAAAACAAAGCAAAACAAAACAAAACAAATCACACGTGTGTGGGTATACAATGGAAACGGACTGTGTTTGTTAAATTGAACCATAGCTTCTTGCTCTCTTTTCACAATTCAGGGATTTGAACAATAAATATGCAGTCCATGAAACTAGAAAATTTCAACCTGGGGGCAAATCAATCGATGCACTTGTGTATGCTTTTGTCCTGCAGTACCTGCCTCTATAACACCTGCAAACTTTACCACCATCCAAATGATTTACAACCATGCAAACCGTCAACTATAAGCGATATGACAAAATACCAAAATTAGATGTTACTCACTGCTTCACGAGCTACACTGTTTACAAAAATAGTTTTTTGGTGGATTCTTCTCTCGACCGCAGCTGTTTTTGTGGTGTAAAAGAGGATGGTCTAGGTAACATCAGTAAAAAAATGGTAGATAGGCGACCCCATGTCCCCTTTCTCTCACAAAAGCAGTGAATAAACTGACAAAGACTGTTGGAATCAACTTTATCAGAACTCTGGGAACTAGCCAAAGTTTTACCGCATCCAGACAAACATTTGATCAAGCAAAAGGTGGCTGAATCTCAGTGCGAGAGCTTTGGGGTATTTTAGCTTACCTTGGTCCCAACCTCCCTCCCCAGCTCAGGAAGGGTCTTGAAGATGGCATCCTGCATTCCTGGTTTGGGTTTCCAGTGCTGGCTCATGCAGAGAAGATCTGCCCTCAAAGAATTATGCTTATGGGTTTTGGCCCATTTGGTGGTTCCCTGAATAAGGCAATAAAGGGTTTGCCTTTATTCAACCTAGCTCTCCTAAGGTGAGCTCTCCTAAGGTGGAGAGATGACCACATGGGGACATTCGTCAGAAACAGTTAAGGCAACCTTATTAGCTGCTGCCACTTGGGGCGAGGGATAACAGTTGGAACAAATAATAGATACACTGAAAATCATATCTACAAGGCCAGAGGCACATAGGGCGGGATGCATACTCAGAAAATATACTCAGAAAAGCTCTAAACTCTCATCCTGCTTGGCCTTCTGAATCAGTGCAGACAGAAAGTGAAGGTTAAAGCAGACTTGTAAGTTGTCCAGCAGAGTATTGAAGGTTTACCCTGGAAAGTTTATTAGTAAAAACCGTGAGGTGTTTTTGTTTTGTTTGTTTGTTTTTAATTTTTTAATGTTTATTTTTGAGAGAAAGAGAGACAGACAGACAGAGGATGAGCAGGGGAGCGACAGAGAGAGGGGGAGAAACAGAATCCGAAGCAAGCTCCAGGCTCTGAGCTGTCAGTACCGAGCCCGACGTGGGGCTCAAACTCACAAACCATGAGATCATGATTCGAGCCGAAGTCAGACACTTAACTGACTGAGCCACCCAGGGGCCCCTGTTTATTTCTTTTTTGAGGTGGGGGGGATTCCTAGATGTTTAAGAAAATCTCTGCCAAATCACCAGCTGACCACTAAGGTAACCTAATACAGACAGCAGTGACTACATATAACAAAAAAATACTGATTTTACAAAATTGGTTCAGAAAACAAACAAACAAATGCAGCCACAATCAGTGGCCATAACAAACTCTGGGAAAGGAAAAGAATCTGACTATAAGAGTTGCCACATTGTAATAGTCAAAAGGTACTCCAAAAGCCTAGCTTTCAAAAAATGTTATAAGGTATTCAAAGAAACAAGAATGTATAGTCCATATACTGGAAAGATAAAAATGCATACACACTGTATCTGAGGAAGCCTAGGTATTGTACTTAGTAGATAAAGTCTAACTCAGGTACCTAAATATGCTCAAATGCTAAAGAAAACAATGTATGAAGAATTAAGGGAGAGGTAAGAATGATGTCTCACCAAATAGAGGATATCAACAAAAAGAAGTTATGAAAAGTAACCAGATAGAAATTCTGGAATTGAGAAAATTACAATAACTGAAATAAAAAATTCACTAGAGGGATTAATAACAGATTTGAGCAGGCAGAAGAAAGAATCAGCAAACTTGAACATAGGTCATTTAAGATTAGCCAGTATGAGGAGAAGAAAGAAAAAAGAATGAAGAAACATGAACAAAGCCTAAAATACCTGTGGGACACTATCAAGTATGCTAACATAAGCCTAATACCTCTCCCATAGAAGAGAAAGGGTTAGAAATAATATATGAAATATATTAGTTATTATATTGATAGAATAGTTGAAAACTTCTGAAATTTAATGAAACACGAAAAATCACACATCCAAGAAGTGCAATGAACCCCAAATAAGATCAACTCAAAAGAGATCCACAGGGAAACACATTCTAATCAAACTGCTGAGCGCCAAAGGCAAAGAGAGAGAACACTGAAAACAGGAAGGGAGAAGTGATTCGCTATGTGCAAGTGATCCCTAATAAGATTAATAACCGATTCCTCATCAAAAATCATGGAAGCCAGAAGGCAGTCAGATGCCATATTCAAAGTGCGGAAAGAAAATAAAGACACAAGAAACTTAAGCAAAAATTCTGTATCTGGCAAAAGGGTCCATTAAAAACGAAGGAGAAATTAAGACATTCTCTGAAGAATAAAAAGAGAGGTTTTTTGTTTGTTTGTTTGTTTGTTTTTCCAGTAGATCTGCTGTACAATAAACGCTAAAGGAAGTCCCTCAGGTTGAAATGATAGGGCACTAGAGAGTAATCAAATCTGCATGAGGAAATAAAGAACACCAATAAAGGTCTATAAAGTCAGTATTAATGTGTTTCTGGTTAGTAACTTATATGTTTTTTCCTAAATTATTGAAAAAACGACTACATAAAACAATAATTATAAATCTATGTTGCTGTACACACAGGTATAAAGATGAAATTTGTGACAATAATAACATAAAATGTGGGGGACAGAGCTCCATAGGAGCAAATGTTTTATATAGTATTGAAACTAAGTTGCTACTAATTCAAGCTAAATTGTTACAAATGAAGATATTAACTGTAGTCCCCAGAGCAACAACTAAGAAACTAACTAAAAACATATATGATAAAGGAAATGAGAAAGGAATCAAAATGGTATATTAGGAAATGTTTACCTAACACAAAAGTAGATATTAATGGATGAATTCAGGAAATAAAAGATATAAGACATATTGAAAACAGCAAAATGGCAGAAGTCCTTTTTTATCAGTAATTATATTAGATGTAAATAGATTAAACTTTCCAGTGGAAAGGTAGAGATGGGCAGATGGATTTAAAAAAATGAATCCATCTATATGTTGACCACAAGACACCCACTTTGGAATCAAAGACACAAAGAAGTTGAAAGCAAAAGGATGAAAATAATTATTCCATGCAAGCAGTAATCAGAAGAGAGCTAGTATGACTATTAGATAAGATAGACCTTAAAACACAAATTGTTATAAAAGATGAAGAATATTATAAAACAACAAAAAAAGTGTCAATCCCTTTAGAAGCTATATCAACTATAAGTATATATGCACCCAACAACAGAGTTTCCAAATTTATGAAGTACAAACTGACAGAATTCAAGGGCAAAATAGGTCAATAATAATAGTTGGTGACTTCAACACCCCACTTTCAAGAATAACATAACTAAACAAAAGATGAAGAAGGAAATAGAAGACTAGAAAAATATAAACTCACTAGCACTAACAGGACATATATAGTACACTCCAACTAATAATAGCAGAATACATATTCCTTTTTTGGTACATGAGACATTCTCTAGGATAGACCATATCTTAGGCCACATATGATTATAAATAAATTTTAAAAGATTGAAATTGGAATGAAATGAGAAATCAATAACAGAAGGAAATTCGGAAATAAAGTTAATTGATGATGATTTCGATAATCATCTGACCGAGAGAGAGAGAGAGAGTCTTAAATTACTAAAATCAGGAATGAAACAGGAGACATTATTACTGACCATAGAGAAACACAAAACATTATAAGACAATACTATGAACAGTTGTATGCCACTAAATTAGATAATCCAGCAAAATGGACAAATTCCTAGAAATATGCAAACCACCAAAACTGCCTCAAAAAGAAATAGAAAATATGAATAGACCTATATAATAAGAGATTGAATCGTAATCAGAAACCTCTAACAAAAGAAAGCCTGGAACCAGATATTTTCACTGTTGAATTCTATTAAATGTGTAAAAAAGAATTATCATCACTCCTTCCCAAACTTTTCTAAGAAGTTGAGGGAGGAGAGGACATTTCTTAACTCATTCCGAGGCCAGCGTTACCCTGATACCAATGCCAGACAAAGACATCACAAGAAAATAAAATTGCAGACCAATATCCCTTATTAATATAGATGCAAAAATTCTCAACAAAGTAGTAGCAAACTGAATCCAGCAACATATTCATAAGATTATACACCATTACTAAGTACTATTTATCTTAGGAATGTAGGGTGGGTTCAACACAGAAAAATCAATCAGTGTAATAGAATAAAGGGTAAAAAAAAAAACAAAACACAAAAAAACAAAAACAAAAACAAAAACAAATAATCCAGTGAAGAAATGGGCAGAAAACATGAATAGACACTTCTCTAAAGAAGACATCCGGATGGCCAACAGGCACATGAAAAGATGCTCAGTGTCACTCCTCATCAGGGAAATACAAATCAAACCACACTGAGATACCACCTCACACCAGAGTGGCTAAAATGAACAAATCAGGAGACTATAGATACTGGAGAGGATGTGGAGAAACGGGAACCCTCTTGCACTGTTGGTGGGAAAGCAAACTGGTGCAGCCGCTCTGGAAAACAGTGTGGAGGTTCCTCAAAAAATTAGAAATAGATCTACCCTATGACCCAGCAATAGCACTGCTAGGAATCTACCCAAGGGAGACAGGAGTGCCGATGCACAGGGGCACTTGTACCCCAATGTTTATAGCAGCACTCTCAACAATAGCCAAATTATGGAAAGAGCCTAAATGTCCATCAACTGATGAATGGATGAAGAAGATGTGCTTTATATATACAATGGAATACTACTTGTCAATGAGAAAGAATGAAATCTGGCCTTTTGTAGCAACGTGGATGGAACTGGAGAGTGTTATGCTGAGTGAAATAAGTCAGGCAGAGAAAGACAGATACCAGATGTTTTCCCTCCTATGTGGATCCTGAGAAACATAACAGAAGATAATGGGGGAGGGGAATGGGGAAAAAGTTACAGAGAGGGAAGGAGGTAAACTATAAGAGACTCTTAAAAACTGAGAATAAACTGAGGGTTGATGGGGGGTGGGAGGGTGGGGAGAGTGGGTGATGGGCATTGAGGAGGACACCTGTTGGGATGAGCCCTGGGTGTTGTATGGAAACCAATTTGACAATAAATTTCATATTAAAAAAAAGAAAGTTACTTAATTTACAATAGTATCAAAATGAATAAAATACTTAGGATTAAATTTAACCTAACAGGTGTAAGATTTGTACACTGAAAACTTAAAACACAAACAATGTCGAAAGAAATTAAAGAAAGTCCAAATAAATGGAAAGACATGCCATGTTTGTAGATTGGAAGACTTAACATTTTTAGGATGGCCAAACTACCCAAAAGAATCTATAGCTTTGATGTAACCTTTACCCAAATCCCAGTGCTCTTTTCTACAAAAATGGAAAAGTTAACCCTGAAATTCAAATGACATTGCAAGTGACCCATAATAACCAAAATAATCTTTAAAAAGAATAAAGTTGGAAAACATACACTTCTTTTTTTTTAATGTATAATTTATTGTCAAATTGGTTTCCATACAACATCCAGGGCTCATCCCAACAGGTGCCCTCCTCAATGCCCATCACCCACTTTCCCCTCTCCCCCACCCCCCATCAACCCTGTTTGTTCTCAGTATTTAAGAGTCTCTTATGGTTTGCCTCCTTCCCTCTCTGTAACTTTTTCTCCCCCCTCCCCCTTCCCCCTGGTCTTCTGTTAAGTTTCTCAGGATCCACATAGGAGGGAAAACATCTGGTATCTGTCTTTCTCTGCCTGACTTATTTCACTCAGCATAACACTCTCCAGTTCCATCCACGTTGCTACAAAAGGCCAGATTTCATTCTTTCTCATTGCCAAGTAGTATTCCATTGTATATATAAAGCACATCTTCTTCATCCATTCATCAGTTGATGCACATTTAGGCTCTTTCCATAATTTGGCTATTGTTGAGAGTGCTGCTATAAACATTGGGGTACAAGTGCCCCTGTGCATCAGCACTCCTGTCTCCCTTGGGTAGATTCCTAGCAGTGCTATTGCTGGGTCATAGGGTAGATCTATTTTTAATTTTTTGAGGAACCTCCACACTCTGGAAAACATACACTTCTTGACTCTAAAATTTACTATAAGCTAGAGTAATCAATGTGGTACTGCCATAGATATATCAATGGAATAAAATCAAAAGTTCAGAAATAAGACTTTATATCCATGGTTGACTTTTGACAAAGGCACCAAGATGATTCCATGGGGGAAAGACAATCTCTTCAATGGATGATTCTAGGACAATTTGATATACACATGGAAAAGAATGAAGCTAGACCCTTACTTAGTTCACACCACATACAAAAATTATCTCAAAATGGATCAAAGATCTAAATGTAAGAGATAAATATATAAACCTTTAGAAGACAGCATAGATGTAAATGGTCATGAGCTTGGATTTGGCAACAGTTTCCTATCCATGACAACCAAAGAAAAAGCAACAACAGCAAATAAATAAATTGGACCTTACGACAATGAAAAACTCTTATGCATCAAAGGACATTATCAATAATGTGAAAAGATGACCCACAGAATGGAAGAAAATATAAATCATAAAGCTGATAAGGGTCTAGACTATATAAATACCTTGTGAACAACAAAAACACCCCTCTCCCCCAACACAACTAAACAACGGGCAGAGGACGTGGATAGATATTTCTCGAGAAAAAGATATACAAAGGGACAATAATCACATAAAAAGATGCTCAACATCACTAGTCACACATTGCGGATGGGAATGCGAAATGGCATAGCCACTGTGGAAGACAGCTTGGTGATTTCCCAAAATGTTAAACAGATAGCATATGACCAGCAATTCTACTCTTAGGTACGTGCCAAAGAGAATTGAAAACATTGTTCAGGCAAACACTTGTCCATGAATGTTCATGGCAGCATAATTCATAATAGCCAGAAAGTGGAAACAACCCAAATGTCTATCAACTGAAGAATGGATAAATAAATGTTTTATGTCCCTGCTATGAAATATTATTCAGCCATAAGCGAAGGTAAAGTACTGATACATGCTACAACATGAGTGATCCATGAAAATAGTATTCAAAAGGAAAGAAGACAGACACAAAAAGCTACATATCATATGATGCCACTTATGGGGAATGACTGCTTGGTGGTAATATTACCTTTTCGGGGTGATGGAAATATTCTGGAATTCGATACTGGTGATGGTCGCACAACATTGTGAATGTACCGGAAGCCACTGACTTGTACATTTCAAGTGAATTTTATGCCATGTGGATTTTACCTCAATTAAAAAAAAAAGCAATCAGGGACACACTAAAAAAGCAATGCTTCAAATGAACACAAATAAAATAATGGTTAAAAAATGGCCCCAAATCATCTCGACTCTTTCTTCTTGAGTCATAGTGATTTCCTCAGTTAACGCAGCCTTTGCAGTAGAAGCATCTATCAGGCTGCTGTAATTAACACAATTTCTTTGTGAAATTACATTTGCAAGACTATAGATGTGTTTTCAGTTGTCTTTTATTCATTCCAGATAGCACACCATCATCGTGAATTATGCCAGGGACTGCAATAATTTAATCAATATTATAATTAAACAGTCCCCAGTATAAGTATATATTTATATACTATGGCGTTGACAACTGGCTTTTAAAAGAGTCTAGAGTTTAATAGTTTTGCGCATCACTTACAGTTCCCTTGCACCACTGACATGATTGATTAGCACCACAATAAGAAATTATGTCTTCTGCAGAATCCATCCTGTATTGGGAGAATTGATTATATTTCCCTGGGGAGGTCAGGTCTCATAATGCAAATGTTAATTAATTTTTTTGTATTAAAAGCTAAATACAAAGCTTGAATCACTTTTATTAGGAACTTCTTTTAATGAATTCACTGCCCTTTGAACCCAAACAGTTTATCTTCTGGCACATGCATCCTATTAAAGAGCAAAAACAATTGATTGTGCAATCATCCACATGGAGTGTCCCAACTAGGTTACAGACATGCTGTGGGAGCCTCTCAGGAGCTGTTAAATTTAATCGTAGACTGTTAGCAGGTTTCCTTCCATCCATTTTTTTCTTTCTCTCTTTTTTCCCCCTCCCTCTGTGAAAAAAAAAATACTTCGAAGAATAACTTAGGAAGTTAAAACAAATAGCATCATTTTAACTTTTAATGTGAGGGTATAGAATGGAATGGAATTACATATACTGTTTATTTCAAATATATTATACTAGAAAAACATCATGTGAAAGAGCATTATGGTTATGTAGATGGTGGAACAGTCTGTAATTAAACTAGATTGCTGCTAGGTTATATTTCATCGGCTTTTCTGGGTAATGAAAGTTCACGACTTTAATGGAGACCACCTCAAATGTATTTTACTAGAAATTTCACTGGAAATTTACATTCAAATGTAGCAAGGGTGGTTTGCAGTTGACTGGTCTTTGTAATGACCAGGTCTATCTGCCAGGCGTGCAGGGTTTTGAAACTCTGTTACAATCTAGCATTTCTGTATTGAAACTCTTTTTTAATTAATTTGATGAAACATACTTTGGTTCCCATCCTATTTAAATTCAGATTTCTGGAACCAAAGGTATCTTATTCAATTCTTCCCAGCATGGGGTCATTGGCATGGTTTATTTTCTTAATGTTGTTTCTGTCTTCTTTTGAAAACTTTTGTAAGCCTGCAATTAGTTTGAAAAATCTCATTAGGTATCAAATGAGAAAATCGTTAAATGTGCTCACTGCCGAAAGCATGCCCCACTTGGAAATCAACATTGCTTGGAGTGTTTCACTTCAGAGCCCTGTGCTAACCAAACCATTAGAGGAGCCTTCATCAAGGGGTACATCTCTCATTTCTGAATATATGTGATTCATCGATGTATACTGATGGTGATAAATATATTGGACCCCCAATTTTGGATTAATTATGCCAAGGCAGTTTTCATTGATTGTATTAATTACTGATGGCTCATAGAACTTGTTCTCTGATACCTCTGTGCAAGGTCTACTAAAGCAAATGACACTTGGGTGGACTAAGTGCGATTCTGTCTATCTAGTATCCTCTCTACTGGTAAAAATAGGGATACGTTTTCCTGACTTCCTATCTCTGTTGCTGTCCCGCTCCTATAGTTCTTCAAGATAATGTCTTACTCGGACACATTTCATCCAAACAGTAGCTGGTTTAGAGGGCACCCAGAAGGTCTGCACCCGGCACCATCTTCCAGAGCCCCCACAAGGGGACAAATCATAGCTTTCTAGAGCCGATAGTGCATGAAGCCTAACTCATAAATTATGAAATGGTAACTGCATATTTTTCAACAACCAAGGTGACAATAATAGCAATTTTTTTAAGCTTATTTATTTTGAGGGGTGGGGGAAGGGCAGAGAGAGCGAGGGATAGAGAGAGAATCCCAAGCAGGCTCTGCACTGTGAGCTCAAAGCCCGAGGCAGGGCTGGAACTCACCAACCACGAGATCATGACCTGAGCTGAGGTCGGACACTTAACTGATCGAGCCACCCACGTGCTCCAATAATAGAGATTTTTTAATAACGTATCATTACATTATAAATATTCAATTTCTTACCCATTCTCTTACTCTAAGGAAGTAATAGTGCCTGCTGAGTCAGTCCTGATGTTGGAGGAACTGGGGAATGGGTGAATAGCAGCCAGAGATCTCAGATAAATTTATCTACATAATAAAAAGCTGAAGCAGGGAGGTGGGGGGTAAGAGACAAGAACTGGGTCTGTGAGTGGGGGAGTCTGGAGTTGGGGGTTGGGGGCAATGGGAGCAGTTGCTGCCATGTGAGTGAAATGGAGAGTGAGAGAGTGGGGCGTAAGGGCCCTTAAGTTTTGTTTTACAATAACAAAGCGCTTTTCCTTGGATCGCTTAAAATATCCAAAAAGCTACCAGGGTCGGTTAAATGCTTTTAAGCTATTTTGGACCCGGAACTGATGTGTCTTTGAATGGCCCTCAAAGAGGAGCTGGGACCACAGAGGATTCAGTTTTGCAGGGGACACAACGATGACTATGAGCGCCCTCCGGTGGGCATCTCGACTACTACCTGCCTGGGCAAGTTTTTTTGTTTTTGTTTGTTGGTTTGTGTGTTTTTAATATATTTTTAGTTTTTGTGTAATCTCTACACCCATTGTGAGGCTTGAATTTACAATCCCGAGATTAAGAGTCGTGTGCTCTACCCGCTGAGCCAGCCAGGCCCCCGACTGGGCAATTTTTAGTACATGCCTCAGCCTTACAAACGCTTGACTCTTCCTGTGAGTTTCAAACCTTTCTTCTTGATCAAAGTTGCCTTTCAGGGCGCCTGGGTGGTTCCGCCAGTGAAGCATCCAACTTCGGCTCAGGTCATGATCTCATGGTTTGTGAGTTTGAGCCCAGCATTGGGCTCTGTGCTGACAGCTTGGACCCTGCTTCAGATTCTGTGTCTCCCCCTCTCTCTCTGCCCCTCTCGCACTCTCTCTCTCTCTCTCAAAAATAAATAAATGTTAAAAAAATTACTTCTCTTTTGACCGGTTTTCTTGAGAGTCTGCTCTTTGCTGCCTACCTATTGGGTTCACCTGGACTAATGATTCTAATTAAGGTGACAAATTTTCCACCTGCTATGAATTTCTTAAAAATATGACTTGACTCGGGATAGTTTCCAATTGTGGAGATTCTAGCCCTCATGATTTACCAATGACATTTTTTTCCTGTCCATAAATTTACCAATTTACATTTTTTTCCTGGCCATCAAAATATATCAGATAGGAAACTACTATGTTGTGTACTTCCCACTTGTTTTCCTTATTCTTTCTTCAAAGAGATTTGTCCCCCTCTGTTTTCAGTCATATGAGAGGCTATTCAATGAACGATAAGTCAGACTAGGGTGCCAGTTGAATGTCTGAGTCTTGATTTCAGCTTAGGTCATGATCCTAGGGTCGTGGGATCAAGTCCCTCGTTGGCCTCTGCACTGAGCATAAAGCCTGCTTAAGGTTCTCTTCCTCTCTCTCTGTCTCCCTCTGCCCCTCTCCCCTGCTCACGCTCTCTCTCTCTCTCTTTCTCTAAAAAAAGTCAGACTGTGAATCAAATATGTGGCCAAATACTTACTGAATGTGGCATTTGGCTAAGTCCTGGGGTAATGGTGGAATGCAAAAAGACAAGATTCTTACCCTTAAAGAATTAATAATCCAATGAGAATAACAAATAATAAGAAGAAAGGTATATTCATGAACTATGTTAAGTGCTCCGGGAGAAAGATAGGATGCTGTGAGGTCATGTAACAGGGGACCCGTCCTAGTGTGGGCTCAAGGAAGGCTTCTCTGAGGAAGTAACAATAAAGTCAAGATCATATTTGCAGTTATTAATTAGGCAAAGGGGATGAAGGAAGAATGGTCAGGTCAGTCATAGAGAACAGGATGTGCAAAAGCCCTGAGGCAGATTAAAGTGTGAAATATTTGTTCAAGAAAGAGGGAAGTCAGTGTGACTGAAGAACCGGAAAGAGGTTAGAGAGAATGAACTATGAGCCTGAAGAGACAAGAGGGGAAAATCCTGCTGGCTACATTAAAGGCTTTTTTTTTTTTTGTCCTAAGAGCTGTGGAAAGCCATAGATGTGTTCTAAGCAGAAAAGTAGCATGATCAGATTTGCTCTGAGAACACTGGGCGAAGAAAGAGGGAAGTTGGAAGATGAGGTGAAGATCGTGGCCGTGGTGTGGATGAGTTGTGGTAGCAATTTGGTCTAGCTTGGCAATCAGGGTGACAGAATTCAGGGGACGGGTTGAAGGGTGTATACACAATAAAAATGTGTAAGACTGAACAATGCACTGAACGTGGAGGTAAGGGAGAAGAAGGAACGAAGGGCACCTCCCAGTTTCTACCTCTTGCACTGAACAGAGAGTGGGGTCCTTCACAAAGGTCGGAAAACATGAACGACTAGACTGGGGAGGACACAGGTCATGATGAGGCACCATCATAAACCGACTCCTTGAGTTGTGCTGAAGGTTGAATCGACTTTGAGTCACCCAAGTTGAGACGGTATCGTCGTCTCTAAAGTGAACCGACTAACACTTGTCTTACAAGGTGGTTCTGTGTTTTACAGGAGACAGTGGATGTAAAGCACAGTTCCTGTCACTTAAAAAGCCCCCGGTAGAGGTGAGGAGATTGCTTGAGAACGACATCGTGTGTACGTGTACGTATGAAGTTTGGGTGCCTGTATGTAAGTAATCAAATTAAAGCTCCCCGTTTATATTTAAATTCAGTCAACATAAAGCTACTATTATATAGAAGAGAGTTCTTGTGTTTCTTATTAGCCTCTGAACTCCAGAGTAATAACTTAATTCCAAATACAAGATAGACGAGATAATATATAGCCAACTTGTGTTATTGCTATTTCATCTCTGCATTCATTGGAGCCTATGAGTTCACGAAGTCAGTTAAAAAATGGCATCCTGGTTCTAAATAATTACAGTATTTTAACTTTAATTTAATTACAGTGCATTCAACAGTAGACCTTTCAGACTGTGTGGTGATTTGCTCCCGTGAGTTAGACTAATTGGTCCACCTCATTACACTCCATGCATAAAAGGATGTATGTCTCCCACTTTCTAACACATTCCTTTAATGCGCTCCTATAATGCTATCAACACTGGTGCCCGAGCTTCTGCAGAGCGTGTATTTTTCCTTAAAACGCAACAAAACGAAACAAAACTCAAATGCAAGATTTTGCAAAGCAGAGCTCTGGAACAAGAAGATAGGTGAACTGAGAAGCAAGCTCTGTCCTGACAGCATTTGACTCTGAAGGAACCGCACGGCAGTGGGGACTTAATTTGTTTCTGACAGGTGACATAAAGATGATCTATAGAGTCATCATTATCTATACGTGGGTGGAAAAAGAATACCAGGGAATCCCAAGTGCAAATAACATTGCAGTGGGCATTCCTGGGATGCTGTCTGCATTTCTACGTCAAAGATTGCCGTGTGCACGAGTGTTAGATGTACCTGCTGTGAAAAACCCGGGGCTAAGTTAGTTTTATGGGAAGATTGATAAAGCTTTAATCAGCTAACATTAAGTGAAGATTTGTTTTTTTAAATAGAAGTTGACTCGGGGCCCCTGGGTGGCTCAGTCGGTTGGGCGGCCACTTTGGCTCGGGTCATGATCTCGCAGTCGGTGAGTTCGAGCCCCGCGTCGGGCTCTGTGCTGACAGCTCAGAGCCTGGAGCCTGTTTCGGATTCTGTGTCTCCCTCTCTCTGACCCTCCCCCGTTCATGCTCTGTCTCTCTCTGTCTCAAAAATAAATAAACGTTAAAAAAATAAAAAAAAATACATAAATAGAAGTTGACTCGAAAGGAAAACAGTTACCAAGAACCAACACAGGTTTTGAGCTGGTCCTTAAATTCTCCATTTAGGGAATTGACTAATTGGAGAAATGCCCGGAGTGGGGGATGGGATGGGCAGAGAGGCGGAAGAGGCAGGACCCAAGTTTGTAATTGAAAGAGAATAAATTGGGTGAAGTGATTGGACAGTGAGAACGACTGGCCAGATGATTTTCATCTTTATTGACTGGACTTATTAAACAGTGCTGTGGCTTTATTTATTTACTGATGAATTGCAGGAGATAGTCTGGCAGCTGGGGTTTGGATAAAAATACACCATTTCCTTTTCTTATCCCGCTTCTAATATCCCCACATCCATCAGATTTTGGTTTGGGTTTGCAGGAGCGGGAGCCATCCAAAGTTTCTATCCTGGAAGGAAAAAAAAATATTCCGCCCCTAAAGCTGCAGAGGTGGAGTGGTGATGAAACAGGCCACGCCCAGACCACGCCCACAGGGAAGGCCCCCAGTTTTCTGATGCTGCTGTTTCATACAGTCACCCCTCGAGGATTCAGGTGACTTTTCCTCCCCAAGGCAGGTATTGGAAACATTTTTCAGAATTACGAGAATTTGGAACTGAATTTGACCTCTTCTCTTCTACTTTTTCCTGGTCTCCCACAAGCCTAGTCGCTTTTCAGAGTAACACCCACAGTTAAAGAGGGCTTAGTGGGAAGAACCAAAATTTTCCAGGATTTGGAAAAGTTAGGGCACCTCTGTGAATATATTTCAGGTGTATATTTTAGTGTGGGTGGCCATTTGTTGATTCAACCTAATTTCCGGTATTTCCCGTGTATCACCTACTGACTTGGACCTAGGTATGTCTTCAACCCAGGCAGAAAATGTCTCCACAATCTTGTCTCTGTCTTCTAGCTCTTATTGTCTTTCAACTGTCTTGGGTATGTCTTTCCATTCTTCCGGTCAGGACCAAAACAAATTCCTTTCTATGTGGGATGTCCAGTATTTTCTCTCAGTTCAGCCTGTATTATCCTTTAAGTAGTGTTGTGACTTTCCACGGGATCATATTCTCCTATAAGAGTACACATTTCCCCAAATGTCTGGCATTCTTTGGACATTTTCTGTCTGCCTGGACCATTTTCCTCTATTTAATCCTTTCCTAGCTGACTCTTGTAACTCTAGTGACCAAGTTAATAGGCTCCTCTGGTTGTTCTTGCACCCTTCCAGATTAGATCAGGTTTTATTTCTGTTTCCGCAATTTTCCTTTTGCACTCAGCCCCCACCACCAACCCTTCCCTCTGTCTCTCTGTCTCTGTTTATCTCTCTCTCTCTCTCTCTCTCTCTCTCTCTCTCTCTCACACACACACACACACACACACACACACATGCACACCAGCTGGAATGCAGCCTGCCCTCACCTGACACTTTTGAATTATTACATGAAGGCTTTCATTCCTTGGTTCCATTGCCCTTTTTTTTCTGTCCTGGCATTTCTAAAACTATTTGGCATTTGGAAATTTCTTACATGTACGATGGAACAAAAGGCAAGGGTGAGTGACAGGGGTGAATCCCACTGCCACTGACCTGGTATGATTTGCAACCTGCCCTGGAAAGCCTGGCTGGAGAGTTTAGAACACGTGCTATTCATATCAGGTGCAGCTAGCCACCTAGACCGCACATGCACGAGATTTCAGTCACAGTATCGGGCACCTGTCAGCGATAGAAAGGTTGCAACAACACGGTGTCTTGATTTTTATGATTATTTTGAATTTTTCGTGGCTGCCTCCATCAAGCCAGGGTAGCAATGACTTCTTAACACTGTGTGGATATATGGCTAGTTAAGGAAGCTAAAATGAAATTTGTCATCCTGCATAGATATGACACTCTCATACCAGAATGGTGACTGGTTTTACACACACACACACACACACACACACACACACACAAATAGGGAAGTCATTTTCTCTGTTATGTTTTCTATTCCTTACCTTAAAAAATGTTCTGGTTTATGTGACACAGAGAGAGTTATCCCTATTCCACATTTATAAATTGAGGTGTAGAGGATAAGTTTATGTAACAGGAAAATGAATTCTCCTTTTTCAACTTCTGCTAAGGAAATAATTCTTTTTTTTTTTCCTCCAACATAAAAACATTTGAACATCGTTTAGTTGTGTTTTGTGCTTTCAGTGTTCACTCTGGTAGGATATTTTATTTTTTATTCTAGGTACAGAATGTGTTCTTTTTTAACGTGTCCAGTGTTGATACAGACACATTAATTTTTTTAAATGTTTTTTCAGTTTTTTGAGAGACAGAGTGAGACAGAGCACAAGCGGGGGAGGGGCAGCGAGAGAGAGAGGGAGACACAGAATCCGAAACAGGCTCCAGGCTCTGAGTTGTCGGCACAGAGCCTGACGCAGGATTCGAACCTGTGAACCGCGAGATCATGACCTGAGCCAAAGTCATTCGCTGAACAGACTGAGCCACCCACGCATCCCAATACAGGCACATTCAATTAAAACAACAAAAAATGGTATTTTCAAAACCAAGGCAAATATCTTTTTTGAAAACACGGGCTCTGATCTCTGTGCCCCAAGAACCGAAGAGCTGTCCCCAGTGGGGTATGACTTCCTCTATGCTCTTTGGGAGCAGCACATAGGCGCTGAGGGAGAGGAGAGGAGCCTTGAGCCGGGTGCGGCTTCAGGGTCAGGGGTCAGGAAAGAGGATGACCAGCTCCCAAAATGGTACTTCCTCAAAGATACAGCGTATCTTAGTAAGTGGATCCCTGCCCCTCAACCACTGAGCACCACCTGGTCAGAGCCCTCTTGAGAAAGATCGTAGTCCTGTTACTTGATTGTAAACACAGAGCCCAAAGGAGTGTCCACAACCCCTGCCCCCATCTAGTCTGTGGTCACTCCAAACAGAACTGGCCTCACTCTGAGGGCCCTTGAAGTCCCCTTGCATCTCCATTTCTCTTCTGATTTTCTTTTCTACTTCTCGGTCTCCCTCTCTCCACTCTTTCTACCCACCGCCACCAGCATCCTTGATCCAATCTTCCAGAATATTCCACATGGATAGATCAAGAGAAACTATTTTTCAGTCTACCCCCTCAGTTTTTCTTCCGGCTTTATTGAGTTATAACGGGCATGCAGAAAAACTGCATCTAATTAATGTATACAATTTGGGGAGTTTGGACGTATATACTTGTAATACCATTGCCAAGATCTAGGTAATAAACACCTCCATCACCTCCAAATGCTTCCCCGTGTCTCTCGGTTTTGTTTATTTTTGTGGTAAAAACACTTAACATGAGATCTACCCTTTGAACAAATCCTTAAGTACACAATACCTTACTGGAACTATAGGCACTATATTCTGGCAGAACTCTGGAACTTAGTCCTCTTGTATAACTATAACTTTATACCCACTGAACAACACCCCATATACCCCACCCCATCCCCAGTAACTACCGTTCCATTGTGTACTTCTATACCTTTGACTCTTTTCAATGCCCGACGTAAGAGGAATTGTGTAGCACTTGTCCTTCTGTGACTGACATAGTTCCCTTAGCATAATGTCTTCCCATCCCCAGTAACTACCGTTCCATTGTGTACTTCTATACCTTTGACTCTTTTCAATGCCCGACGTAAGAGGAATTGTGTAGCACTTGTCCTTCTGTGACTGACATAGTTCCCTTAGCATAATGTCTTCTGGGTCCATCCATGATGTCGCAATTATCCACCACACCCCCAATTTTAATGTGGGGTGACCATGATCGGTGACTCCTAGCATCCATTAGACTGACACACTAATCTTCAATAGTCTTGATTTCCTTGCGTGGTATAACTTAAAGGCTAAAAGCTCCCCTTCGCACCAGGCAGGAGAATAGGAAGGAAATGAGGGATGGAGGGAAGAGAGAAACCACATTGTCACCTTGGGCATTCACTTGTAGCTCAATGGCCATGCGTTGGGACTATTATTTTTAGAATTTAAAGTAGTAATAAATTAATCTATCTGGGCATTCTTGGAATCTTGGTCTCATAGGAAGGGTCTTCGGTGAGTCCATTTTATTTTTACTTTTTGACATCTGCTTTTTCACCAGAAAAATGACATCTCTTCCTTTGCTCATAAGGAAAGAGAAGGCAGAGTTAAAAAGAGGCTAAGTCATTTGTTAAAATCCCTCTCATGAGTGATTTGCAGAACAGGGGTTAGAATCCAGAATCCCTGGTGTGAAGGAGACATTAGCCCAGGTAACCCTAATTTCAGACAGATCCCTTCAAGTACAGCTAAATTTTATGCAAATTCTCATGGCATCTATTTTACGCACAACTCAGGAATGTGAGGAAAAGTCTTTGACCCACTTTACAAGCCAAAGTAGCTGATGCAAGTCGGGCTGATGCCCCGTGCTCTTGTGAAGGACTGAACATTTCTAGGCAAGTGACAACATTCCGCTGAATGTGGTGTCATCACTATCACTCAAAAGAGCCGATCTGATTCAGTGCCTCAACACCTGACTTTGGGCAAGATGGGCACCAGTGCCTTCTCCTGGGGAGAAGGACTCCTGGGGAGTCTCGTTGGGTAGAATGAGTGCGTCTCGGAGCGTGGGGTGTTGGTTCCCGAGACTTCAGCTGTCCCGTGGTCTGCAGGCAGCTTGACAGTTTCAGAGGAAAGGCAGAGAAATGATTTATTCACAGCCATTGCTGAATTTGAAAGGTGCGATTAATGATTATATTCTGAGAGACTCTGCTTCTTCTACAAGCACCGTAGTAGCTCTTTCTCCCAGCCAGTTCGCTCAGGAAACAGGGTGTCCTTGATCTCCACTAACTCATTCTCGCCTCGTTTACGTATTTTTGTTTACATTGGTTCCATTTGCCCAGTTTTAGCCTTTCTTTTCTCAGGTGGTTCCATTTGCCCAGTTTTAGCCTTTCTTTTCTCAGGTGTTACATTCTCGACTCACAGAAGTGGATCAGGGACTCGAAAGTTGTGAACGGAAGCATGAAAGTAGTGAGGAAAACAGGAAAGCAAATACCACAACTCTGAATAACGTCAGCGAGCAGGGCTTAGATACGAATATGGAATGGGACTCTGCATGTGCTGAGATAACTGAGTTTCTAAATGGGATGCGTTTTCACAAGCTGTAAAAGCAAAGTGCAAACAAGAACAATGGAAGTCTGAAAATCTGATTTTGTGAGACCAAACTTCCGTTCTACCTTCCTTAAGAGTTCACTGCTCCGTCTGATGTGAAACTTTGTCGAATAGTGCCAGGGAGCCACCAAATTTTCAAATCGATCCAAAGTATAGTCACCACGCTAGGAAGTTTGTCAATATTTTCGTCAGAACGATGATAAAATAATGCTTTCCACCCTTCAGTGGACAAATTTTATTTCTGAAGGCCAAGAAAAGGCCATTCAGAATTTCCCTCCTTGTAGGGAAAACAAAACAAAACAAAACAAAACAAAACAAAACAAAACCCTACGCCAGTCATAATACGGTCGACAAGCTTATAAAATTTGATGACAAATATTATGCTTGGAGAGAAAGTAGGATAAGCTACTGGAAGAACCCTTTTATCAAAGGTTGCTGTTGGATGTCACATAATATCAACGGCAGAGTATCAGATATTTTGCTTTAGAGTTGACGAGGTCACTGACGTGCAGAGTGTGTGAATCAACTCTTGCCAAGTCGGAAAAGATATTCAAGAACACAGAGCAAATATTTACTGAGAACTTTCTCTGTGCTCTTTGCTTGAGGTGTTCTATCTCATTTAATCCACCCCCAGGTCCCCAAAAGTACAAATTTGTGTTGGAAAGGGCTTAATCGCTAACAGTTTGTCTCTTTTCTAATACTTTTTTTTTTTTTTAACTCAGTGCCAAAACACTCAGTGAGGAACAACTGGGCACATGGGAAACACACACACACACACACACACACACACACACACAATTTCCATGTATACAGCAATAGGACATAGAAAATGCAACAGAAAGAGAATTCAAAATTCATTTGTCATTATTTCTCAACTTGAAATATCTGACCTTCCATTTTTCGAGAAGAATGTACTTTGGTGAAGAGTTGACTATGGTCAAAACAAAGCAGAGCAAAAAACAGAAACAAAAACAAAAACCTCTCTGTAGTTTCTGGATTTATGTTCCATCTGAATACATGTAACTGTTGGACATCTTAAACAGCCCATGATGGTGAACGTGGATTGTCTGGGTTGGTAAAAGTAAAGTGTAAGGAAAGAAGCTGAATGACAATGTAAAAGCAGCACGAGGGCTCAAGGTCTCTGTCATTAGACTGAATGCACACAAAGTGGAAGAATTGTGGGAGTCTTGGTTTCTTCACTGCTGAGAAATGATTATCGCCATATTCTTCATGTTTAAATATTTTACATTTAATTTCCTAATTGTGAAAAACATTTTATTTTTTTGATTTAAAAAATTTTTAAAAACATCTATTTATTTTTGAGAGACAGATAGAGACAGAGCATGAGCAGGGGAGGAATGGAGAGAGAGGGAGGCACAGAATCCGAAGCAGGCTCCAGGCTCCGAGCTGTCAGCCCAGAGCCCGGCGCGGGACTCCAACTCATGAACCGTGAGATCATGACCTGAGCCGAAATTGATTCGGACGCTTAACCGACTGAGCCACCCAGGCGCCTCAAGAAAAACATTTTAAAAGTGTCCTTAAAAAGAGTGGCTTACCTAATGTGCCAAATGCTAATCGGGGGATCCACAAGTACAGAATCACTGAGAAGCACAGTGTAACAGAAAGCAGATCCGCTGCTGGGTCCCAATTCTGACTGCAAGACAGCACAGCTTTGTGACTTAGGTTGATTATTTACCTCCCCAGGTCTAGGTACTTTCATCTTTAAGACAAAAAGAGTGGGGTGTCTGGGTGGCTCAGTCCGTTAGGCGACCGACTTCAGCTCGGGTTATGATCTCACGGTGTGTGAGTTCAAGCCCCACATCAGGCTGTGTGCTGACAGCTCAGAGCCTGGAGGCTGCTTTAGATTCTGTGTCTCCCTCTCCCTCTGCCCCTTCCCCACTCGTGCTCTGTGTCTCGTTATCTCTCAAAAAGAAACATTAAAAAAAATTAAAATAAAAAGATTATTTTTTTTAATTTAAAAATAAAGTCAAAGGGTTTATTTACATCAGTGTTTCTCCACTTCAGCAACATTGACATTTAGGGCCAGATAATTCTTTCTTGGGGAAGGAAGCTTTCCTGTGCCATTGTGGGATGTTTGGCAGCATTCCTGGTCTCTACCTTCCAGAAGTCAGTAGCACCTACTCCTCCTTTCCCTACATTATGAGGACCAGCGATGTGTTTAGGCAGACATATATTGAGGGGGCACAAAGTGGTCTCCAGTTGAGAATCACTAATTTAGTTTTTCTCCAAGGCTACGTCAACTTTAAATTTCTATTAATGTTGTGAACTCTCTCTGACATGTAATAGTTGGTGACTTTAGGAAACAGGACTTGATGATTCAGGAAGTTCTCAATCTTTCCAGATGGCAGACAATGCTAAAATTAAGAGATTGTTTTTGAAAGCATGGCACGAGGAAAAACCAAGGATGTGACTGTAGAGCATTTCGCGGAAACTTTTTACTGAAACTCTGAAAGATCAAAAGGTTAGAGTTCTCAGTAGCAGGAGATTAAGGGTCACAGATCTTCTCAATCAAACCAGGGGGCCCTAGTTGAAGGGCATTGCCTTTCAGCCATCTCAGCAGAAGCTAAACATAGCGAAGAGATTATCCACAGACGATCTGTGGACGAACCTTTTTATCTAATGGAGTGAACATCCGTCAAATCCATGCCCACGAGGTTCTTGAGAATTTTCTGTCAGCAGAAACACTGCCAGGTTGGGCTGCAAGGCATCGAGAGATTGCAAGGGCTCTCAGACCCAACAGTCTCCTGATAGGACGTAGGCAGATAAAACTTCTTAGCTGAAATTTCATTGCTACCATTTTCACAAAAATGAAAGCAAGAGAGGGAGGGCAGAACCAGGGGCACAGACAGAGAAGCCCACAGAGCCCAGGGGTCAGAGCTGAGAGCCACAGAAATGTTGACACCTAAAGAAATTTGACCAGCGAGGTTTCAAAACTGCTTGTAGCGGTGACTGGTTTTTATTTTCCATTTTACTTCTTTTTTTTTTTTTTTTTTGCGTCTGAACATCCATAACTGTTATCCTATGCCTGCCCCACCGCTGTATGTTAGGAGCAGATAATTCATTTCTTTATTTCCATAGATCGACAGGTAGAAATTGCCGCCAGGAGCTTCGCCTGTAGTGATTTAGATGATCGAGCTCTTGAGATTTTGGACTCTTAAGGTGATAAGATTGTGGACTTTGAATTATCCAGTAGGATGAGACCCTGGGCAATTTTCAGAGGGCGTGAATGTGTTTTGCATTTGGGAGCCATGTGAACCACTGGGGACTGGAACATGAATGGCAGTTGGCAGAATTTCTAAAATGCCCTGCCTCCCAAATATGTCCTGCTCTAATCATTGGAACCTGTGAATATGATGAGCTATCACTCCCATGATGATGTTCTATGACACAGTTGGCTTGAAGATAGGGAGATTTACAAGTGGTCCTGATTTAATCGCATGAGCCCTTAGACATGGAAGAGGGAATCAGAGAGATCCAAAGCATGAGGGAGAATTCACCATGTCATTGTTCACTTAAAGGTGGATAGGAGATACATGAAAAGAATATGGGTGGCCTTAAAAATCTGTGTGAGCCTCCCCTCCCCCTGGGGCCAACAGTCAGCAGAGAAATGGGGACCTCAGTCCTACAACTGCAAGGAACTGGATTCTGCCAGCTTGAATGAGCTTGGAAGTGGATTCTTTCTTAGAACCTCCAGGTAAGGACCCAGCCTGACTGCCGATGATGCCTTGATTCCAGTCTTGTCATACCCTTAGCATTGAAGTCTATTGAGCCCTCCCAGATTTCTGAGTTATGGAACTGTCAGTTAATATATGGGTATTGTTTTAAGCTAAGTTCGAGATAATTTGTTAAGCAGCAGTAGAAAATAAATGTATAGGCTACATGTAAAAGGGCTACTGAAAGATACAATTTGAACAAAAAAAAAATAGCAATAGCATAGTAGAAGAGAGCAATGCGGCACACACAAGAGAAATCTTTCTGGAGCTTAAAAGCATGAATTCCCCCAAAATATTCAGAGATGCACTGCGTTGGAGGATGGTTGTTGTTCAAATGTAAAATAGTGATTTATAACGTCAAAAGGAATAAATATCCTCAAGGAAATATAAATGAATGGAAAGAGTGACAGAAATGCAAACAAAACAGGCTGACAGAAAAAAATCTAGAAAATATAAAACACAACATAAACGACAAGAGAACAAAATTATGAAACCAGCAGAGATGAGAGAAAGAAAGAAGGGATACAAGGAAGATAAAATCATGACAGATTGTGTGTTACTCTACTAAAATAAATTTGAAAACCCGGGGTGGAAAGAATAACTTTACGGGAAAATATAATCTACCCCAAATGACCCCAGTACAATAGAAAGTATAAACAAAACAGAAAAAAAAAAGAAAAAAAAGTGCAATACTATAAAAGAGCTCCATCATAAAAAAAAAAACCAAAAAAAAAAACAAAAACCAAAAAAAAAAAAACACCAGCCCCAGAAAAATTCTACCAAATCTTTATCAAAGAGGTCATCTCCGTGCTACTTAAAATGGTGTTGAAAAAAAATGAAATCTTGCCATTTGCAACAATGTGGATGGAACTAGAATGTATTATGGTAAGCAAAATAAGTCAGAGAAAGACAAATATCATATGATTTCACTCATATGTGGAATTTAAGAAACAAAACAGATGAGAGAGAAGGAAAGAGAAGGAAAAATAAGATGAAAACAGAGAGGGAGGCAAACTCTAAGAGACTGAAATACAGAGAACAAACTGAGGGTTGCTAGAAAGGTGTTGGGTGGGGGGATGGGCTAAATGGGGGATGGGCATTAAGAAGGGCACTTGCTGGGAGGAGCACTGGGTGTTATATGTAAATAATGAATCACTAAATTCTGTTCCTGAAACATTATTACACTATATGTTAACTAACTTGGATTTAAATAAAAAAAAAGTAAAATAAAATGTTGAAGATATAGAAAAAAGGTCAACTTCTAAATTTTTTTAAAGACACAAATATCTATCAACACTTATACAGATTATACAAAAAGGAAAACCAAAAATTAATATAACATATGGGTATTCAGGCAAAATTCTTTTAAAAACATGAATACATAGGGGCGCCTGGGTGGCTCAGTCAGTTAAGCATCTGACTTCGGCTCAGGTCATGATCTCACAGTTTGTGAGTTCGAGCCCCGCGTCGGGCTCTGTGTTGACAGCTCAGAGCCTGGAGCCTGCTTCAGTTTCTGTGTCTCCCCCTCTCTCTGCCCCTCCCCTGCTCATGCTCTGTCTCTCTCTGTTTCTCAATAATAAATAAACGTTAAAAATTTTTTTTAAAACATGAATAAATAGATTCCCACACACATTAAAAAATAATATATCACATTTGCAACTACTTGGATGGAACTGGAGGGTATTATGCTAAGCGAAATTAGTCAGTCAGAGAAAGACAAATATCATATGACTTCACTCGTATGAGGACTTTAAGACACAGAACAGATGAAGGAAGGAAGGGAAGGAAAACAAAAATAATATAAAAACAGGGAGGGGGACAAAACAGAAGAGACTCTTAAATATGGAGAGCACACAGAGGGTTGCTGGAGAGGGTGTGGGAGGGGGAATGGGCTAAATGGGGAAGGGGCATTAAGGAATCTACTCCTGAAATCATTGTTGCACTATATGCTAACTAATTTGGATGTAAATTAAAAAAATAAAATTAAACAAAAATTTAAAAAGATAATACATCATTACAAAGTAGAGTTTATTCCAAAAATGTAAGAATGCTTCAATATTAGAAAATCTGTAAATAATATAGAAATATAACATTAAAAATCTAAACAATATGTATTAACATATCAAAGAAAAAATCAGGATTGTTTCTGTAGGTGCCTAAAAGGCACTTCACAAAATTTAACACCTATTCCTGATAAAACCAATCAATAGAATAGGAATCATAGATACTTCTGTAGTATAATTACATGTACATGTGTATAATCTCTGAAACCTGCTTCTTGATGGGAAAACAGCAGGGGCATTTCCGCTAAAGGGAGGGAAAAGATCAGGATGCCCAACATAACAAATACAATTTAACTTGGTTTTAGTATGAGCCAAAAAAATTCGATGAGAAGGAATTTAGATGCATCAGAATTAGGAAGAATGAAGGCAAACTTTTGAAACTGAATATCCGGAAAAGTCAGAAAAATGGGAAAACTAATACAGGCAAATGAATGTAGTAAAAAAACAGGATCTCAAATAAATACCTAGAAATCAATAGAGCTTTGTGTATATAAAGGTTAGATGACTTAATGAAAGAGAAGCCCCCGCTAAAATCACAACAAAGAAAATGAGACACCTTGTTATAAACTTAACAAGAAACGTAATATTAAGTGAGGACAATTTTTAAATATCCCTGAAATACCCCAAATTAGATTTGCATAAGTGGAAAAACTTACAATGTTAGCTAAGAATACTCACTATCAGAAAATATCAATTCTTCTTTATTTATTTTATAAATTTAACCCAATCCCAGTAAAAATACTAAGACATTTTTTTATGCAGCTACCCAAATTTTGAACTTCCTAGACAAGTAAGCAAGCAAAGATAGACAAAAAAAAAAAAAAAAAAAAGACACCTTGAAAACTCAGTGTTGGGGATGGTGACATCGAGACATGCTGTGTCAGATGGCCTGACATTTGATAAACCCTCTATGTGTGTATTACATCAATGCGTGAATAGACAAACAGATTATAATGAAGAATTGACCCCATTGCACATGGAAATTGGGAGATAACAAAAATGGTGTTTCGTATCTTTAGAGAAAAGTTGACTTTTCTTTCTTTTTTTAACGTTTATTCATTCTTTGAGAGACAGAGAGACAAAGCATGAGTGGGGGAGAGGCAGAGAGAGACAGAGGGAGACATAGAATCCGAAGCGGACTCCAGGCTCTGAGCTGTCAGCACAGCGCCTGACATAAGGCTGGAACCATGAACCGTGAGATCGTGACCTAAGCCGAAGTCGGATGCTTAACCAACTGAGCCACCCAGGCACCCCGAAAAGTTGAACTTTTAAATTAACGGTGTTGAGACATTTGGAAAAGGATACAATTGGACCTGTACCTCCTTCCGTATACCAGGATAAACTCAAACTTCATCAGAGACCTGAATGTAGAAATCTAAAGCATTCAACTCCTGAAAGCAAGCACAGATGGATCCTTAACGAACTGGAAGGAGGGATACCTACCAACTGCAACTCAAAGTCAATAAGCAATTAGGATAATTAGGTTCAATTTCATAAAAAAGGTAATTAAAAAAACTTGACACGATTAAAATCACCATAAGCAAAGTAAAAAAATAAATAAGTTGCAATTTACACAAAAGGTTATCATCGCTAAAATATAAACAGCTACTAAAATTGACGGGGGAAAGATTAATAACCCAGTAGAAAAATGGGAAAAATATATGACAAGTAATTCACAGACAGAATAATTGTAAATGGCCTTTAAACATATGAAAAATCATCAATCTCAGTGTAAATAAGAGAAGTACAAATTAAATTATATCGCCGTTTCTTATGGGTCAATTTGATAAAAATTTAAAAGTGTAGGAATGGAAAATTTTGGTGAGGCTCTGGGGTAACTCATACACTTTGGGGAAACGCAGTGTCATGCAACCCAAAATGCAGGGGCATTTCGTAATATCTAGAAAAATTATATATGCATATATCCTTTCTCAGCAACCTCACTTCTAGGAGTCTAGCCTAAAAATACAGTGCAAAAATATGAGATGACTTATACTCAAGATGATTCACTGTGGCATTTTTTATAGTAGCAAAAGATTGAAATCAACCCCAGTGTTCATCAGTTGGAGATCAGTTGAATATGCCGGGATGCATATATACAATGTAATTCTGTGGAGCTATAAAAAAAAAATAGTGAAAGTCTTCATAGACTCACGTGGCTTGAGAACCAGAATATGTTTTCAAGGGAAAATAGTTAAGTACAGAAAAAAATATATAGGACATGCTACCTTTTGTGTAAGGAAAGGGGTTAAATGTATAAATGCAAATGTAAATCAGTATATTTGAAAATACTTACTAGAGAATTAACTAACAATTAATAAAAATTATTGCTCCTAAGAGAAGGAAGCAATATGTTGGAAGCAGTATGATGGGGACAGTGACAGAAAAGTGGCTTCTTTCAATGAAATTGGTTATATGGTTTTGTCTTTGGAATCGTGTAATAATGTTTTACATATCCAAAATTTAAATACAGTCAAAAGAAAAGAAAAGAAAAGAAAAGAAAGAAGCAATTCCTAAAGATTGAAAAAACTATAAACATCTGTTACTGACAGGGACACAGAACGAGTATTTTCTCACACATTGGTGGTGTGAATTAAAATATTATTTTGAAAACTACCTGCCTAGCAATATCTATTATAATAATGTGTGTGTGTGTGTGTGTGTGTGTGTGTGTGTGTGTTCACCTAACAACTCCACTCCTGGAAACCCTTACCAGAGAAGTAACACATGTATATTGGCATTTATGGTAGCAAAAGTCTGGGGGTGATGTTCTTATTTTTATGGGAATGATAGACAAAATCGTCATGGATCTACACCATGGAATATTATACAGTATTCAAAAGAATGAATCAGAACCGAGAATGACAGGATACAGAAAAGTGTGCATAACATAATCTTATTTTTATAAAGTAAGCAATGAAGAAAAACCCTATAGATGAGAGAGAGAGAGAGAGAGAGAGAGAGAGAGACAGAGAGAGACAGAGAGAGATTATATGATTATGAGAAAGATAGGTAAGACTGCAGAGAAATGGAAATTACCTGTATGGTTGGGGCAAATTCCTGAAAGAATGGGAGCACCAAGCAAAAAAATGGGGGCAATGGACTGCTTTAAAATGGGTGATAAAATACAAAGTTTGTTTGCGTTTGCACACTTTGATTGCATTTTGTTTTTTTATGAAATTATATACATGTTTGTATGTGATAAAGTAGGCCCACATTTAAGAAAAGGAATGCAGTTATAAGCTTAGATATGGTATGCATAATTAATATTGACCCAAGCCTTTGAAAAGAAGGACAAAGTATGAGGGAAAAGCAAAAAAGAAAAAGGGATCAGGACTGGAAGACTGTGGAGGAAAAAGAGCCCAGGAAGAGCATGCAAGGTAAGGCTTGTGGAACAAATGCATCAGAGGCCAAATAGGAGCCTCAGGTTACAGGGCATGGCCTGGAGAGACTATTGCTAGCATTCTGCTCAGTGGTATCTTCTTCAGCAAAGACTTTCCTCTTTACTCAAGCAGAAATGGTTGCATTCTTCCTAATAACGCCTTTGATCTAGTGTGTTTCTGCAAACATCTCAGTGTTGTAATTATGTGGGCTTTCTCTCCTTTGATCTCCTTGTTGGCCTCCATGCCAATGCCTGGCACAAGGAAGGTATTATACCAGTATTTACCCAATGAATTGTTTAAGTCAAATGGATAAGGTTAGAACCTAGATCTTCTTTCTTTCTCTGTGGTTATTCTGCTGCCCTGAAAGTAATTTATGTCACAAAGTGGAGGTTCTATCTGAAGTTTCTGAAGTACGTATTTGCAGTAGCCCAAAAGAGCAAGGGTTCTGTCCTGGGAAGTAAAGAATGGAAATAAGCAGGAAAGAGAAAAGTGTGAGACCAGCTTCCTTTCCAGTTCTTCAGTCTGTGTGGCTGGAAAGCTCTGTATATAAATAAACAGAGAATGGTTTAGTAGAATAACTAAACGGTCTCCTCCAATTTGGGCAGCTAAGCCTGGGAAAAGGCCTAGAATGTATTCTCTTTGGTCGTGGCATTTGCAAGCTCAGAAAGGGCAAGTTTACGGAACTGGGACAAAGGTGGTCTCTTCCACCCTAGCATCCTGGGAAGTGACCTGTGCTGGGGATCACCTTGACCTCTGCTGGGGATCACCTCCACTCTGTGGAGAGAAAGACCTGGGCTCTGGGGAGCTGAAAGCTCCTTTCTACTCCCCATCTTTTCCCTTTGCTTTCTTCCCCCGTTCTCTGGGTAAATCATACTTCCATGCTCCACAGCCGAAGAACACACGCCTAGTGCCGAGCAAAGCGTTTCCATCGCCACAGTATTATTCTCCTCATTCCTTGTTGAAACCACAAGCTTTGGGGCTTGAATTGCCTACGTGTGGTCTTAATTCATTCTAAAAATACTAAATCTATGGAACACTTTGAGTTGTAGGAGCAGCGTGATAAAATGTGTGCCTTTCCATTTCAGGGGTCTATGTGCATAAATATCTCTTAAGCAATAAAATATTATAGCTTCATACTTTTCAAATGGTAAGTTCCCTACGTGAAGTTGAAAGCCGAAGAAAAATGTTATGTTTTAACAATACCGTATTACTTACTTAACCATTCCAATTACTCCATCCACATATGATTGCAGTGTATGGATTTCTTGCCTGCATATTTCTTTTCTTATGCATGTAGTTTTGAAAACAGTTAGACATCTCTGACTCTCAAAGTAGAATATTGATGACGGTAGCCCTATGGAAGAACCATCTCAGAATAAACCATATGTAGAGAAACAGAAACAATAAGATGTATATAAATCATCAGGATTTTGATTATGATTATATCTGTTTATCTATAGAGAGATTTTGTACATATATGTATTCACACACACAGACACACACACACACACACACACACACACACACACACAGAAGGAGGAGGGTCAGGAGCAGGAGAAGGAGAAGAAGGAATTATCTCACATGGTTATGGAAGCTGAAAAGTCCCGAGATCTGCCATGCACATACTGGAGATATAGGGGAGCCAGGGCTGTGGTTCCAGTCTGGGTCCAAAGGCCTGAGAACTTTGAGAGCTGTTGATGTAAATTATGGTAACTTGAAGGCAGGAGAAGAATGATGTCCCAGCTCAATTATTCAGGCAGACAAAATTCCCTCTTATGCAGTCTTTTCTTTCCATTCGGGCTCTCACCTGACTGGGTGATACCCATCAACACTGGAGAGGACCATCTGCTTTGTTCAGCCTACCAATTGAAATGTTAATCTCACCCAGAAACAGACTCATAGACATACTCAGAATATATATTTATTTATTTTGAGTAGGGGGACGAGCTGGGGAGGGGCAGAAAGAGAGTGGGACAGAGAATCTGAAGCAGGCTCTGCACTGATAGCAGAGGTCCTGATGCGGGGCTCGAACTCACAAACCGTAAGATCATGACCTGAGCCGAAGTCAGACGCTTAACCAACTGAGCCACCCAGGTGCCCAGACACACCCAGAATAATACATGATCAAATGTCTGGACACCCTGTGGCCCAGTCGAGTTAACATATAAAATTAACCATCACACCATATGAACCACAGCACACTCTTGAAAAATATCCCTTGCAGGCACAGTTACAGCATTAAAGGTATTTGACTTTCCTTGAATAACACTCATATAGTACATTACATCTTGCAGATATGGGCCAAAAAGCCACCCTTATGACTTGAGAATGCCATGAACAACCAATTGTGCATTATAGGTACAATTTATTTCGTCTGGTGTTGAAGTTGTAGCTCAACATAAATCTTAATTTGGCACATTTTGGTGATGTTCTAGTTCCTATTATTAGATAGATCAGTTGCCCTTATTTAGAAATGTTTTATGTAATAATTTTCTAAAATAGTTTTTAATAAATTATCTGTCTGACAGTTTTTTTTCTCACCAAGATAATTAATTTTATATTTTCTCCCCATCATTAAGTATTTTAAATACGCAAGTCTGTTGGCATTTAGTACTGTCTATCACAGAGGTGCCAAAAAAGCCTGCAGAATCTTGTTTTCAGAGATTTTGTTCACAAGCTTCCCTAATAGGGTATAATTTGCATAAAATAAGCTTAAATTGATTACATATTTCTGATAAGATTTGCTATTTCACAAGACTGGAGTTGAGAGAAGGCATATGTGTGTCACCACTGGCTGGTTTTCCTCCCTCTGGGAAGATGGCTGTCTGCCACTCTGAGCCCAAAACAATGTCCTGAAGTCACGAAATAGTGTTTCCACGTCCTTTTTAACTGTGGTGATGCATTCCATGACTCTTCAACGTGTACATACCTGATTAGCAAGCTTCAACCAAATAAAGATAAGCAAAAGGAAAACAGAGAAAAGAAAAGGAAAAACCTTTTATAAATGGCCCTCCACACCCTGAGCTTCTCCATAGTGGCACTAGAAGGGCACAAGATATGAGCTTGAGGAATATTCGTTTGGAACCTGGGGGGCAAGTCACAATGGAAGTTGTTCATTCAGCACCCGAGAGTCAGTTCAAAGTTCTAAAGCCCATAAAAGCTTAAATGTATTTCCCCTGCCTGCTCAGAAAAGCATAAACATTCCCTCCTTCACAACAATGATCATTCGACAAATATTTATTAGACTCTTGACTTACAGAGGTAAAAGGAAAAAAAAAAACCCTGCTTCTGCACTCTTGGAGAATGCGGTATAATAAGGAAGACACACATTAACTAAATAATCACGCAGTGAATGTAAGATTACAAACTGAGGCAGCCTGGGAAAAGAAAGAGTTACGAACTGGCCGAAGCCCACTTGATAGTTTGCAATGATATGGTTATTTTACAGCAGATCAAGGTAGGCTCTGAAAATTACGTGGAATTCTGCCACATCAGTGGCGATCGGTAAGCTGGCATCCAAAGAGAACAAAATTAAAGCATTTTGACAAACTGGTCTGTAAGCTTGATACGGTTCCAGCCTTCAGCCCTCAAATGTCGGTGCCTGGAAGTCTTGTTGAGATCCAGAAGGCCTGGGGTCTGCAAGTCAGCATTTCCAACCAGCTCTTGGGTGGGGCTGATGATATTGTCCCCAGATGGCACACTGAGCAGCAAGGCTTTAGGTGTGCTAATTTAAACCTTCGCTTGGGGACACCTGGGTGGCTCAGTCCATTGAGTGTCTGACTCTTGATTTCGGCTCAGCTCCTGATCTCGAGGGTTTGTGAGTTCGAGCCCCCCACTGAGCTCTGAGCTGACAGTGCAGAGCCTGCTTGAGATTCTCTCTCTCTCTCTCTCTCTCTCTCTTTCTCTCTCAACATAAGTAAATAAAACTTTAAAAAACATTAAAACTTCAATTCAAATTAATGTGACAACACTCCAGCAGCAAGATTCAGGCATCACCGTACTCTGTTGAACCCAAACCCAGATGGCCCCTTAAAACTAAGTCATCCTTCTGAAGGGTTTATGCCCCTACACTTGCTCAATTCTTTGCCCTTTTGCTGCAGAGGCAAGAGACGGTGCAGAAGATTTCTAGCCAATCCACATTTTTGAAATGCCAGTCATCAAGTCAATGAAAATTATTTTTAAAGATGCAATTTACTCAGTGTTAAACCATCTTGTGGACTAAGAGACACTTGAAGTCTTTGTGTAGCTGTCCCTGGAGTATAGATTTTGTTGTTCTTGTTGTTGTTCTTGTTGGAGCTTTTAGATGCTAACAAACCAAACCGGAGTGTGCATTTTAGATTAAAGTCCTTCAACTATGAATTAAACACCCTCAAGATAGAGATCAAGACACACACAGTGTATGCGGAAGCACTTATAAGTATTTATGGGCAACATAAATGCTCTATAATCTGGGTTCTATGCATGCCTAGATTAAAGAAGCATGGTCCAGCTAGGGCTGGCTTCTCTGGGGAAGGGCTGAAATGTACAGGATGAGAAGGGGCTACATTGGAGGGGGGAGCACTCCAGGCCAAGGAAACAGCAGCATGCAAAGCTCCCTCCCATGACAAGAGAGAGGTCGTGTCTTACAGCGTCCTGCCATCAGATGACTAGACAGGTCACAGCGAGTGTCCTCAGGTGGACAAAGGAACACGCCTTCGGTTCTTTCTCCCCTTGGGGCGTAGTCTTAGTCTTAGAGTAGTACTTGACAGCGACTGAGTCAAAATTCCTTCTGTGACGAAGCTGTAACACTGACCTTCCCCAAAATTCAGTCTTGTCTTCTGCCTAAACTGAGCGTGCCCCAGTTAGCACCTGAAAGGAGAATCCAGGCTTCTCCCGCTGCTACGGAAATGCCTGAGGCTTCCAGAAGGGAAATTCCGTGAGTCAGCTAGGAAAACCAAGCTCTGTTCAAGGAGAAGCATCTGTTAGCAATACAGAACTTTGCATGTGGTTCCAGGCATGCTTTCATACCTCATTCAAAGTCACATGACTCCAGACTAAACCTGATGATAGATGACAGTTATTTTGATGTAGTCACAAAAACAATGCTGCATAATGGCAAGAGCAGAGACTCAGGTTACAGTGAATGAATTTCTGATTTGGAGAAATGTGTAGTATATAAAATTTGTCCTTAAAGAGAGACTTTATTAGAATTCGATATTTTGCTTTTTCTAAGGGACATGATTCAAGTTAATACAGTGTCATTACATAGAATGCACGTCTGTCCTTCATGCACGATGTCCCTCAGAAGTCATGGTCAATATGGTGTGCTCTTTGAATTTTTTTTTTTTTCTTGGACTCAGAGTTTTTTCCTCCCTTATCCCATCCTACTAGAGATGAGCACATGATGTATCCAGTAAAGGAAGGGGCAGGAACAAGGACACAGATCAGCTTTGGTGGAGGAGTTAGAGATTTTGTTTGCTGGTAAAACTAATGAGCTTGTTTGGGGATGGAGATTCATCATCCTCAGAATTCTATTTTAACCTCAAAAGGCAACGCCACACAGCAGGTATGTCCAATTTTGCCGTGACTGTGTGCGGATGTATTGGTTTAGGCGATAGGCTCGTTAGTAATAAAGAGAAAATTCTGCTAGTTCACCTGCTACTTCAACTGCTCGGCTTTGGATTCCATTTGTATCTCGTGGCGTAAAATCCATGCAGGTGTAATTTATTACCTGTCCCACCACCTTCTGATTCCACTTCGATACCTCCATGGTCTCTCCCGGGCTCTTTCAGAACTGGCACAGGTTAGAAGTAGAAGTGGCTTCAAAAAACGTGTAGATAAACTCACGGATGGGCCGTGTAATTAATTATTAAGGGAAGCTGCATGGTGTGTGTTACCTCCCTGGCCTTTTTATGGTTGGGATCGGAGGCAGTAAACACGTTCTCCTGCCTAATTCCTAGCAGGGACAAAAAGGAGAACTGCGTGGACTGACCTGACGGATGAACATTTTGATGACCTTTTCAATCGCCTTCTGTTTTTACGAAAGGGGGCAAACGCATAATATCTCGGGTAGATTTGCTTAAACCGTTCAGACCAAGTCTGCCAGGAGGACTGGCCTATAATAACTGAGCGAGGCAGGATCTGATCTTGAAAGGCAGGGCTTGCCCACGCTGAAGTGCAAATATGGCTTGAGTCAAAATGTAATTGTGCAGTATTGAAATGATTTGCTAGTTATGCAACTCTTTTTACCGTCATAAACTTAAAAAGTAATTGTGAGGCTGTCTGATGGGTGCACGGGAGTTCATTATCCCCCTCTACTTTTATATATGTTTGACATTTTCCATAATAAAAATTTTAAAGTAATTGTTAGTGATGATGTGATTGAATAAAGGAGCTATAAACGTGCATGTTTGGCCTGGACAATTTGTAGCTAATCCGGTATCATTTAGCCATGTTTAGCACTTGACCGCTCAGTGGGCCACGGGCCAACATAGATTTGGAATGCAGGCATTTCAGTTTCCGGGGCTATCCTTCACCAGGATAGGGCGGCATGGGGCAGTTTCCCCAGGCAGCCCAGAATGGGTTACTGCCTCGCTCAGGGAAAACTTGAGAGGCAGGCTGTGTCGTTGGGCCACCCAGGGTGGGCACAGCCAAATCTCTGCTAGGGCTCAGTTTGGAAATGATGAGCCTGGGTGGCATTAAGGAGAAATAGGAGAGAAAGGGCTGAGAATGAGCAGACAGGTGAGAGATTAGGTCAAAGTAAACAAAGACCACAGGCTGATCCCCGACTCTCCCTCCCATACTGGAGCTTAGTACCGCATTGTACTGAAATTTCTCATCCTGTGGGAGGCACTGCGTGAAATCAAGACCTACCTGCTCAACTCCACTGAGTCCTAAAGGAATCTGCTCCCTTTAGAATCTCAGATTTGGAGAGACGTCAATCATTCTTCTGGCCTGATCATCACTGAGGACTTCACAGAGGTGGTCAGTGAGAAAATTAAAAAAATAAAAGTTTTTTTGTAATGTTTATTCTTGAGAGAGAGAGACAGTGCCTGAGCAGGGGAGGGCAGAGAGAGGGGGAGACACAGAATCTGAAGCAGGCTCCGGGGTCTGAGCTGTCAGCACAGAGCCAGACATGGGGCTTGAACTCACAAACTATGAGATCATGACCTGAGCCGAAGTCGAATGCTTAACTGACTGAGCCACCCAGGCATCCCTTTTGAATGAATAAGTAAATTATCTTTTTTAAAAGTTTATTCATTTATTTTGAGAGAGAGAGAGAGAGAGAGAGAGAGAGAGTGAGAATCCCAAGCAGGCTCCTTGCTCTCAGCATGGAGCCCTATGTGGGGCTTGATCTCACGAACCATGAGATCATGACCTGAGCCGAAATCAACAGTCAGACGCTTAACTGATGGAGCCACCCAGGTTCCCCTGAATGAATAATAGAACCTAGTTCTTCTGAAAGCTCAGTGCAAATCCAAGACATTAGACGCAAAAGAAGAGTTCTTACTTTTGATTATTGTTCTCCCTCCAATGCTCGATGTTAGCCTGTCTCTCTCGTGTCAGCAATGGAGATTTATTTCAGGTTTTGGCAGGTCATACTGACAAGTGCTGAAAAATGCCTGCTTCTGATATTTCTGAAGGCTCTTTAGAATTTGACTCTTTGATCATACGTATGTTTATCATCCCAGTTTCCAGTCTCCATTTACTATTTCGTGGTTGTAGGCAAAGTAATAAGCCCGGGAGATATAATTTTTTTTAATGTTTGTTTATTTCTGAGACAGAGGGAGACAGGGCGCAAGTGGGGGAAGGGCAGAGAGAGAGGGAGACACAGAATCCCAAGCAGGCTCCAGGCTCTGAGCTGTCAGCATAGAGCCTGACTCAGGGCTCGAACCCATGAACCGTGAGATGATGACCTGAGCCGAAGTTGGACGCTCAACTGACAGAGCCACCCGGGCACCCCAAGTTTTCATAACTTAATCTGGGTGAAACCAGAGAGGATACAAACTCATCTGCGTGGAACGGCGTGATGCCCCGAAGCGAGGAAAGAAGCCTCACACACATCTCCAGACTGTCCGTATCTTCCTGGGCCTTCCTGGATTTTCTGGTTCCAGAAATATCACAATGGGGCTGTGTACAATTTCTGCATTCCATTGGTTTAAATTTTCTGCGCCTTTCTTATACAATTTCCTTCTAGAGTGAGTTGTATCCTTCCAAACCAGAAACATGTTTGGCAAGCTGCAAATTCAGGCAGACAATTTTGTCTGGAATACTGGATCTATTCCTACAGCGGTATTTATCCAGAATCGTCTCTGTACTTGCACTGCCAATCTTTTCCAGCTGTAACAGCCAGAGCAGTTGCCTCGTCTTCAGCAAAGAGACCCTGTTGTTAAATCATTAGATGTTAGGTTTGGAAGGCTAGAACCATTCATTGGGGCAATTTTCCTCATTAAGGCAATTTTACTGGCTTCCCTTTCAAGCAAGAACCAGAAATAGGAATGCTATCCACTCTAATTTGATAAAGCCACTCACTTTCACTTTCTTGGGCAGTGAGTTTTGGGTGCTTTTCAGTGTTCCCCCTTTTTAGTAACCTCATCATCTTCCTCAGTTTGGCTTTCAGTAAATTCTTGGATTTGGAGTCAAGGGCATTCAGTTGATACAAGAAAATAACAAACACCTTTGTATTTTTTGGATCTTAGCTTTGAAGCAACAATAAAGGCAGGTGTTTTCAGTTCACAGTCACAGCAATTGGTCGCAGCTGGTGACCCTAGCTTCCTTGTGGCCTTGATAATCATCTCTTTGTAGTCACCTGGAGCACCAGGCAATAGAAATAATACTAATAATTGCAACCATTTACTTATTTCATACTGCAAGCCAGGAAGCATGGGAGGCACTTTACATATATTCTTTTTCTCAATTCTTGCCATCAAATTGGAGAGTATTATCATGATTTTACACACCAGGAAACTGAGGCACAGAGAAATTAAGAAAATTGCTCAAGGTCATATAGCTTCACTTTGTCTCATGCATCTAAGGTATATAGATATCATGTATACAGGTGGTACTCAATACCTATTTGTTCAGAGACAGCTTCTGCAGCTTTGAGCCCCTCTGTAGGGACAGAGTCAATACAGTTGGGGGTGGACTAAGCCCATGGGAGAGAATTAATGGGGATACGAAGTGGAAAGAACAAGACCAAGACGAGAAGTTCAGATGCTTTTCGGGTCCCAGCTCTTGCCATTCCTAGGGCTGTATTCACCCGATTCCCTTTTACTTCTTGAGGTTCATCCTACTGTAAGTTAAAAAAAAAAAAACCCTGCTTTTCACTTCCTTCCTTCCCTCAGAAATTTGCGGTTTTTCCATTTAGTCCAGGATATAACTGAAAATATATGACGCTGAGGATTTACTTCAAAATAATATTAGGATGGTGTAGTGGATGAGGATGTGGGTAGGGTGGGACTGGCCATGAGTCGATGTGTTTTTGAGGATGTGTGATGGGTACATGAGGGTTTATTATACTATCTTGTTTAGTTTTGCGTGTTCTAAATTCTTCATAATAGAAGTTTAAACAAACTGCAGCAGCACTAACAATAAAAACCACAGACTTACGGTCCCCAAAAGATGGATATGACCTAACATTTCCTAACCAATGGAAAGCCTTTCTCCATTGCTTGGAAGCTTGGAAGAGGAGACAGCAAGCGAGGAGGGCTCGAAAGAACTCGGTTGATGATAGTCTGGTTCCCTTTCTGGGTTGAAATCTCAAAGAGTAGAGAATGTGAACGGAAGCCTTTCAAAGTGAGCATTTGGTGCTTTTCCATTTTTCCCTTCACACATACCCCCTCAATGGGGTCTTGAGCAGTGCAGTAATGCGGCTTTGGGAGGCACCTTCTCATTCATTAATTCATCCATCCATTCATTCACTCATTCAGGTAATGTGATCTGATTCAGGAAACAGAAAAGCCTTGCTAATGCAATGTCTGGCATATAGGTGGTACTCAATAAATATTTGTTGAGTTAATGAATGGATGAAGGGAGATGCTATAAAGAAACACCTTTAATTATGGAACTCTTTTGACATTACATCAATATTCAATCTTCTGCATTTAGAAACTGCCAGAGCCTGCTACAAATTCTATTTTGAAGGCCGCAATAACTTGGCCAGGAAAACATTTCTGCTGAAATTTTGCATAGACATCCACAGCTTGAGATTTGTTCTAAGTGACAAGAGTTTGAAACCCCTAAATCAAGTTTTCTGGCTTTGAGTGACAAGGATGTCAAAAAGATGGAAATTAATCTTTCAAAATATGGTTTTTGCTTGTTGAACTGAAAACCTTCTATTTTCTTCTGGGTAGAGAAGCTCTTTCAATACGATGAATTCGTGATGCAGATTTAATTGCCGTAGTAATTTCAATAGCGTTTAATTTTTAAAGGCAGTAACAAGCTTCTGTTATATTTAATTGATGAGAATCTAGATTGACTAGTATATATATATTTTTGAGATTAGATATGGAGACTACCCAATGTTTATCAATGTCTCCATTTATAGTGTTCATTCAAACCACAGCTATTTATTGAGTACAAGGTACTGTGTGCTGCATAAAAGAATGAGAAGGTATGGCTTATACCTTCAAGGAATTAATAAGCTAATAGGGGAGAGAAGCTGTATAATTTTGGGCTTTTTTATAGGCAAGTTGGTTGCTTTAAAAATAAAGAAAGAAATTGTCGTAAATTATGTGCTGCCGTCTGGCATGAACCATGCTGTTCCAGCACATTCTATCCACCAAGCAGCATTCCTGCAGGGCAATGCATGATGATAATTCTTCATCCCACTGCTTTTATTTGTCTTCAAACATGTGAAAGTAAACATAACTGGAGCTAAGAAAAACTGAGAAGTCTGAAAAGTTTGCGTAACTTTGGTGGCCCAGACACGTCTAGTGGTCAGAAAACACTCTTCCCTTTTTTTTTTAATAGACTATTTTGAGAACAGTTTTAAATTTACAGAAAAATTGCTGTGGCTATATAACATGTTTATGTAATTAATGAACCAATAGCGATCATTAGCTAACATCCATACTTTATTCAGATTTCCTTAGTTCTAGCATGGTCTCCTTTTCGCCTAATAAGGATAACCTGAAACTGAGAGACAACAGAAGGAAATAATACGGAAAAAAAATAAGGTTTTACTGGCTACTGTGTAACTAGAATCCATAGACCAACACCTTTCATGGGGACAGCTATGGGATCATTTTGCCTGTGGTTTCTGCACCTGCCTCCATTTTGAGAGGGCCATTTGACTCCTTTCCAAGCCTTAGCCTGAAATGATCAGAAGGGCTCATTAAGATAGTTTCCCTAAAATAGGGAGTAATTTGTCATCAAAGTTGAATTCAAGTCTACTCTTCAAGAAAAACAGAAACATCATTGTAAAATGATTTCACTGACTTAGCTCACACTTAGCCAGCAGATTAAAACCAATATGGATATAGATTACATTTACCTTTATTATTCCGGGCCCCTCTTTGATGTCTTTCCCCGCTGTGTGCTGACTCAGTTTGGAAATTTCAGGGTTCTGAAACTCCCTCCCAACCCAAGAACATAAGAAATGTACGAGAAAGTGAAAATGACCTTCATGGGACACACCCTCCACACTAGGTATCGACTCTGCCTTGGCCGCACCAAGTTATGTTGGCCCTGTTAGAATCCTGTGTTGGCTAGAGATTGCTTTCTCCACTTTTATGGTAAAACCGTGTAGAGATGAAAGGTATCCGCTGGGGGAAACCAGAATTGGCCCCTGAGCAAACTAACACGAAAACACCAATTCCATCTTCCTGCGAATGCCTTAGAGTGCTTTGTAAGTATTTACTTGTCTTTGGGCCCCTCGTGGATCTTTGTCTGAACTTTGAATCATTTTTCTTGGTCAGAAGATCTATGGATCCCAAGTTAGGACCTTTTTGTTAAGCCTGTCCTGAACCCATGTGTGATTTCTATTCTAATTTTTTTTTTTTTTTTTTTTTTTTTTTTTTTTTTTTGCCCTGAGACACTTAGAAGCGTTTATGGCTTGCTGGATCATTTGTTCTTATTTCAATTAGAATTTATTCATATGCTACTCATTTTCTGACGTCTCATTTTGACACCACCCGAATTATGTTTAAATCTGAAAATGGACTTTCAGACCGGACTGGGTTCTACTGATACAAAAGAGTCTATTGAAAACAGGGGAGAAAATATCACTGTGGACTGGAATTCGTCAGGAAATTTTTTTTTTAATTTTTTTTTAACGTTTATTTATTTTTGAGACAGAGAGAGACAGAGCATGAACAGGGGAGGGGCAGAGAGAGAGGGAGACACAGAATCCGAAACAGGCTCCAGGCTCCGAGCTGTCAGCACAGAGCCAGACGCGGGGCTCGAACTCACGGACCGTGAGATCATGACCTGAGCCGAAGTTGGACGCCTAACTGACCAAGCCACCCAGGCGCCCCCGTCAGGAAAATTTTAATGGGAGAGGCTTGAATAGGCCTTAGAAGCAGGGAAGGCAGGTCAGAGTCAGGGTAGCAAGGACACCAAAGTCATAGGTAGTGTGTGATATGGCAAATATTCTACTTGAAGCAACGGCGATATGGAGGGCAGAGGTGAGATGAAGTTCAAGGGAGTCAAGTGGGACCGCTTACCTGAAGGTTGTTGGTTCTAGACTAGAGAGGATTGGACCTCATGCCCGGTCTAACACCTGAGTCTGACAAAGTGTTCTACATCTGAGAACTTGTCTTAATCCAACCAGGCTCATAGCAACTGCTTCGGGCTAGGTTGAGCTTGTTTTGTACCCCTGACTTCCATCTGAGAGGCAGGTGGAAACGTGGTGATTTTCCAGAACAGTTAGGTGATGGTGGGGAATGGGCAGAAATGTATAAATAAACCTGTGAGGATGGCTGAGCTGAGCCAGGGCCAAATGGAATCCTCCCTCCCTGCAGAGGTGTCATCATTAGCAGCTCTGTGGCCTCGTGGGGACTTGGAAGTCCACATCAGTGCAGGGGAATGTGAGGTGTCATCTCCGTTTCTGTGTGACCTTCCCTGTATGTTTCCATATCTTTTGCCTTTCAAGAAATGTTATGGCGAACAAACTGTTGATTGCCAGGGGGGAGGTGGGTGGAGGCTAGGCAAAGTAGGGGAAGGGGATTAAGAGGTTCAGACTTTCAGTTCCAAAACAAGTCAGGGAGGTGAAAAGTACAACATAGGGAATACAGTCAATAATTTTCTAATAATGTATGGTGACAGATGGTTACTACACTTACTGTGGTGAGCATTGAGTATAGAATTGCCAAATCAATATGTTGTACACTTGCAACTGCTATAACATCGTATGTTAATTATGCTCCGATAAAAATAATGGGAAATAAAAGAAATTTTATGTCCATCAGCACTGCTGAGTCAAAGTGCAGAGAAAACTAACACATGCTGACCATGTACCGGGTGCCTCACTCCATTATTTATTCTCATTTCTCACAATAAGTATAGTAGGGAAAGTGAGACATGGAGAGAAGAAGGTAACATTTGAAACCAGTCTTACATGGTTCCAGGGCTCCTACTCCTTCTCACACCGTTTCTTACAATGAGCTTAAATATTCTCAACAGCAGGACATCATCATGAAGGGGATATTTCTGGAAGATTAATCTGGTAGCCAGCCGGGAGTGGACTGGAAAAGGGGGAGACTGGAAGGAAAGAGATTAGGTTAACATTTTATTTCAATAACATATGGGCTGTGTGAAAATGTTCTTCCATAGAAAGAGTAGTTTTTATAGACTTTTTTTTTTAGAAATTGACAAGCTGATTCTAAAATTCATATGAAACACAAAAAATCTAAAATAACCAAAACAATTTTGAAACACAAAGTCAGAAGACTCACACCATATGAATTCTAGACTTACTATGAAACTATAGTAATTAAGACGTTGGCCTAAGTATAGACATATAGATGAAAAGAACAAAATGGAGTCTGGAAATGGCCAATTTACTCCTGACAAAGATGCCAAGGAAATTCAGTGACAAGAGTAGTCTTTTCCACAAATGATGAATGAAGCAATGATAACAATAATAAACCGAGACCCTTAACTCACACCATATGCAAAAATTTACACAAAATGGATCATAGACCTAAAGGTAAAAACTGAAATGATACAATTTATGGAAAATGCATAGGAATAAAATCTTTGTGCCTTGGATTAGACAAATTTCCCTAGGACACAAAAAGCAAGAACTATAATGTTTATTTATTTTTGACAGAGAGAGAGAGAGAGAGAGAGACAGAGAGAGACAGAGAGAGAGAGCATGAGTGGGGGAGGGGCAGAGAGAGGGAGACACAGAATCTGAAGCAGGCTCTAGGCTCTGAGCTGTCATCACAGAGCCCTATGCGGGGCTTGAACTCATGGACCGTGAGATCATGACCTGAGCGGAAGTCGGAGGCTTAACTGAGCCACCCAGGCTCCCCAAGCAAGAACTATAAAAAAAAAAAAAATTGACAAGTTGTACTTTATCAAAATTTAAATTCTTTATTCTTCAAAAGACATGGTTAATGAAATGAAAAGTCAAGCCACAGACTAGGAGAAAACACTTGCAAAACACATATCTGAATGGAATCCAGAATATATGTAGCTTATAGAGTATATAGAAATCTTACAAGTTTTAAAATAAAAAGGCAGGAACTTGATAAAAAGTGTGCAAAAACTTAAGCAGTTTGCCAAAGATATATAAACATATGAAAAGACTCTCAATATAATTAGTCATTAGGAAAATTCAAATTAAAACCACAAATAGATATTGCTACACACCCACTAGAATAGCTGAAATTAAAAAAAATCTGACAATACCAAGCATATAGCAGGGATACAGAGCAATTCCTAGATACTTACCCAAGATAAATGAAAGCATATGTCCACACATATGTCATATAAGGCTTTTTGCTAATAGCAAAAATTGGAACAGATATATATCAGCTAATGAATGGATGAACAACTGTGATTCACTCCTATATAATATTCAACACTATTACATTCAGGGAAAGAAACCAGACATAAAAGAGTATATGTTGTATGATTCCATTTATATGAAATTACAGAAAATGTAAAAATAAAGTGACAGAAGGCAAAGCATTTTCTAGGCCAAGAACTAGGGGAGGAGATTGACGGTAAAGGGGCAGAGGCAACTTTTTGGAGTGGTAGCGGTTACATACGTGATTATACACATTTGTCAAAGTGTATAAAGTGCCTTTAAATAGGCACATTTATTATATGCAAATAATACATCAATAAATCTGATTTAAAAATAGTTTCATGCCTTAAAGAATTGGTAGATTTTTAAAATCTAAATAATAAACAATTATGTTGAGCAACTTACGTTCGAGTTGGCATTGGCCTTGGCTTGAGAAAGTTTATAGCTGAATCTAACATCCAATCAGAGTAACCACGAATGCCCTTTGGATTAACAATGCACTTTCTCTGGGTATAGTTGACATTTTCGATTTCCTTTTAATAAACCTACCTTTTGCATGTCTTTTACTATCGGACATTTAAGAGCCTTCTTAGAAACAGGCAGAGCATAAAATAAAATCTGAAACATGCATAGAGTCAAAAGGAGATGGGGACAAATTGAGATCAGCAATTGAGAGGATAGGACAAAACCGTATGCCCTTGACTAGATAGATAGATAGATAGATGTGCATAACTGGGCTTGTTTCTGATTCAGTTTGCCTCTTTGCTGATGGACAGGTCCAAGGTAGAACAAGCCAGTGTTGTGACAAGGCAACAGAAGGTCAGACCACTCATAACTGATTCCAACAGTAACTTCTTTATATGAAGGAAAACTGCTTAACTGTGTGTAATCTGGAAATTATAACTTAATAAAGACCGTCTTAACAAAAGTGCTTTATAAGGTCAGGCATTTCAAATGGGCTAAGATATATTTTTACCGTGTTGAGTGATATTATTCCTTTCACTATGTAAAGAGGTAGCTCCCCTACCGAGAAAGGTTCTTCAGAGGAACAGTACCTACAAAGTTTGCCTACTCTGGGAACTAGAATGTTCTCTGTATCCATCAAGGAGGATTTACCTGAGGTCCCTAATATGTATTGATATCTGGAAGGTTCTTTCTTTGGGAACTTGATAACCAAAGGATTTATTGAGAATGACCTGAGTCTACACTATGGAAGGAGAAAACAAGATTCAGTAACAAGTAAAAAAAAATTATTGCAAGAATTATGAAGGATATAAAAGAGGCTCTGAAATCAATTTCTAGTTCCTTCTCATTGTCGAACAAGTGATAATTTTAGCCAGTACGTCCTGGTCTTGAACAAAGACCTCTCCTCCCAGATTCCAAAGTTCTCCTTTTACAGCCAGCTTGTCCTTGTCCGATGCAGTCTGGGATGAACTGATATCATCTCATTATTAGAACTCTCTCATGGTTTTCAGATTATTCTATATCTCTGTTTACTTGATTGTGCAAAGCTTAAAAAAGACATTGCCACATGCCTTTGGAGGAGGCTTTTCTTGGGCTAATATGCTCGGTAAAATGCGGCTGCCCCTTTCCTGGGTTACTTAGCTAATGTACCTGTCTGTCTCTCTATTCTCAAAATTTCTCTTCTGCCACTTTGCCTGCCATTCTGCTGCAGTGGGAAGGGTTATCATCTCTTCCAGGGCTGGGGAGATTGTCAGTCTTTCATTGGGCCCATCTCACATACCGATCGTTGACATCAGTCATTGCCACGACACCTGCAAACACACCAATACATCCCAGCAGCAGGAGCTCAGGGGACTTACCACTTTCATCCCAGCATCCTAGAGGCAATGTGGGAGCAGCCCTCAACAGGAGGGTAGCAATTTTGCAAAGACCCTTCGGGCAGAAACTAACAAGTGTTGGAAAACCAAAAGGTGACCCTGCGGAGCAGACCATCCTGGCACTGCTTTCTCTCTAGATCTGAGATCATTCTTAGAGAAGTCACTGACCTGGGTAAGGCAAGACATACACCTTTGTCTTCGAAGCAGAACTATAACTACAGGGGGGAAGATCCTGCCAGTTTACGCCTACATCAAATAGTTCTTGGTCCAAGACAGTAGTTCTTGAGTTTTAGTATTCATCAGAGTCATCTGTATCATTTGCTAAAATACAGATGGTCCTGTATTGCTCTTATAAATTCAGATTCAGTAGGTGTTAAAGCCCGGGAATCTGATGTTTAATCATATCCCCAAGGAAATTCTAAAGCAGGTCCTTTAGCCAATCCATTGAGAACCATGGAGTTCTTTAAGAGAAGAAGTGGGTCTGATAATAGTCAATGAAACTGAGAATCCTAGAAGACCAAAAGTCAAATCACAGGCTTCAGTTCTTGGTATATGAATTTATTGGTATAGGGTAATATCAACATCCAAGGTGTTAATTTAAAAAAATACACATTGCTGGACTCCATCCAGACCTCCTGGAAGCAGGACTTAGGAACCTGCTTTCAAATAAACATTCCCAGGGTTCTTAGGCATGTTGAGGTTTGAAGGCTTAAGAAAGAGAGATCTTACATTAACTAGTTTCACACTCATTTACGAGGAGTACCCACTGAAAGCAGGCTGATTAGAAAACACCATAGTATGGAAACTTCTAGCAAATGTGGTAGTAGGCAGCAATGGCCTAATTAAAATTCAGATCTCATCTCTTACTCCTAAAATTCAATTCCACTGCAACGGCAAAGAATTACCTCTGCATAATGAGAGGAACGGATGAGACTAACTTGAGTTTGAGATTTGCCTTGTGTGTGTGTGTGTGTGTGTGTGTGTGTGTGTGTGTGTGTGTTTCCCCTTTACCCTTTTGAGCGGAGTAAATAATGGCCATGTAGTAACCTCAATAGTTGCTCTTTTGGTAACAGCCCAGAGCCAAGAATGCACTGTTTTCTTTTTCTGCTTTGATATCTTAATGGAATGAATGTGATATTATTTATCAACTGTAAGCTTGATGGAATATATCATATAAATCATCTCAAATGTTATTTGCCACCTGCCTGCCTGGTCTGAAATGCATGCTGGCTTAATTAATCTAATTAGTCAATGCACAGATCAGGAGCACATTTACAGCTTCTCTGTCATCATAAATAAACTAGTTTTTGTTTTCATAGGCTAAATAATTCATTTTAAAGATGGATACTAGGAAGAATCGGGGAGAGCTGACCTCTATTAGAGTAGAACATGGAATAACGATGACAGGGTTTTCTTTCTGTTCTGTGTGCCCTCCATTAACCTTCTATTAAAATACTCCTTTGTGGGGGAGGCTAGGAGGGAGGAGGTGGCACGTGGCAGAGATGTCATGCCCTCCCACCTTGAGAGGCATACCTGCCATTTGCTAAGAATGAGCTGACCCATTTTAAGCCTCCTGATTGAAAGACGCATGGATTCTCAAGCACACGCATATGCACTGGAGAGCTGAGGACCACAGATGCTGTAAATCCAGGAGCCCACGCTGCTGGTTGAGGACAAATCCAAAAGGAGAGAAGAGAGTAGCAGGTGAGAAATGAGGGAAGCACAGTTAACAGGTTGGATGTTGCACAAGATCAATTGTTTCTTTTTACAGCCATAGCCACCTGGTACAGCCAGGTGCAGTCCCCGCGTTCAGGACACACTCTTACCTGAAGACAGTGGAGTCACGCAACATGGAAGCTCTGAAAGAGACAGTACACGAGAGACAGTAGTGTAATGGTTAACCCCCCACGTCCATAGTTAAATCAATCTGAACTTGTAGTCTATCCTCTACTGTTTCTATGCTACGTACCTTGAGACAATCTACTTAACTTTCCTGTGTTCTATTCCTGCTCAGTATAATGTGAATACCTGACAGGATTGTTTGACATACTAAGTGAGATCATTTGAGCACTTAGCACATGATCTGCTTCTAATATATTCGTGGGGCTCAGGGCAAGAGTATCGATCTCCTTCATCCCCAGAGCACTTCTTGTACTGCCCTCCTCCTCATTGCCACCAGGCCAACAGCCTCCCCTTGGCTTTCCCTTGGTCTCAGGAGGAAGAATATAGGGAAGAGGCCCATGTTGGAGCTGGAAGCAGGTTTAGCTCATTTGGGCAGAGAATTCCTACATCAAAGGGTGAGCAAGAAAGAAGGGGTGTGGTTATGTAGAGCTGAGCAGTGGGTTCTCCAGCTCCTCTCTTGGGTTAGCTCATTTTAGAAGCTTGGATCTGTCTAAAGGAAAAAAAAAGAGTTGTCACAAAGCAATAGAACTGCAAATCACGAAGAGTGAGCATTAATATATGCAAACTAAAAAAAAAAAAAGTACCACCACCACCAACCAGAATCGTGTGCCGACTGTGACACATGAATCTCATGTTATTACAAATGCATGACAACTTTCCAGAAGAGGGTGGAGGGTAAAGGAGCTGACCTAACTAACTCTGGAAAACAGTATTTTGACTGGGAGCTGTCAGGAATCACACTGGTTGTTAGCTGGCAAGTGTGTTTCTTCTGGTGGTACAGATGAGCAATTCTAGAAATGTTCTACATGTGGACTGGGGTTGAACACATGAGTGAATGGATGATGATGGGTCGGGGGGAGCTGAGGTTTCTCAGTGTTGGAAAGGGAGGTTACAGATGTAGTTCTGAGATTAGAGACCAGCACATCAGCTTTTACTCAGGTTTCACTTAATATATACACAGATGGATAGATGCAGAAACAATTATAGGTGTGTGTGTGTGTGTGTGTGTTGCTAGACACACACATATTACCTGGTTCTATTACTTAAGAAGGCTTGGAAGCAACAGCACCTGGTAGCAATAGGCACATAGAGCATCAAGATCTTAATTCCAAAATTCTGTTCTCCAATAAATGGAACCAAATTTCTTTGGAGAAATGGGTGATTCTAGGGCTGGGGCAAGGGAAACGTACAATGAACATGGAACACGCTGTAGTACCAAAAACTAAGGAAGTACTCACAAAATCAAAGAATGGGGTCATATTAAAGGGACACAGGAACCACTCGAAAGAGCTCCCATTGGCCAAAGCTGGACTTTGAACAACAAAATACATAACACAGTATTGGATTATAACCCAATGTACAAAATAAATATCCGTGAGTAAAAATACAAAGCCGTGTATAAATACACAAGTCCATAGTGCAATAGATAGATGATAGATGATAGATGATAGACAGATAAATAGTTAACAGATCAATAATAGAAAATAAATAATAGATGATTGGTAGATAGATAGATGATAGATAGGTAGATAGATAGATAGATAGATAGAATAAAGGAGAAAAGACAATTCTTCCTTATAGAAGAATTCAAGACAATGTATCTAGATGGTCCCCACTCTAATATGCCTAGAGGTGTAGTTAGCCAACCGCCCCCAGCCCCTCACTTTGAACTGGAGCAGGGAAATATGAGGGCCGTGACAGACCAGAGGAGATTTAAGAGACCTGGCCAATATATGAAATGGAATATCCCGGGTAGGAGCCTGGCACAGAAAAATAAAAAGGACACTAATGGAAAATCCAAATAAATCTGGAGTCTAGTTAATAGCAATAAATAAATAGTGTTGTTTCTTTTGACAGATGTACCATGGTGATGTAAAATGAACTGAAGGGTGTATAGGAACTCCATTACCTTTGCAGCTTTTCTGGAAACAAGCAGTTTTTTGAAAATAAGAAGCGTTTATATAAGGGGCACTCTTTCGTGCAGCATGCCTACTCCAGTTATATTCCGTACATCGCTGAAGCAGATGGGAACCTAGCTAAGGAATGATTCGAGAACCCTGAATTAAATGTTAAGGTCGGCCCAGATTGCATTACTCTCTTCTCACACCTGTCCCCAACCAGGCCTTTCCTTTTTGCACGGGAAAAAGATTGCCCGAGAGCTTGAGGTTCAATCCGATATTGTAAATGGTAGACTGGCCTAACACCCTCTGAGCTCATTGTCTTCTAGCATTCACCGCAGCAGCCACACTTAGATAGTCTGGCAGAAGTTATTCAGCTTTCCTTGCAGCAAGAGAATCATCATTAACTACGGCAAAGAATACAGATGTCTGGCTTCTAGAGAGTTGTTGAGTTTTTCATAGTGGGACTGTCCCAGAAAATCTGCCAACATTATTGCAGCTAGATGGTAGTCACGTTTCTCACAGCTAACCCCCAAATAAATAGAGATGATAGGCTTTGTACAAAATGTTTGAATACGATTCTTTAACTTTGTTACATTAACCTTTGTCAAGTGGCCACTGACTTCACTACTCAGGACTCTGATGACTTCTTACTGTGTGATACAAGTCATCTAGGTTTTAGGCAGGGAAGTTTCTAGAAATCTAATCTCAACAAAAAGACAATGTGCGGAGTTTCTAGACCTCTCCCTCCTACGTCCTGAGGTAATTCTGTGTCGGCAAGGTTCACAGGCCCTGTGCCTCTTCTGATATACAAACCGTGGGCAATAAATTAGAATATTTCACTCAGTAATTAATCTGGGGCTTGGCTATTTCGTTCCAATTGGCATCTTTCATTTGACTTCCAGTCAGCGCAATGACATATTTACATTTTGTGTTAAGCAAAGAATAAACTCTGGGGGAGGGGGGGCACCGCTAAGAAACAACTTTTTGCCATCCCAGTACGCAGATTTACAACAGAGCTGTCTGCCGAATTAAGGTTGAGGTAGAGACAAACTGTTTAATTGGCACGTTGGAGTCACAGGAGCCATTTATTGTGAATAGCTTTGGAGACAACAGGAGTCCTCTGGTTATGTTCCAAGGATTCCGGCTGTATTTAAACACTTCCCTTGTAGAGCAACACTGATAATTCTGTATGCTACATTTATTTTCAGTTTATCCTGTTTCTTACCCTCAATGATTTACAAGGACCCTCACAGAATCCTGAAATCAACCTTCCCCTTGCCCCACACTGCTGCCATGGTCTGTTCCATAGCATGCTCTGGATTTCATCCGGTGATAATAATCACAGAGGGGCTCCTCTTGGTTTCCTTGTTTGTGCAGCAATCCCAATGGCGAGGCCAGCGAGAAGGTTAAATTAAAAAACAGATTTACAGCAGCCTGGCAGCTGGCCACCCGCCCTGGTGGCACTGAGTGAGAGCTGGGGGGCCCGCGTTGCTTTGAGGCGCTTCGAGGCAGCCGAGTTGGGAAAGCAGAACGCCTCCTGTCAATCTCTGTCAGTGTCTCCTGGTGGTCTTCTCTGGCAGCTTTGTCTCCTTCTCGGTGATTCCAGCAAACAATTGAGTTATCCAACTAGGATAGATTTTCTTTCTTGACTCCTTTGCCCCAGTGATCCGGGCAATGTTCAGTAGCCTGGGGGCAAAATGCATATTCTTTTATTCATTTGGTTCTCTATTCCCTCACCTAATCAAGATGCGAGTTTTGTATTTACCTGAAATCGAGGAAAGACGTTGAGTCTCGAGTGAGACAGATTTGGGTTTGGGGCAGCGCTCCACCAGATTCTGACTGTGGTGCTTTGGCTGAGTTACTTCTCCTCGAGCAATCTCAGTTTTCCCCTCTGTCAAATGGACACTCCACCACTCAGAAGATCGTAAGGATTTGTGAAAAGATCTCAATCTGAAAGGGAACTGGGAGGCATTAAATGGAGAATCGAACGCTTGCGCCCTCAGAACAGAAGTGAAGCACAGAGAGACTGATTTCGTGTAGTGCCTGATTTACATAAGATCAAGACATATCTCCCGACCGAGGAACACTTGCCAAGAATCTCTCCCCATTCTCAAGCAAATGAGTTTACAGAGTGGACTCTGGCCAGACCTTCCCCTAGTAGCTATGGCGCGTGTTTGCAAATTGCCATTTCCTCTGCTGTTCCGGAATTAACTCAATTTCAGGTAATATGAGTTTGCCTCGGTTTACCTCTTTATTTAGATGGACAGATTAAATAAGTGATTGACTTCCGATGACGAATACAGTGCCAAGCCTTTGTGCCAGGTACTGAGGACACGGAATTATCATCCGACTCTAATCAGAAGTGGGTTGAATAGAATGTGAAGGTGTCTTTTCCCATCCTGTAGGAATTGAAATATTTAAGAAGAAGCAAAAGATACAGAAAGCAGTGAGTCTCCATTGTGATTGTCCCTTGAGGGGAGAAATAAAGCATGATGATGTGAAAATGATTTATTTTGACCATGTAGGTAAAACAACAACAACAAAAACCTGATTGGTTTGACAACGAGAGGCCAGAGTGATTATGCTAATGTTCCAACAATAAAAGGAAACCTTTAGCTTGTTAACAAATTATTTTTCTTATGTACTCTGAATGCCTGAGTCCCAATGATTAAGTAGTTGTGGAATCTTAGACAAATCCCTGGTATCCATGATGGAACACCATTTCTTCATAATAAATTTCTTCTGTTTCGTGGTGGAAACAGGTCACCTATTCGGTCTTCTCTAGTGTTAACACTCTAGCTTTAGGATTTCAACTTTCCTTATCGATGGAAGCTGTAAGAACAATGATAACATAATAGCCCAGCAACAAACGTGACATCTAAATGCTTCCTTACAGGAGCACCTGTGTGGCTCAGTCGGTCAAGCATCTGACTCTTCATTTAATCTCACATCATGATCTCATGTTCATGGGATCGAGCCCAGCACTGGGCTCTGTGCTGACAGCATGGAGCCTGCTTGGGATTCTCCCTCTCTCCCTCTCTCTGTCTCTCCCTCCGTCTCTCTCCCCCTCCCCTTCTTATGTGTACCCTGTCTCCCAAAATAAATAAATAAATTTAAAAACAATAAATGCTTCCTAACATACTGATATTTCTTCCCCTTCAGGTCAAGCCCTGAATTACTACTGTGGTAACATTAATCTCAAAATCAATTAAGATAAAATGAAATTTTGAGATAAATAGGCTTATATCGACTGAAATGACAGCTGTAGCAAAAATGAGACGGTGGGAAACACTTTGATTCTGTGGGCATCATAAGCGCACAGAATACTAAATCAAAAGTATTTGAAATTTCACTTCTCTCTTTTATGTAATTAGTAATCACAGTTACTAGCGACGTTTTTTTAAATGTCAAATAAAAAATGGTACGAAGTTGGACCAAGTTGCAAAAGATCAATTAAGAAGGGAAGCAGGACGAAATGTCTAGTCAAAATGTTGGGAAATTGCAGTTCAAAATGAGCAGTTTTTTTTCTCTCCTTTTTTTCTCCCTCTCTTATCTCCTTTCTTCTATTTTTTCCCCCTATCCTCCTTCCCCCCTCCCTTCTCCTCTTTTTGTCTCTACAGTACAAAATACTCGCACTTTGCTTATCTACCTGGTGTTGAGGACTGATTCACTGCTTCCTCATTTTGGCAATTTAGGCAAGCTGATTCATCTCTCTCAATCTTATTATTACCATCTGTAAAATGGCACAATCAATAAGAATATCTGCCATAAGGTTTCTGCATGAATAAGATGAGATAAATAAAGTACATACATGTGTTTTATAAACCACAGAACACTTGCATGCGTTAATATCACTCTGTCTGGCCTGTGGAGAGAGACATTTCCCTACCCTTCACCCTTCCCTCCATCATCCATGCCTACCCATTTCTTTTCCCTCTTATTTTGCCTGCCCTATCACAAAGCACACACCAATCTGGGTAAACTAGAGAAATCTCCCCTCTTTCTTATTTTGGGAGACTTATTTTGTTATGCAATAAGGATAAATGTTTCAGAAACCACGTAAGAATAGAGGGTCAAAGATGTTGATCCCACCATACCAAAATCATCCTACCATTTTCCTGGGGGAAGAGGAAAGGTAATGATTTTCAGTCCTGTTGAATACATTGCATCCCTGGTACCAATGATTCCAATTACCTTTAGAGGACTGGTACGTACAGGCTTGTTGTTCTGCTCACCTGTATACTGTTTTCACTGATGGTTGGGCCAAACTACTCATAACCAATTGCCTGATAATTGTAGTTCCCCACATCCATGGGAGGAGGAGGGATAGGTGTCTGTGCTCCTCTTTGGCCCCATATAAACTACAGTTGACAAAGCATGTTTACATCTCTCCCCACCCTCTTGCTGGCAGTTATGTTCATCATAAAGACCCCAGTTTAGTCCCTAATAGTCCAAGGCAATGCTTCTCAGACCTTAATGTGTGTACATATGAATCATCTAGGGTGCTTACCAAAATAAAGACTCTGATCCAGTAACTTTGGGTGGAGCGCAAGATTCTGCGGTTCTCATAAACTCTTCAGTGATGCCCATGATTCTTGTCTGCACATCACACCTGGGGTAGCAGAGGTTAAGGGGGATGAGGAACAGGAACGAGGCAGCCCTAAAGCATTTTGCTTCTGGCTCAGCTGATAGGTGAGCATGAACTGTGAGAGGATGTATGATATTTCCCAACATCAGGTCTGGGTCCGTTGAGACTGAACTGGTGCCCCCAGAGCCCCATGGGAAATGCCCAATGGACCCGCCCATGAAAATGCATGCTCACCAGCTCCTGTTGGTATGTTTTTGAGCAGCATGCCTAAAGACATCAAGACATTTGTGTCTTAAAATCATCATCTTTTCATTCTTGCAGCCATTCAGAAGGAAGTGAAAGATATCGATCTTGCCTTCTAGCTCTAGAGTCAACCAAACTTTCCTTAGACACAAGGAGTGAAACTCTCTGTAGCTCCTAGGGCCATTGCTATGTTCCATCTTTGTTTTGGCAAGTAAGAGTTCTTTGTGGAAGGATGTATCCACTGAAGAAGGGCAAAGCACAAGGTTAGCCGATTTGTGGAAGACTGTCTCAGTCTCACTGGGCTCCTCCTTTCTGACCACTCCTCTTCTCCTCAAAGTGACACCCTCACCCCACCAGACGGCCACAGTGTGCATCTGTGTGATTGAGGGATGGAGGTGTGACTTAATGGCTTATTTTTCTTTGTGGTTGTTTTTTGGGAAGGGGAGAGGAAGGAAGGCTGTAAAGGAAGATGTGAGGGAAAACCAATGTCAGAGGCCTCTTGCCCAAGTTGATGGTCCCTGCTTCTGCCAGTGAGGCGTAGAGTCAGGTGCTACATTTCATATCTTCAGTCTTCATGCATTCGAAGAACACTGCAGAGAAGCTTATCCCTTCCTATTAAACAAGTAATGAGATTTCTTTTTCCCTCTGTATGTAATTCCCGTTCTTTTTCAACCCACTATATAAAGCACGGGTTTATTTCAAACCTTATGTTCTCTGAGCCTGGTTTCCACATCCCTAATACAGGGGTAAAAATATGTTGGGTCATCATTTGAATTAAACTACATTAAATGAGATCGTGTATGTAAAGAGGTGAGTACGTGCATTGCACATTTTAAGTACTCGATCTATTTTACTCTCATTATTCTAAGTAACTTTATTTTTTCTAGTTAAAAACATTGTTTTAATGTTTATTTATGTTGAGAAAGAGAGATAGAGAGCAAGTGGGAGAGGGGCAGAAAGAGAGGGAGAGTGAGAATCCCAAGCGGCCTCCTCTGTCAGCACAGAGCCCAGCACAAGGCTGAATCCCACAAACCGTGAGATCATGACCTGAGCCGAAATCAAGTCAGACGCCTAACTGACAGAGCCACCCAGGGGCTCCCTAACTAATTTTATTTTTTTAATCAACATGGGTGTCCAAGTACTAAGCATTCTTCAGACCACTTGAGAAGTTGCTTGCCTGTTGGTATTTTTGTGTGTGGAAGACTCTGACGGCTGAGCCGGTTGTTTACGGCACTGTAAGGCTCAGTACGAGTGTGTGTGTGCTGTTCCCATAAGCCCTCTCTGTTCCATCTGTGTTTAGAATTAATCCAGGGGCTCCTGGGTGGCTTCGTCGGTTGAGCATCTGACGTCGGCTCAGGTCATGATCTCACAGTTGACGAGCTCGAGCCCCGCGTCGGGCTCTGTGCTGACAGCTCAGAGCCAGGAGCCTGCTTCAGATTCTGTCTCCCTCTCTCTCTGCCCCTCCTCTGTTCATGCTCTGTCTCTCTCTGTCTCAAAAATAAATAAACATTTAAAAAATTAAAAAAAAAAAAGAATTAATCCAGAGTGTGACTCTTGCTTACTTTGGGAGAGTATTGGATTTTGATTCTGTCTTTGTTGGACTTTTTTTGGATTTTTACCAATTATACTGATGATGATAATAGTGGCAATTGTAGTAACAACTAAGACTTACACGATGCTAACCGTATGCCTGGTACATTACTAAACCCCATACGTGTATTAATTCTTATGACAACTTTGTGAGGTACGTCCTATTATCCTCCTCATTCTTTGGAGAAGGAAACTGAGTCCCAAGTGTCACCAAAGGCACTTGGGCTAATCATGTGCCTTTTGATTACTGTTAGATCTACTGTGGTGGCAATAAGCACAAATTTTATGTTTATTTTCTCCCATCTACACACAATGACTATCGTTTCCTTTGAGCCAGAGTCATGACCTACTCATCCGCTCTGTTTATGTATTCTTCTAACAGGAGAAAACACTCTTTGTTTATCAAATTTGAAAATAAGTGTAAAATCCAAGAGTAAGGCCTGCCGGCACTCCCTCCTGAATGGTTCTAGACTCCAACCAGTTCTGATGAATTGCAGTGAATTTCCTGAAACCATTAAACATGCCATCATCTCTTGCCTGGATGTTTGCAGTAGCCACCTCTCTGGTCTCCCTTGCTTTCATGCTTCCCTCCTTCAATCCATCCTTCACCCAGCACCCTGAGGGAGCCAAGTGTAAATCAGAGATTAACATCTGCCTATTAAAATCCCGTGAATGCTTACCCAGTAGGTTTAAAATACAGATCTACAAACATATCCGAAAAGCCCCACCCGGCACAGTCCTTGTCAGCCCCTCCACCTCATTTTCATTATCCCTTTCTGTGTGAGTCAGGTGCTCCAGAGAAACAGAACTGATAGGATGTGTATCTATGCAGAAGGAGATTTATTATATGCAATTAGCTCACATTGACTATGGAGGATAACAAATTCAAAATATGCAGCGTGGGTCATCAGGTTGGAGACCAAGGAGAAATAATGTTCCACTTCAAGTCCGAATTCTGTTTGCCGTGGAACCGAAAGTAGCTGATGTTGCTGGAGAATTCTCTCTTGCTCAGAGGAGGCCAGTCTTTCGTTCTGTTCAAGTCTTCAGTTGACTAGATGAGGCCTACCCACATTATGGAGGGCAATGTGCTTTACTCAAAGTCTACCTATTTAAACCTTAGTCTTATCCCAAAGCACCCTCATAGAAACACCCAGAATAATATTTGACCAAAATTTATGCAATGCCATGACCTAGTCATGTTGACACATAAAATTAACCATAACGTGCTCCCTATTCATTAAACTTAAACTTAATTAAAATTCATTTGATTAATTAATTAATTAATTAAATCTACTCAAAGAAGATAGTACTCCTGGACCCAAAACCCTGAGTGGTCACCTGTGTTGCGTGATATTGGAAGCTCAGTGACGTTCAGTCTTTCTCAAAATGTCTCCCTCCTGAACCATTGTAGCGATATCCTTGTCTGCTGACCCAAATCTACACTCTTCAAATCACCCCTAGTTAGATACCCCTGGTACATTGTGTCCCAATGGTCTCTGCTAAGTGTATGTTGCCTGAAGCCTTCTCTTCCATTTCTGTCACGTAATTGTATCAACTCAGATTAACTTGTTGGGGGATCCCTTGGGCTGCCATCTTGAAAGGTCTTGAGATGCTGACCTTGATGGAACGATAATTCAGGAAATGTCAGAGGTAGAAGGGACCCTCATAATCACCACATCCTCCTCTTCTTTTTGCACATGAAAACAATGAGACCCACGGAGGGGAAATGCTTTGTGCAAAGCCAACCAATTAATGAAAGGGCTCAGTCCAGAAGTTAAATCTCTTTAGTTTAAGGACCTACTTAACAGAACAAATTTTGGTGGAAGAAATTTTGTACCCACCAGTATTGAGTGACAGATCTGAGGAAAACAATGTTTGCTTGTTTTTAATTTTTTTAATGTTCATTCATTTTTGAAAGACAGAGACAGAGCATGAGCATAGGTGGGGCAGAGAGGCAGGGGGTGGGGGTGGACACAGAATCTGAAGCAGGCTCCAGGCTCTGAGCTGTAAGCACAGAGCCCGACACGGGGCTTGAACTCACGAACCGTGAGATCATGACCTGAGCCGAAGTCGGATGCTCAACCGACTGAGCCACCAAGGTGCCCTGAAAACAGTAAGGTTCTGGCAAAGGGGAATGTGTGTATGAGTATGAATGTGTATATGCAGGTGAGGAAACCACTGGGGTTTGGGAAGGCAAAAAGTAATGTCCTTTCGTCCTCTCAGGTCCAAAACAATTCACAAATAAATGATAAAATCCAGAGACGAAGATTAAAAAAACACATGTGCTTTATTACTGATAACACTGATTGGAAAATATTATTTCATATGTGCAGCCACAAGGCCTGCTTCAACTGTGGACCTCAAGAAAAAGGAGAATTTTAGCCAGAGACCAGAAATAAATATCCAAGATCACCGCTCACTACTGGTCCAGATCAGGCCTGGGACAAAGAGAACAAATCTCCACTGCTTATAGCCTTTGGATAAATTAACTCCACCCAGCCCCCATATGTGGACAGATGTTTGCCAGAGTCTGACTTCTCACCATTCCAATGAGTTGCTTTTCCTCCGTGGGAAGGAAAAAGGAGCCGTGGGAACTGGCAAGAGTGAATCTTGCACCTAGCCGAATCTTTCCAAGAAGAGGGAGGCAGGTAGGAGGACCCGCATAGAGACAGGACGCCAATGCTAAGCTGAAGAGAGCAGGGTTACAGGATGCAGTGTTGGGAAGGACTTGGGCTTTCCTTCCCTAGGAGAATTCTTTCCAGACCGAGTTTATTTCCTGAGTGATCCAGACACCATTCTCCTGCTAGATCCTCCCCTACTTTATTGCATAAGCCTTAAAGGCAAGGGCTTGTCTTCTTATTTATTTATTTATTTTTTTGACTCCTTGGAACGTCACATGCTCCAATTTAACGTGTCTAGAGAAGCTACGGACTAAAACTTTGAGGAAAGTGATGGTCTCAGTTGCTCACGTTTTCTCTGTCCTTTCTCCTTTCAGTAATTTCCTAACCGAGAGGCAGTTCAGCATAAGGTGTGGGTTCTAAATCCGTAAGTCCACTTACTATGTGTGTTTGGTGACCTTAGACCATTATCGCTCCCCAATAAGTCTCAACGTTCTTCTTCACAAAATTCAAATGATAATATTGCCTGGAGAATTAAGTGAGAAAATGAACGTTAGACAGTTTACCCAGTGCCTGGAATATTGAAGGCACTCAACAAATGGTTAGTTACATACGGGGGCTAGCTTCATAGGTGTGCAGCTCATGAACACACAAGGGCCCCACTCTTGGTTTAGTGCTTCATTGCTGCCATCTTGAAATTCTTAATCATTTTTTTTTTTTTTTTTTTTTTTTTTTTTTTTTTTTTATTTTTGGGACAGAGAGAGACAGAGCATGAACTGGGGAGGGGCAGAGAGAGAGGGAGACACAGAATCGGAAACAGGCTCCAGGCTCCGAGCCATCAGCCCAGAGCCTGACGCGGGGCTCGAACTCACAGACCGCGAGATCGTGACCTGGCTGAAGTCGGATGCTTAACCGACTGCGCCACCCAGGCGCCCCTCTTAATCATTTTTTTAACAAGGGGCCCTGCATTTTCATTTTGCACGGAGTACTACAAATTACATATCTGGTCATGATTATATAGTTATTCTAGAAGGATTTGGGTATAAGTTACAAGGAAAGAGGGAGGATCACAGAGGGGAGCTGAGAAAAAAGAAACAGTGGGGGGGGGGGGAGGGATGCACTATTAGTATCTATCATCCAATTTTCCCTAGCAAATTAAAATACTAAAACTACAAATAACCCCCCCTCCTTTTCCCAGTAGGAATTTTTTCCATGAAAATTGGGATAGGATGGCAGGAAAAGATAAGTTTTAATATGCAGGTCAAAGACGAATGGGCTTCCAAAGGAAAATTTTAGTCTATTTCACTATTTTTAAGGACTGGCCAGAAAAAGTGGCAGAATATGTTAGCTAACTTGACAATAAATTATAGTTGAATTAATTAATTAATTAATTAAAAAAAGAAATTCTTTTGAATAGGCAAATCGAGAACATAATACCAGGAAAATCAAAGTAATACTATAGATGCCCCTCATTGAAATATTTATATTACTTTTTGTTTTAATGGAGAGTAACGTATAAATTATCCATGCAAGTGAAAAAGCAATCTTTATGACCTAGGGTGTTTCGTTTTTCAGAACTTCGGAGAGACTAATGTAAAATAAACTCATATCTCATTTAAGAGATAGGCCATCTAAAATCTTGAGATGAGATTAGACTTGTTATAAATGATGGTTGATTAGTTCATTAACCCTTCCCTCCAGATGAAGGGATCCTTGAATAAAGCCCACACCTGCTGGGGAGTAACTTCCTTCTGCTGTTCCATGTTTTACCTGTGCAACAACACAGAACAGCCCAGACCTTCAGGCCAGTCCCCCCACCCCTCATCCAGGATAGTTCTCCTTCATCCCTAAGTCATTTGTCCTCAGGTTAAACCTCCTCTGCCCTGGTCACTTGGCATAGTTTCTACATCCTGCATTACCCTAACCCTGTCTCCTACCTAGGTTCTATTTTCTGAATATGCATCTGAAAATATGGTCACCGACCTTCAAACAGTTGCCTAAAAAGTGTGGGCAGATGAGATCAGAATACAGTGAGTGACAAGTTCTTACTTCTATGCCCTCAGATCACAGCTTATGCGATGGCTATGCTGCAATATTGGCAAATTTTAGCCTCGCCATCAAATAACAGCTGGAAATGGGGAGGTTCTCATGGAACTCAATCAGAGGTAGGCTTCATAGGGTCTGTGAGCTGTGGCTTTGTGGATATGTGCTCTCCAGGGAAAGCAGAGATCCACACCTCTCACTGGATTCTCAAAGGGTTTCTGGGGGGCCCTAATAATAGAGGCTTTCAAAGAAGAACGACAGTAGAAGCTTTCTGGTGCAAAAAAAAAAAATTTTTTTAAGTTGATTTAAGAGCAAAATTGTAAGAAACAAAAGAAAGATAAATACTTTAAACATTTTGTTTGACTTAAAACACCCACATTTGTAAATTTTACCTTTTTCTTTGTTTTAATGAAGAGTCAAGTCCTTTCTTTCGGTTTGGGAAAATTTGCTGGAATTCTGTGTTTGTCTTATAAAAAACACACCACCGAGAGCATTATACACATGCTCCAGAAGTAATATGAACGAAGAATCCCGGATTTTTAGAAGTTTTGTTTTTTTTAAGTTTATTTATTTATTTTGAGAGAGACAGAGACAGGATGAGTAGAGGAGGGACAGAGAGAGGGAGAGAGAGAGAATCCCAAGCAGGCTCTGCACTGACAGCGACAGTCCTGATGCAGGCTCCAACTAACGAATTGTGAGATCATGACCGCAGGCAGAAACAGAGTCAGAGGCTTAACTGACGAAGACACCCAGGCACCAGATTTTTACAAGTTTTAACAAGCTTGTACAGTTACGCTCCCATTTAAATCAACAGTGTTTAGTAAACAACTTGCCTTTGTCAAGTCTTTCCAGAGTATTCAACGTAGTTGAAACAAGTCTAACCATATTTCATCAATTTAAATAATATTGGATTAAATAGTGTAATTAAAATTATTGGGGTCTACAAAAGGGTCTCAATAATTAGCACCCTTCTTTCCTACCCTGAACAAATGAAAAATAAACAAGGAACAAATATTGAGGTCAGAATATCACTGTCGTAATGCTAGAAGCCAGGTTGAAGGACTGGACTTTAGATTTGTTAGCCAAGCTGGCAGTGCGACGAGGAATTAGGTCAAGACTTAACCGCCTGGTCCCAAGAAACACTGGACTTGGTCTGGCCTTCCCTCACAGTGACCAAGGTTCTGGGTGAGCAGAACTGGATGTGTTTTTCTAAGACAGAAAAGCACAGTGAAGGCAACTTTCCCATTTTTTCTTCCCACTCTATTCTGTAAACCACTCCACCTGCCTCGGGGCAGAATGAATGAAGGAGACAGAGGTTTGGAGAGTGCTTGGGGAAAATCCCTCCTTAAGGAATCAAAGAGCGGGGGAGGGGCAGGGACAAAAAGGAATTCCCCTCTAACAGTAATACCAAGTAATACCAAGGGTAACTGGCTTCAGTAGGGTTCAAAAGCAAACCTCTCTGTCACTGGGTAGGACTAACTTAGGAGAACAGAGGTGCATGGCTCCCCTGGAGAAGGCCTCCTGGCTAGATGTGTTTGGTCCACGTGCTTTTCAGAGGCGATGTGCTTTTCAGAAGTCAGTTAAAAGTTTCTATTATCTGTTGAGTCATGCCTGCCCCATCCTGTCCAGGAAGAGTTTATGCAGGACTTGAGTGTTTAATCTTCTACATTAAACCTCATGTGCTTCGAGATGTAATTTTAGGATATCACTCAACTCAGAGGCACATTAGGCAATAACTTTCCTGCAGGCAAAACAGAAAACTTAACTTTGCTAAAAACTCTAGGACTCTCAGGATGCTTTATGACAAAGCAAACATATTTTATAGTTAATCAAGTTTTAAGAAGAGTAGTACAAAGGTATTAGTACAAAGTTTATACCCACTGAGCTCTGCAGTCCGGTGATGATAATTATATTTTTTCAGGATTAAAAACTAAGAAAATACGTGGATCCAGTACCCTTTGACAAAACTTTATCTCAAACAAACTTAATGAAATATAGGTATTTGCTTAAAATATTTTTCCCCACATGGAGCAGCTAGAAGCTTTTAAATACGACCTGGGGGGCACCTGGGTGGCTCAGTTGGTTGGGCATCCAACTTCAGCTCAGGTCATGATCTCACAGCTCGTGGGTTCGAGCCCCGCGTCGGGCTCTGTGCCAACAACTCAGAGCCTGGAACCTGCTTCGGATTCTGTGTCTCCCTCTCTCTCTGCCCCTCCCCTGCTCATGCTCTGTCTCTCTCTGTCTCAGAAATAAATAAAAACATCAAAAAAAATTGTTTAAAAAAAAAAAATAAATACGACCTGGGTGTGCAACAGCATAAAAAAAGATCTAATTATCTCTGCAAAAATCTTAATAGGGAGGTAAGTAATTATTTTAAAAAAGGTAGTTCTTATTTTAAACATTTCAACCTTTGAGATAGAAAACATGCGTATGCATCACAAAATTTTCATTAAACGTGTTCTGATTCTTCGCTGAGGTGAGCAAATTGGGAGTATTCTCTGAACTCTATCCCTTTCCAAGGCAGAGGAAAATCACTCGTAGTCTTCTCTGGAACAAGGGGATCGTTTCTTGGCTGAACTGAAATCTTCCAATCAAAATATCCAGCTCTCCTTCCCTCCTTGCCACCTTCCACAACCCTGCAAAATACTTGTGATTGGATATTGCTTCTATGCTTTTATAAGACAGGAAGTTTCAGGAAGCAATTTTTCTACTACCGGGATGAATGGTTTTTAAAACACATTTCTAGAAAAGGTCCGGGAGACTGAAGTGGAGACAATGCTGAATAGAATTCGTATTTAACTTTATACTTACATATGTAAGTGTTACTGTCTTGGCTTTGCAAAGTTAAATCTAGCTCATTGGATACTTAAGAATAGATATAGAAAAGATTATTCTTCTTGGTTGCAGGAGAATATGCCCTGGTGGCCATATTCTTCATTCCAATATAACTGCATCATGATTTAATGCAGTTGTCTTCAAATTATTGGTCACCGGACACTATTTCTGTGGGAAATCAATTTAGTGAATGTCAACTAAAATTTTAAAAATAAGTAGAGCAAAGTGTAAAAGAAAGAATGACAGAATGCACTGCACATGGTAACAATAGCTATTATTCCATGAAGATTTGATTTATATGTTACGTGCATGCTGGGTTGCCATATGAAATGTATTTTGTATTGTAGGATCTTGACGTCCCCTGCCAAAAATAAGGAACAGGGATCACTGACCTCTGAACTGCCAAATATGACTTTCATGTTTATTATTATCATGTTTGACCGTGGTGGGGCATTTGACACTATTGACCACAACCTCAACCCTCTGTTTGAAAGTCAACCCTCCCTTAACTTCTGTAATGTTTTCTTCACTATCTCCCCACTTTCCTGGTCACTCATTATTAGCTTCCTCTTACCCCTTCTGTTTAATATTCCTTCAGTATCAAGTACACATTCCTCAGCTGAGACAAATGCCCTTTGTCATTGTCTCTCTCCTGTTCTTCTGGCTTCAGATCTCAGTCTTCCAGCTCGGGCACCCTATCCTGTAGCCACAGCAAATCGCTCACGATTCTCCACGCTGTTGGGCCATCCCATCCTCCCTGCCTTCGTCCAAACTGCTCCCTCTTTCCCAATCAAACACCAGGTTTCCTTCTTGAGAAATGCTGTTCACAAGTTTTTGGTTATTACTAATGTTGCTCTCTATTACAATCATATAACATACTTATACGCATAATATATACTCATATGGTCGAAATAAAAGCTTAGAGAAAGAAGACTTACACTTCCCACCTTAGATGCATTCATTCATTTCCCTTCCCTTTCTTTTCACTTTAGAGAATGTCAATCCTGTACCAAATAGTTAATTTTATTACCCAGTAATTGGTTACAGTCCAGAATAGGTCAACCCATGTATGGAGAGAAACACTGAGAAGTGAACAGAAAGTCCTCCCTTTAGCTAAGTCTCCCTGCTTTGTGTGTCTTTTTCTGAGCTCTTGTACCTTATTAAACATTCCCTTTATTGTGCCTCCAGAATCAACTACTTGAAGTTAAGTGCTTCTCCCTTACTAGCTGCTTAACTTGGGCAGGTTCATTCAATGCCACAAATGTTTGTTAGTGTCAACTGTCAGAAACACCGTGTTGGGCACTGGAAATACTGACCCCAGGTGAGGTAGACACACTCTGTCTCTGACCTCACAGAGCTTGGAATCTCATCAGTCTTTTGAAATGGAGACCCTCCTGTTTAGTCCAGTTAAAGTTAACTTTGGTAAGTTTAGCTCATTATTACAACCTATTGGGATCTTTTTGCAATTCAATTCTGCTATGATTTCCAAATGAAAAATCAAGTCTTATTTCAAAACTGAATGTCCCCAGAAATATGAAGACCTTTTGTGGTATAGTTATCTGCAAGTGATCGGTATGTTCTCAAGGGGTGGTAGGAGTCACAGGTAGAAGTCAGTGCCCAGACAAAGCCAAAATTAGAGTCTGTTCCATAGTTCCTTACATACCTCTGATCAAGATGTGCACACACACTCCACACGCACCAAGTAAACAGTAATCTCTTTTACGGGAGACAGGGCTGTATCTTTTATTTTTGTGTGTTGTCCACAACTTGAAGATCATGGATCTTCAGTGAATATTTTAGTGATCATTTGATTGATGGATAATTAATAACACATGTTCCACATTTAAAAAAGTGCATCTGGAAAACACAGGAGAAGCAATTGTCAGGCACCTAGAACACGTAGGAAGTTCCTGTACACATGACTTTAACTCCCAATTTCAGTCTGAAGCATGATGGCAGTGTTAATGGTTAACAATTTCACCATGTTCACCTCTGTTTAAATAATATACTTGAAACTAGCAAAACCCACTATTGCCTTTTGAGATTGCCTTTATCAGCATTCAATACCCATCCTATTATAAGATAATTACATGAGATAGTAACAGCTAATTAACATTGTTCCTTAAATAAAGATTAAGTGGAAAGAATTTATCAGTGACTTTAAAATCAGATCATTTTCTCAGCTGGGTGACTCCTGGGCAGATTCCTGATGTCTTTCTGAGTCACTGGCACTGCCTTCTCCTCCCCTGAGCTGCCTTCAGCTTGCATTGACTTGATTGTCTCCTACTATATGGATTGTAAAGCTCTTCGTCATAGTCTGGAGCGTAGTGACAAAACAGAACACCCGGCTGGCACTGTCCCCCCTACAGGGCCTTCACATTGTTGTGGTGCCCAGCCATGCTGGGGAAAGAGAAGAAAAGAATCTGGGGGTGACCTCAGTGGAGTCTGCCCACTCAGCGACTGGGTGGTTATAACGCAGAAGGTTATAAGGGATCCTGAGGGCTGAGTGAGTCTTCTTGCCTCATTCCTCCCAACCCCCCAGCAAGACTAGGCCAGACAAAGGGATTGTTCTCATGGAATCCAACATGCAAATTTTGCCCCTTTCAGGGCTAACATTGTAATTCAACCTTCCGGCACTGGAAGTTAATAGTTTACCACTCATTGTAACCTACGCTGACAGAGATTCAGAGAACAGAGATCTGGGAGAGGGCAGGCAGGTGACTGATAACATGACACAATCCAAGGGAGAAAGCATGTGTAATCACACAGCACTGAAAAATGCATACTTTTGAGCTTTTTATTTTGCTAATGTTAAAACCACAGAAGTCTGTTCACTTATTCAGCAAGTGTTACATTATCCCCAAATAGGGTTTCTCAAAAGTTCCCAGAAATTTCTCAAACACACACACACACACACACACACACACACACACACACACAGATATGGTGTCTACCCCTTTGTGAAGCAGCTGGAAACTCTAGTTTTATCCACATGACTGGTTCATCTGAAACAACTGTGTGTAGAAACCAACCTGACAATATGTCATTTTTTCCTTAGGAAAAAAAGCAGTTCATGATAAGAGATGTCTAGTTAGTCTTCTCTCTCCTTCCTTCATTCTCTCTCTCTCTCTTTTTCATTTAAGTATGTAGATAGAACCACCATAAGATATTTAACTTTTATTGAAAAATAAGGGAGAAAAGGGGAAGGGTAGCCAGGTATAGTAGAAGAAACATGCTTTGGACACAGCACATTACCACACCCAGAGTAGGCACTGAATTCATTCTTATTGAACAAAAGCAAAAACAAACCAGATAGATCTTGATGTCAATCCTAACTCCGACCCTCACTTGCTGTGTGACCTGCCCAAGCTACTTGGTATCTCTGAGCCTCACTGATCTCATGCCCACTGTCATAGAGACACGGTGAAGATTCAGTCCAATGAGACCATGTATGTGAAGTGCCAGGTCCTTACACAAGACCTGGCCAACTCAACAAACAGCTGTTCTTTTTTTGCTATCCTGTTTCTTGGCTTTGCTATGGAGGCTTCTCTGTGAGCTACATGAAGCCAAACTTTGTCTACTTCATTTACCTCTGGATACAGAGACGTGCCCAATTAATGCTCTTCCGGACGACATTTCCCATTGTCTTGCCTTCTTTTACCCCAAGGAGGACAAGGTTGATGACCCATCAGTTGCCTCATGGGCTTAGCTCCTCAGTGACTGAGTGAGCGGGGTGGTTAGGAGTGGTAGGTATCCATAGCAATAATGGTGCTCCACCTTGGGAGACCTGCAGCTCAGGGATTCTGTGCTCTGGGCCCAGGTGCTAGAAGCTTCTTTGCCACCTCTGATGTGCACAGTTGAGTTTGTAGGTCTATGGACTCTTACGAAGCCACTAGAAAGAATAAATGGAAGCTATACCAGATAATTTGGAAGGCTATCTGCCAAGTACGTGGAAAAAAGTAGATGTAAGAAAAGCATGAATAATATAATCCCATCTTCAGAGAACAAATAACGACAGAGACCACCCTAAACTGATGTCTTCTCTACTCCCCCGCACATCCATTCCCTGCCTCCTCCACTCTGACCTGCACCCACTCTGCTCTACAGCCTTATGGATCAAACCAGTGGGTTCTCTGAAACCAATGATTTCCTGTCAGGCTTGGCCAGTCAGAAGCACTGGCAGGAGAGGGAGGTCAGGCTGAGTCACTGAACGTCCTAGTTTTTCTCGAGACCACCCCTTCTCTAGGCCTTTCCTTCTGTTTCTGGCAACTGCCTCCTCCCCTTCTTCTGGTAGTCTTGTGGATGTTCATAGCCCTGGGGTACAGCTCCAGCCCTTCCGGTTTTTGATACCCTATCTGCACTTTTGTGAACAATCCCATCATTAGATTCTCTTTGAACGATCTTAACTGGAAGTTGCCATCTGTTTCCTGCTGAGGCCCTGGCTAACCCAACCTCTCTCCCTGCATGTTTATACATATACATTCACATTTGTATACAATTACATAAACATGGGGAAATGTAGAAGGATCTATACTATGTGGTTACAATGAGGTAGAGGGGTTGGGTAGAGGGGAATAGTGTGGTGGGAACAATTGTGGGTAGAACGGGAGACAGGGGAGCTGAGAACAAGGAAGAGAACATAAATTAACCCAAACCAAAAAAATACAAAAAAAATTATACACGATATCACATTTAACATATCTATATATGTATATAGACATACATAAATACATCTAATTTTAAGAAATCCAGTGGGCAATATGGCAAAAGGGACTTAACAACCCAGATTTCCTGGCTCCTGGGGTAATGGGGGAAGCAGAGTGAGATGCTGAACATCTGGTGTATAACGCCGAATGAAATACTCCTAATAAGAAGCAGGGTGTCCCAGTGGAAGATGAGGTTCTTAAGCAAATTGATGGGCTTATAAAGAGTAAAAATTCTTTTCTTAGTGATTGAATATGTTCAGAGGGAATGAGGAGCCACACATCTCAAAAATTCTCTTTTTAGAAACTTCCTTCACTATAGGGAAGTGAGAAGACACAAAATTATAGCTGAGAAAACTGGCCCAGTCGTATGTTGGAAGAGGTTTGTATTTGGAGGACAGAACAAAGAACACACTCAGGGCTGGTCAAGTAGCCCTGCACTTTATTCAGTGATAAAAGGAAGACATGATGAGATGGGACTCCCAGGGTTTAAGAGAATGGTTCACTTGGCATGAGACCAATTTTATTAGCCAAGAATGACAAGACATATTGAATAGAGGTGTCAGAGCTGTGAGAAGTGTATAAAGCAGAAGTCCAGAGCAGAGAGGGCAGCCAAACTAATGAAGGCAGTGGCTCGTGCTCTAGAAGAATGCTCATGCTCTTAGTTTCTGTCCCTGGAACCAGACTCCTTGAAAATCAGAGACACTTCACACTAATAAGACAAACTAATCACATCACATTGAGCAGCAAAGAGGCTACCATATTATGGAACCGTTGTGTAAGCCATTATAGGTTTTGCTAAAGATCTCCAATAAACAGAGGGTTAACTTTGAATTTGAATTAACCAGGCAAATAAAGGAGAGGATTGAATTCTAGAAAGATATTGGCCCATTCCAGGGAAAGCTTTGGGGAGAGATCCAGTCATGCACTGTGCAATGAACATGTAATAATCTCCAGGTGAATGAACATGTACAGATTGGAAAAAGGAGTGAGCCCCCTTATCCATGAGTTTAGTTTCCTTTTTTTTATATTTTACACACACACACACATACACACACACACACACACGCACGCGCACACACACACACACACACACACATATAGAGACAGACAGAGAGAGAGACAGAGAACACAAGCTGGGGAGAGGGGCAGAGGGAGAGAGAGAGAAAATCTTAAGCAGGCTGTATACTCAGCGTGGAGCCTGATGTGCATCTCTATCCCATGACCCTTGGATCATGACCTGATTGGAAATCAAGAGTCAAATGTTCAACTGACTGAGTCACCCACGTGCCCCTAGTCTCCTTTTAACAGAAGAGTTAACTTTTCCTTATGCTTGATCAGCAACCTTTACTACCCATTCATTGGTTGTTTACATCCTTGCCAGGAAAAGAGGTCAGAAAACAAGTAACTGCTAAGAGTATGATACATCCTTTCTTTCTTCCCCTAGAGAGTGTGATTTAGTCCCTGGATGTCAAATGTATTGCAAATGAAGGCATTTATAACACATCAACAAGTAATTATTGACCATCTCAAATTCTAGAACTGTAATGCTAGAGGAGACCATGGAGATGATTTGTCTCAAATCCGTTATTTCACAGATGAAGCAACTGAGAGACAAGAGGGGATATTTGTCCCAGAAGTTTTATAAGCAACATACTCTCAAAATGGACGCACAGCTAATATGTGTAAGGGAATCGATAGAGTTATAAATAGAATAGCACAGTTACCAGTTCAAAGCATTTATTAATTAAAAAATCTACCCAGCCTCTTTTACACACACACACACACACACACACACACACACACACACACAAATGCACACACGACATTCATCATCCTAACAGCCCATGGAGGCATATCCACCCTGCATTTGTAACCAGGGCAATGGCCTTGTTTCTCAAACTAAAGAGATGATAGGGATATGTGCCAGGACATGATTAAAACAGGAAGACATTGTTCTCGAGGTCTCTCTTCATTTTCTATGATCTTAATTCACTGCCTCACATGTCAGTTCATGGTGCCAACTGATGTCACAAGTGCAGAAACCCATCCCAGAGAGTCCTTGCTGCCAGAAGTCCAGCCAAGAGCAACTTCACTGTTCCTGCCTCACTTGCTAACAATTGTGTCACAAGCTTGGACTGACCACTGAAAGAATGATCAGTCGGAGTGACAACCTTTCAGTTCTGCAGAAAATAAAACCGACTCAAACAAAGAAACAGATGGGAGTTCTTAGAGTCAGAAACATGGATCCGTTCACTCTCTGACATTCCATCTTGGCTTGATCCTGGTGGAGAGATAAGGCCGTTAGTGACAGTGCAGCAATGGCACGACAAGATGAGTGTTTGGAGAGATCCTGATAGTCAGGCAAGGGCACCCGATTGGAGGCTGATCTTTGCTGATGTAGTGGCATTCTCGTTTGAGCTAGTTAACTCAGTATATTCACTCTAAATCCTCTTGTCAAGGTGAGAAGGGTTGGGGTTGCTAATAATGTTTTTTTGGCAAACCCAGTAGAGAACAGTTATCCAAAATAGGCTGTTGTGAATGAATCTGATCAAATATTAAGATCTGGACCTCATCCATGAGTAGCTAGGTGGGTCCTCTAACCAAACTGAATGTGTTCATTCAGAGAAGACCATAGACCGCAAATGATATTAACAGTCTCATGTACAAGTCTTAGCCCCTGGAAGCATCTTCTTTTCCTGGAGTTTCCACCATTCTTTATATCTTTTCATCTTCATTTCTTGTTGTTACATGGTTCCATCTCATCGAGCCCGGGTGCTCAAACAGGTAAACTGACTACATTTAGAGGCATACATAAGTTATATAACCTCTCTGTACCTTAGATTCCTCCTCTTTAAAAGGAGGAAAGTAGTAATCCTTTCTCATAGGACTTGGGTAAGGAGTAACTAATATATGGTGAATAATGCCTGGCATATAGTAAGAGCTATTTAAATACTTATTATTATTTAGAAGGGATTTAAAAGACCTCAAATATTGCATGTCCCCACATTTGCCTGTGCCTTTAAGGATTTTAAGATTCCTGCCAGCTGTGTGCTCATTCATTGATTTGACCAAGATTCCAAAATCTCTTTCTCTCTCTCTCTCTCTCTCTCTGAGTCATGAGTTTTCATTGTGCACTATAATATATATTCATTATTCTCACATTTCACAGTTATATTAGTTCCAGAGGCTTCGTAAGGGAGGTCTCCACTGAGATCACCTACACGCCAGGTATTGGGGAAGGTGCTAGGGATATAACGAAAAATAAGACATAAACCTGCCTTCAAGAAACTGATGACCTAATTAGCAAGTGGGTACGCTGACAAGTAATTGCCAAATGTCGTGATGGGTCCTGTGATAAAGCACCGAGATGCCATCGAGCCCCAGAAGAGGTGCCACTAAGGCAGGGAGGTATTGGGGAATGGCTTCCTGAAGTGGGAACAGGAGTTCAGGAAGCAAATGAAGCAGGAGAAGGTGAGTTTCTGTAGGTGGAGGGACCGGCATATACAAAGAAGAAAGGTGTATAAGGTCATCGCATATTTAGAGCACTGTAAATCAGTACTCTACAGAGGGGACAATAAATTATATCTGTTAGAAGGATCAAAGGGTAAGAAATGACAGGAAAGGTGTCAGGAAATGAGGATAAAAAGGGGCCTGGTGGCCACGTCCAGAAAGGTCACTGATGGATCTCGGTCATGATCAACAAGTGAAGGTGAAGGTCCAGGGAAGGATTTTTAAAGAGGCACAGCAGATTCACATCGGAGAAAAGCCACACTGACTGCAGAGGGGAAGAAGGATTGGGAGAAGGTGGCTGAAGAAAGAGCCATGTGGGTGGCTGTTCACGGGTGTCTCAGCAGTGACGTCATTGCTTTCCTCCTTTCCCCTACCTTCTCTGCGCACCCGCGAATGTAAGGCATGAGACCAGACATTTGGCTCCACCGGCCCAGTGGGTGGGCATATGACCAAACTAGCCGGAGGTCTCTAGCTTCCCATTGTCACATGGCTTTCTCAGCCGTAGCCCCTGGCAGGCGGGACAAGAATTAAGTGAACTCTAGATTAGCTGAATCCAATCAAGTGATGTAGCAGTCTAGGTAAGAGACTAGCAAATCCCTGAATCCAAATCTGGTGAAACGGGTGAAGGAAGTTATAAATGAATTAGGTAAGCATTTAGCTCTCCTCAGGGGACTCAGTTCATCCAAAAGAACCCCATTTGTGGGTCACCGGCGCAGCGCCCCCGACGGCTGTTTGAAGACGCGGTTGCGGCGCTGGTTGTGTGGTCATTCGTGGATTTAACTAAGGTTCCAAAATTCTCAAAATGGTCCGGCCAGCTTCTCTAGCTTCTGAGCTCGCGTCTGGGCCTATATCTCAGGATAATGAGAAACACCATCCAGTGAGAAGGTAGCTCCAATTTGCTGGGAATTATAAAACTGTCCCTTTATCGGGTAAATGTTTTCCAACCTTGGAAGTTTTTAGAATTAACTACAGAAAGGACAAATTAAACAAAACCCACACTTTTAACATTTTTGTGTTGAATTTAAGGCAACCTCTATGTGCCTGCTGGTGAAATTGTAATGTTTGTGAAGTGTTTTTAATGTTTAAGAGATCCTGGCATAGATGACCTTGTAATTTGCCATGTGATTCTAGTTTAAATGACTAATTAAGTGGTTGATTACAGACTAAAGCTTTAAAGTTGAAAGTTCTGAGAGAGGTTGGCTAAGTTTGTAAACAGCATTGAAAGATTTAAGAGAACTTTAGGGTCATGATATTTAAAAGCTTAATTTATTAGATTTATAAGAACTGCTTAGGTACTTGGGAAAGTTTTGCTTGTTAGTAAGCATTTGAAGTACTTAAAAAGAAAATCGTATATATGACATTCATAAATGCGGTTTAGACTGTTTAAGGGAACTTAATTGCCAAAATTGTAAAGTACCCCTTAAAAATTTATTAGATTTGTAGATAGAATAATAAGATTTGTAGTCTGAACTTAAAAGCTTAAAGGAAAAAAAAAAAAAAACCTTCATTACTTCAGTCTCCTGAATATTTATCTTAGAAACCAAGTAGCTGCAAACAGACTTTTATGTGCATAAAGCCCGGCCTCAAGGACCCCAGACAACCCCCGCTGACTTCTTCCCGGGATTTGTTTGAACGGAGGCAGGGTGTGAGACGAGCTGAGAAGCCGGTGGCTGTGTGTGAAACAGCCTTACTGGAGAGAATGAGGTGGGCGGGTATTGTGGTCCCAGACTCCCATCAGTCCAAACACCAGCTCTGCTCCCACTTTGTGGGCTGCTTAGGGGAACCAAAACATTTCCCTTACTGGTTTTAGCCGGTTGGAGTTGAGTCTCTACTGCTTCTAGCTAAAGAGACCTATCACTGGGGAAATGAAGAAAGGGGGTCATATTCATGGTCCTGTGGGTAGAATTCAGCTGTGTCATTTGAAAAATGCCAAAAAACAAAAAAACCCAAAAAAACAAAAACAAACAAAACAAAACAAAGCAAAGCAAACAAAACAAAACAAAAAAACACCCCAAAACCACAACATATATTTAATATCTTGGTTCTCACATCTCCTTCCTGAGAGGAGGTTTCTGACCATCTTCCTGACTTGTGATGGTCTGGAAGCTTCACCCTGACCTCTCCTCTCTGGAGACCCCTCCCTTCACCAGAGCCAAGGAGGGGGGCGGCCCCAGTAGGAGCCAGAGCACCAGGGTGCAGATCCTTCTTTTCCTCTCTTTTGTCCTTGGATCAGAAGATATGGGAGCTGGAGGAGGCAGAGTGATGTGAGAGAACCACTAGTCCCCGACTGTTGTTGTTGTTTTTTTTTTTTCTCTCAGTTCATTATGTGACTAGTTTCCAGATTTAGAAAGAAAACACTCTGGAAGAGTTATGAGTCTCTAATTAGGACTTGGAAACTCAACAGAGTACAGTTAGAAAAAGACACCTGTGTCCTGACTTCAACAGTTAAGGGACGAGGGTGCCATTAATTGAAATTAGGAACTCAGGGGAGCAGATTTGGGGGGCGGGGAAGAGGGGTTGGGTTTGGTTTAAGGGGAGTTGGAGGTGCTGTGTGAAATCTTTTTGGGAGTGCCCTTTAGGCAGGGGAGTGCGTGGGTCTAGAAATTCAGGGAGTCAACAGGCATGCGGGTAGCAGGAAGTGGCATAAGTACTATTGAGTCGTCTCGCCTTTTCACTCTGCCTGGCTGTTGAGACGGGTCTCTGCTAAGCAGTACACAGGGCACCGTATCCATCCAGGAGTAAGCTTGGCTCGAGTAACACAAAACCAGCATGGAATGGTTCAAATAGCTAGGGATCCTTTCTTTTCTTTTCTTTTCTTTTCTTTCCTTTTTCTTTTCTTTTCTTTTCTTTTCTTTTCTTTTCTTTTCTTTTCTTTTCTTTTCTTTTCCCCTTCCCTTCCCTTCCCTTCCCTTCCCTTCCCTTCCCTTCTCCTTTCCTTTCTTTTCCTTTCCTTTCCTTTTCTTTTTTTCAACATATGTTTCAATGAAAACAATTTACTGAGATATAATTGACCTCTAGCATTTCAGGTGTAGAACATAAGGATTTATAGATATATATATATATATATATATATATATATATATATAGTGAAACGATTATTTTAATTAGATTTCGTTAGCACCCATCACCACACGTAGGTACAGGTTTTCTGTCGTTGTTCCTTTCCTTTTAATGAAAAGGGCTTCTTTTCATTATTACCTAGTAAAGTACCCGGAAGGGGGCAGCTGCCGGCATGGCTCAATGATGTGAACGCTGGGGTGTCGGCCACTGTCTGGGCATTTCTCTCCTGGTCTCTAGGAGGTTGCCGCATCTTCTAGGCACAGAACCTGCATCCGCGCCAAAGGCAGGAGGCACATGCAAGTTCTAGTGTTTCCTTTTACGAAGAAAGAAACATTTTCCAGACCTTCTTATTCTGCCCATGGGCCTTCTGCTTATGTTCCACGGCATAGCGCTGCGTCACGTGGCTGCCTCTAGTTGTGAGAAGAGGCGGCAAATGTAAAGGGAATTCAGGCTTATTGTGGCTTCAGCCCATGAACTATAGTTCCCGCCCTTAGGAGTTTACAGTTTCATGGCTGAACTAGGAATCCAGAGCCCGGGCCCTTGGCCGTGGCGAACGCCTCTATTAGGCTGTTGACTTCACAATCTGCTTGACCTCCTGTGATTTATTTTCTTCCTCTCTCGAAACTTTCTCTGTAATCGGGAACTCATTTTCCAACGTCTACATTAAAGAAAAAAAAAAAGATACCGTTAATACTGCCAATGTCGGATCTTCCCAAATATATAGTCTGATAGTCACAAAAGTCTCCAAACTATCCCTGCAGAATCTAAAAGTGGGAACTTTGACCCGACGGAGAAACTTTGCAAAGGGGAGTCCCTGTGGCTTTTACTAGGACTCTGGTAAACCCTGGTTGTGAAAGTCGTTTGGGGGACTATTTCAGGGAATTTGTAAGTAGGTAGGACACCTGGACATGGGAGGCTTGTCTGGGCAAGGAGATGTTTGAGACTGGAACACTGTGCAATTTTGAATTCACCAGAAAGTTCCAGGTTCTGTCTTGTGCTACTCGGGCCAATGAGGTATCCTTCTTAAAACAATTGCCGGGCACCTGGGTGGCTCAGTCAGTTAAGTGTTTGACTGTGGCTTGGGTCATGATCTCAGGGTTTGTGAGCCCAAGCCCCATGTTGGGCTCTGTGCTGACAGCTCAGAGCCTGGAGCCTGCTTCAGATTCTGTGTCTCCCTCGCTCTCTGCCCCTCTCCCGCTCATACTCTGTCTCTGTCTGTCTGTCTCTCTCTCAAAAACAAATAAACATTAAAACGAGTTTTTAAAAAAATGGCAACATTGCAGCAATTAGGTGTCTTAGCACAGTTAGAAAAGAATAAAAGAAAAGCCTCACAAGAAAAGGAAGAAACACTTCTGTGGTTTCTTCAGTGCTGAGGATTGCTATTTTTAACATAAATAGGTCAATGCAGGACACTGGGGTATAAATGTTAAGTCCACATTGATGTTTGAGGGACACCTAAAATCAGAACCTCTGTCAGAAGAGCTTCGGTCTAGTGTTCAAATCTCTCTCTTGGTTTGACAGCTTCAGGGGGGCCTTGCTTTATAAAGAGCTGGGCTCCTAGAAAGAGACTTGATTCCACCAAGTTCTGAGCTGGAAGGTGAGTGCCATTCATATTGCCTACTGTCCATCAGATACCATAAAGAAATGCTATCGTTACATGTAAACTTTATCAGTTATTACTTGGCTTCCAATTCGATTTTCTGTTTTGTTCGGTATAATCAATAACACCATTGATTTCCTGGTAGGAAGCTTACATATACATTCAGTTTTGAATCTATGTTCCTTTAAGCTGCAATGAATGTTCTCCCCCAGATTTGCTTCCTGTATCAGACATTTAGACACCAATATTTTTCCACGGATTTTCCTTGTGTTTTTAGAAAGGCTTTCTTTTAATGGTCGATTGATGTTGAATTGGCAAAGGCTCTTAATGTTCTGAGCATAAGATATCCTCAGCCTGTAACTTCTGTGGCATGTCGTTAATATTTCATAGGATCTGAACATGCTCTAGGAGCTTATTAACCCCATAATGAGATGGAGAATTTTATTCACTAAAATTCCAGGGTCTGTTCTCTATGAGATTAATAGCAGTCACAAGACTTTTCCTGGGGCTCTGAGTGAAGTGGGGGGTCATGAATTGGGAGAAGAGTCCGTGAGTGGAACCACCGGGTGGGAAAGAAGGAGGGGCAGTCGGCATGGTGATGTAAAAAGAGAAAGTCAGACACACGGAAATACACACAGAGAGAAACACACACAAAGAGAATGCGTGTGGGAGAGCCAATACTGTGGTCTTTTGGCAGGAGGATGCATCCTTAGAAATTTTAGGATGTTTCACTGTGTAATGTGCTATTTATACTTGTGCACAACTCTTTCAAGAAAACCAAATATAAAGATTTAGATAATGTATCACGACTTCTGAGGTCAGATGTGTGTCATTCTGGGTGATGCATCCACGGACCCAGACTGACCTCGAGGCCACCCAGACCTATTTGGGTTTCATCCATGATTTCAGCCTCTTCGCCTCATGACCACCCCTTCCTGTCTGTTCTCTAGTTGCTGGGAAAAATTATTTCCTTAAAGTGGGGCATCCCCCAGCTGAATTGTGATTTGTCCTAGACAGCATGTGTATCTTGGGAAGGGGACCTTGAACTTGGAATCAGAAGTCCTAGTTTCCAATCCCAGCTGTGCCATTTACTAACTTCTCACCTGAGTTTTCTTACCTATAAATGAGGCTACAGGACAAGATTGTGAGAATTAAGTAAAATAATGTCTTTAAACGTTCCTTCCACCCGTGTCTGGCACATAATGAGTTTAATGGATCTCGCACGTGGATCAGTGGAGAATACCTAAATTATACCACCAGACTATTTTTACCCCAATCTTCCCATATGGGGTAGAAGTGAAGAGTCATTTCTATTACGAATATGATTTTCTAATCAAGGGCCATCTCTGGGGTCATCAATAAAAAAAAAATTCCAAATTAGTATCAACAGACTCATTATCCTCCCCCCCACCCCCTTAAACGCAAAACCAGTTAAATGTTGCTGAGTTTTGTACCAGAAGGAAAGTTACGGGGGAAAGATTGGGGGGACGATGTATCTGGTACTTTTGGCTCTGTGTGTATCTCCAGCCGGCCCACTGTGAATTTTTGCTCCCCCATCATTAGGGCCAAGGGAAACCTTCCTCCCTGAGCCATGAGGGCTCTGTTGGCAAGATGCTCAGCGCACATTATATACCGAGCAGTTGTAGTGAACAGCAGGTGGCTTCTGCCCGAGAGACTGAGCACATGGAGAAAGAGAGATGAAAAGGACCCATTATAGCATCTTGGGCTCGATTCGCAGAGCAAGGCATGCACATGCATGGCGTTCACAACCAAGGATCACTGTGAAAACAGCGGTTGCTGAGGAGACCCCCTCACCTCACTGCCCATGGACTCTTCAGCTCAGCACTGCTACCTTGTCTAAGGAATGTCAGGGATGGCATCCCCGTGCAGTCCCCGAAGCGAATGCCAAAAGGATACCCCAAAGGCTATCCCTTGGTCTCCATCCAAAACAATGACATCTCACTGATAATTAAAGCTGCATAACATTCTAAGGTTCCCATCGGGGAGAGAAGCAGCCGAAGGCTTCTCCACTATCATTTCTTAAATTGATGGTGATTCCAGAAATAACCTTGGACACCGAAAAAAAAAAAAAAAAAACCCCACGGTTGGGTACGAGTGTACAGAAGGAACTCAGAGGTAGCTGGGAAGGACGCTTTTCTTCTAATCCCCACAACGTCAGCCCACGGATCTTAAACAGGGCATCGTCCTTCTTTGTTGACTGAGCCAGACGAACACAGCCCCTTAGTTCCGCGGCACCTGAGTTCTGCCCTTGCCTTTTATATGATCAGGACCCTGAGGCCCAATGACTTGACTGAAGCCACATCAGATCAAGGTCAAGTGAAGGTCTCCCAGTTTTATACTACTGTTTTTTGTTTTTTGTTTTTGTTTTTGTTTTTTTTGTCCCATTTAATGGAAATATGTGAGCCTTTGTAGGGACAAAGGCGAAGAAAGAAAACACTTTTGACTAAAGCTTTCTAAAACACTTTTTTTTAAGGAAAAGGTATGGATATTGCAATGCTGAGCACTTAGATCTTCTAAAAAACTTCTGAGAACGGGCCACCTGGATACCTGATTTAAAAGGGGACCGCAGACTGGATGCTGCTACGTTTCAAACCTTGCTTTGGAATCAGAGACCGCTGATCGGCCCACTTGAGCTTTAACACAATGTCCTTTCTCCTCCCTCGTCTCAGTGAGGAGGGCTTGTTGCCAGTGGTACCCCCTTTCCTACAAAGCCCAGTTGATTTTTGTATATCTGTCAAATAAGAGGTGCAGTCTAGCAAATACTATACCGTTCGCATTTCTCTTTAATGATGTATGTGGCTTGCATTAATATGGAAATAGATGCAGCCCTGAGGCACTTTTGAAGTTGTCAGGGCTGTTCTCATGTGACAAAGTTTTCATGTCTCCGATCGTTGTACAGGGCTCCCTTGATTTTAAAATCCATGCTTACCTGATGTATTGTAATTATGGGATCAAAAATGACAGGGTGATGCTATTCCAAAGTTAAAATGATGATAATAATACCTTAGGTTAATATAGTGTCTTTCTTCTGGAAAAGTGAAAGAGTTTTTGCATATATTATCTCATGTGAGGTATTATTAGCCCCATTTTACAGATGGAGGGCCAGAAGCAGGTAGGTTACCTGACTTATCCAAGGTCAGCCAGGTGCTCTGGCCACTGAACCACCATAGCAGGAAGCATGAAAGGCCCATTTTCACTGCTGAGCTGCCTTAGTATTTAACATATGTCATTCAGAGCACATATCACTATGCCCTTCTCTTTGTGAATGACACTGTGGTGTCTAATCTTTTCTCCTTGGTCTTTGATAATCACCTCTATTCTTTCTTTCCTTCCTCCTTCCCAACCCCACCTTCCTTCCTTTCCTCCGTAAACATTACCCACTAGCTTGGCATTCTGTTAGATTCTACAAAGTTAAGGAGGGCTATGTTGTTCTTCCTGCCCTCCAGGAGCTCAAGGACTGGTAAGACAGCCAGAGAAACAAGCAGGCAAAATTATCACACGATGACATTAGTGTGCTTAGGGTGTCTCCCAAGGCAGGAGGCTTTTAACGATGACTTGGGGGGACAGAGGACCAACCCACCAACACTTTTAAAGACAAAGACCCTATATTCTTCCAATTTGTAAGTTTCCCACACCTACCTAGTGACATGCATATGCAGTGAAATATGAAAATTTATATTCTAAATCAGGCTCACGAGCTGTTAAGAAAATTAATTCTGTCTCGTACCTTGGCAAATAGACCCTTATAATAATCTGGAAGGCTGACTCCTTAGAGTTCAAAGCTGGCAGCATGGAGGGAGTGAGCCCTGCCCCAGCCCGTAACACTTAGCCTCCTTCCTTTCCCTTTTCTTCTCATCCCAGGATCTGGCTGCACCTGGACGGGATCACGGCCACCTGTGTGGAGACCCACGTCCACATGTATAAGCTCCATCCAAACAGCTTGCAAACATCAACCAGTAGCTGAGAGGGGCACATCTGAGGGGATGGTGTGCCTTAGGAGGGTGGACCCTGAGAAGAAACCCACTTTCAGAACTGAAAGTGGGTTTAGGGCAGTTGGGCAGGGAATTCTGGAGTTCAGATTACCTGGCACATATTTTAGAAGAAGGGTGGAGTCTGAATGGGCACATCCCCTTGGTCTCACGGACTCCCCGCCCCACGTGAAGGGGTGTCACTCTAGGAGGACCAGAGCAGAGCCTCAGGCAGGTACACCCCTGCCAGAGTCTAAGAACAGTGCTATTGAATGGGCACTTCATAAGGCAAGCCATGTGTCTTGCCACAGGCTCAAAATGCCTTTGAAGTCTTATAGCTTCATTTTAAGAAGTCACACAAAATTTACTTCTCCCTAACCCATCTTCCTAATGGCAGGGGTGCCTGGGTGGCTCCGTCGATTAAGCGTCCGACTTCGGCTCAGGTCATTATCTCACACTTTGTGAGTTGGAGCCCCACAACAGGGTCTGTGCTGACAGCTCGGAGCCTGGAGCCTGCTTCAGATTCTGTGTCTCCCTCTCTCTCTGCCCCTCCCCTGCTCACGCTCTGTCTCTCTCTCAAAAATGAATAAACATTAAAAAAATTAAAAATACTTAAAAAAATAATAATAACGTCAGATCCACGTTTTCGATTGCTTAGATCAAGACCTTTGGAGTCATCCTTGACCTTTTCCCTAATACCCCACTTCCATGGGCAAATATTGGCACACACATCTGGATGCTTACCTTTTCTCACCACCCTCACTCCTACTGAAGTAGTCTAAGCTACCTTCATCCCTTGTCTAGACTCCTAACTGATTTTCCTACCTCCACCCTTGTCCCCATCCTTGCACCTCTTACAGTCGGGGGAAGCCTCTTAGAATTCAAGGCAGATCAAGCCTATCTTCTGCTTACTATCCCAATGGATTTCCAGCCCATTCAGCATAAAAGCCGAACTCTGCACTTCTCACCTCCCGTATTACCTCCTACTGTTCCCCCCACCCCCCAGTCACCCAGCTTCTGCCACATTGGCCTCCTTATTGTTCCAGGAACCCATGAATCGCACCACCACCTCAGGGAGCTCTTTCTCGCTGTGCCCCCTGTTTAGAATACTCTTCTCCGAGATATTCAGTCGCCTTCTCTCTCATTTCCTTCAGGTCTCATCTTGAATTCACCTTTCTAGGCAATCATATACCTAACCTGCACCACGATCGCATTCCCCACATCCTACTTCATTGCTTCCATTGTGCTCATCATAGAAAGCAGATGTCATAGACATGTCTTTGTGTTTTTATATACATCTCACCACGTGCACATACCAGAATATAAGCCTCATGAGGACAGACACTTTGATCCATCGAAGACTAGAACCACGTAAGCACATGGTGGCCACTCAATACAATCTTATTGTATGAAGGAATTCATTCCAGAATTCAGTTCTGAAATGTATCCATTATTGTTTTAAGATTAATTTTTTTTTTACTTCCTTAAATTAAAATGGAAGTGTTAGGGAAATGAGACTGTGATATTGATACTGGCAGGCATATTACCTCAAATCTCTAGATTGAAAGCAATGAAAGCTGGTGCTTAGGAAATGTTTGTTTTATCGAGGAGAGAATTATATTCACATTAGTGTTAATCTTGACATATTGTCTATAAATCTGAACGTACCCATGTCCCATCTTCCATTCTCTTGGGTGTTGTGTTAAGTTAGCTGAAGTCAATTTGCCCTCTTATGATTGATTTACGTGATCGGTGAACTTCCTCATGGTCACCTATGGCTTTCCTGATTGTCTTCCTCACTCTTGTCTGTGCTATATTCACATGTCCTTGCTTGTTATTTGGAAATGCTATCTAGTTTTGCCCTCCTCATATAACTACTTTCCATAAACCACCCATAAAACCCTAATCATTACTGTAGTCAAATCTTGTCTCTACAAATTGTAACCTCCTCAAGGTCAAGGGCTGCATCATGTTTTCTTTTTTGTTCTCACCTCACATGTCCTACATCAATCCTCCTCCCACCATAGTATCAAACGAATCATAGGTATGTGAATTGTTGCTCAATAAGTTAAAGTCGCAAAAAAAGGAAAGGAAACTACCTTTGTAACTTGAAACTTCTGGGAAGGCTGCGCTCTGACACAGGTGGTCAATGGTGTCATCATATGGTTGTTGGTACCTTAAGATCCTACTGTTAATCCTCTTCATTATTTTTATAGACATCATGGGTTGCTAAACTTAGATCACTTAAAGCAGAGGAATGCAGACTATCCACACTTTTACTAATTATTTTCTAAATGGATATATATTTATTATGGAGAATTTTTACAACATAAACAGGTGAAAGGAGAAAACAAAAGCCTTCATGGTCCACTCCCTAGGAATTGCCACGGCCAGCATGGTATCTGTGTCCTTCCTGTCTTTGCTTGATCATAATGTGCGTATCGCTTTGTTCCCGATCTTAAATTTTTTTAATTATTTACATGAGCAATAAGTCAGCCTCACTTTAGAAAATATAAATGCACAGACTCGAAAAGAAGGGGAGAATCACTTATAATCTCACCATTTAGAGATTTCCACTGTTAATATTTTAGTAATTATCCCTTCACAATTGTACCTATGCATATTATGTTTCTACCAAAATACTAAAATATGACATTACAATACTCTACAAACCTGTCATCACTTAATAAATCGTATCACTAAATGTTTTTTGTCATTATCATGATTTTGTAACTACATATTATCCTATCATATAGATGTACCAAAACTTGGTTTTTCATCTCCTAGTATTGAACATATCTGTTTCTTCTTCCCCTTTTTCTTCTTCTTCTTCTCCTTCTTCTTCTTCTTCTTCTTCTTTCTTCTTCTTCTCCTTCTCCTTCTCCTTCTCCTTCTCCTTCTCCTTCTCCTTCTTTCTCCTTCTCCTTCTCCTTCTTTCTCCTTCTCCTTCTCCTTCTTTCTCCTTCTCCTTCTTTCTCCTTCTCCTTCTTCTTCTTCTTCTTCTTCTTCTTCTTCTTCTTCTTCTTCTCTGAAGTGAACATCCATGTAAGAAAGCATTTGTGGACAGTCATGAATTTGTGATTGTGAAATAGCAGGCACGAGAAACATCAATATTACTGGAGCTTTGTTTCAAAGTAGAATCTTCTCTGGACTTCTCTTTAACTTTTTCATGTTTTCTTGATCATGTTTCCACACAGAACGTGGGCCTCCCCTATTGAATCTTTTCCCTTATAGAATATTCACCACATACAGCACACTCACACCTGATTGGTCCCTGCTATGTATAAGGCAGACAGAACATCATCTTGAACATGGATCCAATTTTGATGCATGTTTTGGTTGTTGAACACACGAGAGCAATCTTGCTAAATCAAACGACGTCACCAACTTCCCCCATTCCGGTTCTCTGACGTGTACTCCTGTGAACTCTAAGACTGGAAATTAAACTGAATATGTTAAACTTATGAAAAGTACTTTTTGCTGGTCTTCAGTGCTACAGGTTTTCTCCCATCAACATTAGTTCGACACTACAACCAATATGACCAGGAGATTGCAGCTAGCTCCTAGTATAGCTAATTTGCCAAGTCTCACACATGCATAAATAAACACTTATTGTAATTCTGACGTTTCATCCATGTTCACTCCTGGGGACAAGCCAACCAGAGTCTCAAGCAAAGAAACCAAAAACAACAGGGTTCCTTCCAAACTTGTTAGGAAAAAAGGACAGAAATCAGTAAGAGCCCATGCTGTCTTGTACCTGGGTGCAGGTGAGATGTGTTTAGATTGATATATGTGGTGTCATTTTCTGGACCATTAAAAATCCTGTCACCTCCGGAATGAAATGCTGCAGTGATTTACCAGCAGATGACATAACATCGCACTATCATTTAGCAAGAGAAATGAGAAGCACAAGTATTGAACCGAACATATTTTTAAGTTTATCACCTTAAAAAATAAAGATATTCTGTGCAGGAGAAAACCTGTAAATTTATTCTCACCGATCAAGTTCTTCATCTAAATCATTTTGATTTAAATGACAAACTAAGCTTTGGGGGGATAAACAAGTGAATGAGAGAAAAGCTTTTACCAACAGGGCCAAGAGAATGCCTGGTAACAAATTGCAAACTCTTTGATGTAGGTTTTCAAGGCCATTTAAGCGATTTAATTTTTTTTTTTCCTGTTCTTAAGACTTCATTCACCTTTAGACTGAGCCAGAGGAAGAGGACGCCAGAACAATCAATTTTGTTTTTCTATTTCACATAAGCTTCTCTACGTGGCTGTAGAGGTAGCAAAGCCTCAGAAATAGCAGGAACTATCTGTGGCCCACCCAAACAAGTTAAAGCAAGCTGAACGTCCTGAGTCTTTCTCTTGTGACCTTGATGTGGTGATATACATGTAGCCTAAGCAAGAGAGAAGAGAATAGACTTTGAAGACTTTTTCTTAACATAAAAGGGACCCTTTATATTTTTGTCATAACGAATCTAGTATTCAGTATTTAAAAAAAAAAAAGATGGATGCAAAATTTTGTAATAAAGATCATCCAGAAATGTGTACAAATGGAGTCTGTCTCTATCCAGAAACCATTTGCAGAATCTGAAGCTTTTCACGATTAGTAAACATAGTCAAATATAATTTCTCATAACTACAGATGCTCCATTTAGGGTTAAAACTAGTTTTTAAAGTTTATATTAATTCTTTCTGCAACACTGGCAAGTTTGGGAATAACTAGCAGAAAATAGGTTGTATGAAACATACTTGAAGTCCCTAGATCTAAGAACACCTAGAAGGAATACATTAGTTGAAGATGAAAGAAGGAGTGAATTTATTTTGTGTTGTTCCAGAAAAAAAGTGAATGGGCCAGAATTCTTCAGGGGACTTTATCTTTTTTTTTTTTTTTTTTTTTTTTTAAGTAAGCTTCATACCCAGTGTAGAGCCCAATGTGGGGCTTGAACTCACGACCCTGAGATCAAGAGTCGGATGCTTAACCACCTGAGCCACCCAGGGGCCCTGGGGACTTTACTTTCTTTAGCATAAACGCTGAAAATGTGATTTTAAGGCACTGTTAAGTCCTTACTGTGTAAATGCTCCTTCTGTCATAGGCCTTTAGACCAGAGACCTATACCTACTGAATGATACTAACTTGGCGGCTGTGTATGCATAAGAAGACCCCATTCTCTTGGTTCCAACTAATTGCTCCAGGGGCCACATGTCTCAGATCCCCTTTCTCAAAGACCCAAAGCAAGGGACCTTACAGATGGCTGGGGACAGGGGAACTGGCTATAAGATCGGAATCAGCCTAATGGTAAGTCAGTGTTCCTGGAGCCTGTCAGATGAATCCAGTCTGTGAAATAAGAAAGAAGTGGATGTTTAGGGCGAAAAACTGATAAGAGCCTAAAAGCCCAGAGAAAGTGATGGAGGAAAAAATAACCGGTGACATTCCAGATTCTGAAAGTACAGAATTAGGTTAGCCAGGGTGATTCTTTCATGACCCCTGCTCACCCCCATTCTCTTTGTAAACTATTTTGAGTGGGTTTTCTATCCCATGAAGTCAAAAATCCCCAAAGAAACCCAGTGACTCAGACTCCTCCTCATTTCTTTCCCCTGTCCTCCAGATGCTAAAACTAGGACAAATAAGAATAAGTTATAGAGCAATGGATCTCATTTAATGATTCAACCTGTCCAGACTCAGAATTGCTGTCACGGAAAGTGTTGAGGCAGGCTTTGTAATCTTTGTTGCTTGTGTTTGTTCAATTTTGTTCAATTTATAATCTTTGCTTATAGTCAGAACAGTAGCTAAGTTTGGAAAACAAAAGTAATTCCCTAACTTTGTCTGCATGTGACTGTAGCAGGTATGTTGGGGATATAACTCTTTATGTAAAAGCTGTTTGACCCTGGGGAGTTTTCTAAACCCCTCAAAGCCCCGATTTTGTCGCTTATGAGTTGGTTCCACAATCCCTTCTCTAAAACGATTGGATCAGAAATGTTTCAGATTTCAGAATCTTAAGATCTAGATAGTTCATGTGGTTTATACACTGTATTTTATGTAGAGGCCTCACTGAGGTTGTGCCAGTGCTTGATAATTATGCCATATCTACAATGAAATATTTACCTATTTACACCAACAGGCATAAAACCTGTAAGTAGGCCTCATATCAATTCAGATCAGATCTGGCCTTCAAGTGAGTTTGCCATAGACCCAATAAAACTTTTTTGTGTTTCAGAACTTTCTGGATTCCAGGGTTATGGGTGGGGCTTGTGACCTGCTGTATTTACCTCTTAGGGATGTTTTAAGGGTGGGATGTGACCATGCCTGTGCAGCAGTGGGATCAGGTTCTTATCTGTTTTCCCACCCACTCCTGCTTTGGATTAGATTTAACGTTGACCCCAGGACCCAGCCTGTGTATCTATGGCCACCATTTGGCTCTCGTAGTTTATTTCTGTCCCCTCTTCCCTCCCCACCTTGAGGAACAATTCTGCTCCAGCCAAGCCCAAACTGACTATGGAAGAAGCTTCAATGACAGTCCCAAAACAGCTGAACTGTTTTAGAAAGGTACTGGGCACATAAGAAGTGTCCCGTGTCAATTGCCATCACAACTATTTCCACTACTATTGGTGACATCATTATTGTCTTTCTACCCCAGATGCCAGTGCCTGGTATCGTTCCATTTTTAAGGAGAATTCGCATCCTGAGTGACTTTCTACTGTCGACACAAAAGCATAAAAAATGAAAGCTCTGGGAACAGTAAACAAATAACTTCCTTTACAAGTGAGAGTAGAGGTAAAAAAGAAATGAACATACAAATTTGCTTTCATGGTCATCCTTATCTTGGCTGTCATCGCACCATCACAATCTAATGATTACAGAAAGAGCACTGGACATTGGCCATTGGGTCATCATCTTTGACTCTGAAACAGAACCACACACATGCATCCTCTTACAAGAGCTCTTAGAGCATTTTTAAACCTCTTAAAACATCTCAAGCTTTTCATGAAGGACAATCAAAACTTTAGCAGTGAGGGTCTTTCCTTTCTTTCTTACCCTAGTAGTTTCTTATACGTGGGAAATGAGGCACTGAAAAGCCCCAAACTCTTCTGCAGCCAAAGGAAGAACAAAGTGATGTCAGCTTTGAAGCCAATGCAGCTTCTATCTTTCTATCTCTGTTAGGTAACCTGGAAGGTCTGTGTGCTGCCCCTTCAACCATTTGAAATTGGAATTCTGATGAAAATTTCATTTTTCTACCTGTCCCCTCTCCTGGAACTAATTGCTAACTCCTCTTTTTTTTTTTTTTTTTGGCCATCACAACTGAACCAAAATCTAAAGCTTATAAGCATAGGATAGACCAGAAAAGGATAGTTAGGGAATTAACAAAAAGGAGAAACAGAGAGTTCAAAATGCTTCATCAACACTAACAAGATTGACTGAGGGCACTCAAGATTGGTAGAAAATTTTAAGAGCACAGTCACAAATGACAGTCTATGTAGGTGAGGCCAAACCTTCCTGTGCCAAAAAAAAAAGGTCTAATGTGTGCATACCAACAAGAAAAGTATCTAAAAGCCAATTGATTTCATTTCATTAATGGTTAACAACCCCCCAAAGCATTGACGTGATAAGTTTTCCACAAATTTGCTTCTAAATAAAAAGAAGAATAATCAAATTTAGAAAGAAACAAATTGCCTTAGCCTGCCATTTTAAAACAGCACAAGTAATCTAATTAGCTAAATTTATTAGGAGTAAATGTGAATGAACTCAGAAATTGAATCTGGGGTCTAGCACTGGTACAGCCTTTGCACTCACACATCAGAGAGCAAAGCTAGATAAAAACTCTTTTTCTTCCCATAGCCTGAACATACATTAAATTTTTTTTAACTTTTATTCACTTTTAAGAGATAGAGAGAGATAAAGCATGAGCAGGAAAGGGGCAGAGAGAGGGAGACACAGAATCTGAAGCAGGCTCTAGGCTCTGAGCTGCCAGCACAGAGCCCGACGTGGGGCTTGAACTCACGAACTGCGAGATCATGACCTGAGCCGAAGTCGGACGCTCAACCGACTGAGCCACCCAAGCACCCCTAAAGCCTGAACATACATTAAACAAAACAGAGGATGATGTACAAATAAAAGAAACTGCTCTTGTTCCCATAACATCTCACACCAGAGTCAATAATATCTATTGGAAATAGCAAACCCATTTTTAGTGGGCTTAAGTTTCTACTTATGTCCTACAATTACTCACGGAATTAGGCCTACATAGATCTTACTAGTGTTTGGTAAGCATTTTGAAGTTCTCTAACTTGCCACTGTTGGTTCAGCCTTATGGTTTAAATCTTGGCTCAGTCGTGATTGTCCAGGATAAGAAGTTAGCTTTTTGCTATAAGAGAGGGTCAAGAAGAAGAAGGAAAATGATATTTCCAAGGCTGGATGGGCAGAAGTCTCTCTGCTCCTTTCATGTCTATAAGATAACTCTTCTTTGATTACTGGCTTTGTCCCATGTGCCCACACCACTGTCATTTAGGTGACAGGAAAAAGGAACTGACTTTAGTCCAGATTCTTTCTCTCTTCCTTCCTTCCTTCCCTTCTTCCTTCATTCCTTCGTTCCTTCGTTCGTTCCTTTCTTTCTTTTCCTCTTTCTTTCTTTCGTTCTTTCTTTCTCTCTTTTGAGAGTGTGTGCTTGTGCATGTGTGTGGTTGAGGGGCAGAGGGAGAGAGAGAATCTTAAGCACACTCCATGCTCTGCATGGACCCTGATGAGGGGCTGATCCTATGACCCCGGGATCATGATCTGAGCCAAAATCAAGAGTCAGATGCTCAACTGACTGAGCAACCCAGGTGCCTCTAGGCCAGTTTCTTTTTTCTTTTTTTTTTTTTTTAACATTTATTTATTTTTGAGACAGAGAGAGACAGAGCATGAACGGGGGAGGGGCAGAGAGCGAGGGAGACACAGAATCGGAAGCAGGCTCCAGGCTCTGAGCCTTTAGCCCAGAGCCTGACGCGGGGCTCGAACTCACGGACCGCGAGATCGTGACCTGAGCTGAAGTCGGACGCTTAACCGACTGAGCCACCCAGGCGCCCTAGGCCGGTTTCTTGATACACGAACTTCTTCCAACCCCCACAGCCTGGTGGGGTCACTATTATTGCCCCACTTTACAGATGAGGAAGCAGAGGCCTAGAGAATCCAGGTTAGTTAACCCAGTGTCATTCAGCTGGTTAATGATTGAATTAAGATTCATAGTCTTATTTGTCTAAGTTCAAAGACTGTTCTTAAAAGCTGTTTAACAAATACTTATTGGAATGGGTTACAGTCCATTTTTTACTTCCAATAACAACATCCGTAACCATTGGCTTTCTACTTTCAAATCCAGTTTTGCTCTCTACACTTTGTTTATCTTCAGTACTGTCTTGGGTGTTGGTAGTAAGATCGTCATCTCTCTCACTTTCCGCACTAAGACCCAGAGACACAGTGAATGTAAGCAGCATATTTAAAATCAACCACACATTTATAAGTAAACACAGATCTCGAACCCAGATGTGGGAGCTCAAATCACAAGCTTTGCACTACCCTCCACAGCCTCCTGTATCTCAGGAAAACGAGACTTGACTAAAGAGCCAAAGTCTATTTTCTGGCCTCTGACATCTCACTATGACCAGGTGTCTAACGCTGTGGCTATTGGAGAAGAAAAGTAACTACGTGGCAAGTGGCTGATGACTCAATTCAAATCAATAAGAGCCGGTCAGTCATTTGATGGCCTAATTGTTGATTTAGACAAAAAGTAGATTATAATTTGGGCAGCACAATGGCCATTTTTGTAGAACACGTGGGTATAATCATCCTAGCATGGAACAAAATTGCTACTGTAAATTTTCCTTTTGGTTTATTCTGTATCGCCTCTGGGTTACAATTTAATCCCACCTTTGCTCGGCCCCTCAGGGACACTGGGTCACTCTGCTGATTTACAGGGAAAGCGTTAAACCTCATTTTTCTTAAACTGAAAGACCAAAGCAGTCAGAGCAGAGACAACAGGGATGTGACAAGGCCACGAGGCAATTATGCGTCCCTCTCCGGGCGTACCTGCCTGAATGCTTATGTGAAATCCGGAAAGGACACTATGCCCTTCTTCTTGTGAAGTCTCTACTGATCACAGAAGCAGATTCAAATAATCTTTCCCGTTTTGCTCCTCTGGGCTGCTTGGCTTTGTAAACTGTCAGCAAAGCCGTCAAAGTGGGAAGCCAGATATTGCCATCTCTTAGGCGGATGCCGCCCAAATCTTGTCTGCGTGATGGCAGGCACAGAGGCCGGAGCAAACAGGAACAAACCGTGTTGCTGCAATATTCCTGAATTCCCCAGGCTAATTAGGCCTTCACATTCTTTTATAACAGTGAAGCAAAAAACATCTACTTGGAGATTCCGTTAGAAGCCGTACACTTTCAAGACACGTGAAATTGCCCAGGTATTGCTGCGGGTAAAATGAAACCTTCCTCTCTGGATTTGAGATCATTAGCTTTCTGTTTTACAGCAAATCATCTGCTGTTCTTGCCTCCGACCAGAGATGCAGGGGAGCCCGTCTCATCAGCCCCTGGGACAGCATTGCCTGCCACGATTGCTGATCACGCCGCATCACGGACGTGAGGGCTTGCAGGGCGGGGAGGAGGAGGGAGAAGCAAAAACACTGGCCGCTTCGTGGGGAGTCGTTACCCTGCGCCTGGCCCGGGAAGAAAGAGCCAGATGCTCCGTTTTACTCTATCTTTCCAACAACCCTGTGGAACAGGTTGGACGGTTAAGCCCCATTTTACAGATGGAGGAAACTGAGCCCTGCCCAACATCAGAGTGAGCGGTGAAAAATCTTTTGAATGTTGTATGCAGAGTAAGGTAAAAAGGTACCCAGCGGGTACAGATTTTCCTATTATTGATTGTGAAGGCTCGCTGGTTGAAGTGTAAATTGCCTCCCATGGAAACCACATGCTCTGAATTTCACAGTATTTTAGGTGGGATCATTTCATTTCCTGCCTTTGCCTTCGTTTCTCTTAAAATTCATATGCAATAGAACAAATACAATGTAAAACTAAGAAATGATTTAAAAGCTTGCACGGATTACCCTGACTGGTATGACGCCATAACCCAACACATAACAGGCCAACGTGGTCAGAAAATATCATCTCCGTAGGCAAATGTCATTCAGCAAGTATTTGAGTGACTACTTAAATGCCAGACTTGAGTTAGACGGTAGAGATTCACTGAGAAAGAGGTAGCATTCTCTTTTTGCAACGGACTTTATAGAGAAAACATACATTGGAAAGTATAGCACTACATATAAATAATTTTGTGTTTCTGAAGCTGAGATATGAAATGAAAAGACCCTAAGGGTCCATTTTTGCCTTATATTCTTCCATTTAAAAGAGTGCAAAATATGAAATGCACAAAAAAAATTGCATAAGAACAACTTTAGAGGAATAAGAAATGGCCATCACAACCCTTAAGAAGTAGTTATTAAAGGGGCACCTGGGTGGCTCAGTTGGGTAAGCATCCAGCTCTTGGTTTTGGCTCAGGTCATGATCTCACAGTTCATGGGATCGAGCCCTGTGTCGGGCTCTGCGCTGACAGAGTGAAGACCGCTTGGGATTCTCTCTCTCTTTCTCTCTCTCTCTCCCCCCCCCCCCTATTCCTCCCTCCCTCTAAATAAATAAATAAATGTAAAAAAGTAACTATTAAAAAGAAGTAATGAACAAATGAATAATAAGAAAAATAAGCTATAATATGATTAGCACCGATAAATAACAGCCATATGTCAGACTCTTCATTCTCAGCTTGATAGAATCCGTAACAGGATTCACAATAAGCAGCAACATTTTGTCGTGCATATACTGAGTGCACACTTGACTATCTCCGTAGAAAATACCTTTTACCAAGTGATGTTTTTTCTGGTACAACTTGGGTTCTGCTGTGAAGAACAGAGTTCAGTTATTGCCTCTTTTGGAAGGGAAAGAGTTAGGAAAAAGAGATAGAAGATAAGTGATTTCTGTTACCCACTGAGATAAACCCAAAGCATGGATCCATGCTCTTCAACTGCTTCGTGGATTTTTAAATCATTTTACAAGACTTCACGGAGCACACCTCAATTTAGAAGAAGAGCCATGAGACCTCCAATTAGAAATGTAATTAAATGTCATTTGGGGACTAATAACCAAAGCTCGAAACATTATCTGGGTTGATGATAGCAGGGAAGGGTTGAGGTTGCCCTGTTCAGCTTCTGGTCAGAAACGCCAGCTGGTCATTAGACTCCAGTAAATTTCACGCACCAATGTATTTATTGCTGCTATAAACTGAAAATATGAAAGGAAGAAAAGGTAGGGAGCTATTGATTGCATGATAGGCCTTGGAGGTTCAGTTTGCTAGCCATTATTCCTTGATAACAAATGTGCCTCTTGGTTTTACCGGATCAAACTGGTTTCACTGACTGCCAATCTTTTGTGAAGATGGGCATAACATAAAAATACACATACAAAAAAAGGGTGTATCTGTTTATAAAGGTATGACTTTTTGCCCTGGGGCAGGGGTCAGACCCCCCAAACCTCGCTCCTAGTAAAGACCTGAGGGCATTTAGAACTTGGGATCTGGATCTTGGGAAATTTGGGTATTTTTGCTGTCCTGATTTCCCTGCAAAAGATGGGAATTCTAGACGAGCTCTTGAGCTAACAAACGCTTTAGCTGCAGTAGGTCTAGAAATGGTGCTCTCTGGGGGCAGATTTTTGAGAGAGATTTGTAACTTCTTTGTTTTACTTTTAGATTTTAGAAACACACAGGGAAATTACAACTTGCCTCTGGTAGATTTCCCTCTTAGGCTAGTGTCTTTTTTGCGTTCATGCTGGGCTCTAGTGCTTAAGCCCGAGCCGAGAATATACTGCTTCTCCACTGGTCTGCTCAGAAATCAGGAGCGAGAATGCATGGCAGGAGAATGATTACAGAAATCGGCGTAACTTGAGGTTCGAGTAGCATTGAAGAATATCATGTAAAAGAAACAAAAACAAAAACAAAAATACGACACTTATTTATAAATAAATGAAGCAAGCAAGCGCGGATTTAGGCGGCTGTGAGGCCAGGGAAGAATGTGGCTTTTGCATAAATAGGAAGAAGCAGAAGAAGTTAGAAGATAAAGGAAGTGAGAGGAATTGAGCAGGTCAGCAGCTGTCTCACGGTTTTGCAGGGCCTATTTTGGCAAATCTGGCATATGCAGTCATGCGTCAAGCTGGACTTTGTGGGGACTCCTATATTTACCAGGTAAATGACCAGATGTCTTTGCCAATGTGTAATAATTTCTGACGAAGGGATTTAAAATTCAGCCATGCCACCCAAAATAGGAAACTGGTTCTTCTTGCTTTAAAGGAAATTTATGGATAATTCAAGATAAGCCATCTGTGCACTAAGAAATACACATCCTACAGATGGTGAGAATTATAGGATACATAATACTGTTAATAATAGCATCATGTTCTGATGTATTGTATGAGAAATATATGTATATGTGTTCATCAGGTCCATTAAGGTGACATTTTATATTTATACACTGTAATTAGACTCCATCTCTGGAACAGGGCTGGGCACACAGTAGGCTATCAAAGAGTCTGGAGGGAAGGCAGGTTGGCGGGGGGATGAAGGGAAGGAAGGAAGGAAGGAAGGAAGGGAGGAAGGGAGGGAGGAAGGGAGGGAATGGAAGGGAAGGGAAGGGAGGGAAGGAAGGGAGGGAGGGAGGGAGGGAGAGAGGGAGGGAGGGAGGGGAAGGGAAGGGAAGGAAAGGGTAGGGGAGGGGAGGGGAGGGGAAGGGAGGGGAGGGAAGGGAAGGGAAGGGAAGGGAAGAGAAGGGAAGGGAAAGGAAGGGAGGGAAGGAAGGAAGGAAGGAAGGAAGGACGGACTAAGCTCTAGGGTTATCTTGTGGAGTATCTGTTATGTATATTGATTGAAATTAAATACCCTAGACCATGTAACTGAGTGAATTTGGGGCTGACTGTGATTTGATAGAAGGCAGGAAATCGAGGTAGATGTTTTTTGTAGCCAGGTCCTCTCCTCCCTTCATAATGTGACTCTGATATTTACCTATGTTCTCGTACCTCAGGGTCAAACGTGGGCAGAGATGAGGTTGTAGATGCAGACCCTTCCAGGGTGGGTATGGGCAGGAACCAAGAGCTCTCATGCATCCTGAACTTGCAGTTACCTGAACTTATTTTGAAAAGAGGAGCCAATTCCTTCTTCCCATTGTGGCTGCCTCAGTATATGTATGGTAATTTTGATTTAAGTTTTTTTTTTAAATTTCTGTTTATTTTTGAGAGAGAGAGAGAGAGAGAGAGAGAGAGAGGGGGAATGAGAGCAGAGGAGGGGCAGAGAGAGGAGACACAGAATCTGGAGCAGGCTCCAGGCTCTGAGCTGTCAGCACAGAGCCCAAGGCGGGGCTTGAACTCAAAAACCATGAGATCATGACCTGAGCCGAAGTCGGATGCTTAACCGACTGAGCCACCCAAGCACCCCTGATTTATTTTATATCATATTTTGACTAATTTTGTTTTAAATCCATGTGGCGTGCTGGAGCCAGCTGTGTGGCTACTTCTTAATTTTTCAGGAAATCTGTGAACCAGTTGTTGAACACAGCAATTATTAAAAATTAACTTACATAAACTTGCAATTAAACAAATTATATCTAAAAACAAAAGTAATGAACATTCAAACTCATTACCTCCAATTCCTAAATTCTACTATGCTCTGTGCCCTTGAGGTTATGTACTTCTCTCATATCTGTGTCGAGAAAACACTGTAAAATGGTAGACAACTGTGTTTATCTTCCCAACTCTTCATTCGTTCCGCGATGTCACATGGGCAGTTTGAAATTTGCCACGGTCGCAGTATTCACTTTACAGAAACCAGCAAATGCTCCACCTCGGGGTGGGGTGGAGGGTTTGGTGAGAGAGGTTGAACTTCTATCAGCACCCTACTGAGTAGACATCTTGTTTTTCATTGGGTCAGTATCTATCGCTTCCTATCTGTGGAACTGCTTCCTGCTTCTAGTAGATAACCACCCTTTTCCTCTTTAGGTAGTTTTAGGGAGGCTTCCAATTATACTACCCCATTCCTTGATCACAGATAAAAGAACATGACCTAGGTTTGGCAAGTCAAAATTACCCTGACCATAGTGATAAGAGATGAGCATGTGATCTAGGCCAAACCAGTCAGTACTTCCCTGAGGATTTTCTAGATGGATTCTGGGAAAACCAAGGTTTCTCCTTTTGTTGCGGAGGAGTTAAGCTGGGATGATGTAACCCTAAGGCTGCCTGTGGCCATGTTTCCCCCAATATCCGCATCACACATAAGAACCCAGTCCCCATTATGAGGGCCTGAAGCCAGCCACAGAGGACAGCAAAATCCCAAGGCAGAGGACAAGGTGGTGATAACATTGGGGTCCTTGGGACAAGACAGGCCTTTCATCCATATTATTTCCACTTAGGAAGGTCAACAAATTCCTGTTTTTGCTTAAGCTCCTTTGAATCGGGTTTCTGTCACTTGCAGCTGAAAGTCTGACGAATACAGTTGATTTGAGATTATCCACTTCTCTCTTGTTGCCTCTCTGGTTTTTTTAGTTCATCAATTATACATATGTATGGATTGTATGTTGATACTGTAAAATTGATCTATAGAAAAAAAAGTCAATCTAGAAAACCAGATGCAGTCTTTCAGGAAATCCATAAATCTCTTTTAACCAGTACTTCCAAGGTTTTGCTGCCACCATGGGGATTGGGGTAATAAAATGCACAGGTTTATCACCTTTAAACTCAAAGTCTGCCAAGAAGAAACAAGATTCCAAGACTACAATTCATTAGTGTTGCTCTAGCAGAAGAGCTGTGTGATGGCGGGAATATCCCTTGAAATGAAATCCTCATGAAACTGGTTGGTTCGCTGTCTTGATTAAGTTACAGAAGCTGAAGCCTGCCACATTACTTCCCAGCAGACCTGAGTAAGTAATTGGTACAGAAAAGAAATAAAATAGAATAAAGAAAAATTAAAAAAAAAAAAACTGAGGGAAAAGAAAAATGGGGTTGGAAAAGACCAGAAACTAGTTTAACTCCTTGTGCCTTAGTCCTGTCCTATTGGACAGGAATAGTGCCACACTGGGACCCAGGGTTGGCTCCTTCTGTTGGTATGTTGGGCACTTAGTAGGGGGAGTAGGCATGTCAGCCTTGGGGAAATAAAAAAAAGTTAAATGGTCAAGATGCCCCATGTTATGATGGTATGAAGTCTCTTTGCCCAGCCACCCTGATGCTTCTTGAATGGGTGATATGACATGGCTTTGATGGCCATGATAGGAATTGTGTGTAGGCTCAATCACAGAGACCTCTAACAGAAGCATCCTGTGCCCAGTGCCCATGGTGTTACTAGTTTCTGACAGTGACTCCTCCCACCTAAGGGGAACAGCAGAGTTGTCTCCACCAGACTCACTTACCACCATGATTTTAGTTATTAGACTTCACTACATTCTATTGAGGCTTTCAGACTTCCTAGAGATTCAGGGAACTAGTCATGAGACCCTTAATTTTTTATTTCCCCACTGAAACCAGCCACTTATTTCTGTCACTTACACTTAAGCTTCTTGACCGACTCACTGAGACAACACAGCACCAAGGTCATGGTCAGGAAGGCAGTGATAAACATGAAGGCCAATGTGAGGAGTGGGGTTCAGAATGAAAGAGTAGGGAAATCATCAAAAATGAAGGTGTGATGTGTGTGTGTGGACTGTTTGGATATGCAGCTCAAGCAGAAAGCCCTGGGCAGCCTACTGAAATCCTACCTGCTTTAAAGAGTGGGTCCAATGGCTCAAAACTCCAGGCTACACTAAAATGCAGGAGGCTCAGACCTTTCCAGACAATAGAAATTAGAAAGTGGGAAGGTTTCGTAATGAATATGGTAATTTTTCCCAGAACTGGTATTTTAGTTGGAAATATGTAATTGTAGTAATACATCTGTTGAACTTCAAATGAGGCAGATAATAGGGTATAAAAGGTCATATTACTCATCATATACAATCTCTGTTCCAAAACACACTGCTCAGAGCAAAACTGTTCTAGAAGATATTATTCTATGTTTCCTATCTTAGAATATAAAAATATAAACAATTTGCATTTTGTTAAATGAACATTTTCTTGGAAAGCATCCATTCATCACCATCTCTCCTTGGATTATTTAAATTTGAGTGAATCACCATCATAAAATAGAAATCACTTACTTATTTTTTTCTTATTAATATTTGACGCCTAATAGCACTTTTTCATCAGATAATGCTTTTTCCAAACGTTTATTCCTAATTAATTTCTTCAGTTTACCATATTCTTGCATCGGTTTACTCTCAATCTTTTTTTTATTATTACGTTCTTTTTGAAAATGATCATCTGGAGGCACCACTATTTCATCACCAGTTAGAGGATTTTTCTGCTCACCATTAATGGACTGTGGTCGTCTTTTTGAATTTTGCAGAGCAGGAGATAATGAAGGTGATGTAAATGGAACTGAGTCACCAGGCTTTGGGTGCCATGAGAGACCACATGGTCTGATGGGGAGTCATTTTCTCCAGGAAAGGGAGTGGCTCTTTGCCCTGATGACTTCCGTTCTGTCCTTGGATTGTAGGAAAGTATATGGGCTGGAAAGATTAAGTCACGAATAAGGTACAGCAACTTTTGGACAAGTAAGATCCTGTGTGGTTGACTGATCTGCTTTTGTCATCTGGGACCCTGGTCTCTTCTGGCTCCTTCCTTATCAGGACCACAAGTTTAAGAACAGTAAAACTCTCCCTGACTCCAGGATACCTACAGTTCAAAATCCGCCTGAGAAAAAAAATGATTCAGGGGGCTGGTGGTTAAGGACAAGAATGTTAATGGAGAGGAATCCAGGCATTCTTTGAGAATAATCAGGGAAAGCAAATTATTTAGTAAGATTTCTTCGATTTAAGGAAAAGTTTTTTATGTGTTTATTTATTTTGAGAGAGAGAGAGAGCATGAGCAGGGGAGTGGCAGAGAGAGAGGGAGAGAGAGAATCCCAGCAGGCTCCGGTGTTGCCAGTACAAAGCCTAAAGTGGGTCTCAAGCTCATGAACCATGCTATCATGACCAAGATTCCAACGTGTAACTGACTGAACCACCCAGGTGCCCCAAGGTTTCTTTGATTTTCTCCTCCTCCTCATTCTGCCTTTCTGTTATACTACTTATGTGTTTTTCCGAACTTTGGAGTGCCAAGTGCCAAAACAATGGGCTCGCTGTGCTGTGGTTCTCCTGATTAAAACTCCAGTCTTAAAAGTCCCATGTTTCACCCTGTGGGTCCCATCAAGACCCCCACATTTGTGGTGATGTACAAAATATCACTTTCAACAATCAACTCATGGTGAAGTTATAAACCAAGCGTTTGTTCCCGAACACTAGCATTCAAATGAGGTTGACCATAATGAAATATTGTCAGATGTATGAGCTCAAGGATTTTCTTTCCTACTTCTCATGTTCCAGGTCTATTAAATAATTGATGTTCACAACTGAATGCACAGAGAACCCATGGATATTTATGTGGTTGAACCGAAAAGCTGAATATAGACCTTCCAAACATATGACAATGTATAATTTGGGGCCATCCGACATGAACTTAATACTGGAAAAGCAACTGATGTTTTGCTAAGAACATAGACTTCAAATATGCTAGTATACTTCTAAATCAGAAGCAGAGTATTGAAATAGCCTTGGATCTATGCTCTCTGTGATTGCATTTACAACACCATTTACTGTAGAATCTATTGCAAAGGCCACCATTCTGAAATCGATTCCCAGCTTTAAGACAAAGAATTAGGTATCTCATAGCTGGGACAGTAGTAAAGGGTTGAAGTAACCACTGAAGAGGTTATTTTTCAGTCCTAATGTTACATATGTGAATGGAAAAAAAAAAGCCTGTGCGTTTACTCATTTGCTTATTTATGTTATACTACCAGATACTCTCAGGAAAAGAGAGAGAAAGATGAATTATGAATTGTCTCTCAAAATTAGGTAGGTAGGTAGATACACAGTCAGGTGGATGAGACAGACAAGGGCAATCATTGACCTCCATGTGGTCATTGAGATATGTGTTGGCTACTCTAAAGACAGTATAGCATAGTGGCTCATGGTCTAGATTTGGGCTCAAATTTTGACTTTTCCCCTTACCAACCGTGGTAGCTTGAGGCAACTTCCCTGAGCACTCTGGGAATTAATTTCTTCATCTGCGAAAGAGGAATCCTAGTAGTTTTCATCTTCACGAGTCTTTTTGAGGGTGATGTTAGAACAGCTCTTCGCAGAGTGTGGTCTTCTTGAAGTGTGGTCTGGGGCCTCCCGAAGCCCTTGAGATCCTTTCAAGGGTTCTGCAAGAGCAAGACTATTTTCATAATAATGTGAAGACATATTTGCTTTTTTCACTCTCTTTTTCTAATAATACTAAGCATTTACATGCCTTTTCCTTCTTTTTCTTTCATGAGTATACAATGGAGTTTTCAAGAGGCCATCTCAGGTGATAGCTCAACAGACTGAATGCAGAAGATACAAGAATCCAGATTTCTTCTATGAAGCTAGACAGTAAAGAGATTTACAGATGTGTAAACAAAATCACTTCTCACATTTTCTTGTTTTGAAACATGCACTATTTTTTCATTAGAAAGTATTTGCTAACATTTTACCATAAGTTTCATCTGAAACTGATGATTTACCTCAGTCGTTATTTTTAAATGAATTAATGACTGTCTTGGGTATTTTCTCAGCTTTAATTTCTAGTGCTACAAATATTGATAGATATGACCTACATAAACAGAAGCCCTTTGGTGTCCTCAAGGGAGAATGTAAATGGGGCCAAACACCGAAAAGTTTGAGAATAACTAAATGAAATCATTGTCGGATACATAGAACGGCCAGTGTGAGACCTAAAAGTTAGATTGTTTGTGATGGGGATTCTGTTGATGACTCAGTGGAAAAACAGTGGTCAAGGAAGCCAAAGGATTGAAACCTAAGATGAGTTTAGAATAGCTGGTCTAATCTGCATCTCTAGATTTAAGAGGTGGTGAGTAAATTAACCTGGACATTGGTCATATTTGCCAGATTGTATTTATCATGATAGGGTTACAAATGGAGGTGGGAGATTGTGCTGGCATGGAAGTAGCTGAACGTCGACTTGGAAAGACACAACTTGTACATAGATAAGTCATTGTCTAGGATTACAAAATAAGGGCTTGTATCAGTGGAGGAAGGAAGGGGTATTTGTGATGGGGTGTGATAAAAGTCAAAAAAGACCAGGAGGTGTGGGAAGAGTCATAGGAGGTTATCTTTGAAGGGACATGTGGTTATCCTTTGTAGCAAACATTTTATTTTTATGTTTTAAAATTATACAAGGATTGCGTGAATAGGTTTTGTACTTAATTACTCTCACTGTCCTAAGTGGGAATTTTTTGTGGGGAGGGAGCTTGGGCAGTGAAGTTGAACCTTTAGCCCTCTACTCAATCATCCTCTTCTATCCTGAGATGATTTTCATAAACCGTTTGGTAAATATCTTTCCAGGCCTTTTTTAAAATTCATTAAAGAGAGAATAATAAAATCAAAACTTACAGCCCTTTCCAAATGCCAAGCGTAATTCTTTCCAGACCATACAATCTTTATACAACTCATAGAATCTTCACAGATCCCATAAAGCATTTATCATTATTGTTCCTCTTTACCAGCGGCGGTGAGGGGAGAATCTGAGGCACAGAGGCTAAGCACATTGCACGAGGTCACAGAACAAACTTCATTTAAACGGATAGACATATATAGTTAGGAAGGTATATGGAAACACGGTGGATTTGTAAGTGTGTTTTTATATAAATGGGATCGTGTCATGCATGCCGCTGTATTATTTGCGTCTTTCGCCTAAAATGGAACCTCACTGTATTTGACTTAAAAGTTCCAAAGTCTTTGAAATGGGTGATCACACGATCAGCTTCGTGAACATTTTCGGCCGCTGGGTTATAAGCATGAAGGTGTTCAATATTTCTCCATCCAAAGCCAATTTAATCTCCCTCTCAAGCCTTTTAATGGCATCTAGGCTTGATCTCTCGGTGATTCAGACAAGAACACACTCATTAAGTCCAACTTAAAAGTCCCATCTCCCTTCCTCACGTCCCCGTTGTGGGCCTGTACTGCCGAGGCTCCTGTCTCTGCCAGTTAGGACTGGGGTGGCGGGCAGAGGTGCTGGTGGTGGTCCAAAGGGGCAAATGTCACTTCACTTGCCTGGGAGCAGAGCCAGAACCAGTTGGTGTTTGGCCTCCTGTGTGGCAGCAACCGGACACTGACTTCATTAGGAGACATGCATGAGTTCTTCTGGGCCCTCAGGACCTCTGTGAGGGGCAGGTGGCTGCATCTGAGTGCTTTTCACTAAGCTAGAATCCTTAAAGCCCTCCTGATATGGGAAGGAAAGAACTGTACCGTCTTTTGTGAGCTTTCTGTGGAGGAGAAAAGGTCTCCAGTGAGAAACTGAAACCCCATGGGGTGCCTGGGTGGCTCAGTTGGTTAAGCATCGAACTCTTGATTTTGGATCAGCTCATGATCTCACAGTTCATTGGTTTGAGCCCTGCGTTGGGCTCTGTGCTGATGGGGTGAAACCTGGTTGGGATTCTCTCTCTCCCTCTCTCTCTTCCCCTCCCCTGCTTGTGCTCTCTCTCTTTCTCTCTCTCTCAAAATAAATAAATAAACTTAAAAAAAAAGAAACCCCTATCCCATGCAGGTTCTAGGCATGTGACTTTACATGTGTAATGGGATTCCCAAACAAGAAATAATTAATATATATAGGAACCTAGAACGCTTGGAGGTCCAGAAGCGACAAGTTCAAAAACACTCTGTAGGTCTGTTCTCACAAGCCAGGGCACAATGTTGCCAAAGGTGAGCTCATACTCAAAAATTACAAACCACAAGAAGAAAACCACCGTGAGAGTACAAGTATGTCTGTATGTGCAACACGCAAGAGAATGAGCCCCCAGAGAACTAAAACTACTACAACAATATGAAAGAGATGATGATATAAACCTTTAAATGATTAAAATGGGAAAAAAAAAACAATCAAAGAGTAAGAAAAATTAAAATGTAACTATATTTTTCTTTATCTTTTATGGAATTATTTTATATGTTTAGCTTCTTAATATACCTATACTTTATTTATTCAGAAGATATTTATTCAGAAAAGGGATCTGGCTTATTTTTGCCAATGGGTATCTCTCTTCCCCAAATCAGTTTTTGAATAGTTTCCCTTTTCTTCACTGATTTTGAAATGCCAAGACGGTCATAATAAATTCTTAAATATTTCATATAGATGCGAATCTATTTTAAGATGCTTCTCCATTGTCTATTGCTATACCAACACACTCTTAATTAATGTAATTTTTTAGCATGTTTTGATGTTACTTGGGAAAAGTGATCTTTCACATTTCCTGCTCTGCATTTTTTCCAAATTAGTTTCTACCTTTTAAATTCTAGATCATGCATTCTCAATGGAAGCAATATCACCTTCAAGAAAGTGGGAATTAGGTGTTGGAGGGTGAGAGATCTTACTCTTTCTATGGTTAAGCACTTGATAGATAAACATATAGTACTTAGGTATGCTCTATGTGTATGGTATTGAAATTTCATGGGGGTGATTAGGAAAAAAATGTTAAAATGTCTCTTAAAGTGCTGATAATAATAACAACAATGATAATACAAAGATTATAAGGCACATTGCTAGGTGAACTTTGGAATTAGCTTGTCAATTTCTCCTGCTGATTTTTGCAAAAAAATTAACAAAAAAAAAAGGTCTTGGAGACCAGAGAGATGACATGATTTGACCTAGGTCACATTGCAAATTAGGAGCAGATCTGGGATGAACACCCACTCTTGACTTTTACTCCTAGATTCTCTTCACTGTACAACCTATTCTGATTTATCTTGGCACCTTGAATATGAACTCTTTTCCAGGCCTTTGAGCAGGTTCTGTGCATCAGACAGCCCTCAGCATGTTGCCCATAACCCTTTGTCCTTAGTCCAGGGAGGATGCTTCTGCATATGCCAGTGGATGTCCATCGTCTGGCCCATTCCATTCTTTCCTCAATTCCATTTCCTTTCTTAGAGCCTGGCCGGTCAATAATGGCATCAGTTGGGACCCTCCAGTTAAGAGCAGAAATAAGTATGCCACCATGAAACCCTAGAGTTTGGGTTCCAGGCTCTACTAAAGTAGAAGCTCAGAGGAGTGGAAGATCTGCAGGCTATGTTGATCAGGAAAGGCTAAGAGATTGTAGGGGAGGAAAGAAGATGAAAACAACAAGGGAAAGAGAGCATGCCCATAAAAGAGAGGAAGCAAAACGTTGACAATTGCTGAAGCTTGTTATCTCAAACCTTTCTCTACTTTTGCATAATAAGAAGTAAACAAAACAAAACAATTATTTCTCATCATGTCCAAGTGCTGTATTTTTTCACCAGCTCACACCTCAACTCTATTTCTGCTGATCAGTGAAGCAAGGGGCATTATCCGTATTTTTTTTTCTTTGATCCATTTATCTCTACTACTTCTGATGCCTTCAGGGAAGGGAATAGCAGGACAAAACACTTAAGGAGAAAAAAAAGCTCCTGTACTTAGCAGGTGGCATCTGTAATTCTCTCTGGCTATTGATTACAGTAATCCCTGATGGCTACAGAGCGCTCTCCAGCTGGTCTCTTACAATTCCAGCTAGGATCCCCAGCCAGATGTGACCAATGAGCTCTGCCTCCTAGTATTCTCCCTTGTGTAGTCCCCTCCCACATTGTATCAGGCCTGGCACTGAATATGAGAGAAATGATAGTATCTCGCTTCGAAGATTAGGTTCTAAAACACACTGCGGCTTCCATCTCGGGCTCTCCTTGTCTCTCATTACTTGCTCCAAGGCAAGTTAGCCCTCATGTTGTAAGAACCCTGTGAAGAGGCCAACATACTGAGGAACTGAAGCTGCTTTCTCACAGCCATGTGAGTGAGCTTGAATACGGAGCCTACAGCCCAGTCGAGCTTTCAGATGACTATAGCTTCAGCCTGCAGCTTGGATACAACCTCATAAGAAACCTGAGCTGGAATCACCCAGCCAAGCTGCTCTCATGACTGTTAGAAATTGTGTGAAATATTAAATATTTGTTGTTTTACAGTGCTAAGTTTTGGGATAATTTGTTACACGGCCATAGATAACTAATACACTTCCTCTGTGCTGGCCCTAGCAGTACATACTTGGGGGTGCTTTATCTCTGAAAGCAGTCCTGTTGGGAATAGTCTTTTCATTATGTGCCTAACAGGATCCCGTAAATGTCCACTGTCCAAAGAGAACCATGCATCCTTGCCCCGCCCTCTGGGAAAGTGTAGCTGACTTTGACCGTAGACTCCTCTCCTCACCTTGAAGTTACAAGGGGGCAGCCACCAGGCTCTGTAGCTTCAAACTTCAAGGAACAATAATCTTCCAAGAATTCTTTTGTGCTCTATTTTAGGATGGGCCTGTGTATTTGTTATTAGGGCTATTGTAATAAATATCCACAAACTTAATGGCTTAAAATAACAGAAACTTATTGTCTTACATTTCTGAAGGCAGAAGACTAAAACCAAGTGTCCACAGGGCCACAATTCCTCCAAAGACTCTAGAGGAGGATCTTTTCTTTCTTCTTCCAGCTTCCAGTAGCTTCAGGAATTCCTTGGCTTATGGCTGCATAACTCAAATTTTTGCCTCCATGTTTACATTAATTCTCCTTTGTCAGAGTCTTTTCCTCTTCTATCTCTTATAAGAACAGTCGTCATTAGATCTGAGGCCCACCTGGCTTATCCAGGATAAACCTTAATTATATCTGCAAACATGCTTTTTTCCAAATAAGGTCACATCCACCAGTTTTGAGGGGGAAGACAAATGCATCTTTTTAGGGGCTGCTGTTCAACTATAGTCTGTGAGTTCCTTTATCTCAGTAGATACCAAGTGGCAAGGAATTAGTAATTACTCTTGGATTCCCTCTCATTTAGCTTGTTAATGACACTTCTCTCTTTCTCTCTCATTTTGGCTCAAGATGGATGTTGGGCTCAAGATAAAGTGACTGGGTAAGCTGGTTTACACCTCTTGACCCATGCATTATTAAGAGCCACGCTTTCACTTTCAAAATGTCCCAGTTGGGATAAGTTACTTGAGCACCCACGTAAGGTTTTGGCCAACTTTTAGTAATTCTTGCAGATAGATGTCTAGAACCTTTCTTTAGAAACTTTGGACACTCGGTACCAAATAATCTAAGAAATAACAAAAAAGTTTTATTTAACATCCAATTACAGTTATTATTATTATTAATATTCATTTCCTGAATAGGAAAAATCCCCAGAGGTTTGGGGGTAATATAATCATATAGCATGTGTCGTGAGGAAGAAGAAAAGGGACAGAGAGTGAATATTTCCGTGGTTGCATTTTTACAAAGCAAGGCTGAAGAGACCTGGTCTGGGAATGTCATGAAGCATGGACAGAGTTCTCACCCTAGAGGTCTTCTAGAATTGGGGGCTATTAAAATAGTATTTATCAGTGTCTGATTCTACAAGGAAAGGATAGGATATTTGGCCCTTACTCCCAGATCCCTTACTCCAAATTACAGTGGGTTAAGAGCAGGCTCACATTGGGCACCTGGGTGGCTCAGTCGGTTAAACGTCCGACTTCAGCTCGGGTCGCAGTCTTGCAGCTCGTGAATTCAAGTCCCGCGTTGGGCTCTGTGCCGACAGCTCAGACCCTGGAGCCTGTTTCGGAATCTGTGTCTCCCTCTCTCTACCCCTCCCCGCCTCATGCTCCATCTCTCTCTCTCTCTGAAAAAAATAAATGAACATTAAAAAAAGAGAGAGAGAGCAGGCTCACATGTAGGGGGCAGGGAAAAAATCCCAACAGGTAAAGAACGAGGCTAGGTCAGCCAAAGCCACCATCTATGGTCAAACTGGCCTCATTGGGTTGATTAATTAATTCCCCTCATGATGTTGGGCATTGTATACCCAACTGCCAACATGGGTGGGGAAGCCCAGGTGAAAGGAAAATGAGCCTTGTCAATGTTCCCCAAAAGAGGGTTCTTTGCTTTCATTATTTGTTTACTCATTTGTATTTGTATACCAAACTTTTCATGCTCTGCTCTATTCTAGTGACTTAGGAAAGATTTGCTGGGCGGTACGTTCTCAGTTTCTTCCTACGTAAAGTGAAAGTGCTACCTATCTTCTATGCTTCTTAACCATTTGGGAGGATAATCACCTCTTCAACTGGCCAATTACTACTCACCCTCCAGATAGTAACTTAAATGTCAGTTCTTCTAATACTCTGTTCTGAAGATGACCTCACCCCACGCCTCCCAGGTTAGGATAGGTACTCAATTTATGTGTTTCTTTTGCCACAGGATAACCATACTTTATTAGAATTGCCTGTTTAATTGTGTAGCTGCTCTTCAGGAGAAGAGAATGGTCTCTATTTTGTTTGCTTGTTAATTTTTACCCATAGAATCTGACATGCAGCCAGTATCCGATTAATATTCGTTGAATGATTGGAAAAACTTGATGTATCGGTGGTTCTTACCCACTTTGGGACACTTGAATAATGAATGAAATCTATGGACCTTTTTCTCAGAAAATTTCAAGGGATTCACAATTACCATCCAGTCTCAGTCATGGATTCTGGGTTAATAACCCGCAGGCTCATTGACTTGTCATCAAGTCTCTACCAGCCCTGACATTCTAAGATTCTATAAAATCAGAAGCCTCCAAACCTCCCAGAATATGGCCCTCAGGGACCATATGGCCCTCAGGGACCATCCCATGATGCAAGGGATGAAACAGAGTTCAACACAGCCACAGTGAACTATCACAAGGCTCTAATTATTAATGCCTGCATATAATAAAAGGTATTTTAGGAAAGGGAAGTGCAGAAGCATCAAGTAATGGGGGTTTTGAATTCGGAAGGACCTTACAGATCATCCAGCCAATCCCCTGTTCAAAGCAAGAATCCTTGCTATTCCAGGCCTGAGGAGAAAACACCCACCCTCCTCCTTGAATGCAACCAGATAAAAGGAACTCTCAACTTTTAAGCAAGATTTGAAAACTGGTGGCCCACAGCTTGTATTTAGCTTAGAACCCTCTCTCCCCGCCCCGACAATAATGTTTTAAAATTCAGAGAATTTCGTGTTAAAAAATCCGTATGTCTAGATTTCCCTATGAAACTGTAAGATTGAAAAACACTGGCTGCCCTTTGCCCCGTGGAAATATGGCTAGAGCTGAAGAGATCCCTAGTACTTGTCTCTCCAGATCACTACTATCTGGACTACTCCTTCTACTTAGGTACTCCCTGGTCTGATTCGGTCTGTACCTTCCTCTGCCCTGCAGGCCAAGATAGGCTGGAGGCGGAGCGGAGAGCCCTGGTTTGGAGCGTTTGCCAATTTCCATAGTGTGTTACTCCCACCATGGTCAATTTCAAGCTAGCAGTCTGAGGTCAGTCCGCTAGATTTCTTAAAATTTAACAATTCTCTTTCACGAATCCGTACACGTTGGCAGAGTGACCTTAAAATGTTAGAAAAACCAAGGTCACTTAAGTTGAACCAAACTTCACTTCCTGTAATTCCCACCTGCATTCTCACATCTTCTCTCTGCGTTAGTACAGAACACACTTCAAGCTTTATCATAAGGCACCCTTGCAATTATCTTTAAAGGAGGAACTATTACTCTTTACTATCAAAGCTGCAAAATCTGTCTCTTAATTTTGATAATTAAAGGAGATCATAAAAAAAACTGATAGGACATTAGAAAAACAAGGAAAAGGAAAACCCAAACGTGATAAGCGTAGTAATCTCAGAGCAGTAGGATTATATGTGATTTTATTTTATTCTGTGTACTCTTGAGTATTTTCCAATGTTTCTACAATCAATACATATTGCTTATATCAATGTGCCTCCATCAGACGCTAAAGAAAAGTTGATCATCTCCATCTTACTATGTGTTTCGTATAGCCTGAAATAAACTACACTTTGGCAGATGGGAAGTGAAATGATCTTCAGATCACCAGTGTTTACTTAGGACGGCACATTGGTGAATGGTTTGGTGTAAGTTAACCGTGTTAGCTAAATGTTTCTGTGAAGTAAGAAATATGAAAGATTGAAAATGAGGCTAGACACACGAGGAGAGCACCCTGGTATAGGACAAAAAGAACTAAAGTAGTTGGAAGAAGATAGTAAGTTGCATTTTGAAAGAGTCACTTTCTGTTTATCATATATTTTTCCTGATGAAAGAGTGGTACAGGAAGTAGCTTATTCCCTCTATTTTGTCAACAACCTCTCAGTAGTAATAAGGTAAATTTCACCACACTGGCGAGGGTAACATTCAGGAAGTTTCAGTTATTTGGCCTTGGGTTCATAATATCTCCTAAGTGTCTAAAGCTGTTGGAGTCACACACACACACACACACACACACACACACACAATCGTTTCTGATTCTCTCCTAGCACTTCCTTTAAAATAATAATGTCTGCATAAATTCCTCAATAAGAAGGAAAGAAAATCTTTTCTTGTGTGATAGGCTGATGATGTCTGATTTATATAGCACTTGGCAAATATTAATTCAATTAACAAATTCTCTGAATAGTTTTTTAAAAAAATCCCCAAAAGAAGTCAATTCTACCCACAATGAATATCTAGAAAACTGACTAATAAAAGTAGATTTTTTTTACAAATAGAATAAATATACTTTTATAGCTAAAATAAATGGAATAGAATCAGTAGACCTGATTGTGATATTAAAGATAAGCTTGGTTTAAGTCAAATATGCAAGAAGTGGTGACCTAAAAGAAATCAAGCATAATGTTTATAAAATTTTTCTCCTTTTAGAAAATGCCTGTGTAATTACCCTGATGGGTTGAAATACACAAAATAAACTAACATCATCGAGTTCATTATGATTCTCAAAAGCACTAAAGCTCATTAGTCATATTCAGAGAGTTTTCAGGAACCACTTTACTTTTCTGAGAATTGGTCACAAAAGAGGAAGAATAAATTCTGTGCAATCTGTAGCTCAGGGTATTCAAACAGTCATGGAAAGAAAGTTCTTTATAAATTTTAGTTAAGAAACACATAAGGAATAATACAATTAAAATACCACCATTTGGCAGCCCTGAATGAAATAATAGGTTAGGTGAAGACTGGCAACATCTATGAAAACAGACAACCAGACATGACGAGCTCTCCATGCGACGCAAAATGAATTCATGAATAGGACAGAAGTATTACTACCTGAAAATGAAACCCAAACCTAGCTGAAACCTTAGATCAAAGTGCCAGTTTATGGGAAGTCAAAGGGGAGAGGAACATGGTAAGTAACACCATGAGGATGTGACCAGCCAAATCCAGAGTGTGGGAATTTTAAAGGGCAAATGACTTCGTTTCTTTTTTTTTAAGTTTATTTATTTATTTTGAGAGAGAGAACTGCGAGATCATGACCCTAGCCAAAACCGAGAGTCAGATGCTTAACTGACTGAGGAACCAGGCACCCCATGACTTAGTTTTTTTAACAAATACATGACAAAGAAAAAAGCTGGTGGTGGGGGAGACTTACAGATTTAAAACAAGCATTGCAGACAAGTCAAAGATGCGGACACTGATTCAAACGCTTCAAGTGTAAAACACTCGAGAGACGAGCAACAAAAATTATAATTCTCTGTGTATTTGATTATATTAGCAGCTCACTGTTATTTTTGATGTGATAATGGTATTGTGGTTATATATATTTTTAAAAGAATATCTTTTTCAGATACAGACTGAAGTATTATGGGTGAAAGCATGTGCCCGGCATTTGATTCAAAATACTCTATGTGGACATGACGAGTATATGTCAAACACGATGGGCCACGTGTTGATGGATGTTGAAGCTGGCTGACTGACATGTGTAGATGTGTTATATTTCTTTTCCTGTATGCTCTCTCCCTCCCCAGTCTCCATCCTCTCTCCACCCACAAAAGGGATTCCATTCCCTACCTTTCGCGGCTTCTTGCTCCCCAAGTTCAGCTCTCCGCACCGCCTACCTACTGAATTCTGTGGTTCAGGTTGTGCGGATTGTTGTGTTACCCCTCCAATCGGTGTTCTAGGTGTGTAGGATGGTGTAGTATTGGTCTGGCTGCATTTCATGGACGCGAGACACACAAAAAGCTTCCATGCTGTTCTGCCATCTTGGCTCCTCTCCTAGGTGTGTTATATTTCTATCTCTATTAAGAATATGTTAGCAATTATAAAATGCTTCCTAACAAACAACTAGATGCGTCAGTAGCCTATAGCGGTGAATATATATTGCTTATGGTTTTGAAATCAACTGTGAATTGTCTAAGTGGTACAATTTCTTTGGGTCAGGCTCATTCATGTGTCTGGTATTGGCTGGCTGTCAGCTGACCTAGGATGGCCATGGTTGGAGCACTGAGGTGACAGCTTTGTTTCACAAATCTCTCATTCCTCGGCAGGATAGACAGCCATGGTTTTATTGCACGGACAGAGCTGCAACAGGGCAAGTTAAACATGAAAAGCCTCTTGGGGCACCTGGCTGACTCAGTCAGTTAAGCATCTGACTCTTGAGCTCGGTTCAGGTCATGATCTCATGGTTCCTGAGATTGAGCCCTGCATTGGACTCTGTTCTGATGGTCTGGAGCCTACTTAGGATTCTTTTTCTCCCTCTCTCTCTGATCCTCTCTCTGCCCCTGCCCTGCTCTCACATACTCTGTCTCTCTGTCTCCCTCAAAATAAGTAAATAAATGTAAAAAACAAACAAACATGTAAGGCTTCTTGTGACCTAGGCTTGAAACTAGCTTCATTCTATTGGCCTCATCAAGTCACATGGCAAAGGGGAAGGGTACAACACAGTTATGTGTCAAAGGATCTGGACATAAGAAAAGGTAGAGAACTAAGACGAGTATATGCTTGGAACTTTCCATAATTAAAAGTTTGTGTTTTTTTTTTTAATTTTTAAAAAATATTCAGGGGCGCCTGGGTGGCTCAGTCGGTTAAGCGACTGACCTCAGCGCAGGTCATGATCTCACGGTTCATGGGTTCAAGCCCCGTGTTGGGCTCTCTGCTGAGAGAGAGCTCAGAGCCTGGAACCTACTTTGTGTCTGTGTCTCCCTCTCTCTGCCCCTCACCCACTCGTACTCTGTGTCTCTGTGTCTCTCGAAAATAAATGTTAAAAAAATGAAAAATAAAAATTAAAACATTCATTTATTTTTGAAAGAGAGATGCAAGCTAGGGAGGTGCAGAGAGAGAGGGAGACAGAGGATCCAAAACAGCCTCCACACTGTCGGTGCAGAGCCTGATGCGGGGCTCAAATTCACAGAGTATGAGGTCATGACCTGAGCCGAACGAAGTCAGTCGCTCTACTGACTGAGCCACCCAGGTGCCCCTAAAAGTTTGTTTTAGTGGCTGTGTGCAAAGTAGACAAGAGCAACAACTGAATAAATAAAAACAGTATTTTGATATGAAAACAGTTTATGTGATGAATTCAGACGATTTTGCTCATTTTTTAACACACATCATTGATAGGAAAATACCTACTTCTGATCTTTGAAGAGATCATGGTTGTGAGAACACCTATAATTTTACTCTCAGATCAAATAAATTATTTGATTATGTGTGCTGTATCTCATTTAAAAAATAATGCAAGGTAAGTTACTATGAATGTGTTATCAGATAAACTGTCAGAATATTTTCGCAGCATTGCATGTGAAAGCAAAATACAAACCAACAGAAAGCTTGGAAACAATCTAAATGTGTAATTTATGCTATATGCATAAAAAGATGCCTTGCATTCATTGACAATAAAGTTGTAGAAGTATATTTGATCATGATAATGTAGGCTCATTTTGTAAAACCATACGTAATTGTTTAGATTCACAGATTGTACAGACACCTAAATGTTAACAGTGCTTTTCCTTAAGGGCCAAGATTTTTTTTTTCTTTTCACATTGTTTATAATAAATTTCTTTAAGCAAGACCATCTTCATGAAATCTAGGGTCTTTGACATACTGTTTGAGGAAATACGCGATGGAATCCAAGAATCATTGTTGTAAACGAAGCCATTAGCTATATCCACATGGGCATAATTAATTTACATGTTAAATTCTTAGTCTTGGTAATGATTGCTCAGTTGCTGACTGTTTATGCTACCTTGTTAGAAGATCCATGGAGTGAAAATAGTCAAATCAATTGCACATCGCCATGGCTTCATACCATGAGGTTTGCTAAAATGAGGAAAACCTGGACTTTCTCCAAAAACATGTTCCCGTAAGGCAAGACGGGATACGGACCTTGACTAGAACTATGTAGAGGTATCCATAGTGGAGAAGCCTTTGCCAGTATCAGGTCCAATCAAGGAGGCAAAAGGGAAAGACTCAAAAAATGAGTTGGATATGTTTTTTTTTTTTTTTTTAATTTGACTAGCCAAAGTCCGTATCTCGTGTGGCCTTAAGGGGAACAAGGGTCAATAAATGTTCAAAGTTCAAATAGTTGAACCTATTAAACATGGAATGATTTTTGTCGACCATTTTGAAGACAATAAAAATGACAACTCCTTATTTTTGTCTGTTGGCCATGTGTAGACAATTTGGGCTAAATATTCCAAGGCCTTCCTGTACCTATGGGCAGGAGGCTTGCCATTGGGCGCTTCTATGACTGAAATATTGTGGGATGTTTGAAGAAGGGAATGACCAACTTGCTCACGTGTCGAGTAAGCACCCGGAACTGGGTTTAATTGTTTGAGACGCAACTCATCACTGGGCTCTCCCTGAGATTACTAAGATTGTGTAATATAATGATGGGAAATATTCTGTTTTATATAACTTAGGTAAATGTGGTTTGCATGTCAAGCACACTATTAGTGTAGTGTCTCAATTTTTAGCAATCATGTAAGTAATGAGCTGCACGGTAACTATAACGGCAACAGGTGCCTATGTTTCAATTGCTGAAAGTCCTTTTGATAAGGTAAGTTAACAAAACAAATGTTGAAATGGGATTCGGTTTTTTATTTGCATATATTGCAAAGAGGCAAGAGAATGTTCACTTTGCTTAGAAGAAAAAGAAAGGTAAGTGCTTTTGAAAACTAATAAGGCAAATTTACTAATTATTCTTATGAAAAAGTAACTGAAATATTGTGTGACTGTTTCTCCATTGATCATCTATGTTGTGTATTTTCAGCCGGAAGAAAGTGGTGGGAAGATAAATCCAGGGAATAGAAATCAAATCATTGAATTCTAACTTTGGTTTTAACTTTTATATACCCTGGCTTGTTCGAAAGTAGGGACCAACCTAGACCTTAGTTTTCCTACTTACAAGAAAAAGACAATATGTATTTAGAATATATTTTTCAGTTGGCGACAAGAAAGTCGTTGCAGATATACACACAAAGAAGATATTACTTGTAGTATTGCACCATTAAATACTTTTTTCTGTGCAAATTAAGAACATTTGGTTTCTAAGATATATCTTGTGAAATTGAATTATTTTTCACAGCTCTGGAGCCAAGATTTACCTAAGTTTCTCTCCATTTTTCCCCCACTTCATATTTCTGTTGTTCTGAGGGACACCTACCATCTGCCTGGTTTTGTTCTTGGCAGTGGAGATCAAAGATGAATGAGCAAGACGAGGTCACTGCTCAGTGGGATGGACGGACATCCTAAATGGAGACACAAGGAATGAGCAAACTCTTGAGTTAATTTCAAGTAGTCATAAGTCTATGAAGAAAAATCAGAGAGGGGAATGAATGAGTGTCGTCACACTCTTGAATATGGAATGGTCAGAAAAGGCATCTCTGCAGAAGAGACGTGGGAACTGAACTATGAAGAGAAACCAATCACATGAGAGCTGCTGAAGAGTTTGTCAGGCAGCGGGAAGGAGTCAATGCTGGATCTAGAAGACCTGAAGTAGCCTGGTAGAGTGTCATGAAGTAGACCATGATAGGCAAGACCGAGTTGGTAGGGAGAGTTGGAATGGAATGGTAGGTATGGAGTTAGAGGGCTGGAGGTCGGCTTTCTGAGAGCAATAGAAGACAACTGAATGATGTTTAAGCAACAGGGATCAAGGATCAGATGGGCCCCATGAAACAATTTGCACAATGGATAATTTTCCATGTATTTCAGAAAAAAAATATATGTGAAGAGATGTTTTTTCCCATCATTTGGTAATATCAAGTAGCTGGAATAGCATTTGTGAACAAATTAATCTCTAAAACATTACTCAAATAGTCTCAACATAGTCTAGAAAATTTCCATCCCTTAAAAATCTCTCCACATTCCAGAAAATCATGCTTGCGCTTGTTAAAATGTACTTTATGATCTCAAAATGCTGGGTTAAAGCGTTTCTTTAAATGAGCTGCCATAAATTAGACTATCTGAATACTGCAGATTACTCCATAATTTGTTTTCTGCCAAATAGATAATGCATTCAGCACATCATATTTATTAGGGCTGCTAAACTTCTACCCTTTGCTCTCTAATTAGGCTTTTCTTGTTACTGTGTATTTCAGAAAATATGACTGTTCCATTCCTTAAACCTAATGAGCCCCAGCTGGGGCAGGATTAGAGTTGCATCGGGCAGGAGTGGGCTTACCCTTTGTTCACTTGTGTTCATTCAGATTATTCAGCCTTGGGGATCTGCAGCTGAATGGGAGGATCCTGCCAAGATGGGCATGGCCACCTTTGTGTCACATGCCTGCCATTCACTTAATTATGCCCTATTTGCCATGGCAGCAGAAGGATGTCTCAGTCAGCAACATCTGGAAGCTACTTGAGAAATGCCTTGTGAGTCAGTTATTCATTGTGAGATACATTCAGGGGTGGTTAAGCAGAGACCGACTTGGTTATGGGCAAGGCTTTCTGTCTTTTAAGACACAATTGGATTTTTCCTCTGTCGATGCCTGAAGCCACTTCTAATTTAAAACACGAAACTTCCAGGGATACCATTGTTGGGTTCTTCCTTATAGTTATAGTTCTTTTTTTCTTCATATAATAAAAGGTCATCAAATGGGCTTCATTGGGTTCAGAATGAGAAGAACACAAGGAAAGATTCTGGGAACCAGTTATATTCCATTTTTTGACCCAGGAAGGAGTTCAATTGAGTTCACTTTATATTTATTCATCAGGTCATACATATATGTTTTGTATACTTTTAGGTATATAGATTTATTTCACATTTTTTAAAAATGTGCTTTATTTGTATATGCAAATGTAGAATGCATCTCTGTTAAGACAAAGAACATATAAGAGATGTCCTCTTTTCCCCAGACTCAGGTCAAGGCTGATCCCCTTTAAATCTGCCAGTCACTTCATCCCCCAGTGACCCCATCATCTCAGACAGTTGGAGTATGGACCATACACTCTCCTTTTCCCTATTAATTCTATTCATTCTTGTTCTGTTTGTTATTATTTTATGTGGACTCTTTTCTTCTTCCAAGTGAAGATTGGAAACTTCTTAAGGCACAGATCATCTCTTACGCTTTTTATCTTTGCTGAACACATTCTAGGTGTTCAAGAAACGCTTATTGATTAAACCTAGCAGATTTTAAATCGTTCTGTTGTCTTTTCTCAGTAATGGGACCTAAAGGTAACAAATAAGATCGAGATGCTTGTTCTGGTTTTGTTGCCAAGAAAAAAGGAGCAATATTGAGTAGCAGTCAATAATGTGGCCCCAGAGCCAGATAGGCCTGAATTTAGAATCCTATTCCAACGCTTGATAATTGTACATCTTTAGGATGTACATCCTTGGGAGGATGAAGGTTGAGATTCTTACCTTAAAATGAAAAAAAAAAAAGAGTACCTAGTTGATATTTTGTAAGGACGAAGCAAAGGTAATGCACACCTTGCACATTGTAAGCATTCTACAAATTTAAGTTATTATTACTGGCACAATCATTATTGCTGCTAGAACCCAAATAACTTTAGCATTAACCTGTAATCCAGTATTTATCTCCACCACGTAAACTTTGGCTCTAAAATTTGGAAGATCTCCAGTGCTGTTTAAAGTTTTAACCTGTCCGGTTCTGGCACATACTGAAAAAGGAAATAGAATCAAATGTATAGCCATGTATTTACCCACTTGAATGGCATTTTTTAAATTGAGGGACACCATGAACATCCAGTGTACTCACAGATGACCGCTTAGCACATGGAATTCTGTGTCATGTGGTCTGAGTGGACCTCATCCAAGAGGACTTAGTTACCAAATCCACCAGAAGGATCTCATTATGTTACAGTTTCACCTATAACAAAATCTGTGTCCCTGATTCCAAGGGCAGCAAAACATCAAGGCTCCAAGGCAGTGATTTGTGTTGGCGTCTCTTTCCTCTTCGCGTGCCATATGAGATTAATTATACCCATCTATTTGCATTATGTATACTGTTTTACCACTTATACATTATAAGACAGAGCACTTTCAGTAATAAAAGCTACCACTTACTGAATCAGGGAGGAAGGTGGGGTAACACAGCCAAGCCCCAGGAATTTTACTCTAGGAAAGTAAATTTCAGCGGTCTGCCCCATCTGCCAGCATCCGCCACATGGACCATCCACTGCTCCAACATTCCAGCAAGAAACTGGGATTTCTCATCGCAACTCTTGATCCTTTTCCAGATGCTGAACTCTGACCATTCAGCAATTTTCTGCTTCTTACCACTTATGTGCGCCATCAGCCAACTTCTCGGTGCCCTGTTTCCTTTGTTATCCAGCTTCACACCTTCGTGTCAACACGTATTATTTCTTCCCAGCTTAGACCCTCACCTTCTCTAATTAGCCTTTTCTTTGCGACCTACTCTATGGTGTACAGGCCAGCTTGGATGCAAGCTGAATTCCCTGCCGGGATCCGGCTCTATTTCTGGGAGACCTGAGGGGAAATTTGGTCCTTGCTGAAATTTATTTATATAAAGAATTCATCCTAAGGAATGGGAAAGTCAGCACCTAGACATTCTCGGCCATCAAAAGGAAGGAATAATCCTAAATCAAAGCACATTATTATTCATTCATACACTCATTCATTCAGAAGTTAGAGTGACCTTGGGTCATACCTCATCTAATAGCCTTGAAAGCATCCTTTTAGGTGTTAAAGTGGCCATCTAACTTCTGCTTAAACACCTTCCAGGTTAAACAACTAACTACTTAAGTATGTATCACTGTGGTTTCCACTCCCATTGTTTTACTAGTAGTAGAGGAAGTGTGTGGTGGAGAGAAAGGTGCATTTAGTGGCTGTTAGTGAAAAGAAGCAAGACCTCTCAAGTAGGTCACTGTGTCCCAGGGTCTAGCCTGCCTTGAAAGCTGTTTGACTGTCATAAGGCTGTAGGAATCTCTTGACAGTGAAGTCTCAATGTGCTGTGGAAACAAAGCTAACTAACCTCAATGCTCCTGAATCTCGGGCAGAAGCCAGAACAACAATGTGTTCATCTGCAGTGACATATTCAAAAGGGACAAGAAACAAAACATCTATTTGCATCACGCTCTCTCTCTGTTGTCATTTTTATGCAAAGGCAGATCCTAATCAGAAGTTACTTTATTAGTGAACCACAAGAAACCACCATTAGAAATCAGAAACATCACAAAGTTCACATGACCCGTGCATACTTTCTCTGTAGGCAGACCCCCATGGAAAGCCAAATTATAATCAGAAGTTGGGCACGGATTCAGAAGAGGGGATGGGAGATGGATTGAAAGTCTGATGGTTGAAGCTAAGGTTTAATAGCAGAGGATAAGAGGGCTGGCTCTTCACGGCAGTGAGAATCCTGCCAGGGGAGCCCTGCAGATGTCGCCATGTCAGTGATGGCTTTGCAGACACCCAAAGTCTTGAGACTGAGATTCTCCCTTCGTGCTTCTTCGTGTCTGTGATTCCTTGGCTGAGTGCGCTGCTCTTCGTTTGTTAGATATGTTAATGTTTTCAATCAGGTTATAGTCATTTCTGCAGGTCTCAGAGACATGGGGTCTCTTCATCAGGAAACTTCCCTGATATCAACCTAAATGTAGTTCTTTATTACACTGTCATAGCAGCTTGCACATTTCCTTTGAGAGCAAGTTTCCCAATTTGCAATAGCACCTTTACTTGTGTTCTTATTGTTCTGCTGCCTGTCTTCCACTGCAGCTTCTTAATTTGCCTATCTGCGATACCGTCCCTTATGTGTTGATCTTAAAGTTTAACTATCAGAAGGCAGTGTTTCCGAATTCCCAAGTTGAGTATCGGTCAGGGTGATAACAGTGAGCTCATCGACGTTGTCCCGAAGTACCTGCAATACTGGTGTTCACTATTGTTGCTGGGTTTTTTTTTCAACCTTCCTGAAAATCTGTTTATTTATTACCATTCCTTGCTGGAACTCTTTGTCTGGCATTTATGACTCTATGCTATGATGGTTTTCTTTATAACGGTCTGTTCATTCTTTCTTCCTCCCAACCACCTTCAAAGCCAGATATCCCTGAAGGTTTTAGCACTGCTATTCTTAGGTCTGGAAAAAATGATATTGTATGTATTGATTCGTGTTATTCCCGTTAGTTCATTGAATACATGGTTTTTGTCTATATACTACTATATAGTTTTATATTCTATATCGTTTATATATATATACTACAATATAGTGACAATAAGCTATGTATACTACTATATAGATTTGCCTATATACTTTTATATGCCAAACACTGAATTATAGGCTGCCTTCTAAAAACAGTGTGACAAGTGCCTGCCACCAAGTTGCTCACAATCTTATTGGTGAAAATAGCCACTCTGTTTTAAAATGCAGTGCATTGAGAGATGAGGTTTTTTGGGGTGATAGTGGGGTTCGTGGGGTCTGGAGCCGATGGCCAAGAAAGAATCCTTGAAGACGTGCAAAAAGGTGATTTTTATGTATTTATTTAAAAAACAGTTTTTAATGTTTGTTTATTTTTGAGACAGAGAGAGACAGAACATGAACTGGGGAGGGTCGGAGAGAGGGAGACACAGAATCTGAAGCAGGCTATAGGTTCTGAGCTGTCAGCACAGAACCCGACGTGGGGTTCGAACTCACAGACTGTGAGATCATGACCTGAGCCGAAATCGGATGCTTAACCGACTGAGCCACCCAGGCGCCCCAGAAAGGTGATTTTTATTAAAGCACGGGGACAGGACCCATGGGCAGGAAGAGCTGCCCCAGGGACCATGAGGAGAGACTGGTTACATACTACAGGGTTGGGGGTAGTAAAGTCCAAGGGAAGTTTCCAGTGAGATTTTCACGTGGTAAGAAGAATCACAGGCTACTGGAGGCCTACTTATTGTCAAGCGAAGGTTGTTTTTCCCTCTAGCAAAGCATTAGCATTGAGACAGTAGGGAGTTCCTGGAGAAATGTTTTAGTTTGTCAGCCCCAAGTATTTGTCAATGGGCTGCAGGAACTAAGGAAATTTAGTTCTATCTGCCTTGTTTTCCCACGTCACTATGGAGGAGTCATGGAGACTGGCGCCCTGCAGGACCATGAGCTCTATTAGTTCACCATTTGTTTTTCCCTTGTGCTTTGTTCTTGGGCATCCAGGGGTGCCTGAGGAATATCACATATATCCCACCTGGGGGTGGGGGTGGGGTGTTTGCCACCTGTCAGCTTGCCTTATGCTCCCTCATCATTGAGGGGCACCTGAGTGGCTCAGTAGGTTAAGTATCCAACTTTGGCTCAGGTCATGATCTTGTGGTTCAAGGGTTCAAGCCCCTCATCGGGCTCTGTGCTGACAGCTCAGAGCCTGGAGCCTGCTTTGGATTCTTTGTCTCCTCTCTCTCTGCCCCCCTCCCCCCACCCCACTCACGCTCTGTCTCTCTCTCTCTCACTCAAGAATAAATAAACATTAAAAAAGTAAAATATAGTATATTGGTACACTGTATGTTAGCTACCTTGGATTTAAATAAAACTTAAAAACTAAAACATTAAAACATTAATTAATTAATTATGGCATATTGGGGCACCTGGGTGGCTCAGTTGGTTAAGCGTCCCACTCTTGATTTGGGCCCAGGTCATAGTCTCATGGTTCACGAGACTGAGGCCCGTGTGGGGATCCCCCAATAAGTGTGGAGCCTGCTTGGGATTCTCTCTCCCTCTCTCTCTCTGCCCCTCCTCCACTAGTGCTCTCTTGTTTTCTCTAAATAAATAAATAAACGTCAAAAAATAAAATAAAATATGGTGTATCAATAGACAATTTGAGGTACCGTAAGAATAACAGATGAGAATAAAATTGCCCTTCAAAGATAGGTTGGTACTCACAGTTCCTAAGAGAAGAAGGCAGTCCACTCCATGAAGGAATGGGGGGAGCTGTGGATAACAGCCTTTATTGTGCTTTCTTTGAGAAAAAAACTGGTGGAGTATGGTAAGCAGGGTAGTCTGAATAAATCCAGTGTGCTCTGGGATATATAGCCTGTCCTTGTTGTTCAGTACATGGCCCTGGGGTGCCTGGGGCTGGTGGAATGCAGCCCAGAGTATGCAATGTAAGAAGGAAGGTGATTGGGATGTGGGTTCTAGATGGGTTAGTTTGTGTTTGAAAAGTGTGCACACAGGTGAGTTGTTTATATCTTTAGGAATCTGTTAACCCTAGAAGGGATAGACTCTCCAAGGTTAGCAAGGTACCAGATGTCAAAGCATCAGAATATAGAAAATTAAAAGTGTGGCTAACACACTGTAAAAGTCAGAAAAGGCTAGGTTATGCTGCAGTAACACATGAGTACCAAAAAAAAAAAAAAAAAGCCCACTGTGGGTGTGGTTAACTCTCTATGACGGCTGGCCCCCATGTTGTAGCTAAATGATCCATATTGCTTCCCATCATGACACTCTGCTGCCTTGATATAAGGTCTCCATGCTCATGGCAGAGAAGAGGGATTCTAGAGCACTGCATGGCCTAAGCCCCAAAAGGAGCACATTACACTTTGGCTCACAGTCTATTCTCTAGAAGCCATCATATGTCAGTGCCGGTGTACATGGGGGTCTTGGTGGGATGCTGTTGCAGAGCTGGCCAGTAGGAAGTCAGGAATGGAGACTGGACTAAGCCTAAAAACATCAGGAGCAGCCTCAAGCACCTTTGAGTCAAGACCACATCAGAACGAGCCATGAGCCATGAGCCACAACAGACACTGACCCTAGGGCATCGGTAACAGAAGCTGTCGTCTCAAGGCCGGGTTAGGTGAGGTGCACCTCACCTGGAGGTCAGTGGGAGCCAGACGGAACTGAACGACAGCTCTAGAACGAAGAACCCTCTGGACCTTCTCCTGTGGCCAAGGTGCCAGGTAGGGAGAAAAAGGGGCAGGGAAAGGGACACAAAGGGAAAGCAACTGACAAAACTGAGAATTTACCCTAAAGAGATTAAGCTAGCCCAGAAGAGACCAGGTATCAAGTCAGAAGTTAACCTACCCTGAAAGGGTATTTGTTTTTCCACTGCCAAGGTGAAATATGGGTTCTGAAACTAAGCTGGGTTCTTTGATTAAAAAATGAAAGAATGTTATATTTAGCACCCCCCAATTTATGACGGTCACATTGTAAAGCCCCTGTATGTCTCTAATTTTTTTTTTTAGCATTTATTCATTTTCGAAAGGCAGAGAGAGACAGAGTGCGAATGGGGGAGGGGCAGAGAGAGGGGGAGGCACAGAATCCGAATTGGGCTCCAGGCTCTGAGCCGTCAGCCCAGAGCCCGACGCGGGGCTCGAACTCACGGACCGCGAGATCATAACCTGAGCCGAAGTCGGCCGCTCAACCGGCGGAGCCACCCAGGCGCCCCTTAATTTTTATGTATTATGGATGAAGTGGCCATTTTTGCCCAGAACCAAAATTAGACTGTGAGTGGGGGTCCCCTATGTTTGTGTACATTAACCCTACCATGCGGCCACTCACAAGCACTTGCCATTTTCATCTGGCAAACGTATACTGACCATCAATTAAGCTTTAAGATCCGAAGGATATGATAGTGAACGGGATAGACATGTTCCCCGCAATTATACAGCTTATGGTTTGCAAAGGGACATTTAAAACAAAAAATTGCTCAAGTAATAAATTAATTGCAGTTGCAATAAATGCTAGGGAGAAGGTCAGCAGGCTATAAGGTGATTAGCAGAGGAGTCGGTTACACATTTCTGCTTCTGACCTCTTTCTCCTGCCCTCTGTCTAGCAGGTCTTTGCCTTATTGCTGCTACTGAAATCCCCAGGAAGCCTCCCACTCCAACTCAAATGTCCCTCTTGCTTGCCATTTCCCCCCCCTCATCTCAATGAGAAGCACTCTTCCTTCTTTTTGCATCCAGTGATAACCTTGGTTACTATTTTCCTCATCCCACATTGAACTTAAGGGCTTATGAGAGAGGGTTTCAAAATATTTGTCTATGTGGCCCAATCCCTGAGGACAGGGACTGGACTCTTGCATACCTTTAGAAAACGTCCTTATTCCTAGTGTCTCTGAAATAAAGATTCAAAATAAATATTTGCTGAATAAACCAATCATGTTCCTGTCCAAATTAGACAATTCTGTGTCTTACGTATCAAAGATCCATGCCAGCAATGTTAATATTGTTTGTTGTTGAACTAATAGTATATGCCCAACATGGGCTATTCAAATAAAATGTGAGAAAATAAAAGGCAACTTCTTATGTCTCGAAAAACAGTAATAGTCGATGTATGTATAACACTGTAAAATTAAGATTTATTTGTTTTTTTATGTGTATTCTTTTAATTACAATTTTTTTTTAATGTTGATTTATTTTTGAAAGAGACAGACACAGAGTGCGAGGGGGACGACCCAAAATCTGAAGCAGCTCCAGGCACTGAGCTGTCAGCACAGAGCCTGATGCAGGGCTCGAACCCGCAAGCCATGAGATCATGATCTGAGCCGAAGTCAGATGTTTAACCGACTGAGCCACCCAGTCACTACTCATGTTGTGTATTTTAAAAGTTACATATACGTATAGTAAAGAATGTCAACAGACATTAGGATAGAAAAAGAAAAGCAGAGTCCTTCATTCCCTAGGCCCTCGTTCAATTTCTCTTCATCCAAAGGATCTAACTGAATTCTTAGAAACACCTTGTGTGTGGACATTAGCGCTGTCTTAATATTATGGGTAAGGGGCCCGTGTGGCTTTTAGACCCTTCCTTTGTCCCAGTTCACTCCTTGCACTAGTGCACTAGAGGTGATCTGATTGGTTTTGAAAGGAGGAATTTTTATTCATTTGGCCACGTCTCTGTGAACCAGATACCATGCTGGATATCGGGTCTGCGGTGATGAGCCCAAAGCAGTTGCCGTCCCCAGTCCGTGATTATGACAGCTTAGCTTTGTGTTTTGGGGGTGTGTGTGAAATACCTAATGAGCATCCAAATGAGCACAGGCAAAGGCTGTCTGTACAGAACTTGCTGTGGCTGGGGGGGGTCAGCCACGATTGCTCGAGTTTTGTCAAAGTCTCAAAGGCAGGCGGAGGCGAGGGTAGGCTTTAGAGTGAAGAAAAAGGAGGGCTCCAGATGTGCCCCAAGTGGAGGCTGCTGGGATGGGAAGCTAGGCTAGAAGCAGGCTGACTAGAAGCGGGACATCCTATGTGGCTGGTAAGGGTACGTATTTGATTTTCTCCACTTGGTCCTAAGTTAGAAGCTGGGGCAAAAATTAGAGATGCTGTTACTTACTAATCAATGCCTGGCTGTTTGGGGCTGATTTCTACAGCCATTATTATTTGCCTTCTGGAACACTCCCTTCAGATAGTAGTTGACTTCTTGGATTGGTCACGGTAGATGTGTTTTCTTCTTGAGCTGGCTCCTGTAGACTGCTACAGACTTTCATTTATATATATATAACCTGGCCGTTGTCTGTTTGTATGTTCATTCTTTCAAGTGTATTTGAACAGTTTTTCTACTCCTCAGCCCAAAATAGGTGGTTTCTATAAGTACATTTCTAAGTGGTGAATGGGGCTTCCACACACGTCTTTCCCAAAGAGCCAATGACCGGTAACTGCCCGTAATGGTCATCAGTATCTGATGGATGTAGCCTGTCACTCGATCCTCACTATGGCCCTACAAGGTAGATGCTGTTAATGTTCCCATTTTATAGATGAGAAGACTGTGATGCAGAGGAGTTAAGAAACTTGCCCAAAGTCCTCTAAACTGGAAATGCAGGAGGAGGGATTTTTCCTAAGTCAGTCTGACTCTAAACCTTCTGGTTTTAAGCAATGTATTTGTGTCTCTGCACTACTTTTCGCCTGATGACAGGAAATAACTGTGCCTTTCTCATAAAGTCAGAGTATGGTCATGGTCACCCACACTATCGCAGGGGTGAGGAACAGGGCCAGGACGGAGTATGAATGTCAAGTACGAACATGAAGGAGTTTTGCACAGCCACTCTGCGAAACAGATCCTATTTAAGCTCAGCTATTCATGGTCAAGGACACTTTTTTTTTTTTTAAATCCCTGACATTTCTGTGGTCTGAATGAGAGCATGTGTGTGTCAGTTCTAGGTGCCACATACATGTCAGCAGCACGGCATGGACCTTCCTTCCATCCCTGCCTTCCCTGTGCCCCTGTCCTCTGCTGCACCATGGCTCACAGAGTGTGCCCTGTATACTGGTACTTACTGTCATTTTGTACCTTTTTTGTTCATAATTATTTCTTTGCTTTCCAGGCATGGGAAGGGGTTGCCCGAGCACGAAACTTTGCACGCAGTGGGTGTTCAGTACATTTGGCTGGTGTACTAAGGGGGGGGGGAAAAAAAGAAAAACATTGCCAGAAAGGCAGCTCCCTGGAGTCCGGGGGGAACTAAATTATAACCTAAGTCAATAATTTGCCCTTACAGGGCATTTTTTTATGCATTTGTAGCATGAGGAATACAATAATAAAAAAAAAATCTCTTCAGATATAATGTATAATATTGTTTCCAAATGATTTGCTCTTTTCTTTTTCTTACAATGAAAATTCTAACACTGTTGAGATGGTATAAATGTGTTGGTTTCTTAAGAGTAATCTCAAAAATGCCCAAGAAATTTTCTCAAGAATTTTTTCATTCTTTATTTATCTTAAAGCAGTGCTAATAAAGAAGCATAACTATTATCAGGGCGTGATTATATAGTAGGGTTTTGATGTCCTTGTTACGTTACAGTCTTACCCTTCCATTTATAAGAAAGGACAGGCAGGTTTATGACTCCAGTGTGACTAGGCAAAGCACTGGGGAATCTTCATTAAGTCTTACAAGGCAACGGTATCCTCCTTTAGTAAATGACTGCTTCTGTGTGCTGAGTAGTGTGATCCTTAAAGTTCCCACTGGAACCCAATTCTTAGCTCCGTTCTGGAAATACCACTAGCTGACTGGGAAATCCTGATATGAAACGAGTGGATTGGTTAGATTTGGGGTGTTTCTCTGAACAACACCTTAATCTACAATTTTGTGGTATGTCTGGACTGGAAGTGGAGCCAGTCCATGGTGCGAAGGTAGCAAGAGTGTTTTCCCCAATATGCGAATCGGCATTGTGACCCATCTGCGGTGGGTGATGGGGTCTCTCTCACTCACTTACCTGTGCTTTTACTCATCCTCTTATGACCGACGATCGACTTTGTATGGCAATTTCCCAAGGATCAGCCTACAGAGAAGTGCTCATTTGCCACTCAAGACATTACTTCTGAGCCCGGCTGAGGCAATCGTCATGAACACAAGTACCTAAGCTTATTCTTCATGCTGGACGGTGTGTTGGCTGTTCCACTCCAGGGAGTCCAAGCTGGCTCGGGCCACCTGCACACCAGACACCTGGTCCATTCTCATTTTAATCCCAATCCAGACAGGGCCAGCTTTTTGGTTCTGTTTCTCAACCCATTCTCAATTCCTGGCTCTTTCTCGAAATTTGGCATGGAGACTTTCTCCAACAGACTTTGGCTGTTTCTCTCGCTCACATTGTGCTAGAAAATATAATAGAAAACCCATATTTAATGCTGCAACCATAGAAACCAGTCCTCATGCTCGCCATTTAAGAGCTGTGTCAACAGAAGCAGCCCCAAAAGTGTGGGGGAGGAGAGTATGCAGAGCTGGTGGGTCAAATTGAAGTATAAAGGTCAAAAAGAGTATTGAATTTCGATGGACAGCTCACTGTGGAAAATTAAAATATAATAATAAGGGTTGGATACTTATTTCCTTTAATGTTAAATTGCAGCTGTGAAATTTTAAAACCTGTAACTAGCATTTTAATCAATGTGAGAAATTGGATGTAACCATTTCTAGACTAATCTGAAAATCCCCTAGTTTTAGAAAGGATACTTAGTCCGCCACAAGAAGTCTTTTTGCAAACACTCTCAGAACCGATGTGTTACAAAATGGCACCTAAGCCTGGCATCTCTATCCAATGACAAGTGAAGTTTCATGTTGATAAAAGGTAGAAGAACTCATTTCCGATTGTTGACTCAGCACTTTGGGAATATAACACCAGTTCATTAATACACAATTAGCACAATCAGTCTCCATTCCATCACTTAAACCTACTGCCTGTGGAAGATGACTGTGTCATTAGGCCGACACTGTTGAGCCAAGGGACTCCAGGCTACATTGAGCAATGCCAATCCTTCCTTCTCCTTCCCCCACTCGTGCCCTACTTCTTGAGAATTGAATTTTCACCTTAATAGAGGGGGCAAGCATTCAGAAGAATTTTCTCTAGAATGGGTAATATTCAGGGATTACACTGGCTGTCTTAACCCCGAGAGAACTTTTCATTTAAAGGGTCAAGATCTCCAAAGGATTAAATGGAGGAAAGAATACAAAAATGCTTTACTAAGTACTGATTTTATATGAAGAGAGAATGAATGCACATGTTCAGTTTGGACATCACTGTTAATGAAATCTTGCTGGGATCCCAAGGTATTGCTCAAGTCTTCCACCTAGAAGAAGCTTACAATGGGTCCCAGCTCTTCTCTCCTTTCCGCTGACCTACAGAACCATGATTTGATATTTCACACGCATAGACTGGCACATGGCATGATTATTTTCTCTCAAACCCCTGTGGGCTGTTACCATGTGTCTTCACAAAATAGGCCCCTGATGTGTGTAAATTAAGGGATCATGAAGAGACACATTTGTTGGGACAGCAAATGTCTAGACAGTCACCTCTGATGCATTCACGTTCCTCCAGCCCACCTCATTTCTGCCTTTGACTCAGTGACACCAACATCCCAGGGCAGTTGTGAGCATCACATTATAGATAGTGTATGTGGACATTTATTGTGAACACTAAACAGCAAACTGACTGCAAATAATTAATGTGGCAGGGTAACAGCGAAAAGTCCCGAACAGAATATGCCTGTACGTTAAATTTAGATGAAACATCAAACATCAGTTAGGTTGAGTAGGAAGGTACATTTTCTGGGATTCAGAAAATCTGGGGTCAGCTTCTCGATTTGCCATTGGCTTTGTGTCTAGTCTGAGCTTGATGCTTTTTCTCTTGTGAGATTAGGTAGTTGGACAGATTGACTTCTAAATTCTCTTCTGATTCTATAAGTAAACAAAATGTTGTAAGATTGGGCTTGCAATCATTTCATTTGCATAAAGGGTGGCAGAACAAACAAGAAGAGTATCTTGTAGGAAATCCATCATTTTCTTCAGTTCTGTTACGTTGGAAAAGAGAAGCAATTCATTAATGTGATCACTCTGATTCCAGTCTTGTTTCAGAAGGTTTCCATGAATAAACCACCACAATAAAATAAAAGTATATATGTGATAAAAAGATGCCAACTTCTCAAATTGAAATATAATCTTTGATTATGAAATTCTTGTGATATTGGATTCCATCTATTGACATAAATTATTCCAAAATTATTTTTTATCAGAGCCCTTGCTGGGTGTGTGTCTCCAAGGAAGATTCTTGGCAATAGAACAGGAATTAAGATTTTAGTGCACGGAATCTCTGTTAAATCTAAGGAGATATTTCATGAGTAAACTATGCAAAATCTCCTTGGTCTAGGAGCTTAGGGGAACGATAACATTTCAGACTGGGATGCTCAGAAGAAGCTTTACAGAAGAGTTTGATATAAGTTAGGATGTATTAAAGAATGTAAAACGTGCATTGAGTAGCGGATGCCAAGAATAATAGTGCAAAGGTGAAAACATACAAAGGATGTTTTTCTGACAGTTAGCAAAGCAGGCAGAATGCAGAAGGTCAGACATGGTGGTGGTGGAAGATAAGGCTTGAAAAACAGGTTAGTCCTAACAGGGGATGGCGTTGAGTGACATTGAATGGGTGAACTTCAAAGAATTGTATCCTTTAGGCAAGAAAGAGTACATTCAAAACTTTTTACAAAGACATTAATGGGATGAAGGCTTTTATTTGAAAAATATTTCTATCATTCATCAGAATGGGTTTAAAGAGGAGAAAGTGACAAGCAGAAAAATTAACACATTATTCCCAAGGTCCAAGTCTTCCCTGACACAATCCTCAACTTGGTGGGTGGCAGTAGGAAATGGAAAAAAAGAAGAGAAGCAAAATATTGGAAGGATAAGATTGCAGGGAGAAGCAATAACTGAGGGGAAAAAGCAAATGCCTGTGAGGTTTTAGGTCTGGGAAACTGAGCAAATTAGCGGTACTTTTATAAAGAAGAGAAGGTACAGGAAAGCAAACATATTTTGAGACAGTGCATTTGGGTAGTGGAAATAGAGTTCAGGCAGAGTTAAGTTCGGGTAAAAGTGCCAGGAGGGGGGTTCTCTGAGAGTAGGTAGCACGGTGAGGACCTTATGGGGGGGTTGAGAGCTAAGCACACCTGCTTTGCATTCTCTAATGTGTCGACCTGGCCCTGGGGCAGCAGGCTTGGATTTTGGGGTCAGACCCCTCCAGGCTTTATCTACCAGCCCCACCACTTGCTGGCTATGTACGTGACCTTAGGCAACATACTTAACCACCTGTGCCACAGTTTCCCTCCTGTAAAGATAGACATTAATAGTGCCCTTCTGTTAGGATTGAGCAAACAAACCTATGTAAAGTGTTTGGGATGCTCTAAGCTCTTTTAAATGAACTTTCTTACGACTTGATTTCTTCCTGTGTATATTTAGGATTGTAATAGTATTTATAGACCTACTGTCAGAATTAAATAGGAAAAAAAAAAGTACCCCAAACTGTCAACAAAACGACTAGTTGATGGTAAGGGCTCCCTTTTGAATAATCACTGAGTTCAATTATCCAATAAATGTCTATCATGTACCTACAACCCACCAGGCACTTTCCTGGTAACGGGGGACGTGACAGTGGAGGAAATAGTGAAGACACTTTCATCCCACTGAGATGAGGTCAGCGATCTGATGTCATGTGAGAAAAGGAAAGCAGATTCAGGGCATTGAAAAGGATGTGAGTGGGCTTAGACAGAGTGGTAAGGAAAGACGTCCCCGGAAAGGTGATATTTGAGTAGAGTATTAGCTGAATGCAAGGAGGTGAAAGCGAAGCAGTGATCTACATGGGGTGTGGATGGGGGCGGGGAGAGGTCAGCAGAAGAGTTTTCCGGCAGAGCCAACCACGCATGTGATACATACCTTGGCATGGAGGACCTTGTAGCCCAGAGAACCCCTGGGCTTCCTGAGGCCAGGACACTGAGGAGGGAGTAGAAGGAAGTGAGATCTGGGGAGGGCAGTTCCTGGAGAACAGTGGGTCCAACAGAAGTAAAATGTCAGCTGTGTATCTAATGCTATTAACATTTCTAGCAGCTACATTTTTTTTTTTGCCAGAAACAGGTGCAATTAACTCAATGTATCTCACACACCATGTCAACACATAATCACTATAAAAAATACTAACCAGAAATGTGGGCTCTTTTTTCTTTCTTTCCTTCTTTGTCCTAAATCTTTCAGACCTGGTGGGCATTTTCCACTCACAGCACATGTGCGTTCAGACCAGCCACGTTTCAAGTGGTCAATTGTCAGATGTGGCCTGTGGCCTACCATCCTGGGTGGAACAAATGTAGTGCAGGGAGCGTTGAAGTTCATGGAAAGGAATCTGGGTTTCATTCTATAAGGAATAGGAACCCACTGAAGAGCTAGAGAGCTGGGGACAGTGTGTGTGTGTGTGTGTGTGGTCCAGGATAGGGGACAGGGGGATCATGATTTGATTTCATTTTTAGATTGTCACCCCATAGATGTTTCACCAGGTATAAATCTTACTTCACACACTTGGTTAAACAAGAAGCATCTCCTAGACGTCCTTCTTGGAAATCACATTGAGCCCAGTTCCAAACTCTTTTTGTTAGGTGGACAAGAAACTTACTTCCCCCAATTTTTGTGATGCCACTTCCTTTTTCTTCCTTCTTTTAATCTTTTTAGCTCACGACTTTGGTGTGGGTGGGGTGGTTGGAGGAGGCTAGGGAGTGCCGTGCCGAAGCCTGGAGTCCATCCCAAGCACCAGTCTACTCTGGTTGTTGCTGAGAGGCCCATTTCCAGAACCCAGGTATTCCCAGAAGTCTGTGGCTTCCATGCCACCTCTGGCACAGGTACCTGGCAGAGCGGGAGCCCGGTATCTGGTGCCCTGCCTGCTTAATGCACCTTGCGGTGTCCTGTCACGCTTTCCAAGTCGTTTTTAAGTTTATGAGACACGCTGATTTTCCTCTCCTTTCCAGGCCCAGTGACAAGTTTTTCCCATTGCTCTTTCTTTCTCCCCTCCCCAAAGAATACCTAGTCTGATCTTTTCAATCGCTCAGATTTCAAGAGAGCCAGAAAGAAGGGTTGTCTTCCTCAGCTCTTGCTCTCCCACCCCCTGCCTCTTGAGTCTCTGAAGCCGAGCGTATGAATGGGGTTGACTACCTGTTCGGAACAAATGGATGAGAAATAAAGGAAACAAATGCAAATTAACACCTCGGTGAATTACCTGCTCTTGCCGTTGCACAGAAGACCTTTAACTGGTGATTGAACATTTCTGAAATCTCTACACTGGATAGATTCACATCAACCAGAAGTGTGATCTATGTGTGGCTCTGCAATGGCATAAAAAGCAAAGAAATGATTGCTGAATAAATGATTCATGTCTGATTTTCTCCATGTCTAAAATCTTGCTCCTTGAACCAATATCAGTGGTTCTTCTCTGCGAGTTAGAAATGCGGCCTCCCAGGCTCCACCACATCTCTCGGACTCAGAAGCCACATTTTAACAAGGTCTCCGGGTGAGCGATGTGCACATTCAAGTGTGAGAAGCCCGGGTCTAAGACACAGTGGTTCTAATTTGGAGCTTGGATTTGTAGTCAGCCAGTGGCTGGCTCTTCCTGATACATTAAGCCATCAAAGGTGATAACCAGGTGCCTGTAATGTGTAAGGTGCTGAGCTTAGGGACTGCAGGGATGCATCACCGTGTAAGACAGCCCTTGCCTTCAAGTTGGTAAGATAAGGTACAAACGCATGAAAAGCAAATGAGTATCTAACAGAGTACAGACAACAGCACGGTCAACAGGAATTTATAAGAGTCGGGCGTTTAGGGGATAGAGAGGATTTCAGCCAAGTTTGAAAGATGGGAAGGATTTATTGTTCCAAATTATAGAACTTTATTCTCTTTGTATTTAAGGTCACAGGGAGAAAAAAAAAATCTCCCCTACTGAAGCATTACAAGCCAGAGGCAGACCACACTTCTGAGAAAAGCAATCAAGAGTCTCTCTCTCTACACAAACCCAAGCATCCCATTAGAAAGACTCCATAAGTTGACAGTTTGCTGCCAGCTTTCTCTTTTCCTTGAGGCATGTTTGGTGGCAGAGTGTTGAAAAGAAATAACCTACAACACATTCCTATAAGTAGCAGCTTTCTGCCCTTGCAAATGAGAGGCACATCTCAAATGTCAGACCACGCCCAATTTTCCCAGCCAATGTGGGCGGTTTTCAGAGGTGCAAAATTGAAAATTCCATAAATACACGTATCATATTCTTTGCAAGCTGAAGTCTTCTACTTGCTTCAACAGAAAAATCCGAGAGGAATGCGTGGCCCTGTTCTTCCTGATGAGACTGTTAGATGTGCGAGGGGTAAGAGGTATTGGGTGATCACAGTGAGGGCCCCAAGGTTGGAAACACACAGCAGATCAGAAAAACATGCTATGGTTTGTCCCCATCTACGCTCCCTGTTCGTCTTCAGCATTAATAAAACTTAATGGAAAGCCCTACCTTTCGTTGAACTCATAATCTCATTTTAGCATTTTAATGATTATTCTTCATGATTTGTAGGGGCCACATTGCCCATAATGCACAATTAGAGGTAGCATGTCCTTTCCAGGGTCAATGGCTTTATGCAACTTTTGTAAATATGACCGGTGTGTTATACTTTTATTATTTGATTAGCTTTGGCAATCAGGAATTTAAGATATAATTGAATCATGTCAAGTACATTTACATTGCACATGTATCCAGGAAAAAAATGTGATGAGTACACCATAGGTTTAATTCAGGGTTATCTAATTGTTTTATCCTAAAATACAACTCCTCTCATCTCGCTGAACCCACACACTAAATTAGGGACTTCTGGCTGCCAGAATTCATTTGTGTTCTTGGATTTTCACTTTGAAAACTTCCAAAGGAGACCGGGAATCCTGCTGATAGCAGAGTAAGCCTCAGCTATGAAAGTCAAACTGGTGATAAATATGAAGAAAACCTTAATCAGTTTTAATGAATACAAATAGCATAATGCCTGGATCAGGGGAGTCCAGGGAAATGTTCAGCATGGTTCGTGGGTGGAATTCAACAATTTTTTAAACAGGGAGACGGTTGCAGAAAAGGGCCTCTGGTTGTGGTAAACAGTAATGGTGGAGAATTTATTCGTGCTTACAGAATACGTCTTTCAAGGCATAGGCTTTAAAAAAACAACGACTTTCCTTATTCAAGGCAGCATGAACTTCCATTGAGCTGCGGAGTGGGTAACTGTCATTTGGAAAGAATGGCCAACCGAGCTCTGTCCCAGAAGGTAGTCCAAGCAAATGAGAGAAGCCGAGTGCACCCTGGTTAGGCAGGTTCTTGATCCAGACTCCCTGGGTGTGGATCCTGGTTTTTCCAATTTGTTCCAACACTAGAAGAAAGCCTCACTGTGTTGGATTTACTGAAAAGCAGTTATGTGTGTTTTCTTTAATTCTACCGGGCAAGTTACTCTGTCTCTCTGTGACCCTCTGTTCTCCTCTGTAAGAGGAGAATGTAATAACAATTCTGTACATTATTAGAAGAGTCTCTATATAATGTATGTAAATAAACATATATGCATATATGTATATATATATATTTATTACATATAAATATAAATATCTTAGAAGAAGGCCTAGCATATAAACTACAAGCATCCGTGTTTGTTCTTATTGATGTGGTTGTAATTATAATAATAATTGTTATTGATGTTGAGTTGCAAATGTACTGGCATTACAGGAAAACAAATCAACAGCACGGCGCCACGGAACACAACTGTTTCTAAGTCTCTCACTTTTCCTTAGAGTGTTAAAAACGTGGAGTGATTGCTTTTGGACTTTGAACTGCCAGCCATGGGTTAGAAATGCACAGGCTTAGCCGGTGGGAGAAATGGCAGTGCTGTAGATATTTGAGGAAGTTCCTTGAGAAGATGATGTCTCAACTGAGCTCTTAAGGAGGAAAGAAAGTTAGTTAAGCAAAGGCGGAGACAGAGGGCATGTGCGAAAGTCCAGAGGCAAGGGAAAGTATTGCTTTTTTACAGAGTACCAGTAGTTGAATTTCACTGGAAGTGGCAGCAGGGTGGTGGGAGAAGAGGCATGCAGAAAGCAGAGAGAAGGCTCTCAAGGGCTCCTAGGTCGCGCCAAGGACTTTCCACTCATCCCCAGGACAATGGGAAGCAGGTGAGTGATTTTACAGAGGGAAGTAACAGCTAGCCATGATCAAATCTGTGCTCTTGAGCTATCATTCTGGCCACAATAGGAAATGGTTTGATGAAAATTAATACCGGAGGATTAGGGTCTCTTTAGAAGACCTTCATTGTAACTCAGACAAAAGATGTTGGTACCTTTAAATCAGCACAGTGGAGTGTCGCCGTAGGTTTACTTGAACTCAGCTATAGGCTTGAAGTGGCAAAGTGAGAGGTGGGAATTGGAGAAAGCAGAAGACGTAGAGAAATAGCCTATTAAGTAACGCCAGCCATTCCATTCTGCCATTTGTCCCAGAGAGAGCCCAGACATCTCATCAAGTGAAATGTCCATCTAGGGTTCAAATATAAGTGCATTTTCATCCAATATGGCCCCCAAATGCAAACCAATGTCTTCATCTAGGGCTTAGCTGAAGAAACAACCATTTGTTCTGACACTAGAAAGAAAACTGTGTTAGATTTGCTGAGAAGCATATGTCTATCTCCACTGAGGCACCTTCCTGAGGAATTCTCAAGGGTAATCATAACTATACATGACTCACAGCCAGCCTCAACTGTTTAGAGCCTAATCCTTCCACGAGGTGTGACTTCCCTGCAGTGACAATGAGAACAGAAAAAAGGAGGAAGACTGGACAGATATTTAGCGGGTGGAAATGACAATACCTGTGGTAGCTTGAATGTGTACAAGGGGTCAGAAGGGGTCGAGATGGATGCCCAAGGTTCCTACTTGACAATAGGGTCCAATCCTCACCTTTCATTCCCTACTATTGCAAAAAAAAAAAGTAAGGAATTATCCCTCTACACTCGTGAACTCTGGACTTTATAGGGACAAGCTGGGTTCACCCTTGAAGAATAATATCGGAAAAATCATGCTGTGGACTCACATCCTCTCTCCTTATGTGTGTACAGTGATAGGTTCGGATTTGAAGAAATAAGAAAGACAGACAAAATTGAAAAGCCGTGATCAGATTTCTCCAATGGTTAAGTTTGCGGAATTCCCAGAAATTAAGCTACCCAGACCCTGTAATCTACCCAGTAGATTCAAAGCATGTAAACTCCCTGGAGCTAAAAGAAATATAGTTGCCATCTGACAGGTGAATAAGCAGAGTGGCGATGAAAGGGAGAAAACGAGGGATTAGTCTAAACTCCAGGGAGGTAAATAATTTCCAGGGTTGACAGACAGTCAAAGGCAATCCAGGAAGATAGATGAGCCAAGTCCAGTAAATTGTAGTGTAATCCTTGTGCCAGAGGCTGCTCTGACATGAATGACTGGTATATATTCTAGGAATTTATCACATTTCTTTGGCTAGAGCCTCCATCCAGAAATCTGCCTAAATGCACCCATGCTAGCTCCTAGAGAGGATGAGCGGGAGAGGATATTGGAAGGGTGATTTGGGGGATTTATTTGTCTGGGTTCTCTAGAGAAACAGAAACAATATGATAAGGGATTTATTATAAGGAATTAGTTAGGGTAGGGGGGCTGAGAAGTCCCAGGATCTGCAGTCGGCAAGCTGGAGGCCCAGGAGACCACTGGTACAGTTGCCGTCCGAGTCTGAGTCTGAAGGCAGGAGAAGAAAACCTTGCCTTCACGTTGAAGACCATCTGGCAGGAAGACAAAATTCTCTCTTACTCCTCCATTTTGGTTCTATTTAGACTTTCAATAGGTTAGATGAGGTTCACCTCACTAAGTCTACAGATTCAAATGTGCATCTCATCCAGGAACACCTTTACAGACGATAATGTTTAACTAAGTATCTGGGCACTCTGTTGTCAAGTTGATACACAAAATTAGCCATCACAGGGCTTCAGGGCTCCACACTCTCGATTTAAATCGAATAAGTCTGATTGGACCCTCCCGGTGGGATATGACTTGAAGACAGGGCACTGCTTTTAAAGGAAAGTTTTCTAGAGACTTCTAGAAGAGACTTCCTTTGAGACTTCTAGAGCTCAAGTCGCCAAAGCATTTACACTATTTGCTGACAAGAGTCCACCTCCTGCTTGCTTGTTTTCTCAATCAGCTAGATGCACCTGCCGGTGGTGATCTTGTTCTCTTGTACAATGCCAATGCCGCGCAGTGCATTCAGTTGGACAAGGCTCGCCTTGCGTATTCCTTTGGGTTTCTCAGGTCCTGCAGGGCATCTTTCCTCCATGACCTGAGACTTCTCCCCAGAGGTGTCAGTCCATCTCTTGGAACGAGTTTTTTTTGTTGTTGCAGAATTCACCCTTCAGTTCGCACTATATTATGACACCATTACTTCTAATGATCCCATCACAACTAGAATCAAGGGCTTGTCTGCAGAAGGCTTGGGGTTGCCCTAAGCAGAATGCCAGCTCCTTCCTAGGTCTTCCTCTAGGGCTCCTACTAGAGGCAATGAGAGGAAGACAGAATGGGAGTCCAAGTCAAAAGACTTGCAGAGAAATCTTGGCCAGATTCTAATTTTTGCACCTCTTTGATTCCCATTTAGCATTGGGGCAACTCTTTAAAACACCTAGATATTTAGGAACAGCAAACATATACTCCACTAGGATAGTGTTTCACTTGGGTGAAAGTGAATGTAGCCACCCAAAGGAATGGCATTTTTTTTAATGTTTTTTATTTGTTTTTGAGACAGAGACAGAGCATGAGCAGGGGAGGGGCAGAGAGAGAGAGAGAGAGAGAGAGAGAGAGAGAGAGACAGAGAGAGAGAATCCGAAGCAGGCTCCAGGCTCTGAGCTGTCAGCACAGAGCCCGACGTGGGGCTCGAACTCACGAGCTGTGAGATCATGACCTGAGCCGAAGTCGGACGCCTAACCGACTGAAACACCTAGGCGCCCCAGGAATGGCATTTTTCAATAACACCATGAGTTTATCAAGTTTATGTTAGAAAATAAATATGTGACTGTAGTAAATCAGGTGTTACTGTCGACCGTATTCTAGGAGAGGCCAGTGAGGCCAGGCGCCGAAGGTGTAGGCCAAAGCCGTGGAAGAAATACTTAAAATAGAAAAGATGATATCTATAAACTTAATTTTTCCAGGGATGTGGGGAATGGCTGTCATCAATCAATTTTAATGGTAGATTTCTGTGGCCCTTCTGAACACCACTGAACTAGGTTATCAAGGTTTGCCAGAAAAGGGGAGGTAATTAGAAAAACGATAGAACTTTCTAATCCCATAAGGGTGGATGCTCTTGTCAAAAATAATCACTCTGCTGACCTGTACGAAAAGGTTTACCCGGACAGAGTGTATAGCCTAGAGTCCAGTTTTATTCCATGGCTGCTGTGGGATTGCTACCTCTTAATGTCATGTTCCGAACCACTGAATCCCTGTTGGGAAAAGCAGTCACATGCACTCAGGTTTTCCAACCTCTGAATGGTTGCATAAGAATTTGCCTTGGACCCTAAACATTCCCTTGGAGAGATAAAGAGCCCTCACGGCCTGGTTGGGAATATTTGTCCCTGTTTTGGACTTGATGGGTACCTCTCTGTTCTGCTTAAGTGTGTGCATAGGATGCCACTGGCCAACACCACTTGTATGTCTTCTCAGCGTGGAGGGAATGGGGTCCTTCACCTGCAGCCTAGAGGGCCGTGTGCACACCATTTCCCTGCATCGACTATATGGTGAGATCTGCTGGCCCATGGGGGACAGACAGGCTAGGGAAGCTGATCCGTCTGTTGCTTATGTGAGTCAAGCATCGTCCCATCCAGTGCCTGCGTGAGTCATGTCTTTCTCGGTGCCCTGCCACCTGCCAGCCATGCGGCGTGTTGGCATCCCGGGACTGTCGCCTCTGGTCGCAGGCATTGTTATGCTCTTTGCTATCCTGCGGGCAGTGAGACTCTGCCGCTCGAGGTGTAACAGGTCTCATTTGCTCAGACCTATTTCCTCCCAAAGCTAAGGAACAATCGAAGTTTGAAAAGAGTCTCTTCTGCGCTGCTGTCCCTGGCACTTCCCTGCCCTGGCCTCTGCGGTGAACTGCCAGGGGTCAGTTGTTGAGATCTGTTGGGGGCGGGGGGTCCTGAATATGCACCTCAGCGTTAGAGGGAGGGAAGGTCAGAGGATTCGTCTAACCACTCCAGCCACACTGGTGAAGGGCTTCCTGTGCCACCTGCTGCCGGAAGTGGAGAAACTCCGGAAGAGAGGAGTCTGGTGTCCAGCCGTGGTTTGAGTGACAGAGGAGTTAAGGCGGGTCACAGAGGTGTCTTGAGTTAATGCTTAAGGTAGAAATGTGGACTGCACAGAAGAGGCAAAGATTTTGTTTTCCTCCTAATCACTCCTCATCTCACCACCAGAGAAAAACCACTGGCTAACCTCCTTACATCACTCTGACTAGGCATTTTTGTTCTAATTTCGCATTTCATAGCTTCTTTTTTAGTATACATGTTTCTATCTCCAATATATTTTCATGTTGAGAAATACTCCTCTCGGCATTTTTTTTATATGGTTGAACGGCATTCTACTCTACAGAAGTGCTAAATAACATCTCTCACATCGTTTTCTTACGGTTGGCTGTTTAGACTGTTCTTGATCTTTTGCCATTAAAACAAACAAACACAAACCCCTGCATAATGGTACACTTGTTCAATTACTTCTTTAGCATTAACACCGAGCAGTGAAATTTTTAGGTCAAAAGCATAAAGTATATACATTTTAAGGCTTTTAGCCCCAATTAGCTTCCAGAGAAGTTATAACTACCCCCCACCAATGTATAAAAATCCCCATACTCGCCCCCTTTGATGCTATTATGGTTTTCTGGCTTCTGGCACTCTAATACACGATTCTCTTTTACAATTAATTATTGTAAAATATTTTGGTTTTTTTTTTGACTCTTGTATCCTTCTCTCTAGTGAATTCGAAAGTTTTCCCAGGTTTGTTGACGGTGTGTATGATTATTTTTGTGAATTGTTTATTCATGTTATTTCCCCATTTTGCTATCCAGAGCTTCATCATTTAAAAAAAAATTAACTTGCAATTAATCTTTTCCATATAGTAATGAAATTAAATTAAAATATGTATCTAGCTAAAATATGGAAGTAATCTAAGCATCCATCGACCGATGAATGGATAAAGATGTGGTATATATACACAATGGAATGTGTAAGAAGAATGAAGTCTTGCCGCTTGTGACAACATAGGTGGCCTAGAGTGGAATAAGTGATATAAGCCAGACAGAAAAACAAATACCACATGATTTCAATTTCAGTTATGTGTGGAATCTAAAAACACAAAACAAACAACGACAACAGAAGAGAAACAGGCTCATAAATGTAGAGAACAAACATTTGGTGGTTGCCAAAGGGGGAGGGGTGGGCAACATGGGTGAAGGGAATTAAGAGGTACAAACTTCCAGTTATAAAATTAGTAAGTCACAGGGATGAAAAGTGCAGCACAGGGAATACAGTCAGTAATATTATCATAATACATTTATCATGGTGAGCGTTTCATAACGAACACAATTGCTAAATCACTGTGTTGTACACCTGAAACTAATTTAATATTTTTGTCAGCTATATTTCAAACAAAAAATTCAAAATAAGTGAATACATTGCCATATACAAGTTTCTGTTATTTGCTCATTAATGGGACTTTTTGACATTCAGATTTTAACTTTTGATGTAGTTGAATCTGTAAATACTTTATCTCAGGTACTCAAGCCTTTGCTTCAGAACCAAGTTTATTTACGAAGATATGATATGTATGATGTCACTTCTTATACCTAAGTGTCTTCCATTTTCAAAACCCTTATAAGTCTTTCTGAATTATATTTTTGGCTGCCTGGACCCAAGACCTATGATTTATCTTTAGTGAAATATTATTACAGTGAGGTTAGGGTATCTTCATTGATTGCAAACTGCTCTATTGAGCTAATATATGGATGGTGTGTGGGCCTATCCTCCCTACACAACCTCCCGTCCTCAGCTTTTATGGCATAAAATACAAAACAAGAAGGAATGAAACTTACTACAAACACAGAAGAATCCATATGCTGACTTCACATGTATTGATGCTAAAATAAATATAACATCCAAGTTGAATCTATCTTTAAAAATAACTTGAAGAGTGTAAATGGAAGTTCTGATAATGACATGAGAACCAAGAGACGGGGGAAAAAAATCCCATTATCTAGATAAGGTGTTACTTCAGTAAATGGACCATCTGGCTCTGAAACAGAATGTTTTTTTTTTATAATGAAAAAACAATTGGCCAAGACAGGGTACGAATAATGACAAATCGGAAACATAGGGCACTAATACAAAGAATGAAGAACAAGTATCACAAGAAAGAGGACGTTCACCCTGTAGCTTTAGACAGACATGAATGACAAGTTCTTTTAAGATACCCTCTCACCTGAATTACACATTGCACAAACCCTTGTTGAGCCCAGCTAAGTGCTGTGGCTGAGGTACTAGGGGTTAAAGCATCAGCGATGTTGTGAGCCTTCCCACAGAGAAATAAAATCTAGTGAGAGAGACAGGTGGTAAAATAACCATACTACAGAGCTGAATGAGAAAACCAACAGAGAAATTCACAGCACAACATGGATGGGCTGTGCGATGTGCGATTGGGTGGTTGAGTCAGGGAAGGTTTAGTTGAGTAGGTGGTACTGGACCTGAGATTTGAGAAATGAAAGGGTTTTGAAAGGAGGAAAAAGAATTCTGCACTGAAATAGCATCTCAGAAGAAGGCAAAGGTATGTGAAAATGCACGTACCCTTTTGTTTAGGGTCTGTTGAGTAGTTTAGCGTGAGTAGAACAGAAGGCACATTGAGGCATACAACAGGAAAGAGAGCCAAATAAAGTTCAGCTATGACTCTTTTGAATGCATGTGATAGGGTTCCAAATGAGACCAGAGTTAGCAACAGTGGAGTCAACAGAAGTATATGGAGTAATTTATTTCACGGACTGCACAAATAACAGAGAGCACATGGGGATCTGCAAGCCTCAGAAACAATGAGAAACAGTTCCTTAACCATCAAGGCCACCTCATTCTTTTCTCTTTCCTCCCAGAAATGGTGGCTTTATACCTCTCTGATTGGCATGAATGCAGTGGCCCGCATGGTCATGAGTTTTACATTCTATGGTTTTGGACTTATTCACCCAGCTTGGGTCAGGTACCCACCTCAAACAAATCACCTTGGTCAGGGGCAGGGAAAGACACTTCCTGCAAGAAGAAGGGGTGTGTGTGTGGGGGCTATGGAGCTATAGAGATAGTTAACACAGGTTTCTTCCGAGACTAGGTAATGACAACCCCACAATTAGTTGCAGGAGTCAGTTGGTTTCCTTGGTGTGCTAGGCTTCTTTAGATAAGTAGCTACCAATTTGTGAAGGTGGCTTGTCACTAAATATTAAAAAATAGTCTTCTATGAAAAATGTGCCTGGTTTAGCTTGTAACTTAAATCATCACATAAGGGCTTTTCCTCGCGGCAACCGTCGTACTTTGGTTACACAGCGGAAATGCTATGTGCGAACTCCCTACTCGACTACGTAAGAATATTTGAAAAGCACATACTTAGAGTCACATTTAATAAAATCAAGAATTTTTACTGCTTCGTCAAGACCATTCCTAAGTGAAACTGGCAGAGTTTTACTGCAAGCGTGTGGCAGAGAAGAATTCAACGTTTGATGCCTTAATTCATTTTGAGTTACCAGCCACCTTAGTCGCCATTTGCTTTTATACCATCATTGCAAAGGTCAACAGAGTGAAAAAGGTAAATAACGTATATTATTATGAAAATAATTTTGACCTTGACACCCTTCTGTGACACACTAATGGCATAAATGCTGTGGTATTGGTTTTAAGAGTGACTTGGTGGCATTACAAAGTCTGCAACCACAAACTGCCTCCACTGCTGGTCCCAGGAGGAGTCGTGAGTTCTGAAAGGAGGCTCCTCATAGCTCAGGATTCACCTCTCTCAACCTTCCCAGCTCTCCCTTCTCACCAACAGATCTAACAAACTTATCCACAGGAACAGAGGGGCTAAGAGGAAACATTCCAAATTCGGATGATGTCAGCAAGGTCCTGTTAACTATAATCTTGGACAAATTATCATCTCTGGTCTTGCTTCCGTGTTTGAATTTGTCAAATGGGGCAACCAGTTGGTTGTTTTGAAGATGAGCAGAGTTAAATAATACAAAGAACTCTTAGGAATATTGTAAGCTATCAGGAAATTGGTTGTTGCCATTGGTATTATTTAATAATTTACTCCTGTTAGTGAGATTTGCACATGAGACAGGATTGTGTTGGGCAATAGTATTGAATGTTCAACGATGGAATTTCAAGTGCAGTTAGCAAGCAGGTTGTTGTTGTTGTTGACTTTTAGGATCTTGTTTTGGGGGAGGAGAGAGGCTTCATGGCCCCTGAAGTCATCCATGTAGTTCTAATTACTCATATTAAATGACTCTGTTAATAAGCTCATTCTTAATGTTCAGCCAGCACTATACTCCCAGAGAATTCACGAGGAGGTAGTTATGTCTTTGTTCAGTTTTTATGCTCTACTAACATCGCTCTCCTAAATGGCTCACACGGCAATTTGCATATGGTCAAGGCCTGATAAGTGCATATAAACTACGGATCCTTACAAGAGAAAACATTCATTTGCCAGAGAACCGTTCCTTGGAAAAAAGAACTCTCCGCCAGCAATATTTCCGGAGTTTCACTGAACAAACCAAACGCAGTTTTTCAAAACAGAAAAAAAAAAACTTGAAACAGCGTGGGTCTTCTGGCTCTAACACCCAGCGGTACACACTTTGAGAAAGCTATCACTTCCCTCGCCCCTTTGGAGACTGAAAAAGCAGCTGTTTGTTGAATTACAGAAATGAAAGCTTAGCAACGATTTCCCCACCAAGAGAAGTACAGCTTGTTCCATGTATCCATATTAGTTTCTTCTCTAGCAGCCAATGGCTGGTATAATTGCATTTTGAGAACTCTCTTGTAGAGAGAGATTCATAGTTTTTTGCTTATAAAAACCTATTTCTATTTTAAAATATAGACTCTCGGCAAGTGTCACCCTGAAGAATTGGGCCCTCCTAGACTATTTTGTTACATTTTAGGGGATAAAAAAGCATGCGGCAGTTACACTATTAAGCCACAGAAATGGAGCTGCCACTCGCAACCTCATTACTCAAGACTCTCTTTAGTTCAATTATACACCTCTACAGCTAAGGAAGATAGATGGAGGTCATTTGGGAGCTGTAAACCACAATGCCTTGAATGCAGAACTATGTTCTTAAACTGATTTACACCTTGTTCTCTAGTGTTCTACAGCGGGGGCTTGGATTGAAACGCAGGGGCCATGACTGAAAAGGCTTTTTCTTGGTTTTAGCATCACAGTCCACGCGGGCTGGCAATTATTACCTCCGTTAAATGGCAAGGGGCAATGAATGTCGCCTTCATTACTTCAGTAGTAGCAGCCAACCCCAACCCAACCCAAAGGGAAACGGGGTGGGAGGGTGTTGGTCAGAATATCCCTTGGGGAAGGAGAAATGACATTTACGTCTCTGGTAAGTTTTAACTTGATTGTCTGAATCGGTCCAGCCAGAAAGGAATTGGGTAATTGAAAGGAGCGATTTGCTTTTCCAGCAGTGACAAAAATACCGTCATGCTGCTCTGATTTCACTCACATATATCTCTCAGTGCGAAAGACGTAAAGTGTCCTCGAGGAAGGTAATTAAACAAGGCAACTCCATATGAAACCGCACAGAGAAATGAAAGATCTTCATGAATTGAAGGTAAGTGTATTTAATGTCCTATAGCCATCCTCCTTGATTGCCCTGGTTTGACTTCTGCAGCTTCACCCCTAGCTCCTTCTTTAGTGTCATTTCAGACTGCTGTCGCTACTGAGAATTACGAAGTACATTAGCAAAACAATTAGCGAAAACAACCAAAAAACGTGCCTAGAAGAACATGATGTTCTTCTTTCCCTTCCCTTGTCTAAAGGTGGATGGGAGGATGTATCAAGACAGAGGACAGCGTGAACTGGGGAGGGACAGAGAGAGAGAGGGAGAGAGAGAATCTCAAGCAGGCTCAGTGCTGCCAGCACAGAGCCTGATGTGGGGCTCGAACTCACGAGACCGTGAGATCATGACCTGAGACAAAGTCGGCCGCTTAACCAACCGAGCCACCCAGGTGCCCACTGAGTTTATCTTAATGCCTCGCCAGAAATGAAACAACCTAGATTTTTCAGTTATACGTGATTCCATTGGGCATATATCCACAGTGCCAAAGTGTTTCATAAAAGTTCACTTCTGAATTACAAGCTATAAAGAATTTTATTCCCACAGATATATTTGCATTTGGAAAGGAATAGATCCTTTCAAGAACTTACTGGAGGCCAGTACAAAATCCATTCTGTTTCCTTCTCAGAAGAAAATAAGAATTGAATTCAAGTCATATACCTGGTCTTCTGCGACGTATTTTCTGTATGCAAGTTAATTTCAAGTTAGATGATTTTTTTTTTATGAGATGGTATTTAAGAAATTCTTTAGACTCCTGACAGGCTTCAAAACAGCGGACTTATGAAACATTTCATTCACGTTTAAAGTTATCTCAGGCACACTGCTGAGCTGTAGAAGGTGTTCTTAAGGGCTAAACGTTGTATGGCCATCCTAATGGTGCCTTACAAAAGAGCCAAAATATTCTAGGGCTCTGTTCAGCCTTTGGGATTCAAGATATCTTATGGAATGAGTAGAAACTGAAATGAGAAAATGTTTCCCATTCTGCACATTTATTAGTTTGCCTTTGAAATTACACTACTGCTGTTAACAAAGACTCTACTCATTCCCTCTTTGAATACCTACAATATATCTACATTATCAGTCTTCCTTGTTGACCTCGTTCCTAAATCACACTTCTCCTCACACACTCTAGCTGTACTACTAGCCCTTCTGGTCCTCAGACATGGCAAGCTTGCCCCATTAAGTGCCCTCTGCTTGGCCTGCTGTTTCCCCAAATATATGTAGGACTAGTTCCTGGTCACCTTTGGGCTGAGCTCAAGAGTCCCTCCAGATGGCTTCTGTGACCCACCTCTGTTCTGGGTCACTTCCTACCTCATTACCACATTTATTGTTATGTTCTGTGATGTCCATCTGAAATATTTTTATTTGTGTTATTTATCCATGTCTTACAACTTTAACAGGAGCTCCCTAAGTGTAAGAACCCTGTCTTCTTAATGACTGCCAAGTCTCCAGACCTTGGAATGGCAGGCATGTAACGAACATTGCTTGGAATGGATGAATGATAAGTTTCAGAAACCTCGGGAAACTCAGAATTCTTAAGAAGGTGAATACTGTTGCATGGTTAAAAAAAAAACAAAACTGAGAAATCGGTGTAAGTAACTTTGAAAATTTCCAGGAGTAATTGTTATATGGGAAAACAAGCTATAGAATAATTCATTTAGAAGAACATATTCCTTTGGTTAAAAAAAAAGAAAGCAATACGTGCAATGTATTTACATGTAAGTTGGTATATAAACAACACAATTTAGAAAAAAATTATAAACAACAGTAATTATTTCTCGGAGAAGAAATTGCATGGGCTTTTGCTTTCTAAATTATACTTACCCGTAATATTTTGATTCTTATAACAAATAATCATGTATTCAGCAAATAGCTAATGGTCATCTACAATGTGCAGAGACTATACTTGTTGCTAATTGGTATATTAATGAACAAAGCAAAGTCCCTACCTTCATGAGCTTCCATTGTATTGAGATAAATAGATCCAATGAAGGAAATAAAGCCAAGCTGGGACAGAGAGAGAAAATAGGGAGAGGGCTACTCTTGGATAAGGTGGTCAGAAAAGACCTCCTGGATAAGGTGACTTTTGAGCAGAGACTTAAATGAGGTGTGTCTATTAGAAGAGTCTAGGTTATTCTGGAGTAACCAACAACCACAAAACTTCAGTGCTTACAATGACAACGGAGGGTTTGCTTCTTACTCACGCTGATGTCCAACATGGGCTGGTGAGTCATTGCGTGGTCGTCCTGGCCAACAAGGGCTTTGCCATCTTGTAGTGATGCCATCGGGAGCCCATGTCCTATCCTGATCACGACAACAAGAGAACAGAGGGCTGCAGAGTCAAGCAACAGAATTAGATTCAACTAAACCCTTCACTTAGAAGTCGCATGTCCCTTGTGTTCACATGTCATTGGCCCATCGTTAAAGTAATCCTCTGCGTACCTGGAAGCGAAAGAAAACTGGAGTTAGTGATCATTTGTGGTGTGCACTGTAAAAAGTAAGCTGTGTCAATATCTGGAGGAGGAGTTTTCAAGGCAAGGAGACCCTGAGGTGTGTGTGCGCTTGTGCTCCCTGAAGGTAGGCGATGTAACTGAAGTTAAGAGAAGAAAAGATGAGTTTGAAGAAGCTGTCAAGGGGTGGATCACGTAGGTTCTTGCAGCTCATCATTATTATTCCAAGTACGATGGGAAACCACCGGGACAGAGTTGTGGATGTGCCTGATACTATCTGATTAATGAATCACTCCTGTTATCACCAAGAGACGGCAACAGAGCAACGGCAAACAAAGACAGGCTATCAAACTGAACAGATACGGAAGAGGAAAGAAGATTCACTAATCAGCTGGATAAATAGAAAGAGACCCAAATGGTTTTAAGATGCACGCAGTTCCAAGGCTCTGACTGCACCTGGGTAAATCCCTCAGCTCTTTTTTTTTTTTAACACCAGCTGAAGCCCTAAAATGTCAAAAGACACAAAAAGAATATGAGCTCCTTTAATATGGAGAAACAAATTGATTATGCTCAGATGGCTCCTGCAGGGAGCAGGTGATAGGGTAGCTTTCAACGGAAGGTGCCCAGAAGCTGCTTCTGCTACCACTTAGGGAAAGAAACCCATGGGCCCTTTGAGAGGTTCTGCCCATTTTAACACAGGTGTTTTATAGTCTCTAGTTCCTTCTCAGTGTTGCTGGAGACTCTGGGTTCATGTGTGCCTTCTTGCTAGACTCAAGTAGCCAGAAACAGCCCTGGTGTGTTCAGTATGTTTTTGAGTGCTTAAGGTGAAGCAAAACTCAGTCTCCAGGGTCGCATTGCTGAACATCCTGTCCCACTAGGAGACCTTCAGGCTTGCTCTGGTCTGCAATAATTAAGTGAAATTGTAAAGGGCAGATAGTGCCATAGGAATATGAATTACCATGAATGGAAGACATCAGGCCTCCAGGCCTTGCAGGATATATGTGGTGTATTTAAAATAAAAGCAAGAAGTTAAGCTTTCCAAAAAAAAAAAAAAAAAAAAAAAAAAAACCAAAAAAAAAACAACTGGCTCAGAGGCAAGAAAAAATTCAACTTGTTTGTGGACTACAACACCTGGCTCTCTTCTTATTGGTACTTTCATCTATTTATTTCAACAAATAAGACACGCCCTCTTCTCCTTCCTAACCCTCCAGCCAAGGCATCGCCGAATCTTATAAGTACCCCACTATATGTCGCACATCACACCATTCATTTTCATCTCTGCCTTCTGTCCTTTTCCCATCTTGGCCCAAAGCCCCATCATCTCCTGCCTGAACTTCAACTTTGCATCCTAACTGACCTCTGGCCTCCACTTCTCTGATTATGTCCGACTTCCATACGGTAGGCGCGAATGATTTTTCTCATCCAAATCTGATCGTGTCTGTTTCTTTTCTTAACCTTTTCGTGCCTCCCTATTGTTTTCAGGTAAAAACCAGGATCTTGGTTCATAAGAAACTGATCCACAAACAGTTGCTTGGTCTAGCTCCTGATTATCTCCCCGCTACATGCCGTCCTACCACTCCTCCTCCACTAGTGAATTCTAGCCACACTGTTCCCCTTTCCCTCAAAAACACCAAGCCCCCTTCCCCTGTAAGGAGATGCATGACAGCTCTTCTCGAGGCCTAGAACAGTGTCTCTGTAACTTGCACTCAAGGATTGTGCGTGCACGTGCCCTCTCTTTCTCTCTCTTCTGCTTTCTCTTTTATTTATTTATTTATTTATTTATTTTTGCTTCTTTTTAGAGATAATGCTGTCTGTAAGGTAGCAGTTCTTCGATCTTTTTGAGATTTGCTTTGGGGTATAATGTGTGTCCAATTTTTAGATATGTTCCAGGTGTGCTTTAAAAAAAAAAAAACAAACAAAAACATGTATCGGGATCCCTGGGTGGCTCAGTCGGTTAAGCGTCCAACTCTTGGTCTCATGGTCATGGGATCAAGCCCCGCATCAGGCGCTGTGCTGGCAGTGTGGAGCCTGCTTGAGATTCTCTCTCTCCCTCTCTCTCTGCCCCTCTCCGATTTGTGCTATCTCTGTCTCTCTCAAAATGAATAAATAAACTTAAAGAAAAATTTTTAATATGGTCTCTGATGGTTGGATGTAGTATTCATAAACATTTATTGACAGGTGTATAAATTATATTACTAAATGATACAAATATTTAATTTAGCTTTATTACTACTGAAAAATGCATGTTAAAATCTTCTGTGAGCATGAATCCATTTCTTCTTGTTATTCTCTCAGTTTGTCTTTAGTTTTTTGAGTCTGTGTTGTTAGTGGCATATGAATTGAGGATTTTCTTACAAAAGTGTCTTTTCAGCATTGGGTATTGCTTTACTATGTCTCTTATGTTTTTTGAAAAAGTTAGTGCCTTTTCCTTGAAGCCAATTTTTCATTGGAGGGTGATCTATCTTCTTTATGATTGCCTTTTTTTTTTGAGAGAGTGTGCACAAGAGTGGCAGGGAGAGGAGCAGAGGAGCAGAGAGAGGATCTTATGCAGATTCCACACTGAGTGTGGATCCCAACACAGGGCTCAATCCCACAACTGTGAAATCATGACCTGAGTAGAAGTCAAGAGTGGGACACTCAACTGGCTGAGTCACCAGCCTAGGCCTCCTTTATGATTGCTTTTAAGATTGACCTTTGCCTCTAGTATTTTGGAGTTTTACTCTAAGTCTAGGTATGGATTACTGGTTGTTTGTCCTTCAGAGGAATTATTTTGTGTCCTTAACCTGAGGATTAATTTCTTTGGTCAAATGGGAAATCTTTCCTTTTTATCTTTGAAAATTACCTTTCTCATTTTCTCTACTCTCTTTTTTTCAGAAATACTACTAATGGATACTAGACTTTTTTATTCTATCCTCTACTTATCTTTTTTTTAAAGTTTATTTATTTATTTTGAGAGACAGAGCACATGTGCATGAGAGGGGGAGGGGTAGAAAGAGAGGGAGAGAGAATCCCAAGCAGGTGGCTGGCTGTCAGCTCTGACTCAGGGCTCAGTCCCATGAACCATGAGATCATGACCTGAGCTGAAATCAAGAGTCAAATTCTTAACTTACTGAGCCACCCAGGTACCCCTGTCCCCCTGTCCTACACACATATCTTAACTTCTTTAAAAAAAAATTCCATTCCTTTATCTCTCTGAACTTCATTCTGTGAAAGTGTCACATCTACTTTCCAGTTTACTATTGCTTTCCTTAGCTTGTCTGATACTATGTTTAATCTATTTACGGAGCTTTTCATTCCAAAGACTTTGTGTTGTTGTTGTTTTTAATTTCTAGAAGTCTCGTTTGGTCTTTTGCTTAGAATGCTCCATTAGGCTTTTGATTTTTTTATTGGTCTTTTCTTTCTTTATCCATTTTATTTTATTTTATTTTATTTTATTTTATTTTTTAAAGTTTATTTTTGAGACAGAGAGAGAGCATGAACGGGGGAGGGGCAGAGAGAGAAGGAGACACAGAATCAGAAGCAGGCTTCAGGCTCTGAGCCATCAGCCCAGAGCCCGACGCGGGGCTCGAACTCACGGACCGCGAGATCGTGACCTGAGCTGAAGTCGGACGCTTAACCTACTGAGCCACCCAGGCGCCCCTCTTTATCCTTTTTAAACATGCTTGTTGGATACTCCCCTGTGATTGTTTCATGTTATCTCAAGTTCATGAGATTCTAGTCTTGCTATTTATTGAGTCAGCTTTATAATTATTTCTTTCATAGCATAGCCCTTCCCCTGAAATATTCTTCATGACCTTTTTGGGGATCATATCTTGAGAAGAGTTTTAGTACTTCTTCCAGGAACCACCTTAGATAGTATTGTCCAAGCATCAATTTTTATATTACCGGACCACGAGGGTACGTAATAGCTAGGCAAACATAAACAATGTTTTTTGTTGTCTACATAAGCCAACGGGATTTTTTTTTTCTTGCCCACCCTTCCATGAAGGGTATAGTTCTTTGAGGATTTTGGCTTTATGTGGGGGTATAGGTTCTGACTCTTTGCCTCGCACTGACCCACGAGCTGTTGACATAAAAACTCACGCCCCTAGCCTACAAATCCTGTGGTTCTCACCTGTGTGCTCATTCTCAATGCAGCTTCACTGTAACTGCATTGGTAGTCGTTCTGGTATTCTCATATTCAATATTCCCTGCCTTTCTAGCACTTTACAATTTCTCTTTCTTTAAATTCAGCTATATAGATATATATGAATGTTTATTATCTATGCTGCATTCACACGATATTGTGAAAATGAGGCAAATCATTGTAAACTGATATAGAATTATTTCCAGGATATATTGTTGAATAAAAGAACAAGGTACAAGAGAAAACACATACTCTGCCATGTTTTATGTAAGAAAGAAGATAAAATATAAATGCATAAATAAATCTGTGTATGTGCATGCAGGCAGTTATTTTTTGCAGAAGAAACATAGGAAGGCTAAGTCAGATTCCAATTCAAAATGGTTTCAACTGGGGCGGCTGGGTGGCTCAGTCGGTTAAGCGGCCGACTTCGGCCCAGGTCATGATCTCACGGTCCGTGAGTTGGAGCCCCGCGTCGGGCTCTGTGCTGACAGCTCAGAACCTGGAGCGTGTTTCAGATTCTGTGTCTCCCTCTCTCTGACCCTCCCCCATTCATGCTTTGTCTCTCTCTGTCTCAAAAATAAATAAACACTAAAAAAAATTTTTTAAAAAATGGTTTCACTGTGGGAGTAGGTAGGCACATGGAGGAAAGGTTAGGGATTAGAGTGAGATATCACCAGTATATGTTTTTATATATTTTGACCTTCAAAATTTGTAAGTGTTCTACATGTTCAAAAATAAGGGCATCTGGGTGGCTCTTGGCTAAGTGGCTGACTTGATTCCAGCTCAGGTCATGATCTCGTGGTTCACGGGCTCGAGCCCCATGTTGGGCTCCACACTGTCAGCGCAAAGCCTGCTTGAAATTCTCTCTCTCCCTCTCTCTCTCTGCACCCCTGTCACTCTGTCTCTGTCTCTCAAAATAAATACATAAAGTTTAAAAAAATTATAGTAAATAAAAAAGATATAAAATTTAATATATACAGAAACAAATGGAGCTACCTGTATGTTAAACTGATAATGTAATCACGCAGATAAAATTATTAACTTTTATAATTTTTACACACAATAATCTAATGTATACCCTTAATGAGCTACAGACAGTCTAAGGTGAAAAGGAACTGCAGAGAAATTTTGAAGTTTCATTAGAAAGGTTCTTTTTTTATATATTAATATTGGGGTAGTAAATATGAAACGAACTTGCATGAATTAGAAGACAAAACAAATGAGTACATACATTGATATTGTTAGAAATCAGCATTGTGACTATGGAGGAAGGAGATTTTGATGTGGAATGGAGAAAAATAAGAAAGAAACCTATAAAGCTGCATCTGAAAATCTCAGGATGAACCCATGATTTAGAACTCTGAATTCTTAGCTCTATCCATTGAAAGGGCCCAAGAAGGAGTGACAGCCAGTAGGGACAAACACACTAACTGCCTGGGTCTTGCTTTCCAAATGACTTCCCCCCACTGTTCTATGCTTTATGGATACAGAGAAAACTGAAAAAAAATAGACACCAAAGGGTTTCAGTGACAACGGAGTGGAGACGGTGGGCAGCGAGCAGACAGAAAAACGGAAGGGAACATCTTCACACAGATTAACCTGTTGCCACGATCAGACACTACTTGTACAATTCAAAAATTCTAATGCAGTGAATAAAAACAATATACACAAAATAAAAAGAGAACCACGTACGTGTCTTTTAAGCAAGAAAGCAAAATAAACCTTGCTCTATTTTTTTTTGTAATGTTTATTTATTTTTGAGAGAGACAGAGACAGAATATGAGTTAGGGGCAGAGAGAGAGGGAGACCAGTATCTGAAGCAGGCTCCAGGCTCCGAGCCATCAGCACAGAGCCTGATGCAGGGTTCGAACTCACGAGCTGTGAGATCATGACCTGAGCTGAAGTCGGACGCTCAACTGACTGAGCCACCCGGGCGCCCCAATATTGCTCTATGTTTTCTTTAAAAATTTTAATAGTATTAAGGAGGATGCTTGCTGTGATGAGCATGGGTGTTATATGTAAGTGATGAATCACTAAATTCTACCTCTGAAACTAATATTATACTGTATGTTAACTAACTGGATTTTAATTTTTTTTAATGTTTATTTTATTATTTTTGACAGAGAGAGACAGAGCGTGAGCGGGGGAGGGACAGAGAGCGAGGGGGACACAACAGAATCTGAAACAGGCTCCAGGCTCCGAGCTGTCAGCACAGAGCCCCACTCGGGCTTGAACTCAGACACGGCGAGATCATGACCTGAGCCAAAATCTGGCGCTTAATCAACTGAGCCACCCAGGCCCCTGAACGAACTGGATTTTAAATAAAAACTTGAAGCAAACAAAATAAATAAAAGCGAAATTAAATTTTTATTAAACGCATTTCAAACTAACGTTTGAAAATACGCCTAATGAGCTATTCCATGCCATTCAAAGACAGAAAGGCAATCTCCTGTACTCCTGCATCTCTGAAGTCATAAAAAGCCACATGCTGTGTATCTCTATATTTCTTTCTCTCTGTCCTACAAATATCTAGAATTTATTGCTTTATGACGTCTAGTTGGGGTCCAATGTTATCTTCTTCTATATAGCTGGCACCGTTTCTTAATTTTTTCTCTTAATACTTTCTTTAATAAATACATTCCTGAACCTTTCTTCCCATGAGCAGCCCAGCTCCCTGGGGAAAAGCTCTCTCTGATATTATGCTAGCTGCTTATTCGGTGCATGGATATTGTTGATACTGATACTCATATATTGGCTGGGAATAGTGTACCTGAGTATAGCTGCCTTCCAGGGGGGCTTTCACAGAGTTTTATTGCAGTTTAAACCTTTACCTATTTAAGTAACTTGTTCTTTCTCCAAAGAAGTGTACGAGTGTCTCTTTATCCTTGAGATTCAGCAATTGAAGAAGAATATACCAAGGGAAGTATCTTATGGATCTTTCTTGGCAAACCCTTTAAAACTGTAGGCTCAGTTCTTTTCAGCTCATAGAAATTTTCTATCACTAGTTTATACTTGGTCCCTCCTCCATCTGTTTATTGCTACCCCGCGTTTATCATTATATATGCGTGAGACCTCATCTGTCTATCTAGGAAGTCTCTTACATTTTCTGTCCCAATTTTGATCCCTTTGCATTTCAGTTCTAGAGCGTGAGAGATTTCTTCTACTTGACATTTTAGGAACATTGGCACAGTCTTCTTTTTTTTAAGCTCATTTATTATGTTTTTTAGTTCAAGACAATATTTGTCATCCCCCAAAGCCTTTTTTTGTGTTGGTCTTAAATCTACTCTACTGTTCTAATTGTTCAAGTTGTCAGCTGTCTCCTTAAACAGCTCAATTTTAGTGGGAGACTATTTATTTTCCGTTCCCTGGCTCTTGAGTGTTTTGTTTTGTTTTGTTTTCTTCTTTCTTCTCCATTGTGATCCTAAAATGTCAGATCTCCAGCTGCAAGGCGATGCTAAGAGACAGTGGTCCTGTGGGCTAATGGTGCAACAGCCAACAGGTACAGTGTTTAGAATTCCTGATGTGATCTCAAGGCTCTCCTTGTATCTTGCATGGAGAGGACTCTACCCTCCTGCTCACTCCTCCTAAGCCCTTGTGGGCAAAAAAGGTCCAGCATAGTCCCATGGGCAGAAGGTAATTTCACTGAGAGTTCTTGGGACCCCCCCCCCCAATCCCACCCCGGCTCCAGGTGATTCTCAGGTGGCTGGTGATCTCCTCAGCTGGTTCCCAGGACCTGAGCAGAAAAGGAAATTTATGGCTTTTTATTGATGCTTTCCAACCTCACCTGACTGCTGGCCTCAGGAGTCACTTGCTGAGAAGAGACAGGTGAGTTGGAACGAAGTTGAAAGTAGAAAACAGGTGGAGATCCTTGTCTTCCCAGAATCCCTTGCCTCCTCCTGAATTTAGTTTGATGTTAAGTCATTTCTCTTCTCTGGAATCAATACCTCAACCCATTAATATTTTCATAAGCTTATTGGTCTGAGGGCAGTTGTCTTGTGTAAAGGTGACTACAATTAAAAGCATTGTCAGCATTATGAAAGGACAGTAAAGCAAATAAAATATGCTTGACCGTCAGTTGAACCTCTGTTTGGGAGAACAGTTGCCAAAGTAATTTTTTTTTTTTTGGAGGGGAGAGAGAGGAGGAGGAGGAAGGAGGGAAAAGGAGAAGGAGGGACATTGTAATGACTCTTGATGTCCAGATGAAAAGAGCTTTGTAAATTTTTAAAATTATTTAACAACAGGCCCCTTATGCCCCTTTCTCTTACTTAACAAAATACTTCTAGAATTCATAAAGTAAGGGAAAAAGGAAAAATCCTGGATTTCTTTCCATAATTACACATACATTAATGCCTTTTTAAAAATATTCATGGGGGGGTGCCTGGGTGGCTAAGTCAGTTAAGCGTCCAACGCTTGATCTCGGCTCAGGTCATGATCTCACGGTTTGTGACATCGAGCCCTACGTGGGGCCCTGTGCAGATACTGAAGAGCCCATTGGGATTCTCTCTCTCCCTCTCTCTCTGGCTTCCCCCACTCCCCGTGCTCTTTCTCTCAAAATGAATAAATAAACTTAACAAACGAAATAAATTTTCTTTTCGAAGTGGGAAAGTTTGGCTGTAAGTCATGAAAACAGAATAAACCAAAACGAAATTTTCTACTTTTATCTGATGGGTTAGAAAGAGGCACTAAAGTGGTATATATATATTTTATGGTTCATCATTTTAGGCTAGAAACATGAGCAGGTGCTTCCTGTATTAGTTTTCCGTTGCTGTGTAACAGATTAGCACAAATTTAAAGGCTTAGAACAACATGCATGTATCATCTCCCGGTTTTTATGGGTCAGGAGTCTGGGTGCAGCTTAGCTGGGTCTTCTGCAAGCAGCAGTTGAAATGTTGGCTGGGGCTTTGTCTCATTCAAGGCTTGTCTGGGGAAGAATCCACTTCTCCACTCGTAATTTTGTTGGCAGCACTCAGTTCCTCGTGGCTGTAGGAAGGAGAGCTTCAGTTTTTTGCTGGCTATTGACTGGAGGTCACTCTCAACTTCTAGAGGCCACCCATAGTTCTGTGCCACGTGACCCTCTCCATAGGGAGTTCACAACATGGCAACTTGCTCCTTCAGAGCCGCCAAAGGAGAAAATCTATCAGAACCAATCTGTTAGTGAACATGATCGTGAGAGTAGCAACCCTTCACTTTTGGCATATACCATTCATTAAAAGCAGGGCATGGGTCCTGCCCAAACTCAAGGAGAGAGGCTTATACAAACCTAGGAGCATCAGGAACCCAGGAACCAGGAATCACAAAGAGTGGGGAGAGTTAGCTTACCGTCTGTCTATGATACCTCCTATAGTATAAGGATTGATTTATTTGTATGCTTACTTCTTTTGGATTCTATAACTATACTAATATTGCATAGTAAGTGGTTAAGAGGTTAACTCATGTCTGGGTTCAAGTTTCAGGTTAAATATCTCCAACTTTATATGAACTCAGGTCATTTTCATAAACCTTTGTGTCTCAGTTCCCTCATCATTAAAATCAATACCTTAAGAATACCTACCTCATAGAGTTGCCGTAAGAATTAAATAATACTAATAATTTTAAAGCACTTAGTGCCTTAAATACGTTCCGGGCACATATTAACTGCTTGTAATACTTAATGAATATAAAACATAAATATATAATAGGACACCTTTAAAGGTAATTTTAAAATAAATGCAAATAAATAAAGTTCTAATGAGTTCTTCCCATACTCTGGAAATGGTTTTATATGCCTCCTATGGTCCACAGACTACACTTTGAAACCGCTGTATAAACTACCATGTAGACTATGGAATTCTGACAATAATCCCATTCATGAAGTAGAATAGACATCCATTTACATAAAATCACAGAATTCTAAAGCTGGAAGAAAGTTTTGGAACCATTTTCCCCAGCCTCTCCCGTTTTACAGATAAAGAATCAAAAATCCAGAGAGATTAAATGCTGTGCCAGAGGTTACATGGCTCCAGAGTACTGGAAGAAATAAAAGAAAGGACCTCCCTCGGATCTCAAAGAAAGGAGCCATGAGATAAAAGGCAGTCATACTTTATCCAGCCTAGAGTAAAACAATCTATATACAATTCAACACTATCAGTACGTACCAGTATGTTCCTGCAAGTATCTTGCCAGTTTGGGGGATAGCCATTTCAGATATGCCCGATGTCTGACTTTTGTATTAGATTTAAAAAATCTTCCTTAGAAAACGCAGAAAACAAGTTGTGTTGAGTTGGTAGTTATGAGACATATTTGCTGGGGATAATTCCCATAAAAAAGAAGAATTAAATACTACTTAATCATAGTGGGATGATAGATAACATACTAATATTATGTGAGTCCAATGGGCATTGTCAGATGATTGGAGTCCCCCATTTAGGGTCCTACTTAATTATACTTTCTATCATGGCAGAGGCTTTGGTGCCTTTTGTTAATCAGTATCACTCTAAACCACTATGGGACATTCAGCCAATCAGACCGCTCAATTACTGTGGTTGAATGTCCTGACCTCATGAATATGAATAGTGGATGTACACAATAGCGTAGTACTTTTAATGACAATGGAACTGCCAGGAGGGATGAAAGAAAGTGTGGATTTAAAAAAATAATTAAAATTGCAAAGAGAAAAATCATAATTAGCTGAGAGGATTACATATATTTGTCAAAATGTTTCTCACTTGCCTTTTGGACAAAGAGCCAGAGTGAGTCATTTTATACTTCATTTCCTCTCGATATGGATGTCCCAATTGCTGACAGCTGGACCGATCTTGCATTTCAATAATATAAAGATCCATGTAAATATTTGGAAAACGGAAGCAGAAGGACGAGGGTTCACACAAGCCCTTAAACCAAGTGTCATAAGTTTCAACTGTGGATATACAACTTGAATGGTGCCTCCTCATAGGTTGAAGTTCAAAGGCAGCACAATGCAAAGGGTGTCCGTCAAATCCTAGGAAACCAAACAACATTGTGAAGGAAGAGACCGTAGAAAACGTGTAACATTTAGTTGCCCGGTCCTCTTATTCCACTCTCCCTCCATCCAAAAAGTGCTCTGCTTTTGTTTACGGAGAGACAAAATATAGAGCAAAACGACACAGATTCAAATCATTTTAGAAAGGTAAAACAAAAGGAAATAAAGGAAGACACGGATAAAGTCAATGTGCACACGTACACGCCGTGACATTTTCCTTGGAGGGGGCTGGTGTGATCTGAATTCATTTGCAGAGTCCCAGAAGTTACAAGGACCGCATAAGACAGGCAAAGGCTTCAGGAAGACATTCACTGATGGCTCTGAAAATGATCTCTCTTAGCCGTGGCACCCATCCCCACCAATGAGTCTTCTATCCATCTCTCCCCGATTGTCGCACTTGTACGATGGAAAATAGGGCGTTGTCCGCCGAACTTGCGCATCTTGAAAAAGATGCCTGGCTTCAGGAAATAGGTGCGAGTCAGGGGGAAACTGCCTGAGGCACAAGCCCTTGGCAAATGAGGATCTGGCAGTCAGGTTAGGTAACAACTAAATAAGGGAAAATGGATGAGGAAGACTAAATAAGGGAAAATGGATGAGGAAGACGCTGTTGGTACATACTTCAAAAGCGAAAGATTTGAATATCAAAGGCTTAAGAAAACCCCTTGGGAGAATCAATGAAGCTCTTGAATATTTCTGCAGAAATGACCTTCTATATCTCACTATGAAAGTCAAATGTGAAAGATGTCTTACTGAGCCATTATATAATTTTATCAGGATAAAAGCACCAAATAATCAACACGAGGGCATGTTTTCTACTTGGCAGAAAGTATGTCAAATATTTGAGAAAATAAACTTTTAAAACTAAGTGTAATGTCACTGTTTTGAGATAAGATTTCTGTAATCCTCTCTACGTCTGCCAATCTTCCACCCCCACCACGACTCATCCCCCACCATGATCCTTTACTAGAGAATTCTGCTCTTTGATCTAAACGCTTCTTTTTTAGCATTAATTATTGCTAATAATAAGTGCCATATATGTGCTTCTAAGAGTGGAGCCCTATCTTCCAGTAGCAAAATCCAGGCACAAAGCGCAATCAGTTGTATGATTCATAGTGTGCCTGAGATTTAAAAAAGAGTCAGCTGCTCAGGTTTGAAAAGAGACATTTACTCCTGCTACCAAGCCTGGACCCACACAAGCAGGATACCGTGAGGTGTTAAAACAAAAACAAAAACAAAAAAACAATTCTTTTTCTTGTAACAAGCACGACTATGATTTCCATGGGGTTATGTTTTCACTGTAGCTCATGAGATAAGTGAATGGTTTCTCACCAGAGCCGAATTATTATGTAAGCAAGTTGTGTACCAGGCTGATGTAGTTTTTGCTTCAGTGATCAGCATTTATATTTTTACATTTTTAAAAATTTTTAAAAAATATATCTTATTGTCGAGTGAGCTAACATACAGTGCATACCTTGTGCTCTTGGCTTCAGGAGTAGATTCCCATGATTCCCCTGCTCACATACAACACCCAGTGCTCATAAGGAAACCATCCAAACCTTAGAGGAGGAAACAGACAACAACCTCTTTGACCACAGCCACAGCAACTTCTTACTTGACACGTCTCTGAAGGCAAGGGAAATAAAAGCAAAAATGAACCATTGGGACCTCAATGACCAACATTTAGATAATCTTGTTTAATCCCAGAATGGAATTTAAGACTTTGTAAAGCAGTGTTTCCCAGAATGCGTTCCAGGAGCATTGCTTCCAAAAGCTTCTCTGGGACAAAATGGGGGTGGGGGAAACGGTCCATAATCAAACGAGTCTGAAAAAGAACAGATGGTATTCTTAGAGATTCCCTGAGCATGTGACGCTGCTAGGAATTTGGGTAAATGGCTATAGCATGGTTTCAACACCCCAGACTCTAGAGCTCAAGTGTCTGGGCTTTCCACTGGCTTTTCCACTTACCAGCTGTGAGGCATACTCTCCCCACCTCGGTGTCCTCATCTGCAAAATGGGAATAAAAATAACAGTACCTTCTTCATGGGGTTGCTATTTGGCTTAATTTTTTCATGCACGATGCCTGACACAGCTGCTGCACAAGTAACAACTATAGATTTGTCCTGAAGAGTAGCTAGCTCAACATTATTGAGTTCTGCATTCCATGGCATATTTGATCACAGGAGCCTCCTTTCGTCCTTATAAAAAGCTATTAACGACTTATAACAGCTACTAACATGCTGAAAATTCCAGACTCTAGTTTGCAAATAGATGTGCATATCGCAATCACTTGTAAAACTTTTTCAAAAAGAAAAGACCCACCCTCCACCACCTCAAACCGAGATACTGATTCAATAATGTGCGATGGACATAATTATTCGAATTGGAGAAAGTTTCCTAGGTGAGCCTGAAATGGTTCTTAACCACTGTCCGGAGCAGTGGTTTTCAAGGTGTTCTTGCATCAGCATTACTGGGACTTGTTACAAATGCAAACTCTTGGTCCATCCTCCAGACCTAACAAGATTAGAAACTCTGTCGTGGGGACTGACGATCACCTCTGAGTGGTTCTCTTTAAGAGCCAATGATAAGGGGGAATGAGTAGAACTGACTGCCTTCAATCATTTTTCCATATGTTGAACTTCTTTCCGCTGATTTCAGAAAGATGTGATAAATTTCAGGTAGATTTCAGTGAGTCCTGATAGTATCCCCCTGAAAAGAAGGGTAGTTTTTCCATCTTGCCGATTAAATTCAGAGCCAATGGTTTTAGAACTCAGTTGAGCTTGGATCAAAATTAGCATTGTCCCTACAAGGAGCTGCGTCTAAACAGAAGGTCACCTGGGGTGGTTTTGCACATTGTCAGCTTAGCCAGACTGGAACCCGTTTCTGGTATGGCTCTGGGTCAGGCCAGGCCACAAGAAAAACATGCATAAGGTTGAGAAAATCGATGTGAAGTAGCAGCCATCACTCTCTGAAGGTCCACGTAGGGTGTCAGGTGCTGTTAAAGCCCCTGGATGTTGTAACGTATGTTGGCCCGCCTTGCTGGCAGAGGCCAGGAGCTAGTCCCATAGCTGTTGTGTCCCAGAATCTCCTCCTAAGCTTCTCCAGGCCTGGGCCAGTCGTGTGTGTAGCTCCTTGGTGAAGGTCTCAAGCTTCTTTTACAGGTCATCCACATCGCTGGGGTTAAAGATGGAGGTTCCAGTTTATTTCCACTCTCCTCTGCTTGACGGTCACTCTTTTTCCTCCTTGCCTGCCCTGCTGACTTGTGGTCACCTGAGCCCCCTCTAACTCAATTCAGAGACGGTTGCCATTCATATACTCCTTGAGCCGTCCCTTCATGGTTGTTGGTTAGCGTCTTGTCCTTGATCCCCCAACAGCCCCATTCCAGAACGTGTGCTTCCTGCCTGACATCAGAACTATGATGCAGAAGTGTGTGCTGTGTGTGTACTGGCGTGCATTCTCTTGTGTAGAAGGTCCACACAACTCTAAGCAAAGAATTGTGTATCTTAAAAAGAGTTGCAACGAGATGAGCTGTCTATAAACTTCCCTAAAGGCAGAAAGTTTATTCCTCCCTAGAGCAGGAGGGATAAATGGCTTCTGGCCCTATTGGTGGACTTGACAGTAACCCTGAGCTACGGTGCATGTTTACAATATGCCAGGGCTTACGCTAAATGCTTTGCAAGGATCGCCATTTAATCCCCACAATACTATCAGACTGACACATTCATCCCCCTCATTTCACAGGTGCCGAAACTGAGGCTCAGGAAGCTTCCATTGCTGACCAGCCTCTTGCATTCTTAAGAAGTTTTTGTGAGGTTTTGTCCCAACCAGATGAGCAGAGAAGAGTTCTGACTCACAGGAAACCACACTGCCTCAACTCCGTGTTCATTAAATAAACTTACCATGACTTGCCCATTCTTAGACTTTTTTTCCTTATGACAATAGTAAAATATTTATTGGAAGAAAATTGGACAATTCAGACAAGTGTAAAGAAGTAAATAAAATCACCCAGAGTCCCATCAATTAGGTAATTTATGTAAAAATGGCTTCCTACTTCTTCTACTTCTATAAAGATAAAATCCATTTTTATAGGTTTTCTGCTCCTACCACTTTTCATTTTAAATACATGTCTGTTCCTATTAAACATAAGATGATTTCAGCTTAAGTTTTATGTAAGAATGGACTCTGGTGTGAATAGAACTGTCTAACATTTGAAATGCAGTCGTTTTGTTAATGGTTAACATGCCAAGAAAAGAGCTTAAGACACAATAAAAAAAAATGGCGGTGGTGGAATTTGCCTTTAATGGCCTCTGATCAGTTTTTACTTGCGTTCTGAAAAAAAAAAATCTTTTATACTCTTTTATGGAGATGCCACGAAGTCACTGCGATCAAGATTTACTGTTGTTAATATGCCCTTCAGTAATGCTAAATTCAAGTATGAAAGGCTTATGAGGCTCCTTCTGACATAAACTCCGTGGGTTCCTGGACTCACCATCATAAATGGTTCCTTTATGGGAGGAACTAACCAACATGTCAGAGAGTGGCAACAAAGGGCAGGAAAAGATTTTTTTTTTTTTGGCACTTCTTTGTGTTTTCAAGTGATATAAAGATAAGTGGGTTCTAAGGGTATAGATCATCATTCATTGTGAGTTTCCACCTCTTAATATATAATCTTGCGAATGATGAACTCTGCGGTGTCATTGTGGCACTGTGCAATTATCTAATAGAAAAGTGAGAGCTGTTCTGCATTTTTTGAGTAGCACTCATCGGGTCAATTAATTAAACGAGTGCAGTGCCTTCGAGTGAGAGATTCAGGTCCAAGCCAGGCTGTCTCATGACATCAGACTATAAGAAGCTAAAAAATGAAAGGAGACTGGGGGAAGGAAAAGGGAGGCCATTTTAAAGAAACTATTAAGATTATTCCACTTACATGAGGCACCTACAATTGCCAAACTCATAGAAGCAGAGAATACGATGATGGTCGCCAGGAGATGCGAGGAGGGGGAAATGGGGAGTTGTTCAATGGATATAAAGCTATAGTTACAAAGATCAGGATGTTCTAGAGCTAAGGTCTCCAACATAAAGCCTATAGTGAACAATATGGTGCTGTGCACTTAAAAACTTAAGAGAGTAGATCTCATGCCAAATGGCCTTAACACACACACACACACACACACACACACACTCGCACACACACAGCAAAAGGACACCAGAAAGTTTTTTTTTTGGGGGGGGTGATGGATATGCCTATTACCTTGTTTGTGAAGATGGGATCACAGGTGTATGCATGTCCAAACTTATCAAAATATATGCATTAAATACGTGCAACTTTTTGTATATTAAGTATACCTCAATAAAGTTGAAAAAAAAGACCAAGAATTCTTATTCTCTGCACCCGGAGATAAGAGTCATGTTAAGCCCATATTGGTTTGGCCGGTATGAATCCTTGAAACCCCTTCCTCATTACCATGTAGGTACTTTTTGAGCATCTCTCCGTTCAAGCTGACTTGGATCGTAGCATCTGTATACAGTTGACCCTTGCGCAACCCAGGGGTCGGGGGTGCCGACTCCTGTACAGCCAACAATCTGCTGTAACTTTCAACTCCCCATGATCTGAACTACTGCTAATAGTCTACTGTCGACCGGAAGCCTTACCAGTAACATAAACAGTCAACTAACATACTTTGAATGTTATACGTCTTCTGTGTGGTATTCTTCCCATAAAGCAAACCAGAGAAGAGAAAACATCATTTAAAATACCATAAGAAGCAGCAAATACTACTTCAGTACTGTTCTGCATTTATTGAAAAAAGCCTGAGTATAAGTGGACCCGCACAGCTCAAACCCATGTTGTTCAAGGGTCAACTGGTACTCTGAAAATAGAGCACTGTGAATGTATATACAGTCTTCTCACCGATTTGGATTTCATGACACTGAAAGAGATACCTAGTTTTTTCTAGGTACTTCGCTCTTAGTGTAAGCTTCCTGTTTATGGGAAGTTCATCTGCGGCTATGATATTTGATGCTATAACAGGGAATTGATTTAGAGAATCCAATGCACACGTAATCTTCACCAAGCCAAGAAGCAGGAAGAGAAAACCCTGTATTAAAACAATGGGGCAAAACCCTTAAAGAGCATAATTTCAGGCCAAACACAAAAAATATGATTCAAAGAAATTAGAAAAGCCAGATACAATTAGACATTGCATATTATTAACCCACATCCCCTCGGGAGGCCTTCGTACCACGTGAGACCCATCAATTGAACGGACCCTAAGAGTAGGAAACCCATACTGGTTCTGCACGTATTTGCTCCTCACCACCTCTGCCTCCAAGACTGTTTTCTTCTTGAGCTCTTCGTCTTTCTCATTATACCTTCCTCGAAGTAACATCTCGTCCCACACCCAACAGCAATAACAAAATCACTCGCGAAGACTGTTCTGTTTAGGAACTTTCACTAAACATTTGAAAGGGTAGCATGAAGGCGTTATATTTTCTGCCCGTAAACTCTGTACCTTGTTTCTTGTTCCACCTCTCCTCTTTGTCCCCTCCCCTCCCCTCCCCTTCCCTCCCCTCCTCCCTTCCCTTCCCTTCCCTTCTCTTCCCTTCCCTTCCCTTCCCTTCCCTTCCCTTCCCTTTTCTTCCCTTCCCTTCCCTTCCCTTCCCTTCCCTTCCCTTCCCTTCCCTCCTCTTCTCTTCTCTTCTCTTCTCTTCTCTTCTCTTCTCTTCTCCTCTTCTCTTCTCTTCTCTTCTCTTCTCTTCTCTTCTCCCCCCTTGGATGCTCAGTCTATTATGGGGAACACTTTTCCTGCCCTTTCAGAAACCTTGGCACACTGACACCAATGCCTCACATAGGGCAGCAAGTGGAAGGTAGAATAAAAGGGAAGGAAAGAGGCCCACCTTCTACCTTGTGTCCCGATCAACGCATTTTTCAAATGGGCCAGTTTTCTCTTAAAGATCATTTCTTATCGAGGCATATTTTATAGTCTATAAAATGCATCCATCTTAAGTACACAGTGTGATGAATTTTGACCACTTTATCTGATGGTGCTTGAGTAACCATCACACGGTTACTCAGCATGTATCAGTAGTTTGTCCCTTTTTATTATTAAATAGAACTCCACGGGGTGGATACGTTATCCATTCTGCACTTGGACATTCAGGTTGTTTCCAGGGTTTTGTTGTGATGAACAAGCTGATCTGAACCTTCTTGAACAACCCCTTTTGCAGACGTGGTTTTACTTCTCTTGGGTCAACCAAGGGTATAATTGTTAGGTTATGGGGTCAGTATAAACTTAACTTTATAAGAAACTGCCCAGCAAGGTTTCAGAATAGCTTCAGCACTTTATGCTCACACCAGCAATCTAAGAGAGGCTAAGTGTTGCATATCCTCATGAGCACTTGGCATCGCAGTCTTTTCGATTCTGGTTATTTTAGTGGTGGGTGTATAGTTGTTGCCCACTGTGGTTTGTGGAGAAATTTCGATGCTAGCTTTTCAGGTAGTCAAAATTTCTCCACCTTGTTACAAAAACCATACCTGAAGTGTTGCTAATCACCGCTTGATGTAATCCCATTATCCAGTTTTGTAAGCAAGTGATTCCACCCCGGAATTTTCTTTTTCTCTGGAGTACATCAGTGCTTTTGTTCATGGTTCTGCAGTCACTAGTTACTTTTGAAACCAAAAGCCCCACCTATACTTTTCCCTTCATCCAACAATGTTCAGCAGCTTATTTAAAAAAAAAAAATATATATATATATATATATTTATAAAATCATTCTCTTGTAGAGACGTGTATGAAAATATTTATCAATGAAATCGGATGATAAACGGAATTTGTTTCAAAAATAACGTAAGTGGGAGAATGCTGCGTAGTGGTTAGGATATAGATAAAACAAAAGAAAACATAAATTCCTAATTGTGAATGTGGGCTTGGGTACACGAGGTTCTCCTTTTATATATATTTGAATATGACTTCATGAAAGTTAAAACATGCCATGAATGCTTTGTTGATCTCTGCTCCACCTTATTTCATCAGTGATTTGTGGTGGCTAATAAGTTATTGTTATAAGATGGGAAACTACAAGCAGATAGAAACCATGGATCACTAAAAACAGAAGGGCAAACAGAGAATTGAATGGACAACTGTGGCCGGAAGTGGCAGGGAGATGCAGTGAGGGACGATGGGCTACGTTACAAAGTAAACGAGCAAGAGGGGATACAGGTGAATAGCTTCCACAGCCTCTCTCCAGCCAGCAGGTGGGGGACATTGTCTTGGGACTTGGGAGAGAGCCCTGGAAGGGGGGGATTGGAATTGGGGTAAGGAAGGGCAGCGGGGCGTGGAATTGGAATCAGAATGCAGAAACGCAGAACCTAGAGTCTTACATCATGGATGTTGGGACACAACACGGGCTCCTACCTTCCTGGTGGATAAAGCCCAGGACGAAATATGATCAGTCACATAATTTTCCATTTCACATGAGGGAAAAATCTATCTGGTCTCTAGAGAAAGCACAGTTTTTCCTAACACATAGTACTAAATATATATATATATATATAGTTTTTTAACATGGGAATTGGCCTCAGGGATGCTGAGAGCTGGTTTAGCCAATGTGGAAAAACATTTTGAGCCCTCCAGCAAGGGCAGATGGAGAAAAAACAAAAACAAAACCCGGAGCTTCCCACAGCATATGCGTGCCTCTGAAACACCAGGGGCCTGGCTCCCCCAGGCCTCTGGCCAGTAATGTACCCAGGTCTCTTCATTACCCACTTGGGGTCCTGACTGGCTCTCAGTGATTAAGAAGGAACACTTTTTCTTCTCATTACCCCTGTTCTCTCTGCAACTCTTTATTCTTATATTCTTGTCTGTGAAAACTCAAAAGAAGAAAAATAGCTGATAATTTTGTGCCTGGCTGAAAGGAATGTCTTCTCTCTCTTTGATTAATTGATCAGGCTCCTCTCCCATTAAGAATATACCTTCCCGGGGCGCCTGGGTGGCTCAGTCGGTTAAGCGTCCGACTTCGGCTCAGGTCATGATCTCAAAGCTTGTAAGTTTGAGCCCCACATCGGGCTCTGTGCTGACAGCTCAGAGCCTGGAGCCTCTTCAGATTCTGTGTCTCCCTCTCTCTCTGCTCCTCCCCTGCTCACGCTCCGTCTCTCTTTCTTTCTCAAAAAGAAATAAACCTTGAAAAACATTTAAAAAAAAAGAATATACCTTCCTCAGTGGCCTTTAATGATTAATTTGAGTGAGTAGAGAATTTAGATCTTTCTGGGTCTTTAGAAACCTCCTGTTTAATTTCTTCACTTCACAGATGAGGAAACTGAGGCCCAGAGAGGTTGAGTGATTTTGCCCAAAGCTTCTAGCTGGCTACGGCTGACCCAGTCTCCTGGGTCCCAGGCTCAGGCTTGTCCCTGTGAAGAGACAAGCAGCCCCTCATCACTGGTTGCGGGTTCCCTGCAGGTTTAACCCCCTTGGTCGCGCAATACAGATGTTCTTTTTTTTTTTGGTTTTTAATTTTTTCAACATGTATTTATTTTTGATAGGCAGAGAGAGGCAGAGCATGAGCAGGGGAGGGGGAGAGAGAGAGAGATACAGAATCTGAAGCAGGCTCCAGGCTCGGAGCTGTTTGTTAGCACAGAGCCCAATGCGGGGCTCGAACTCACAAACTGCGAGACCGTGACCTGAGCCGAAGTCAGACGCTCAACCGACTGAGCCACCAGGCGCCCCCAGATGCGCTTCTTTTTAAAGAGACTTGCTGTCTTTCACAGACCTTCACTTGTGTAAACACTTTCAAAGAGTTTGCAAAGCTGGGTAGAAAAACGATTGTAGCTCAAGCTTTGGCAGAAGCATTTGCTGTTCTCCATCTCTCCTCTGCGATTCCAGGGGCGAATTTCTTCACACAACACATGTCTCGGACTCTCTTACCTTTTTAAAAAACAAGGACACCCATCAAATTCACTGATGCTAAAACAGCTGGTCCCATCGCAGCGTCCCAGGCTTGCGGCCCTCATCAGGACATCACCCGGGAGAGGAGAGCATCTGCCAGGAGCAGAGAGAAGGGTGGCCGTGTTCTGTGTGCTGTGTGGAAGCTGCTGCAGTCCAGAAGGCCTGTGTATGGACTGAAATGTCCACAGGGTCCAGCCGGAAGCTTGGTGCTCATGCAGATTTCCAGCCCCCTGCCGTAGACTTTCTAACCAAGGTGGGGAGACGCAAAGGAGGGGTTCTGGGGAGAAGTCTCTGAATTTGCGTTTCCAGGAGGCATGGGAGGAGACCCCGTTCCGGGCGTAAACCTGGCTTCAATATTCCATCTATAGAAACAGGGAGGATGAGAGGACTTTCCTCACAGGAAATAATGTGAACCTGCCCTAGTATTTCTACATCAGGCCCTCTTCCAGGAGCTTTGCATGGCTTAATCAACAATCCAATGGGCTCCATATCATCTCTGCTTTACAGGTAAAGAAACCGAGGCACAGAAAAGCTTTTTTTTTTTTTTTTTAATTTTTTTTAATGTTTCTTTTTGAGACAGAGAGAGACAGAGCATGAACGGGCGAGGGTCAGAGAGAGGGAGACACAGAATCCGAAACAGGCTCCAGGCTCTGAGCTGTCAGCACAGAGCCCGACGCGGGGCTCGAACTCACGGACCGCGAGATCATGACCTGAGCCGAAGTCGGCCGCCCAACCGACTGAGCCACCCAGGCGCCCCCAGAAAAGCTTTTTTAAGAAAGCTTGCTGGAGGCCATGCAGCTAGAAAGCCGCCTTGGTGGAACTGAGGGTAAGTAGTTTGAGCTGAGTCTTAAGATTTAACCACCACTTTAAACCTTATCTTAATGTGTTATCAGGTGCGGTTGGGTCCTGCTTTCTGAGCAAAAATGTGTGCAAAACAAAATTCAGACTCACAAAAACAGAGCTGGGTTTTATTTCTTTTACTGACACAGTTTTTACGATTTTCTGGAAAGGGTCAACACAAATATTAGTAGTAAAATAACAGTCTTATTTTTATTTACTCTGATGAAGAATATATCAAGTATTTATTTCTGAAATACTATAGTTAGGCTTTCACAAAAGAAATACGTGGAATCGATCCCTAATAGAGGACTGACTTTTTTTTCCTCACCGAAAATTCTCACCCTAGATATTTAAAACATTCATTCGGAATCCCGTAACTTGAGATATAATCGCCAGTCAAATTATGGATAGTCCTGGGAAGCTGAATGGGTGGCCATCAACCCTTTGTATGTATAGACTTAATACCCTCTTGGTTTTGGTAATTTGGAAGAAGGGTCAGAGGCCTGGAGAACTTGTCAGTTTACTGTGATAAAAATAACAGGCTTATTTAGAATAAAAATTAAAATTACAGTTGGGCGTATTTAGAACAGCGCCTCACTATTTCAACACACACTGATTGACCTACATTGTGCCAGGCCCGGAGGGTATAGCAGAGACCAAAGCAGTCATAGTCTCTGCCCTCTTGGGATTTACATTTAGGGCCAGGGATTAGCATTAAACAAATAAGCACAGAAATGACTTTGAATGTGGAAGTGTTAGCAAGGCAAAGTAGATGGTGCTAGAAGGTCATATGGCAGAAGCTAGTTTAAATTGAGAAGGGATCATCGTGGAAGAGGTAAGTGTTTACCAGGAGTTGCAAAGGTCAATGTTTTGTGATGTAAGGAAGGTGTGGGACATGGGAGACTCTTACTGGAAGAGTGACTCAGAAGCAAGTCCCAAAGCCACGCAGGAAATTCTACACTTGCAAAGGTAGGGATTCAGCAAGGTCTCCTGAGCATACCCTCACGAAAAAAGGCATGTGTCTACCATATATAACCCAGTATGCACTGCGATATCAAGAACAGTCACCTGGCTTTGTGAGAAACCAATAAAGGACTGCAATTTCGCTCTTTGAAGCACCTTAGGACCTGCAATGAAGGAGCCAAATACATTTCGAAACAAATGAAGACCGGACACTTGAATTGAGCAGAATACCGCCCTCCAAAAGCTTCAGAATTAAGACGTCCATATTCCTTCAAAACCTCCCCCAAATTTCCCCCTTCCGATTAGCATGGGAAAAAATAGCAAAAGGATTTGGGGTTGGCAAGTACGCTTTCTTAGAACCATCTGGCGTGCTCTCCTGTCCTGCTCCTTCCACCTGTCCAGGTATTACTGCTATTGACGTGTGTGGATCCTTTCAGAATTCCTAGGTGTATGCAAGAAAATACGGAGATATTCCCGCTCACGTGTACCCACAAGAGATCCTGTTATACAAACAGTCCTGCATGTTGCTTTTTTGGCTCTTATCAGTCTGTTTTGGAGATCGATTTCATTCTTTACCTATTTGCACTCTTCTCCACTGCCTCAAACCAGTCCATTTTATGAATCTGTCTAATGTATTTTATCAGTACTCTCTTGATGGGCGTTCATATTGTTTCAGTTCTTTGGCTATTGCAACCATGGCACATGAATTACCTTAAAACTATCCATTAGTCTGCATGAGTGTATCTAGAGCATAAACCCTATGAGACTTAGGCACTGTCTACTTTTTCTAGATATTGCCAAATATCTCTGTGGTTCTGTTTGTTTGCCCGCAATTTTCCAACCAAGTGTTCCTTTAAACTTTTGGAATTTTGTTACTGTGATGGGTGAAAAAAAAATGGTATCCAGTATAGGATACTTCGTTCTTATTTTATATTTATATATATATATATATATATATATATATAAATATATAAATATAAATAAATATATATAAATATTATATATAAATACATCTTTATAAATAAAATAAGCTTTGTTCTTATTTTATCTTTAGTAAATTCAGGCAACCATTCGCATGTTTAAGAACTTTTTTATTTTTATTTTACTTTATTTTTTTGGCCAGGTCATAGAATATTCCATTTTGAATGAAATCACTGGTCTTTTTTATAAAATCAAGGTTTTGTTTTGTAACATCTGCAAAATTAAGCAGCCTCTATGTTGTTGTTCTTATCCTTCCATAACTCTAAGCAACTGGGCTAACTTGCCTAAGCAAACTGCTTAAAATAACTCAAACTAAAAACAAGATCATTATGGAAATGAAGATAAACAATTCTCCAACTTGACATAAAATTCTTTTCGAGTTTTTAAATCAATTTGAACCGTGCCTCCTCTTTTGTGGTCACGGGCTTTTTAGAGCACAGCTTGAAGAGAGAAAAACGTATTTAACGCATTTAAAGATTTTTTTTTTAAACCGGAAAACTAGAAAAAGAAAGAGAGGCACTTTTGTACTCCATCTCTATTGTATAACTTAGATAACAATTGATCGTCTGAGTGTAATCAACACGTCATTTCCATCCCAGTTATGCTCAATGAAGGATTTGTTAAATGAATATGAAGTTCACACAGGATTAAATGAGTGACTGATCTTTATGGGGGTGATTATGTTGTGTAAGTAGCTGGACATTTGCCTATTTATTCTCTTGACTTTAATCTAGCCAGGAGTACGGATTCTTAAAGTAAATGCACTATAAAAACCAGTTAGTCCTCATTTAATATGTGATAAAAGTACAGACTTGTTCTCTTTCTTTACAGGCATGACTACTTTTTGTCTGTGATACATAAGACTTTGTTAGCAAAGTCAGGATTCTCCAGCTATTGAAAGGCTGATTTCAGCACCCCCTGGAAAGCATTCTTATTATCTCCTAACAGATTCCTCCTTTGGCCACTTTGACTTTCCCAGACATCCAATGCAAGTGCTCACAGTCTAACTTGGAAGCCCCAACTAATGGATAGATGTGTCTGTGGGGAAGCTTGGTTAACTCCCATCCATTGCCATCGACCTTGCCCGGCACAGCCCCCTGTATACACTCGAAGCACAATGGCTTTGCTTATCAGATTAATCAACAGACACTCTATCTTCAATCTTGATGCTTACAACTTTTCAGTTGTTTTATAGAATAGGTTTTCAGACTGTGGAGATTTTAGAGACAGCTATTGTAAAAATCGCTGCTACATCTGCCCTTTACCTCTCTTTAGGCTTTTCACCAGCCATCCATGAATTCTCAGAGATAATGAACTGTGGTTCTGTGCATTCAATTCCTTAAGTGCCCCATGACGTATCGTCAAGGCTCATAGAGATGATGGCTACATCCAATTTACTTACAGAATCTTCCTATTTTATGGTGGCTTTTGATTCTCCAATCACAAGTGTCTCTTATTTTATATCATATGTGACCCTCTTTATTTAAAAAAAAAAGGTCTATTAAAAAAAGCCTCCTAAATTATTGAGAATAGTTTGTCTTCTCAATGTTGTTGATTTAGAGACATTTAAAATGGGTAAACCACACAGTCATAAATACCCTCTGATTTGTTATACAAAGATAACAGAGGACGTTAAAAAGTTCAGTTGAACCCAAGCAGCTCATTACCATGTGTTGATGATAATGTCTATGTCTATGAAGAGATCTTGGGTTTTGAAAGCACAATGACCACCAGGAAAAAGCAGTCTGCCCCCTCCCCGTTCCCTATACTCCCTTCTTTTCTTTTTATCTATTTTACACCCTATACCCAGAGAGCCCACTGCTGTTTCATTTACAGGGCCACTATAATTTTTCTTGACATGGCAATTACTTTTTAATCTGGTTAGCATAGACTGTAATGGAACCAAGTTGTAAAACATCCTTTCTTGTTATTCTTTTGTTTTGCTTTTAATTTATTGCCGTGATTTCAATCCCTTTTATAAACCCATTAAAACTCAATTACTCACTTTGAAGTCAATCACTAATCAATTCCATTTATTTTTGTATTAAGGGGAGTAGGGAGAGTAGTTACCCAGTATGTCTCAATTTCAATAAATTTTGTGATAGAAATCAGATTATTTTAGGGTTTGCTCTCGAGGCAGAGGGAGAATTCTACGCAAATAAAGAGAGAAGAGGCAAAATCCATAACCTGGTTGATGTTGTAGGAGGTAGAAAAAAATGAGGTATGTGCAGTATCTGAAACGGGCACTGACTTCATGAATTTAAATTGATTAGTGAAGGTAAATGAGGAACTGTCACTCTTTTACTGGCTGGGGTCTCCTTTATGAAACTGAATCTAGGAGCTCAAAGCTAGGAAGAAGAACATATTTTAATAACAGTTCACAATTTTAAAAATGCTTATGCACACATGAATTTCTTCATTTTTTCTTCAGTGTGACTTTTGAGATACGTAAGGGAAGGCATTAGTTTTTCCACTGTGTAGGTGATGGTATGAAGGCCCAGAAGAGATTCAAGCAATTTGCTTAACGTCTCATAGCTTGCAAATGGAAGACTGAGGAAAGTCCTAGATTTTGGTGCTTTGGTATATTTTACGCTATGCCATTCTGAACAGTGAAGTTTCCAGGGCTTGGAGCTATGTGTTTTACTTACAAACGGTGGCTCTCAAGATTGCTAAATGTATTTTCCTATTAGATCGGATTCTATGAATCCATCTAGGTAGATGAAGGCACATGGGAATTCTATGACTATTCGGTTGTTGACAGTGGTGTACTAGTAAACCATTCTCAAAAAACAAAACAAAAAAAAGACAAAAAAAAAAAACAAACCCAAACCCTGACTTGTAATATTTGCTGAGGGCACCTGCGTGGCTCAGTTGGTTAAATATCCAACTCTTGATTTCAGCTCGGGTCATCGCAGGGCTGTGGGATCGAGCCTTATGCCAGGGTTTGAACTGAGTGTGGAGCCTGCTTGAGATCTCCCCCCGCCCTCCCTCACTCTGCCCCTCCACCCTGCTCATGCGCATGTGGGCGCGTGCTCTCTCGCTCTCTCTCTCATAAATAAATAAATGTAATATTTGCTAGTCTCTGTGGTGTGAATACTATCACTGTGATTGGTTTCAAGCTTACCCAAAAGATGTCACTGAACTCAAAGTTGAGGAACACACCCACACCCACGTGGTTTTTCTAAACCCATATAAGCTAGCTCAACACGACACCTTGCCATTTCACTGTTACAAACGAGGCTACTCTGTCCCATAACGGCAGGTTCTACTGCTCTCAGGACAAGATGCATTATTTCACGAAATGTGGCACATATACGCAAAGTGTCAAATTTGGTCATTCAGCAAATATTTAAAGACTATCTACGACGTACAAGCTTCTACGTTGAGCACTGTGGTTGGAAAAAGGAGTAAGTAGGAACTGGTCTGCTTCCAAGAGTTGCACAGTCTAGTGAAGGTAAGAGGGATGTACACAATCAGCAGTAATTCAGGAAAAAGTCTACCACACGGGATGAAGGAGTGCATCACAATAGTGCGTCAGTGCCTTCTTCGGAGAATTGGTGAAGAGAGAATCTATAGAAAAGTTAGTAGTTGCACTGAGAATTTAAAAATAAGCAGTTTTGCAACAAAGTTGAGAGAGTAAAGAGAATTTCCTGGCTTGAAGGGCGCGTAAAAGCAAAGGACAAGTTCTAAACATGTTCAGTTTGTACAAACGGTGGGTTAGACAAAACCATGAACAAGGAAATTAGCCTCAAGGGACCGTCTTAGGATGGTGTTTCTCAGATTGTGGTCTGAGCCAACTAGCATGTGAATCACCTGCAAATTTGTTAAAAGTGTATATATCTCAGGAACACATCCCAGGTCACATTCAGAACCTCTCTGGTTCACTCTACATAGAAAAGTTTGAGGACCAGTGTATCCAGAATAAAAAAAAAAAAACAATCAAAAGAATTTGAGTAAGAAAATGTTATTTTAGAGAAAAAAGATTCTGTGAGTGTATGGAATCTAGGTAGATGAAAGAACATACTGGAATCCGGAGGACAGGCTGGATTAGGCAAGAGGTAAAGAGGGTTGAAACTAGCATGGAGGCCAGAGAAATAAAACGAATCATTTAGATTGGAAAACTATTTCGGAGTTGGGTTCTCAACTTGAGTCCCTAGACATCTAGAGAGTACCCATATGGGACTTGTGGGGTCCGTTTATCCTAAAAATGTCCTATGAAATTTTGTACACTTGGGTGCATTATCCTATGGAGAGGGTTCATGCTTTCGCAAATTCCCAAAAGGGTCTATAAATGACAGAAAGGTGGAAATCATTGTTTTAAAGGAAAAAAAAAACCAGGCAGTGAAAGAGGTTTGATTAACTGGGTTGGAGGGTAGGGAGGCTAAAGGATTGGGGGAAAAAAAACAATAAAAAGTCCAATACGTCTCATTTTTCAGTTGGGAGATTTCAGCTGAGAGATTGATGATATTATTAATCAAAATAAGGGCAATGAGAAGAGTGAGCTGTGTTGAAAAATAAAGCAAGTTCTCTTTTATACAGAACAAACTTGGATATTTGCACTTCATCGATATAAAGATGTCCTTCAGGCTCGTAGAGATATCATAGGACACAGTGACAAATAATAATATTTTATTCAGTGCTAAATATTTATTGGGTGCTAAATATTTTATCAGGTGCTTGCTAAGCCCTTTATATACATTCTTATTTAATTCTTACAACAACCAATTAGTTACTATTATTCTAATTTTATAGAAGAATCATGGTTCAGAATATTAAGTGAATTTGCTAAGGTCATAAATCTGGTAAAAACCTTGATGGTCTCTTCCCAACTGGCTCCAGAGATGACATTCTGAGCTTTTCTCCTATGGCTGCCACCTGGGTATTCAGTAGGTGAAAATCAGGTCTATTTGAGCAAAGGGATAGTACATTTGTATGGGGATGAAGCTTAGCTACACTGTCTACAGACTGGATTGTGTCCACACATTTAAGAACAGTTTTCTCTATAACTAAATAAGAAAGACACCATTGCTATGGCAAGAGATGCTGGTGAGAATATCATTAATCTACATGGGAATTATCCTAATTCTCCCAATTCTCTTGGAATCAATCTCTGCACCAAACCCAATACTCTTTCTCTACACTATTCACTTCTGCTCATGTTTTTGTTACTATTAGGAAAGTCATTAATTTGATTTGAAAGTCCATAAATTAAAACTCAACTGCAGTCAACGTATTCCTTTAAAAGGTTCTATATGAGATTGTTTGAGCCATGTGATAGACATGCAATTTGAGCATAACATTCAAAATAAGAAATTAGTGGAAGCAGGTAAATATGTAAATGACCTGTGATATGTGTAAGGCAATATTTAATGCCAAAGTAATTTTTCACTGCTTTCTATGGCGTTAGAGGTCAGAGAAGGGTGGTTCCAAGCATTTTATTCCCACTTCTTTAGTTAGATGGATTCCTTGGCTTAGAGTGAAAAGAATCAAGATAAAGCACAGTAGGACTCTGACTGTATGTTAACTTACTTTCTGGTTACCTAGCTCTGTCCTGTTGGGGTTGAGGGCAGAGAAAAGTTCTTGGTAGGAAAGGGGACAGCTGAGAGCAGTCATTGGAAAGGAAGAGGAAGCCTGTCTGAGTTGCAGGGCACAATGCAAAAGAGTATTTTCATATTAGTGGTTAGGAATGAGAAATATGTAGAAGGTGGAAGAAGGCTGTGTCAGGACAGAGCAAGGGAGAGGTCTGGGGTCCCTATACCATCAACGGTGTTATAAGAACACAAGGCAACAGGCACGGAGTTCTACATTTTCCTCTTTATTGATTTTATTTCTCAAAAAAATATATACACTGACATTGCTGTGATAAAACAAAAGATGCCATAAATCAGGCCCTTCGTCAAATCAATAACTTTTCATATTTGAAAGGACTTCTTCAGAAATACCATTTAGTCTCCTACCCAGCTTGGACAGAGTGAGAGCTAGTTTTTGTTTTTGATGTTGTTTTTCCAGTCCAGATTCTCTTTAGGGAAAACCTACAGGGAGTCTCTTCCGGGGAAAGAGACAGGAGGTCTTTCCTAAATCTTTGGAAGACTTCCTTCTATGGGTTATAACTGTCCCACTTCCGGCCTTGGAATCACCTTCAACAATGCCTGCTCCCCAAATCCTCCGTCACCACGCCTTTTAAAAGGCTCCCCAATTTGTCTTTGTCTTCCTCCCTCCTCTTCAATGTTGATGAATGCAAGTCCCTGTTGCTGAGTACCTATTTCTCTAACTTTCCCCCAAACTGTGCCCTGCTTAATCAGTTTTGCACACCGAGGCTGCTTTCGTCGTGAACTCCCCTCCCAAGACCCTACAGGAAACTCTATGGCTTGTGGCCGCAAGCCCAAATTCTTCTGTTGAGCTGTCAAGGTCCTTCATTCTGTTCCCATGACACTTCACCCATCTTATTTTTGACTCCCCTCTACTAACAACCTGTGTTTTGTCAGAAAGACCTTCTGCCTATTCTGCCACATTCCTATCCTAATCCTACTGCGTCATGCCAACTGTTTATTTGTGCTGCTCCCCACATTTAAAATTTCATCTCCTCATCGTGACATATTCAAATGCTGAGGCTCAAAGTCCAGTTCAACTGTTATCTCCTCAAGGAAGTATTCTCTGAGCGTGCCAACCTTCATTTTTCTCCTCCGAATTCTGAGAGTGCGCTTAACATCCACACCCCAGGACTCCTCTGGCTTGATCGGATGCTATTGTTTTTTCTCTCTGTCGTTGCTTTGAGTAAGTTAGCACTACGGTCCAAACGCCCCCTTAAGCTCTTCAATTACAGTAAAACTGCACACCACACGTCAGTATAATTTTCACAGGAAAGGACACTTAACAGGAGCTCAGAAAGTTCTTAATGCTTGACATACAATCCACAGATCCATAATTTAGACCTAATATAATTGATTCTCCTCAGTATGCAAAATCTGTCCTCATAGGAGACTTTCTGAAATTTTGTATTAGAACAGAAAGAACGTTTTTCTGGAGAGAAGCCCTCATGGACAGGAATTCGGCTGTCTAGTGTTCTGGAACATTCCTCTGATATGTCCACAAAAGCATACCTGACCTAGGGAATTTTCTCCCCACCACGGCAATATTGAAGAACAAGAGTTGAGATCTTCTATAACTCAATGGTGATGATATTCATTGGTGAATATCATCTCTTTTGCCTGTGATTATTTCCAATTCTACCCTAAGTACTACAGAGCCAGAGCAGTGATACGTGGGGTCAATACTTGCTCAATTATTAATAGAGTTGGGGAAAAAAATCCTCACGAAGCCACTAACTACGCCGTGCTATGAAAACGGCCAAAGGCCTGGAAGGTCAGAGTGGCTCTGCCCCGCATTCAAGTTTTCTGGCCACTTTGCTGGAGATTCTCCCTTTGATGAGCTTTTTACAGAATATCTGTATACAGCTCTTAAAATAGCGATCCCAGGGGCAAAAGGAGTATTTGGTTGGAAATGAGAGGCTAAACCTCTTCGTAGCTTTTCTGCTTTCTTTTGGAAACTTTTTCATTTAAATAAACAACTTAGTCATTCTGAAATTCAAAGGCCCATACAATGAAAGCAGTCTCTGTTCATGATGGATGAGTCTGATGTTTAAAAAGAAGGCAAAAAAATGCAAAACAAGCTGCCACCCCTAGTTACAGAAGAAATAGATCACAGGTGACACTGGCTTCCCTTCCATCTGTGGGAGTTAAGGAATGCATTCAGAAAAGAATACATTTCACTCCAGGTATAACTGGTGGGAGGCTTCTGGGCTATGTTTTGTATTATTCTCTTGAGAACATGTATACACCCCCTGAAATTCTAGCTCTTTAGAATATTTTTCAGCCCCAAACTCAAAACCAAGCTCGGATTTATTTGTTACCACTAACTACCACATTGGTAATGTGTTTTCTAAATCCCCAGGCCCTAAAAGACAATGGTGGGTCACTTTGTTGGTAAAGACGCAAGTGTTTTAAGGGGAAAGAAGTCTTGCCGCGTTGCTTTTGAGTTCTGGAAATGGGTTAATTGTTTATTCGCCGCATGTGAGGAATGCGAAGGGGCACCTGGGTGGCTCAGTCAGTTAAGTGTCTGACCCTGGATTTCTGCTCGGGTCATGAGCTCACGGTTCGTGAGTTGGAGCCCTGTGTTGGGCTCTGCGCTGGCCGTGCAGAGCCTACTAGTGATTTTCTCTCTCTCTCCCTCTCTTTCTGCTCCTCCCCTGCGCCTCTCTCTCAAAATAAATAAATTAAAAAAAAAAAAAGAATATGTAGGTCTGTAGGCTGCATATGTCTAGGTTACTGGTCTGAGATAGCGGTATTTGTGGCTAGTTCAGGGTGGGGTAGCACAGACACAGAATGTATACAAAGACCTCCCTAGGGTAGTTGTTTACCCTCCCAAATACTCTGACATTATCTCAGGTGGACTGTGGCAGCTTCTAGCAAATTCTGAGTTGATGTCTTCACTTCCTGTCATCTACCCCTAGTGGTTGCAAGTAGGGCCTGCAGAACTGCCGCCATCCTTTAAATCATCTTTACTTCTCCAGTCAGCCCATCTACTGCCAGATTGAACCTCCTAAAGACAATTTCTAACCAGCTGCTGCAAGATCAACCCCCCAGCCCTCCACTTCTATTAAATCCATATTGCCTACAAAAGCATTCGGGAGCCTCAACCATCTGACCCCGAGCCAATTTCACTCTGACTAGCTTAAGGGGAAATTACATTAGCATCACCTTACCACTGGCTGGCTTTCTAGATGCCCTGAGTTTTTATGTTCTCCTGTCTCTACTCTTTTTTTTTTTTTATGCCTGGCTATTGTGCTGGAAGTTTTAGATTCAAATTCTGCTGCCAACCTCTTAGGTACGTGAAAAACAGCATATTTGAAGGGAGACACGTGAATTTATTCAGGGATGGGAGTTTGTTCTGTTAGCAAGGGATTTCAACCTCAGCACTAATGGTATTTCAGGCTGGATACTTCTTTGTGATGGAAAATTACCCTGGGCATAGTAGGGCATTTAGCAGTATCCCTGGCCTCTGCCGACTAAATGCTAGAAGCTACCCCTTTCCAAAGTGGTGACAATTAAAAATGTTTCCAGACACGGCCCAGTGCTACCCCTATTTTATTTCCAAGGCAGGGGAAAAAAAATCAACCTACTAAGAATCACTATTAGAAATTTCAGAGACATATTATGTCCGCATAACTGTCCTAATACCTTGAACACAATTTTCTAAAAGGACATAGTTCCTGCCTCAAGGGCCTTATGAACTAGGGGGCAGACAGATATGTAAGGAACTCCCTGTAAAACATGTCCAAAACAAACGAATGTTGTGAAAGAAGCATAAACTCAAGGTTTGAGCCGTTAGAGGCACAGAAAGAAGGAGCCATCCAGATTTGGAGAGTGGAGGTTGCAATACATGGAAAGGACAAAGAGACATTGGCCTCAGCCATCTGTCTGGAGATCAGAAAGGCAGCCTTTGGCTCCTGGCTAGCTCACCATTGAAAGCCAATTTCAATACAGTTGTCGCTAAGTGAAGATTTTCCGGAGACTGAACAGGTGAAAGTTTTTGCAGAGGAATTGAACTCTAAAAGAAGCAAGGGCAGAGAAGAAGAATGGAAATGGAAGGGTCCAGGAGAAATGTCAGACTTTGTAGAATCGTCATATTTTAAATTCCTTAACTCTTGTGTGAAAGCGATCATCCCTGCCCATTCTGGTAGTCCCTTTTGCTTTGCTTTCCTTTTCACTATTCCTCCTTCCTACAAAATGGTTTTTATATGCTCACAGTTCAGGTTCCTGAAGCCATTGATACAATCACGCCTTCCCCCAACACGCGTGTGCGCACACACACACACACACACACCCCTTGAGGTTATCAGAGTGAATCTAAATTACTGAAACCTTCAGGTGAGCCATAGTGGTGGCCTTTCCTATTTTGTCACAGGCAAGGAGACAATCAACACTGAGTGTGCAGAGTGAGGACAGTTGGAAACTCAGTTTTAATGTGACTCCTCTATCCTTATCTATAAGAAATTAGAGAGGTAGTCAGTTTAACAATGGGGGCTAAAATACACTTGCGAGTGCATAGCAATGTATCTGGTTGTCACGGTGGGGATTAAAGAACAGGAAGCTGGAGAACATGCCATAATTGACAGGGCCCAGCCCAGGGTTTTTGAGGTCATGGCTACATGACACCAGCCTTTTATCCCACCCTGCTCAGAGAATGCAGAAAAAGCCAGGAAGGATGGAGCTAGCGTGATGCAAAACACAATCACTGTAAATATCTCAGCATGCGTCTTGCTGACAGTGGGAAGTCCATCTCTGGAAGAAACACTGTCAGCAGTAGTATCTATTTATGTGAAGGATTAAGCTAGAAAATGCTTATTCTTGTTGGTATTTTTAGTAGTTCTCTGAGAAATTTGAAACTGTTTTCTATATGCTTTTTTGCTTGTTTGGACTTTCATACTTATAACTGATTCTATCGAATGCATCCATAAGGTTTAGACTGACCAACAGACTTTTAATATCTAAATTAAATAGCAGTTGGGTGGTTAGAAATATTGGGGGGGGGGCGGAATCCTGCCTCAAATGTTAGGAAACCTGAGTTTGAAACTCAGATATATCAACTATTAGGTACTTGACCTTGACAAAGTCACGAGTCTTATTTGTAATACTCAAGTATCATTCACAACTCAAGTTGTGGTCGTACTTCTCACGATTTCTATGAAGGTAAGATAAATTGATATATGTGAAAACATTTGGGAACTTTATGGCTAGAAAGGAAGGAGCCCACACGGTTCAATATTCTATTTTAAAGGCTTGACCAACTCAAAACACTCTTTTTTTTTCAGCTTTATTGAAGTGTAATCAACAAATAAAGCTACAGTATATTTGAGGTGTACAATGTGATGATGCGATATACATATCCATTGTGAAAAGGTCCTCCCCATCAAGTTAATTAACACATTGACCCATCCATCACCTACCTCACATATTTACTTTTTTTTTTTTCTTGGTGAGAAATTTAAATTCCACTTTCTTAGCAGAATTCAATTAGAAAATACGGTATTGCAACCATGGCCACCAATGTTATACATTGGATCCTCAGACTTTATTCATATTATAACTGGAAGTTTGTGCCCTTTTACCAGCCTCTCCCCATTTCCCTCACCCCCCACCTGCCAAACACTTTTTAGTCTTTGTATCTGTGAATTCAATTTTTTAAAAACATTCCACATTTAAGTCATAGCATGCAGTATTTATCTTTCTCTATCTGGCTTATTTCACTTAGCATAATGTTCTCCAGGTTCATCCACATTGCCATAAATGACAGGATTTTCTTCTTTTTTTGAGGCTAAATAATATTCCATTACACACACATCACATCCCCTTGACCCCGTTCATTTACTGGTGGACACTTACATTGTTACCATACCCTGGCTATTGTGAATAATACAGCAATGAACAGAAGAGTACAGATACCTCTTTCAGATGATGTCCACGTCAAACGAAAAATCTCCTCAGCAAAGGAAACCATTAACAAAATGAACAGACAACCTATGGATTGGGAGAAAATATTTGTAGACCCAATATCTGATAAGGGGTTAATCTCCAAAATATAAACGGAACTCATAGCAATTGAAAGCAAAAGCAAAACAAAACAGAATACAGTTAATAAATGGGTAAAAACTTGAAGAAACATTCTTCCAAAGAAGACATACAGATGGCCAACAAGTACATAAAAAGGTGCTCAACATCCATCGTCATCAAAACCACCATGAGATACCACCTCACACCTCTTGAGATGGCGATTATCAAAAAGGCAAGCGATACCAAGTGTTCATGACGATGTGGATTAAAGGGATCCTTGTGCAGGTGGGATTGCAAATGGGTGCAGCCAATGTGGAAATCAATATGGAGGACCCTCAAGAAATTAAAAATAGAGCTATCGTGTGAATCAGCAGTACCACTGCTGGGTATGCATCCAAAAGAATCACAACTCTTTATAGTGAGATGAGAAATCTTTCTGACAGAGAAACTGTATCCGGGTCAATGGCCATCCCGTTACACACTGTGCGTGTATTTTTAGGTTGTGGTTTTTATTCACCTTACTCTATTGTCTTCACCGTATTTCTTGGAGAGAAGAGGGGGTAAGCAACTTCCTTTTCATTTGCGAAAAGCCTGGTTAATAGCAAAAGTGTCACCTCCAACGCAGATCTGCAACTTGGCTGATGGATCTTCACCGATGGGTGAAGCCAGTCTACCTAAGTGAGACCCTTTGGGGAGACTTATTGTTAGTAGATGCTCATGTTTCGTGTGTTTCCTTTAAAGGGTAAACAGTAGCTACAGAGCTAGGGTAGTAACCCCATTTAATATGACTGAAAGGGTCAGTTCTGACACAGTTTTGTTAAACTGTTTGCGCCCCAACGGTTTTTGAGAGTAATCTCTTAGAAAGAGCATTTAAATTTTGAATAAGCAAACTTAAAAATTATATATTATTTACTCATAATAATAGGGGAAGGAGGCACAGAGTGACAAAACTGGTTTGTAACACCGTAACAACGGATGGGTTTTTTTTTTTGTTTCTTTGCCTGATTGATTGAGTGTTGTAGTTGTTTATATTTTCTTATGATAAGTGACTGAGGACATTTTTTTTTCCATTTTACTTTCCCATCAAAGGAGATTCCTACCATCAACCAACAAGATCCAGATGTAATTTCACTGATGAGCAAGACATCTCTGCCAACTGAATTCCTATTGATTAGCATCTGATTTTGTTTGTCAGCAAAAAGAAAACCTTATTCTTTAATGGCATGTTTCAGTACATAACCAGCGGGTGTACGTCAGGGGGAGGGTGCAGACAGAGGGGTGTCTTTCAAAAGCTGATGAAAATATATTAGTGTGTATAATCATTTTTGCTCGCAACCATATAAATAACATCCATAATCTTAAAGCAGCCAACATCTTGCCCTGAAAATGAAAAGAATAGTTGGCTTGATGTTCTTTGGAATTGGAAGCTATCATGGGATGGGATGGAGGAGACACTTTGCTGACTCTGGGATCAGTGTCACTGTCCATACACCTCATGGGTTCCTCCTCCCTGGAGGGCTCAGAGGGGTCACACACAAGCCAGGCATTCTCTCCAGACGGGAAGAATGACAACTTCTAATGACCGAGTGTATAGGTGTTTTGGGAGATAGGTTTCTCACCAGAATAGTCTGAAGGGGATTTTTTTTTTTTTTTTTTGCAAACAGAGTAGACCTAAAGTATTATAAGCACACACCAAGACAGATTCCAGTTGCAGAATATTTCAGCATTTACCGAGAAGATTTTCACATGTTATTTCGTTTGATCATGACTACAATCCCATGAGGTAATTATTATTATCTGTACTTGAAAACTGGAGAAAGAAATCAAGACCCGGAGTGACTCAATGACTCATCCAATATTCTACAACTTGTAAATACAACTTGTTATAGACTTAAGGTTTGAGCCCATGCTTATGGCCCTAAGTTCAGTGTTCTGTCCAATACAACAGGCTTTCTATCTGGTTTTACTAAGGGAATATATATATATATTTTTTCTTTTGGAGAGAGAGCATGCAAGCTGGGGCAGAGAAAGAGAGAGAGAGAGAGAGAGAGATCTTTAGGCAGGCTCTGCACTCAGCACAGAGCCCAACAAGGGGTTGGATCCCATGACCCTGGGATCATGACCTGAGCTGAAATCAAAAGTTGGCTACTCAACTGACTGAGCCACTCAGGCACCCCAAGGGAATATATTTTCTACACTTTTCAGGAAAAACCTTAATTTCCCATGGGTAAGATTTTTTTCTCTTAATGAGGACATTTTATCACTCATATAAAATTTCAATAATTTATGAATGCAAATAATATATTACTTAAGCATCATAAGGAAAAAGCATAAGGAGTCATTGTTAATATTACAACTAACCCATACACAGCTGTTACTTAAAAAGCTTGATTTCTTTGTCAAATGGATATGCTTCTCTCATATTAACCTGTGTGTCCTTACATGAGAGGGAAACAAAAAGGTGCACAAAATACTTAAGTAATATAGAAAAAAAATTCCAGGAATGACTTCAACGAAATAGATGTTCTTTTTTTTTTTTTTAATTTTTTTTAACGTTTATTTATTTTTGAGACAGAGAGAGACAGAGCATGAATGGGGGAGGGTCAGAGAGAGGGAGACACAGAATCTGAAACAGGCTCCAGGCTCTGAGCTGTCAGCACAGAGCCTGACGCCGGACTCGAACTCATGGACTGCGAGATCATGACCTGAGCCGAAGTCGGCCGCTTCACCGACTGAGCCACCCAGGTGCCCCGATGAAATAGATGTTCTTAAGTGATTGACCAAAGACCTATCAAGGGTTCTTTTCAACTCCCCATGCAGTTGAGGGTATTTCCAGTCAATTGTAGCCCTCGAGGAATGAAGAGGCCAGAACGCCCACACAGGGCTAAAATAAAATACAGAGTAACAAGAGAAAAATAGAGAAATTGGCATCAAAATGTGGGACCATCCAGGCTGTACAAGTGCGAGATTTCTGACAGACCCCACCTGCTCTCAAGTGGTAGTAAGAATTTAGCTGAATATCAGCAAGCTATCTCCTTCAAGCCAATGAAATCCTATTTCATATAGCCTATCAGGAAGCACAGTTCAATAGGGAAAAGATTTTTGTCACAGAATTTTTACAAATGGAATTTTAACTCTGAGAGCATGCAGGAGACTCTCATCTTGGCTCTTCAACCCGACTCCTACTCAGATAATCTTTCCCAATAATCGGGTCACTTACTGTCCATTAAGACGATATCCTCTTAACAAATTCGGACATCTCCAAGCCACACCCATTCTCTGTAGATCCTGCTGGAATTTCACAGTGCCCTGCCCATGATCTCGAATGATCTTCCTTTCTTGGCCTGTTCCCTCAGAGACCCTATTTCACTAGATACCCTTCTCCTGCTGCCCACCCCACTAGTCACGTGCCTAGTTTATACTTTTTCATTTTTTGACTCCTTCTTTCCATATCATTGCATCTGCATCTAATGTTTTCTCCCTCTACTTTGCCCCTGAAGTTGATGTCTTGCTGGCTTTAAGGCAGCATAAACATGGTGGCAAAGCACCTGTGGCAGTTTCAAAGAGGTGGCTAATTAAAATTTTCAAATGTCTTCTCTTGATTTAAGGAATCAGCTAAGGTTCTGGGTGTAATATTGATAGCAGGGAAGTTCTTCCTAATTAGAAAACCAAGAAGTTATATATATATATATATATATATATATATATATATATGTATATGTTACTATATGTATGTATTTGTATAAATATAAAAATAAAAATAAATATGAAACAAAAATATATGTATACTTCTCTGTATAATTATAATGTATACATATAATAAAGTTAGAGTGGGATACAGAGAAGGGAAAAGGGAGAGATAGAGAGAGCTACATTAGGTACCTAGGAAGGTATTAAAAAACAGAGTATAAAAAAGATCTTTCCCTAGAAGATCACTCAGTCTTACTGACTTGCACTTCAGTATTATGTTTTGAACTTTTTTCCATATAAATTTCATGTTTGTATTTCCGTGAAGCCCTCATTGAAAATGTTATTATACACCTCAAATGTGTCTCCTACTAATACAATATGAAAAATATTTTTGGCATGGAGTCTTGGGAATAAAAACAAAATAAAATACAAATTTTCTTTTTTTTCTTTTTTTTTAAATTTTTAATGTTTATTTATTTTTTCGGGGTGGGGGGAGGGGTAGAGAGAGAGGGAGACACAGAATCCGAAGCAGGCTCCGGGCTCTGAGCTGTCAGCACAGAGCCCGATGTGGGGCTCGAACTCACAAACTGTGAGATGATGACCTGAGCTGAAGTTGGATGCTCAACTGGCTGAGCTACCCAGGCGCCTCTAAAATAAAAATTTTCTAAAGACAACCACCAATTTATGTAACCTATCACGTCTCCATCTTCATCTTGGCTGTTAGGATGCATAGACCCAAATATTGTGATTAATTACAACACACATTTACACTATGGTTAGCATATGTGTGTCCTCTTTTTCACAACTGTGTTTTCCTCTTTTTTTTATTTATTTGTTTATTTTGAGAGAGAGAGAGCATGTGCACGCGCACAGCATGAGTGTGGGAGGGCAGAGAGAGGGGGGGAGAAAGAGAATTCCAAGCAGGCTCCCTGCTGTCAGCATACAGAACCCCGACTCTACTCGGGGCTCAATCTCACAAATCACGAGATCATGACTTTAGCCGAAATCAAGAGCTCAGATGCCTAACCATTGGTGCTACCCAGGCACTCCTGTCTTTTTCTTTATTTCAAGCAGCTTAAAATCACTTTCAGAAGAATCGAAGTATAACTAAATTGAATAAATGGATTGAAAGTGTGCTTTCAAGGAGAAGAAAAATATCAATTAAGGGAAAGCATTTATTACGGGATGAGTATGTATATATTGAGAAAATGTAGATATAGTACATTATAAAAATGGGAGGAGAACAGAGAGAAGCAAAGCTTTTAATTGTTAACAATAATTATATTGGTGGTGATAGTATGAACATTATTACTTAGAGACCATGTATGTGACGTGGAATAAAGGTAATGAATAATTACGGAATGTTCTCTTTCTATAACCTTCAGTGTCCAAGGGAACCAGGTCGTTTGGTGTGGAAGAAGAAAAACATATATGAAGAGGTTAAGTGAAAAATCTCTGTAGTTTTCCATTTGAACTGGAATTGAATTCAATAGAATTCCAATCCAAAATCCCGGCAGAATTTTTTTTGAGGAAATTGATAAGCTAATTCTAACGCATTTCCATTTGAACTGGAATTGAATTCAATAGAATTCCAATCCAAAATCCCAGCACAATTTTTTTTGAGGAAATTGATAAGCTAATTCTAATGCATTTCCATTTGAACTGGAATTGAATTCAATAGAATTCCAATCCAAAATCCCAGCACAATTTTTTTTGAGGAAATTGATAAGCTAATTTTCAAATGCATATGGTAATACAAAGGAACGAAAATAGAACAATTTTGAAAAAGAGTAAAGTTAGACAACTTACATTACTTGATTTCAAGACTTACTCTGAGCTATAGTAATCAAGCCAGTGCAGTAATAGCAAAAGGAGAAAGGTGTTATATCAGAGGAGTGGAATAGAATCCAGAAATAGGCACACATATATATGGATTAATTGATCCTTTTCAAAGTTGAAAAGGTAATTCAGTGCAGAAAGGATAGTTTTTTTCAGCAGACGCTGTCAGAACAATTGGATACCCATGTACAAATACAAACCGTGATCCGTATCTTACTCCATATATAAAAAATTTACTCATGGTCACTTCGGCAGCACATATACTAAAATTGGAACAATACAGAGAAGATTAGCATGGCTCCTGTGCAAGGATGACATGCAGATTCGTGAAGCTTCCATATTTTTACAAATAATCCAGCAAAGAAATGGGCAGTAGACATGAATAGACACTTCTCCAAAGAAGACATCCAGATGGCCAACAGGCACATGAAAAGATGCTCAACATCGCTCTTCATCAGGGAAATACAAGTCAAAACCACACTCAGATATCACTTCACGCCGGTCAGAGTGGCTAAAATGAACAAATCAGGAGACTATAGATGCTGGCGAGGATGTGGAGAAACGGGAACCCCCTTGCACTGGTGGTGGGAAAGCAAACTGGTGCAGCTGCTCTGGAAAACAGTGCGGAGGTTCCTCAAAAAATTAAAAATAGATCTATCCTATGACCCAGCAATAGCACTGCTAGGAATTTACCCAAGGGATACAGGAGTGCTGATGCATAGGGGCACTTGTACCCCAATATTCATGGCAGCACTCTCAACAATAGCCAAATTATGGAAAGAGCTTAAATGTCCATCAACCTGATGAATGGATAAAGAAATTGTGGTTTATATACACAAAGGAATACTACTTGGCAATGAGAAAGAATGAAATATGGCCTTTTGAAGCAACGTGGATGGGACTGGAGAGTGTTATGCTAAGTGAAATAAGTCATACAGAGAAAGACAGATACCATATGGTTTCACTCTTATGTGGATCCTGAGAAACTTAACAGAAGACCATGGGGGAGGGGAAGGGGGAAAAAAGTTACAGAGAGGGAAAGAGGCAAACCATAAGAGACTCTTAAAAACTGAGAAATAAACTGAGGGTTGATGAGGGGTGGGGGAGAGGGGAAAGTGGGTGACGGGCATTGAAGAGGGCACCTGTTGGGATGAGCCCTGGGTGTTGTATGGAAACCAATTTGACAATAAATTTCATATTAAAAAAATTTACTCAAAACAGATCATAGACTCCATGTGAAATCTAAAACTGTAAAAGTTCTAGAAGGAAGCAAAGGAGAAAAATCTTGGTTCTGCCGTGTCTTTATAGCCCCTCCAGAAATGAGGGAGATTTTAGTCTATTTATATCGTCTCCTGAAATTCGCTGGATGTCGGATCCACAGGTACAAGGAAATGGTGTTTCTGGGGGGACCTTGTGACTGTGGGGACCCTGTGGTCTAAAATAGTTTCAGAGTGCTTCAGCTTTTATGACCCAGCTGCGGCAGGTGTAATATAGCCGTTGATTTGGCACAGTGGAGAACATCGTATATTCTCTAGCTTTTCCCATTTGTGCAAATGGCCCTACTGGGCCTAAACGGCCATTTGGATGGAGCCAGCCTACTTTCTGTCCTGTGAGTGAGAGGGAAGAGCTCCTCTTGCCCCATGATGGAAGAAACGTGTGGCGTTCCTCACTTCCTTTCTCGCCGATGATTTGTTTTGCAGCCTCTCCCCTGGTAGCGCCCTGCAGCATCTGTTCCTTTTCTTTGCTGTGTATATGTCTCCTTTTTATCTTGGCAGACAAGGCAATTTCTTTGAAATAAAGGCCCCTTCTCTGTAGCAAGTGACCTTGAGACATTCGGCGCTATCATTTCCCAGCTGTATTAGTGACTCCAAATTCAATTTCAAGGTTCTTGAAAGCTTTCCCTTGTCCACCTTGTGCTCACTTGCCTTCGTTTAAGTGTCCTCCAAGGCAATTGCTTTGGGATCCTTGTATCCATTTTAGCATGTGTCTAACTTAGCCAAAGAGAATGGCAGCAAGCGTGGCTTCAATGCCTGGGGCCTGGCAGCGATCAGGGCATCACAGTTGGGGCCTCTGTCATGTCTTTGGATGCTGTGAATAGCCAGTAATGAGAAAAGAGGGAAATGTCAGGCTAGGACCTCAGGGTCCAGATCATGCAAATCACTTAACAATATATAGTTGAGACTCAATTACTCACAGTATATGGGACTATGAGTGCTTTTCCAACAGTCAACTTGAATAATAAGCAATTATAAGCATATTTTAAAATGCAGATGCTTGCTTCTGATTGATGGGTGGGATGGTGTACATGGTGATGCCATTGAACAGGCTATTTATGGTTGTCATCAATTATGTTGGTGTTCGTCAAGGAACAGCCTTCTGAAACTTAGCTTCCTCGTTTGTAAAATTTATGTCTAAGGCATTTTTCAAATCAGGCCTGCTGGGCCACCTGCTTAGTGAGTATTCAGAAATATATTTGATTCAGTTGTCCATGATTTCTCATCTTTTGTCCCATAAATCCTATCCAAAAACAAAAAAAAAAAAACAAACAAACCAGAGAAATGTGTTTCATCTCTAGTGCTCAGGATCGTTGAGTGGTTTTGGCTGCCTGAGTTGTGAAGGATTCTGAAACTGCACTTGGGATCACCTAGGCACAGGATGGAGGTGATCCCAATTATATTCTCACTTCCCATGTCTGGTCCATTTTACTCCTCTCCTCCATCTTTCTCCCTCTTGGTAGAATTCAGATTTCCTGAATGAAAGCTATCCCCCCGCCTCCCCTCTGGTAACCAGCAGTTGGCTCTCCAAAGTTAAGAGTCTGTTTCTTGGCTTTCCTCTCTCTCTCTTCTTTTTCCTCTTTGCTCCTTTGTTTTGTTTCCTAAATTCCACATATGAGTGACATCATATGGTATTTGTCTTTCTCTGACTGACCTAAGCAGAATACTCTCTATCTTAGCAGAATACTCTCTATCTCCATCCATGTCATTGCAAATGGAAGGATTTTATTGTTTAGGGCTGAATAATATCCCATTGTGTGTGTGCGTGTGTGTGTGTGTGTGTGTATGCGTATATACATACATACATACATACATACATACAAACATACATATACCACATCTTCTTTATCCATTCACCAATCAACGGACACTTGGTCTGTTTCCATGATTTGGCTATTGTAAATAATGTTGCTATAAACATCGAGATGCATATATCCCTTTAAGTTAGTGATATTTTATTCTTTGGGGAAAGGTCTAGTAGTGCAATTGCTGGATTGTAGGGTGGGTCTGTTTTTAACTTTTTGAGGAAACTCCATACCATTTTCCACCGTGGCTGCACCAGTTTGCATTCCCATCAACCGTGCAGGAGGGTTCCTCTTTCACCACATCCTCGCCAACACCTGTTGCTTCTCGTGTTTTTGACTTTAGCCACTCTGACAGGTGTGAAGGGATACCTTACTGCGGTTTTGATTTGCATTTCCCTGACGAGGAGTGATACTGAGCATCTTTTCATGTGTCTATTGGCCATCTCTGTCTTCTTTGGAAAAAGTCTGTTCATTTCGTCTGTGGGAGGGGAGGGTTTCGGTATTCCCTAGACAAATACACAGGTTGAGTGTTGGGTGGATGAAGGTGAAATGGAGCAGTGAGTCCTAAGGCATCCCAGGCTGGTATAGGCTTGGCCCTACACTTCTCCGTCCCTTTGCCTTCCAGGGTTTATTCTATCCCATTCTAGTAGCTCTGCTAGTAAGGGTGGGGAAGAGACCTATTTCCAGATGTCAAGATACCTCAGGGTTATGGGTAAGTTCCTAAACTTACCTTTAAATATGGAGATTACTAAAAAATGAGGCAGACCCCATTATGAGGTTCTTCAAAGAGTCTTGCGAAACATTGATATGTGTCATGAGAAAGTATCTATATGTATTTTCACGCCTAAATAAGCAATTCCCTTTAGCTGTGGGTCCAGTGCCTGAAATTGAGCAAAGTGCAGAGCAGACGGTCAATAAATGCCACTGAATGGATACGATTATTCAATATTGGTGATATTTTTCAATGTTATTTTCTTAGAGTCATAGAATTTCAGAAATTCAAGAGGGCTTGGGGTTTATCCCGCCCAGAGCCTTTATTTTTAAGTAAAAAAAACTCAGAGAGCGAATCTTGTTTGTAGGTCTTGATAGCATAACACGAATTTACTGTTGACTCTGAACAACACGAGGGTTTAGGGGTGCCGACACCGTGTGCGGTCAAAAAATCCATAAAAATGACTGCTTGAAGGGATATCCTAAGTGTAACAATCCTATCACTTCAATATATTTGGTATATAAAAGTCAGAAGCGCTGGAATGAAGGCATTAGTGAGTTATTTTTGTTTAAACTCTCTGCATTTTCCCTAGAGATTCTGCCTTCTGTCAAGATTAAGTTGCCCAGGCCTTAATATTTGTTGTGAAATAAATGGCTTTGATCTCGCAGATGCCATGGAGACAGAGGGTGGAAGAGCCCCATTACTCAGGAAGAAAACAAATTTCATGGGCTGTAGGCATACATTCTGCATGTCAAGCCAGATACAGTAGTCATTCTCAAAACAGAAATGAAGGACCCGCAGAGAAATGGCTTCCCTAAGAGGCAGTTCATCATGGAAAGCATGACAGATCAACCTCCACATGGTCAAACTGGGCTTTACTGATTCGAGGCCAATCTGTCCGGGGAACAGTGAGACGTTCATGTGTACCACCAACTTTCTTCTTAGACACATTTCTGTGCGTCAACGAGGCGCAGCTATCTAAGGCCAGAACCAGATCTTTTCCTTTCCCCCCAGCCTGGGATACAGTGAGTACTCAACAGAAGAGTTCAGAATGAACCGATCTATAACAAATAGAACCAGAGTCTCGGCCGGTGGTTCTCAACCAAGGCCAATTTGACAAGGTCTGGAGATATTTTTTAGTTGTTGCAACTCAGAGCAAGGAAGTTATGGGCTATTAGTGTCCAGTGAGAGGGGCCCGAGGATGCCACTAATATCCCACAATGTGCAGGACAGGGCCACAGCAAAAACGTATCTGGTCCAAATTGCCAATAGGGCTGAGGTTGGGAAACTCTGGCGGGGGCCATTATAAGGACAAAGTTGTTTCTCACCTTCTTAGCTTTTCTCTCCACTGAAGGTAGCTCCACGTGCTTAACACCCATGGCCTCGCTCCAGTTCCGCACAGAGGAGAGTGGGTGATTTCTCAGGCTGGTGAGACCTGGCTGAGGACCTGGGAATGAGAAGACCAGCCCTTCCTTACCCCTTTTGAGGATGATCAGCCCACAGGCTCCTGCTCTGTTTCTCCACACCACAAGCTTCCTAGTTCGGACCCCAAGAAAGCCTGCCCAGCCTGGGCCTGAGGGAACGAGTCTAACTTGGCATTTCAGTACCAGGGGGCCCATTGTTCCTCCTGACTTAACACACGTCATAAACCTCGCGCTTGATTCAGAATTCAGACGGGAAAAAAACCAGTTTATGGCCATCCCAGTTTCCCCACTAAATCATGTTTGCTATTCATTAAGACGTGTGGGTTGTTCCATTAGGAATATCCTGTGCTATTCCATCCTGGAAAATTGTGGGTATTTTCTCAGTGGACACGCCCTTCCAGGTACAGGCCCTGCTCAGACAGGTGCAGTGAAACACTCCCGCTGCCAGGAAAAGGCCCTTAAATTATTAGGAAGCACAGGCCTTGAAGGTATGTTTGAAGTCATTGCCCAGCCAGCCCTGCTGTGGCAGTGTCCTCACAGACATAAGCCACAGGGAAGTGAAGTTTTCTGATTAATGACTGGATGGGTTGGGCGAAGTAGAGACTATGGCCCTCAGGGACAAGGTGGTGATATTCTCTCAGGCTACACAGATACAGAGGGTGGCAGAGAACCACCCTTTTCTAGGACGTGGCCGCGCACGTCCTCGCTGTACTGACAGCAGAGGGTGTAACTTTTCAGGACACGATCTAGGCCTGAGAGATTTTGTTCACTCTATCACTCTTCTATAATAATGAGACTTACAAAAAAAAAAAAAAAAAGCATCTGAAAATGCTCCCACCAAAAAGGGCAGAGAAAAACGACTCTAGTGATTTTGAATTCTCACAGCTCGGTTCCCCGAAGACACATTTGTTTTTATTTTTAGTGCTTTCCCTATAGCATCATTGATTATATCTGATTCATAATTAACTTAGAAAATATGAGGAAGGCTTGCGATTTCCATTTAACACTTAGATTTAGGAAAGAGAATACCGATGATTTTGTTTGCTTATGGGAGTATATCTCCATGAACTTGGAGCAGACACCAGTTTTACGTTACCCTTTCTACCACATGGAATAAAAACAGACGCTTGACGTGAAGCAAAACCAATTTATTCTGTAGGAAGTCTTCCCCTAGTCATTACTGTTAATTTGTTTTGCAGCTTCCGTTCTTTCTTTCAGTTGGTAAGACTAAGCTAGGATTGGGGCGCCTGGGTGGCTCAGTCGGTTAAGCGTCCGACTTGGGCTCAGGTCATGATCTCGCGACCCGTGGGTTCGAGCCCCGCGTCGGGCTCTGTGCTGATGGCTCAGAGCCTGGAGCCTGTTTCGGATTCTGTGTCTCCCTCTTTCTCTGACCCTCCCCTGTTCATGCTCTCTCTCTCTCTCTCTGTCTCAAAAATAAATAAATGTTAAAAAATTTTTAAAAAAAGATAAAGCTAGCATCATCAACGTCCCCAGCATCATCAGGACCACGGTCACAGCTCTCATTACTTGAGTACCTACTTTGTATCCCACATTGTGCTGGGTTCTTTATGCAGCATCTCTTCGAAACCTTACAATAATCCCATGCAATGGGCATTTTATTCTAGATTTTACAGATAAGGAAATGGAATCTCAGAGACTTTACGTAGTTTGCTCAAGGTCACATTACTATGAGGGACGGAGTCAGATTCAATTGAGGTTTGTCTGACGCTCGTATGGGGAATCCAGGCACAGGATCATCTCAGTCAGGCACAGAGCGATTCAACCAGTATCAGTTTTTGAATGCCCTGTGCCAGCCACAGCGAGGAATAATCAGATGGCAACTGCAAAGTAGCCTGGCCTCAAGGAATGCCATGAGCAAGGAGGTGGAAGATAGCAGGTATGGCAGTCACTAGCAGTGTTTCTCGAAGTTTTTACCAATGGGGCAGAAAAGATGACTGAAGTACTGTGTTAAGTTCGACAATATGTATCACATTCTTCTCCACAGTATATCCATGCTGTATTAACATAAAAATACATTTAAGAACTGCTTACCATTGACTAGGGGTGCCTTGGTGGCTCGGTCGGTTAGGCGTCTGACTTCCACCTAGGTCATGATCCCGCGAGTTCAAACCCCACTGCGGACTGTGTGCTGACAGCTCGGAGCCTGGAGCCTGTTTCAGATTCTGTGTCTCCCTCCTTCCCTCTCTCTCTCTCTCTCTTTCTCTCTCTCTGCCCCTCTCCTACTTGCACCCTGTCTCTCTCTCTCTCAAATATAAATAAACACTAAAAAAAAAAAAAAAAGGTTTTTAATTACTTACCATTGACTAGAAAGGGTGGTCCCAGGAGACGGAGAATTTTCTCCTTGTGATTTCAGGTACCCTTGGCACATCGCACAGCGGTCAAGTTCTGTATGGTGAGTCATCAAAATGGACACCCAGGAGAATAGATATTTTGAACACAGGCAGACTTGCGACTGATATTTCAGTTCAAAGGCAGTCAGGCAGGAGTTTTCTCTCCGCATTTTTATTCTATCCCAGGTCAACTGATTAGACGAGGCCCACCCACGTTAGAGAGAGCAATCTACTTTACTCAAATTTATCTTTTTTAAAGTTTTGTTAACGTTTATTTATTTTTGAGAGAAAGAGACAGAGCATGAGTGGGAGAGGGGCAGAGAAAGAGGGAGACACAGAATTGGAAGCAGGCGCCAGGCTTTGAGCTGTCAGCACAGAGTCCAACGTGGGGCTCGAACTCACGAGCAGTGAGATCATGACCTGAGCTGAAGTCTGACATTCAACTGACTTGAGCCACCCAGGCGCCCCTGCTTTCCTCAAAATTAAATGTTAACCTCATCCTGAAACACCCTCAAGGATAAAACACCCAGAATAATATTTGATCAAATATCTGTCCACCTCATGGTCTAATCAAGTCGACACATAAAATTAACAATCACAAAGCAAAACAAAAAAAAAAGCAAATTGACAATCACAAAGCAAAACAAAAAAAATGAAAATAAAAAATGAAAAATATCAAAATATCTTAAAATAAAAGCCGATTAACAATCACAAAGCAAAACAAGAAAATGAAAATAAAAAATGAAAAATATCAAGATATCTTAAAATGATAAAAGCTTTCATTTTTTTTAAAAGTGAAAAAAAAATATCTGTAGATTAAGAGAAAGTAAATCTGGACCTGATATAGATAATAAGATCCCGGACTCGGAGCTTGATGCTATGATTGGATAAGAGTTTGGAGGTCTTGGGATGGGGGTGGGTGTATTTTTCAAGGAGAAGGGACGTGAATAATCGTGATGAGTGTGGACAGTACTAGGTTAAATGATTAGCTTCAGCTTTTCACTCCCTTCTGCATCCATATTGCCATATGACTTTGTACCTCTTTCAAGTAGACTCAAAGGACCCCCTCTGCTCCCTGTCTTTGGCCTTGACCATCGGCCTTTTCTTTAGCAATGGGATATTCACAAATATGACACAAACAGAGGCCTGAAATCTGTTCTTGCTGATGACCGGCACGCTGCCCGTACCTTCACACCAGCCCCAGCCGAACCCAGCGTCAGTCACTTGACTCAACTGATCTTCAAGGATACGAATGAGAATCATACAGAGATAGTGTCACGTCTTCGAGGCATAAGACCGAGTGCTTCTGTGGTGTGCCCTGTGCTAGCTACTGCCACGAGTAATGGCAGCTACAGCGTTCCTTCCAGATTGTAGTTAGCCATTGAATTTTGGGCCACCTAGTTTCGTAGAAAGCTAACTGATCCTACTAAGTTAAAATACTGTTCTTTTATTCCATAAATGTAGGAGTACATACTCCATATCAGGAACATCTGGGAAAATGGTTGTAAATAAGATGGACATGTCACCTGCTCTCCAAGAGCTTATAGTCATGAATCTGTCGTTCTTTGTGTGAAAGAGAAAAAGAATTCTTCCACGTTGAAAATAATCGCCCTCCACTATCTACTGCTTTTAAAATTCAACTCAGGTCTTGGAAGTATTCATGGTCATAACGATTCGGGAAAAGGCTACGGTTCCAGAAACTAGACAATGTGCAGAGTTTTGGCGTTTTGGTTTTGTTTTCGTTTTCTGCAAATCAGAGCAGTATAATGGGGAAATACGTTGGCTGAATGTGATAAATAGCACAGTGGGTTTCTGAGCGTATAAATCTGAGTGTGTGTGAGTGTGTGTGTGTGTGTGTGTGTGCATATGCATATAGAGAATCTCAATAAGTGGCATCATCTACTAATTTATTCAACTGGAAAACCTGTGTTACCTCTGACTCGTCTTTTCCCCAATGTTCCTAAATGTTCCTGGAATATGTGAATGTCTCTCTCGTAGTGTCATCCTAACCAAGTCATTACCATCTGCTCCTGGATTATGAGACAATAGCGTATTACCAGGTCTCTCTGTCTTTGCTCAGTCTGCTGTCCTTGTTCATTCTGCACCAGAGAGATTTATTAAAACTGTGAAACCGGCCTTTCGCTCCCTTGCATTGATGCCTTTTGATGTTTTCCTATTCCTGGAGAACGAGGTCCAAGTTTTCTAAGACACAAAACAAGACCTTTCCTTATCTCACCTTTGCTACCTCACTTCCTACTACTCTCCCCTTCAGACCCATCCACCAGGAAGTAGACACATCGTTAGGATGGGAATTGGTTGGTGCTGCCTCTTGGCATCCTGTAAGGACACGTCCGCAAATGCTGTGCCTTAGGAATCTCAGGTGCCTCATTTCCTCGAGGGATCTCCACCTTGCCCTGCATGCTGTGTGACGTGTTCCACTCCTTGGCTCCTACTATTTCCTTTGCCAGAATATCATTCTCACCTTCCTTTTCCCATCAACACGCGTTCGTATATTTTAGACTTGCCTTCACCTGGCATTTTGGGGGAAGCATTCCTTGACCCCCAGGTAGTGGGAGTTTACTCATAGCCTCTATGCTCCCATAGGGGGTTTACTTCTATTTTAGCTCTTAGCTTTATCAGGTCACAACTGTTTATTTACCCCTCCCCTTGACTCGAAAATCTCTTAAGATGGAATATTTTGTCCCTCATCTTTGTAGCATACAATGCTAGGCCAGTCATTCTTCAAACTCTCCCTCTCCCTAGTCTCCCATATGTAACCCATCACTAAATTATGTGGCCGTTACCCCCAAACATTTTTCAAGCCCGGCTACGTTTGTTCATCTCCATCCAGACCACAAAGCTAATATCATGTCTTACCTGCACCGTTATAGTAGCTTCTTACTGGCCTTCTTGTGTGCCGTAGCACACCCTTACCCCCACCGCACCCCCCTCATTCATTTTTTCATCGTAGCCAAGGTAATCATCTTTGCAAAATGCAAATGCGATCTTATGCCTCCAAACTTTAAAGGCTTCTTATTATTCTTAGGACAAGACTCATATCCTCAGATTGCCCTAAAGCACCCCCTGCATGATCTGGCCATGTTTGACCTCGAGAGCTAATCGCATGGAACTTGTGCCATTGTTTTTTATAGTCCAGCTTTCTTTCAGTTCTAAAACATTCCGTGCAGTCCTCTAACGAATGGTCTGGACACAGGTAGGTCTCACTGCTTGGAATGTTTTACCTGCTCCATTATTTCACCAAATTAGCAGTTCCTCTTCCTCAGGTGAGTCCAGGAGTCACTAATCCAAGCCTTCTTGGTGACTCAATCTAGGTCAAGCTCTCTGCTATTCATTTCCTAGTTCTATGTTCCGTTCCTTCAAAATAGTCCTCTCAGTTCATATGTTTCATGTTTCCAGGCAATTGTTTTTGTTTAATGGCATCTAATTTTCTTGGTGCTCAGAAAAAAAAAAAAAAAACATTTTATTATGGAAATTTTCAAGCACGCACAAAGTAGAGAAAATATAATGCACCGCATTTCCTCCTCCTGCTTTAACAATTAACAACCTATGCATCTTTTATCTCTTCTGTCTTTTATACTGCCCTTCTTCCTCCCCAAATATCATATCTTACCCTTAAATCCCTTAGTCTATATCTCTGGACAATAAAAACCGTTTTTTAAAAAACCCACAAAACACTTTCACACTCTCACACTGCCAAAAATTAACGAGTGTCCTAAAATCATCAGCTAGCCTGTCAGTGTTCAAATACTGTATAAGATTTTGATTTAAGTTTTGACTTCCCATCATATCGGAGACAGAAACAATCAGTCTGCCACACTGCTTGCCACATAGCAGACAGTCAAAATATAGCTGAGTAAGTGACTGACTGAATGAATTATTACTTAATGAACTGGACACCGGAGTTCAAGGAGACCTGGGGAGCAAGACCGGAAAATGGCCAGTTAAATATGCTTCTACGACTTTCCTTACTCCATCTGGGCCAGACCTCCTCTTCAGGTGGCGTTCTTGGGTCTTGGGGCAAGATGGTACACTGTCACGAGGGATTTTCCTTTTTTCCTTCCCCTTGTTCCCTTTCCCAGTCCCAAAGAGCACTGGACGCCTACAAGTGCCCACTAGTCAACCGGGCTGAACTGGGCATTGCAGGGGTTGGTGTTTGATCAGGAGGCTTCGTGTTTCTGCGCAGACACTCGATCACTGGCTGAGTGTGCTATGAAGTACCCCAAGGTTTATGTGATGTCACCACTGGGGAAGAGAGCTGTTATAGTCAGATTTGATCAAAGGGAAAGCAAACCTTTGATGCTTGTTACTTCTATTTTCTTTTCTTTTTAAAATACGCAGTTGATATGATATTTTTACACAAATAGTACTTAACCTTAGTTGCAATGTTTCACTCTTTTGTGAGAAGTTTTCTATGTTATTATAAACCCTTTGCATTATCTTTTACTCCATAATATTCCATGAAGTGGCATTTCTAAACTTTATTCAGCGAATATTTCAGTTGCTTCCAATTCTGAACTATTATAAATAATGCTTTGATAAACAACTTTGTACGCAAAGCTTTTTCTGCATCAAATTTTCTTAGGGTAGATTCCCAGAAGTAGAATGACTAGGTCAAAGAATACAAACAATTTAAAAGTTTATGTATGCACATTACCAAATTGCTTAGAAAGCATGTTGTTTGCTTATAACATTAGTTTCCCTTTAAATTTAATTTAATTTTGAAGGAACTTTTATTATTTTTCTATTGCCTAGATGGTGCATATTCATTATAGAAAAACTAGACAACACAGATATGTAGCAAGAAGGAAGCAAAGAGCATGAACTACTCCAGTACTCAGAGTTAACCCCAGTATCTTACTGCATAGACTTCCAGATCTTTCTTTGTGCATAGAAACAATGAGATTATGTTTTGCATATATATCATTCGGCTCTATAAAATCTCAAGGAAGAAACATCATAGATGACTATTGATAACAAGGATATGTTTCAGGGGTAACACAGGGTCCTGGATGGTGAGGGAAGTCAAATCGAGAAGCAGACCAGGGCTTTCTCTTTGTACATCTAATCCCAGTTCAGTAAATGCTTTTAGCATTTTTACTTCCTGAAAAAGAGATTCAATTGGGCTTTTTGGTGTCCTCCAGATAGAACACTTGTTTTTCTTTCCCCAAAACTTTATTATTATTTTTTTTAAATAGACCACCCAGTGCTCAACCCAACAAGTATCTTCCTTAATGCCGTTCACTCATTTGGCCCATCCCCCCACCCACCTCTCCTCCAGCAACCCTCAGTTTGTTCTCTGTATTTAAGAGTCTCTTATGGATTGTTTCCATCTCTGTTTTTATCTTACTTTATTTTCCCTTCCCTCCTCCTATCTTCATCTGTTCTGTTTCTTAAATTCCACATATGAGTGAAATCATATGATACTTGTCTTTCTCTGACTGATTTATTTCACTTAGCATAATACGCTCTAGTTCCATCCACGTTGTTGCAAATGGCAAGATTTCATTTTTTTGGATCACTGAGTAATATTCCATTGTATATCTACACCACATCTCTTTCTCCACTCATCAGTTGATGGACATTTGGGCTCTTTCCATACTTTGGCTATTGTCAATAGTGCTGCTATAAACATTAGGGTACCTGTGCCCTTTCGAATCAGCATTTTTGTCTCCTTTGGATAAATACCTAGTAGTGCAACTGCTGGGTCATAGGGTAGTTCTACTTTAACTTTTTGAGGAACCTCCATACTGTTTTCCGGAGTGGCTTCACCAGTTTGCATTCCCACCAACACTGCAAAAGGGTTCCTCTTTCCAGATGGAACACTTCTGCCTCACTGTTGGGGAGTGCTCACCTCAAGCCATCTCTAAGCAGCTGTGTTCTCTCACACCCATATCCATTTATCTTGTGCTCTTGTATGGAGCCTTCCATCAACTGTGGAGAGTTGCATGACTGGTTCTTCTCCCATCAGGCAATTTATGATGCAAATAACTAAGTCAAGCCACTTTTCTGGAAGTGCAGGATCTCCGGAGGATGTCCATTTTTGAACTGTCATTCATATTGGTGTCAGTATAATATAACACTAAACGTCAACCCTGGCTTCTAGCCTTCTATGGGAGGAATGTGCCGGATATGAATTATCCAGTCCCTTGCAACTAGATACGAGGCTGCTTCCAAATTGGGGCCATAGATTTTTAATAACAGAGAATCTTTGTAAACAAATTCTTTTTGGTTTCTTTCTATCCTATAAATGTTTGTCCATCTCTTTGATTTTAACCCTTATAAGTCATTTCTTTTCTTCTGCTTTTTTTTAAATTTACTTACAGAAAGAGAGAGAGAGAGAGAGAAAGAGAGAGAGAGAGAGAGAGAAGAGAGTGGGGAGGGGCAAAGGGAGAGGAAGAGAGAGAATCCCATGCAGGCTCCTTGCTGTCCATGCAGAGCTCAATGTGGGGCTCAATGTCACGAACCATGAGATCATGACCCGAGCCCAAATCAAGAGTTCATAAATAGCAAACTCAGCCACCCAGGCACCTTGCTGTCATTTTTAGAAAATTGAAGTATGGTTGTACGTCATGTTATTTTAGGTGTACATCTTAAACTAATGTAAAGTTTTTGTTTTTAAATTAGAAAGTTTGGCCTATTCACATGGATTTTAATAAGCAAACATATATTATCTGTTTTCTTTTTAAAATGAATCTCTCTTTTTAAATACAGCAATTTATATAAACAAAAAAATAAATTCACCCATTTCTCTCACCCTTACTCTCTATCTATGTGGTTTGTTGTTTCCTTGTGCATCCTTGATTATGTTGTTCCTTTTAATCTTACTTATTACGTTACTTGAGTTTTACTTGGAAATAATACAGTCTCTGATTTGGAAGAATACATTTCATTTTTCTGCTAGCTATCTTTAAAAAAAATCTATGCTTCCCTAAAAAATGAGAAGTAGAACCTTCTAATGTTTCTCCTAGAGGCTCATACATTTAGAAAAAATGTAATTCTTCTGCCTCTTGAACTTACCAACCAGATTTTTATAGGAATAAACTGATCATGATGTGTAAATAAGCACATTTTATTCCTCCTTACTCAAGAATTTCAAGAAAATGTAAAATCCCAAGAATTTTAATGTCTTCACTAAGTTTTATAGTGAATCATTACTTCTACATAAGTTATGATGTGTTGACTTTATTTATCATCATCATTTTATATACCTTCCTTATTCTTTAGTGCATTATTTTTATTAACTTATTAGTCGGCTCTAGTGTTTCTTCACTTAATTTGATTAGTAAAACTACACGGCTACTATATTTTCTCAGGGCTTGCTCGTCTCAGAATACGAGGATTTCTTGGTTTGTTTTATAGTATCTGAACGGTTTTTCTGTACTAGTCAGTCAGCTACCTGTGGCCCCACTTCCTTCTAGAATTAAACTTTTATGGAAACCCAGTCTTCTCTGGGCGTACTTCTCCCCCTTTTCATGACTCAGTGTTCGAAGGAATTATATTGATCCTATTATGTATTCGATCATTTCGAGAGATCGGTTTCTCTTTCTTATTAGTGGGTTCCACAGAGGCATGTAATCTCGTTCCTCAGGTTGGTCCTTCAGAGTCTTTTAACACCTTGTGATTTTTTTTTCTGCATTACTAATTTATGAATCTGAGTGTGGATGCATAAGTATATATCAGCGTGGGGTGGAGGTTGTCTTTATAGATCCAGTTCTAGGAGCTTAGATGGTTTCCCTCATAGAGTCTGTAAGACTCAGTTAAGGGGAAAAGGAGCATTTACGTGTGTAGTATGTGTTTCTGTTCGTTATTGTGCCATTTTGTTTGTGTATGTGTGCAGTTATGTCTTTGAATCAGTGTTTAAGTTATGTGTACAGATGAAATGATCCTACAGTTAGAGGCAGACCTGTTAGGACCTATTATTAAGATGTAGGGGTTTTTTTCCCTCATTTTTTTTTTTTTTTTTTTTTTTACGAGAGAGAGAGAGGAGCAGAGGGAGCGAAAGAATCCCCAAGTAAGCTCCACGCTCAGTGCAGAGCCCGACGCAGGCTTTGACCCCACGACCGTGAGATTATGACCTGAGCTGAAATCAAGAGTCAGACGTTCAACTGACTGAGCCACTCAGAGGAGCCCCTCCTCCATGCTTTTGTGGCATTCTGAGCTCTTCTGGGGGCACTTTTCTGAATCTTTTCTCTCATTCTGTCTTCTAGCTAAGCTGTTTCCACATCACCTTTATGTTGTTACAGACTTAAACCTATTTTTTTTTCCAATTTTTTAATGTTTATTCATTTTTGAGAGAGACAGAGAAACAGAGTGTGAGCAGGGGAGGGACGGACAGAGAGAGGGAGACACAGAATCTGAAGCAGGCCCCGGGCTCCGAGCTGTCGAGAGGTCAGCACAGAGCCTGTCGCAGGGCTCGAACCCATGAGAAGCGAGATCATGGCCTGAGCCGAAGTTGGACGTTTAACCGACTGAGCCACCTAGGCGCCCCTAGATTTAAACCTATTAATCTTCTAATAAAAACATAACTAACTTCCTTATCTTGCTTAGGAAGGTCCCCTTCACTTCAACGTTTAACAAATATTTGCCTATATTTTCCTCTGATATTTAAAAAAAAAAATTTTTTTTTAATATTTATTTTTGGCAGACAGAGAGACAGAGCATGAGCGGGGGAGGGGCAGACAGAGAGGGAGACACAGACTTGGAAGCAGGCTCCAGGCTCTGAGCTGGCAGCACAGAGCCCAAAGTGGGGCTCGAACCCACAGACCACGAGATCATGATCTGGGCCGAAGTCGGACGCTCAATTGACTGAACCACCCAGGCGCCCCATGGGGAACTATTTACCTTTGAGAGAGAGAGAAAGAGAGAGAGCAGGGGAGGAACAGAGAGAGAGGGAGACACAGAATCTGAAGCAGGCCCCAGGCTCTGAGCTGTCAGCACGGAACCCGACGCGGGGCTCGAACTCACAGACTGAGAGATCATGACCTGAGCCGAAGTCAGAAGCTCAACCGACTGAGCCACCCAGGCGCCCCTGCCTCTGATATTTTAATATTTTAAATTTACACAGATATTCAAGCCTTCTCTGAGTTATTTTTGTGTATCTTATGAGATGGAAGTCCTTCATTAGTTTCTCTCAGACAGCTAGCCAGTTGTTTCCATGCTGTATTGAATAATCCTTCACTTTTCCATTGGCCTGTGGTGTTACCTCTACCATATACATCTCCATATGAACATGCCTTTATTTCTGTGCTTGAGATTTCAGTGATACCTAATAATATCTAGATTTCAATGAAATATTTTGATGATAATATGCCCGTATCAAACTCTTGATTATACTTGCTTTTAATGCAGAGAATTATTAAGTTTTCTTGTAAAGTAAAGCTAGTCTTTTGGGACACCTAGGTGGCTCAGTTGTTAAGCATCCGACTCTTGATTTTGGTTCAGGTGGTGATCCCAGGGTCGTGGGATCAAGCCCTGCACTGGGCTCCAAGCTGAGCATGGAACCTGCTTGAGATTCTCTCTCTTGGGGCCCCTGGGTGGGTCAGTCAGTTAAGTGACTTTAGAGCGACTTTGGCTTGGGTCATGATCTCATGGTTTGTGAGTTCAAACCCCGCGTTGGGCTCTGTATTGACAGCTCAGAGCCTGGAGCCTGCTTCAGATTCTGTGTCTCCCTCTCCCTCTGCCCCTCCCCTGCTCACACTCTGTCTCTGTCTCTCTCTCTCTCTCTCAAAATAAATAACCATTAAAATAAATTAAAAAAAAAAAGAGATTCTCTCCCTCTCCCTCCACCCTTGCCGCTCTTCCCCACTTGTGGCAGTCTCTCTCTCTCTCTAAAATTAAAAAAAGAAAAAACTTCTCTCCCTATTTTAAAAAGTAAAAAATAAAGTAAAGCTAGGTTTTGTTTTTTTTTTAACAAAACTTCATTTTTAATATGGGATTTATTATCATTATTCAGCCAAATTTTACTCTACATATTGCATCATTTTTTCATATATTGTCTTTCTCCATCTTAAGTTCTTGATCTGACTCATTTTTCATTAAGCGGAAGTAATTCCTCAGTCTTTAGCAAGAATTCTTTGATGGTATATTTTCTGAAGTTCCACCTATCTGAAAATATTCTCCTTTCCTCCACAGGTGAAGGACATCCTCATTGGTTACAGAAATCTTGGGATTCACAAGTTTATGCTTCCAGCTTCCAGGTTTACAAATACCTGATATGTTTACAAATCTGGCATGTCTCTGATTTTCTTTTTTATGTAACCTTGTTTTCTTTCTTTCTGTCTTTCTCTTCCTTCCTTCCTCTTTCTTTCTTTCTTTCTTTCTTCTTTCTTTCTTTTTTTCTTCCTTTCCCTTTCTGCCTACAAAGAGGGTCAGATCTGGCCAGCTGCTTCTTTCTGTAAATAAAGTTTTATTGGGACCCAGCTACAACCATCCATTTCCGCATTGTCTAACGACCGCACAGGCAACAAGGCACAATTGAATGGTCCCAACAGGGACCATATGGTCCACAAAACCTAAACTATTTACAATCTGGCCCTCTACAGGAAAAATTTGCTGACTCCTTTCTTAACCTAACTCACGGAACAGACCTCGCAGAACAGATCTCCAGTGATGGCATTTCAGACCCGACCCAACTGCGATGTGATAGATTTTTTGGAGCTTGGCGATCTTAGGGTGGTGCTTCTCATCCCACGCCTTGACTGTGGCATCCTACAAATATGGGAGACCAAGCTTGTAAACCCTCCTCTGAAAGGGTGAACAAGCCAGACATCTGATACCCAGATGGGTCTGTACCAAGTGTAATTCCAAGCAGCCTGCAGGTGCCAATTTCATTCTCTGGGAGTGAGGTGGGCGCCAGGCAGAGAGAAGAGGATGACCTTTCTGAATGGCTTTATAAATTCTGTGGCAGATCCAGCTGTCACGTTATCGAAGCTGCTTATTGCCTGAGAGCAACACTTCCTTCAGGGCAGTGCAATCTTGCTAGTGGAAGACGTTTAATTTATAAGCAGTCTAATTTAATTTTCTCTGTTTGGACAATCTGTAATTTGGTGCTAGAAAGAAACCCTTCGAAGAGCTTTGTTGTCTTAGCTGACAATTACATGGCTTTAAGTTGCCCCAGCTCAGAGGCCCGGTACTCACACTTACGTGGCAGATTTATGTTCTTTTTTTCCTTTAGGTGCTATTTCAAATCAGCACTTGGGTGATAGCAATTTAGGCAGACAAGGTAGCTCATCTAATTCTACTTATGCCAAATTATGTTCGGTACAAGGGAGCAGAACATTTTAAATCATAGAATCCAAAATCTACAGATTCTTTTAGAGCTCCTAATTGGGGAAGGTAACATATTCAGGAACACCCTGGGACTCTGGCAGAGCTAATTCGTCTCACCAGAAGGAGCAATTATTATCAAAGACCAGTGTGCCTGGCTCACTCCACATAGGACCAGGCTCACAGAAAGGAATCAGGCTTTTTTAGAATACTGCATTATTCTAAATTTGCTTTCTGTTCCATCTACGAGAATTTAACTTGCATAAACCACTGAGCAAGCAACACAAGTTTCAAGGCCATTCTAGAGTTCACTGTGTTCATATGTGTCTAGAAATAGTCCAACAGTCTTAGCAGAGGGAAAAATCAAACCCATCTGTTTTGGAGACTCAAAAAAGCTCCCCTTTTCCATCACTGAGTGTTTTGAATTGAGCTCTGGAAAAGCAAGTTCATATGGGTCAAGTCAGGCACTGCAAGGTCCTTATTTCTTTTCTGTCTAGCAAACACTGGCATAGCACTTGCTGGACTGACAGGGACTGTGGTAAGCACTTGAAAAGTTAAACTTTTAATCTTCACAATAGCCTTATTAGAACAGGTAGTATTATTAAAATCCACTTTGATGAGAACACAGAGACATGAAGCGGTTAAATAATTTGTCCAGGATCATGGAAATAGGAAAAGCCAGGATCAGGATTTATACTCAACAAGCCTGGATCGCAAAGCCCAAGCTTTCATCCACTCAACCCACGCTGCCATCGTGCCCTCTCCACCGGCATCGCCAGCCACAAGAGAGAACTACTCAAGTCTCATGGCTTCCGGGAAGCATCCTTGACTCACCCTGAGCCACCAACGGCAAGCTCTCCCACCACAGAACTCCTACAGCATTTATCTGCTTCTCCAAACCTCCACTGAGGATACTTGTCTTGGAAATAACATTTCAGAGGTATGCTATAAATCTTACATTCTAAATTTCTTGGGGAGAGTGGGAGCTCAGCACCATGCTCACTGAATACTTAGTACTGACTTCTGCATTGATCCCTATTGTTCTTAGAATAATTGAGACCCTGTGGATATTTTATTTACTAAAAAATGGAGGTGTCCTTTTAAGGTGAGTTGTACGGGAGGCGGATTGTTGGATAGCATTACAGCTATCTCCCAGCGAGATAAAGAGATCTCACTCAGTCCATGGTGATCTGAGGGCTGTGGCCCCCACTATTTTTGAGTGGACATTTGTAGTTCTTATTCTCTGTTGATAAACCAAATTCCACAGTTTATAATAATCTTTCCCCTCCCTAGCATGAACTAAAATTGCACGTGTTCAAGGTTGGTGTATGAAAAGAAAGTCACTTAGCTATAGAGAGACTTGCTCATCAACCAGTTTTCCTTTCAATGCAGCATGGTGGTCTCTTTTTTTTTTTTTTTTTTTCAAAATATGACTGCATTTAACTTCCACAGCCTGCGATGTAATCATTATTGGGACCACTTTACAGAAGAGAAAACTGAGAACACTAATTGTGTGGTGGTTATTCGCAAATACTACTTTGAGACTCGCGAAGATCTCGGGATCCAATTCTGGAGACTACCAAGATTTTCTTGTAGTTAGCAACTTATAGACTGATTCTGTCTTGAAAAGACCACACCTTTCAAACACATTGATGGCAGTGGAACTTTCTGTAAAACGAAATGTACACGGAACCAAAACATAAAGCAAAAAAAAAAAAAAAAAAAGGCAGAGCTCCTCAACTTGGCCTCCAGGACTTTATAGAACACAATCCGAAAACTACTGCTATAGGTCAAGGACAGCTAAGGGTTTTCTGTGTTATTGGTTAGAAAGGATACAGGCAGGAGCAGGGAGTGGGCAGACTGCATTTTTTTTTTTTTAACATTTTTTATTTATTTTTGGGACAGAGAGAGACAGAGCATGAACGGGGGAGGGGCAGAGAGAGAGGGAGACACAGAATCGGAAACAGGCTCCAGGCTCCGAGCCATCAGCCCAGAGCCTGACGCGGGGCTCGAACTCACGGACCGCGAGATCGTGACCTGGCTGAAGTCGGACGCTTAACCGACTGCGCCACCCAGGCGCCCCCAGACTGCATTTTTGATAGCTTTGTGAGTATGTACCTTTTGATTTTCATTGAATACTTTCACATGCAAAGGTGCCAAGAGCAGAATTTGTTGAAGTTGCTTAGAATTCCACTTAGATTGTTACTTAAACATCGATTTAGTTCCACTCAAAGTAGATTTTTTACAAAGCAGAGACATGAATTCATACTCTCTTATTTCACTGGGAGGACATTTTCATATGAATTAATGGTAGTCTGAAGGACCTCTATCTACCAAGATGGCTCCATACGTTCATAGTTTGAAATACCTTTTTATCTCCTTGGCTCCAAACATTTCACTAAGACTGATGGAAAGCAGAAAGGGGGCAGAAGGGTAGCAATGAATAGAGCTGAAATCCCTGTCCTGATGGGTTCCATTGCTGGAAGCTAACAGTAGTAGCTGAGAGTGCAACTTAGGAAGGGTAGTAGGGACTAAAATAACAAAATGGAGAATTAGAACTCAGTGCCCAAAGATAAGAGTTGGGTTTTAACAAGGTTTGCAGACTTGTTAAAATAGACCAAGGCGGGGTGGGGGTTGAAATGCTGCCCAACTGAGTTCTGGGCTTAGGGCTTTAAAAGAAGCTGTGTAGTAGTTATTTGCAAATACTACTTTGAGACTCATGAAGATCTCAGGACCCAATTCTGGAGACTATCAAGATTTTCTTGTAGTTAGCAACTTATAGATTGATTCTGTCATAGACCACACCTTTTCAAACACATTGATGGCAGTGGAACTTGGGTGCCTAGGTGGCTCCGTCCATTGAATGATTCGATTTTGGCTCAGGTCATGATCTCGTGGTTCATGAGTTCGAGCCCCACACTGGGCTCTGTGATGATAGCTCAGAGCCTGGAGCCTGCTTCAGATTCTGTGTCTCCTTCTTTCTCTGCTCCTCCTCTGCTGTCTCTCTCTCTCTCTCTCAAAAATAAATAAACATTAAAAAAAAGTTTAAAGGAAGCTGTGTCCTGACATTTGTACAAACAACCAGCAATGAGGCAGCTCATGGCACTGGATCTGTGACATCTCGATGCCACTGCAGAACAGGTACTCCTAATTGCATAGTAAGGCATTTTTTGAAATCGGAGACAAAGTGCCTCAGTGCAGAAAAGTCAAAATTATGAAAGTGATAAAGGCATAGAAATAGAAAAACAAAAATAAAACAGAAATCAACATTTCCCTGAAAATGAACCTGCAAAGCCGACTTTCATGCTTAAGAAGAAAACTAATGCTATGAAAGACAATAATATTGACAGAGGTTTTCTATTCTGTTCCATGAGTTTCTCAGTCCCTCTCTTTGCCAATATCAAACGCTCTTGATTATATGTTTTACCATATGTATACATTTTACCATATAGGACAAGTTCCCAATCTCTTACTATTTTTCTTCAAAATTGTGTTGGTTTTGACCCTTAGCTATTCTGTCGTACTTACTAGATAAGCTTGTCACATTCCATTCCAATCATGTTGGGATACTTATTGGAATTGAATGGAATTTAGAAAGCATTTATATTTTTACAAAGATATAAATGAGATTTGCTTACATATGAAGCTGGACTATTTATGAGGCTATTCAAGTCTTTCTGTAAATGCTTTGTAATTTTCTTCAAAAAAGTTCTTGGACATATAGTTTTTTTTGCTATTGTGAATTAGACTTTAAACATAACATTGTAGATTAGTTGCTACTGTTGTGTACTTTACCTTACATGAATGACCACTGAGTTGGCAAAGAATTCTTGGGAGCTGTAACAGAGACCAGGAGAAGATGAACTAATATGGTCATAGTGCCAAGGAGAAAAAAATGGCCAACTTAGAATTTTATGTTCTGCTAGACTGACATTCAAAAGAGAAAAATAAAAGAGATGCTCTTCAGAGTACAAAGGCTATGAGAATTTACCACCTACAGATCCCTGCCAAAATACAGATTAAAAATTATGGCTTATTTTAGCAGAAAAAAAATAACCCAGTGAAAAAGTGGAGGAAGCAAAACCATAGGAGATTGGTAGATTGGTTTTTTTTCCTTATTGTTCTTCAGCTTCATTATCATGTTTCTAGGTGTGGATTTATCTACATTTATCCTGCTGAATATGCAAAATATACTTTGTTCTGAGATCCTTTCTTTTCTTAATTCTGGAAAATTCTCAGTTATTATCCTTCCACATTTTCTCTTTTTTTTTTTCCTTTGAAACTTTTATTAGAGTACCCTAGAAAATGCAAAAAGGCTATATTTTTTGTGGATGTCATTGCTTTGCTTCTCCTTTTAAACATCTTTGACATGGTTACTTTAAAATTCTTTATCAGTTTCTCAAAATTAGTTTAATTTGGAGTGAATCAATAAAATAAAGACAAATGACCAGATAGTGAAATGGGCAAAGGTTATATGCAAAATAAATAAATAAATAAATAAATCACAGGATAAGAAATCTAAATGGCCAAATAAACATACAAATGTTTGCTCTCATTATAAAAATAATGAAAACACTCACATAGCATTTACTGATGCCAAGCACCATTCTAAACCCTTTATCTTAACTCATTAAAACATCAAAAACTCCTATTTTTTGATGAAAAGGGAACATAGAAATGGAAAGACTAAGTAACCTGCTTAAAGATAAATATGGAGTAGTGACCTGGGATAAACCCAGGCAGAATGGTTGGCTTAGAGCTGTGCTATCCAATAAGGTAGCCATGAGCTATGTGTAGTTATCTAATTCAAATTAAAATTAGTCAACATTAAATAAAATAAAACATTCAGGTCCTCCATTGAACTGGCTACATTTCAAGTGCTCAGTAGCCACATGTGGCTACATGCTTTACCATATTGGATGGAGCAGGTATAGACGATTTCCATGATGCAGCATCACTGAGAAGGGAAACTGAACCTCAGTTTTTCTTCCTGCCAAGTAAGACTGCTTATGGGCTTTACTTTCTTAAATTTTTACAATGTGCAATATACATTTATATTCTTCTCTGAGCCTTCTACTCCTTTCTATTCCTCCCCATGTGGACTAATGAAATTAACTAGGCAGCCTCTTCCAGATTTGATGACAAAGTCTGTTTCTCTACAGTAGACATGAGCCCAGGGATTCAGGGGAGCTGTGTGATGCCTAAGCTCCCACTTCTGGCATCTCAGGATAAAGTCTCATCATCTGGTACCTGAGGTGTCTCTTACTTTCAACCTGAAAGAGCCTACTAAACTTAGAATACTTGGTCTTCCATTTCAAGCTGGTGCTCACACATTCACTACTCATTATTTTTAAAAATGTTAAATATATATATTTATATTAAAAGAAAATATTAAAAAACATAAACCATTGTCAATTCTGGTTATTCAGAACCTAGATGTTTGTTATATTATGTTTCATACTGCTCTGTAATTTGTAAATTTTCCCTTCAGAAAATAAATACGATGAGAAAAATGTTATAATACCCATTTTACAGATATGACTGACGAGCCCCCAGAGAAATCAAATAACCCACACAAAGTCATAAAGCAAATAAGTGATTTGAGAAATGGGTTCTCACCTGGGCGCCTGGGTGGCTCAGTCGGTTGGGCATCTGGCTTCGGCTCAGGTCACGATCTCACAGTCCGTGAGTTCGAGCCCTGCACTGGGCTCTGTGCTGACAGCTCAGAGCCTGAAGCCTGCTTTGGGTTCTGTGTCTCCCTCTCCCTCTGCCTTTCTCTCTCGCCCTCTCTCAAAATAAATAAACGTTAAAAAATAAAGGGTTCTTACCTTTCTCAGAGCCAAATTACCTAGCTACCCCACAACTGAAAGCTCCTAGAGTCAGTAATTTATTTCTTCTTTGCTGCCACGTAGAAATAGCCTGGTTTTACTCTGCCTTTGGAGAGCCTGGAAAAAAGGAAATGCATGATTTCCTCTGGGACTGAAAGGTGATGGGTCTCTCAGAGGACAAGTGCCTCATGATGGGCTGGCGCATGGTAGTCACACTGTAAAGATTTGTTGGGTTGAACTAAACCGGACTAAATTCAATTGAACTGGGCTCAAAGAAGAGGGGTGGGGATTCCTCTTCCCGAACATCTTGGGTGAAACAGCAATCACTTCTCCAAGGCTGGTAGAATCCAGGCATCCACAAGTACAATGTAGCTACAGTGTTTATAGCTGAGGTGAGTTATGCCTGTTGAGTAAACCAGTCATCTTTCTAATTTCATAAACAGCAATGGAACTCAGGAAAAAGAAAGAAAAGACAAAAGGACTCAGGACGATTTGTCACTGAAAATTTATTTTCCTGGTTTTGCTTCTGTTTTTGTTTTACTAATAACTTCTTTACATCTGGGAACAAATGTGTCAAAGCATTTATTAGAATGGATTCTTTCATTTTGTTCAAAACAACTTGAGGAAATATTTTTTAGATGTCTAGAAAAGACATCGTAGGTAACTTTGGAATTAGCATCAGAAAATCCTTTCTTTTATTACAATCTTCCAGTATTTGCTGGTTTGTCCTTCACTCTCTATGTACATGTTGCCTTTAACATGTCACTTTGCCAGGTGACAACTGCCCTAAAGAGGCCAGGTTCCCACAGCAATATGTCAGAAACGATAAGCTTTTTTTTTTTTTTTTTCGTTGCACACAGCTAAACTAGGACTTTTAAACGCGAAGCTTTCCAGTCTATTACATGCTTACAAACCTTTGTTTTGCTGTCACTCGGGGGGAAAAAGTGTACAAATCAATTGGGCCAGGGTTGTTTTTTTTTTTTTCTTTGAATTAACTAGTGAAACCTTTTTCTTCTCTATTCCTTTTACTTACACGACTTGTAGTGTCTTAATTCCTACTAATGGTTCCAGCCAACTGTACCGCGTGGTTCTCCAAGTTGTAGGAGGCACAATGCTTTGGGATCAAATCAATCATAGCTCTACAAACGAGAACAAACTACGGAACTCATGCTAAAATAGCAAAGCAAATTGTCCCTACTTTTAATAATGCAGCTTTGCGCCCGGAGCACATAATGGCCTTTAAATTAAGAAATTAGTTACATTTCCTTGAGAGCTCACATTCTTATTAGCATGATTGGCATGCTTTCTTGGCCTCCGTCTAATTATTCATAAAATGTCATCTTATACGAGAGGTCTCATTCTCCATTTAATTTTTCAGTTTTTTAAAAAAATATTATTATTACTAGCATTATTATTATCGGCAGCATTATTAAATGGCATATGCCCAGTTTTTGTGTAAAAGGAAGAAAAAGAAATGAAAAGATCTTTTCTGTGAGATGGAAACTGGTAATTACGCTCCGCTAAGCACATCACGGACGCCCAGCTGGCACAATTAAAGAAATAGCTGATCAGTTCCAGTTATTGATTCTGCTAACATGTTTGTTCACGGTTGCTTCTTGTCTAATTAGTTTTTTCTGCTTTCTTAGTCTAAAAGCATACCTTTCCAGACAGGGCTATTTTCAAACATTAGTGAGCAAGACTTCCTTCGGTGGCCTTCTAGGGTTTGTTTGTTTGTTTGTTTCTTTGACACGCACAGTTGGTGTATTCATTTGTTCATTTGGCAACGAAAACTAGACTTTTCTCTGAATTCCTTATTGAATTTCAAACCTGGATTTTACATGCTTCTCCTTTTAAATGGATATCCCTGTCGCGTTGCTACAGCCACGTTTGAAGCTGTTGTCATCGCCCATGACGTGCGACTAGGGCCGCTGCGCAAACCGGGACAAACTGAAAACACCTCCAAGATGTCGCGGGTCCTATTTGGCGAGGCTTGGGGGAAACGATTATTCTGTCTTCTGCCAAAAGGAAATCTCTTAACTCACTGTAATTTCCATTTCCTTAACGTAGACTCTACCGGAACAGCGAAAATGTTTTCGCTGTTAACAAACCGCAGGCAACCTGCGTCAATTTCCAGGAACAAAAGCTCACGGTCTGGGTCCCGGAAAACTGACCCACCGAACGCAGCGCTGCGGCAGGAGCGAGGGCTTGCGGTAGAGACGCGCTGCCTTTGTCAAAGTTGCGGAAGTAGAGCCTGAAAACACGACACCAGATGCTGGTGTGAAACGGAGGCAGAGCGTCCCTGGCCCAGCAGAGTCGTTTACCAATAAATCCCGCCCTGGCTCTGTGGTCCTGCTCTGTAGAAATGGCAGCTGTCACGAAGCCCAGGGACGCTGGTGTGCCGTCAACGTTTTAATCACTTCATGGGCACAAAAAAAAAAAAAAAAAAAATGTTGCTCTTTTTTTAAGACTGCTATTTTTTTTTTTTTTTCCCAATGCAAAATTTAGGAGCAAAGGCGTTTGTTTACCTAAGCATTAAAAATGAGACAGAAAAAAAGTTGAGTCTTTCGGTAAGAATTCCTACTCTCTGGGTAAAATAGGATGAGACCCATCCATTTTCATCTGGTGTTTTTACTGGTAATTGCTGATTTAGTTGGTCCTGTTGCTATAAACCTTTCAAACCATGGAGGATGAGCCAATTTTCCTTCTTCAACAAAAGAGCATCTTGCAGATTATAATATTCCATTAACTTTACAGTTTTTTAGCACCACATCGAGGCCTTGGGACACTTTGATTCAAACGATAGAAAATTAATTTTCACTTTTTTATTACATTTGCCATGGAACCCTACTGATGACATCGCTGCTGTGGCATAAAAATGACACAAGAAATTATGAATTTTATTTCCTTCAGGGAAAAGAAAGCGGACAATTAAAAGCTTTACCGTTCCCTGTATCCATCCTCAAAGTTCACAGAAGACTGACATTTGGGGGTGGGGGGAAAGAAAAGGAAAATGCAAGACAAGACAAAAGAAAAAAGGAAAATACGAAAAATGTTAAGCTTTTACAAGTTCTGTTCAAATCATTAGATTTGGGTGTAACACATGATATCAACTAAGAATAAGAATGAATTATAGCAACTCAAATAGAAAAAAAAAATCCTACAACAGAGGCAGACTTTAAACATGGTAATGAAACCCAACTATGGCTCTTGGGGCAAACCCAGCCCACTACCTGCTTTCCTAAATAAAGTTTTATTGAAACGCAGTCGCATTCAACCTCCATTTACGTACTGTCTAGGTTGCTTTTGCATTAAAATAGCAGTCCTGGGGCACCTGGGTGACTCAGTCGGTTAAGCAGCCAACTTCGGCTCAGGTCATGATCTCGAGGTCCGTGAGTTCGAGGCCCACGTCAGGTTCTGTGCTGACAGCTCAGAGCCTGGAGCCTGCTTCGGATTCTGTGTCTCCCTCTCTCTGACCCTCCCCTGTTCATGCTCTGTCTCTCTCTGTCTCAGAAATAAATAAACGTTAAAAAAAAAAATTAAAAAAAAAATAGCAGTCCTTAGTAGCCAGGACAGAGAATATGGCCCTCAAAGCCTAAAATAGTTACTATCTGCTTTGTACAGAAAATGTTTGCCAACTTTGGGCATTTTATCCTTTAAAAAGATAACAGAAATAATGTAGGGACTCCCTTGTTTGTTAGTTCTTTTTTTCTGGCACAAAAATAATCAGTTTAGTTGTTGTTGTTGTAATGATTTATAATTCCAGGTCCTTTCCGAAAGGGAATCCCAAAGGAAATCCAGTGAGAATCAAAGCCTAAAGGAAAACTGGAACTTTGGAGCACTCTTCAAGAAATAAATGTGTTGCTACAGTTCATTTACTCAGATATTTAGAAGGTACTGAGCCAAATAGGAGATCCTGTCTGCACACTTTTTATTCAGTGTATTACAAATCGGTAATTTGTGGAGCCTGCTTGGGATTCTCTCTTTCCCTCTCTCTCTCTCTCTCTCTCTCTGACCCTCCCTCGCTTGCTCACTCTCTCAAAATAAATAAACTTAAAAAAAATTAAACAAGGGGCGCCTGGGTGGCTCAGTTGGTTAAGCGTCCGACTTCAGCTCAGGTCACAATCTCACTGTCCGTGGGTTCGAGCCCCGCGTCGGGCTCTGTGCTGACTGCTCAGAGCCTGGAGCCTGTTTCAGATTCTGTGTCTCCCTCTCTCTCTGACCCTCCCCCATTCATGCTCTGTCTCTCTCTTTCTCAAAAATAAGTAAACGTTAAAAAAAAAAAATTAAACAAAACAAAACCCGAAAAAAGAAATTGGTAATGCTTTAGCTTCCGTAATGTTGCTCAAAGTCGCTCGTTTCCCTACTAATTTCTTCCATAGCTTCTGTCACTATCTGGCTTACCTCCTTTACATCTGTTTGACTCCATCGCCTCCACTGAGCCACAGAGTTCATGTCCCACTATTCTGTCCCTCAGGATCAGTTTACCTTTTCGTCACCAGCCCCTATAAATCTCTGCCTCCCCGTTTCCCACCCTCATTTCTACCTCAAGCATTTAGTCGTTGGAGACTCTCTTCTTCCCATTCAAAACTCTTGCAAAAAGGGAGGGTCCACACTGAGGTCACTAGGGTATGGGAACCGATCAGATGAAGACCACTCTCCCTCTGTGCAAAATGGCTTGATTTTTATTATAGGAGATACATCAACGGCACCTAGCAATACTTCAAGCTTCTGAGAGGGGGAAACCCACCCTGGGGGATATCGTTTCTAGAGGGCAGCCTGTGACGGTTGGGGTGAGGCGTGGCCTCTGAACATGAGGCTTGGATCATCGTCTTTACGCTGCTGAAGGTATGTGACCAAGCTTCTGCCCACATCTAAGACTTTTGGCCAACCATGTGCTTTCTCCACTACGCTTGCTCTGAACCCACCATGTCCCTTCATTAGGTGGCATCAGGGACCAAATTCTCCAAAAAATTGCGAATTCCCTGAGGGCAACGGCTGTTTCACACTCACCACTGTATCTCCAGCACGTGGCACAACATTGGGTCTGAAACCCAGGCTCACTGAATATTTGAATACGTGAGCATATTCTGCTGCACGAAATGCCCCCATAACTGTCCTCTTGACTCAGAGTAAAAGCCAAAGTCCTCACCAGGGTCCCCAGGTCCCAACATGGTCTGGTTCTCATTTTCTTTCATTTTCTTTCTGACTCACCCTTTGCTCTGTCCTCTAGTGACTCAGTTTTTCTTGCTGCCACCTCAGGGCCTTTGTACGTCTTGTTTCTTCTGTCCAGTTATACCCATGGCTTACCACCTTCATTTCTTTCGAGTTTTCCCTCAAATGGCATTCTTTCCCGTAACCCTCCGTCCTCTTAAGCCTGCTTTATTTTTTTTCCCCACACACTTGTCACCTTCTAAGATGATACATAATATGCCTTCTTATTTTTCTTGCTTTGTACCTCTCTCCATTAAAACATGAACTCCACAAAAGCAGGGGATTTATCGGTGTTCCTTGTGATTGTCTTCCCAGGACGTAGGACAGAGCCTAGGACACAGCGGGCACTCGGTGAGTCTTTTTTGAATGAATTTTTTTCAAGCATGTGAGCAAGCAGCATTCCTCCCTCCATCTTCCCACCTTGACTCTGCGTTGTAAATACACACAATGGCTAACTTATAAAAATGTGCTTCTTTCCTTGCTCCCCACCGCCCCCCTCCCACACACTGTGTTTTCTATTCCGTGAGCTTCATTTCACCTTCGGCTGAAATCTTCTCAAATTAAAACAAACAACACAACACCTTATTCCACAACAACAACAACAAACACCTTATTCCTCCCATCCCCAACTCCATATGCATTAAGACCCTTGTTACAATGGACTCCTTCAAACCCACGCAGTATCACTGCCCTGCTGCTTGAAAAACCACAGGATCTACACCCCAAGTGGTCGTCTTGGCCCATCCCACCGGGTCCCAGATGGCCCAGATTTTCCAGACAGCAAATCTAATATACGTGGAGTCAACAGGCCACGGTGTCCTATGCCTACAGAGGAGAGAACCTCTACAGAGTGATCATCATTATGTAGCCATATGACAGTCCTTTCCCCTGACATATGGGCTGGGAATTGGGATGGCTGTCACCCCACGTAGATCCTAAATCGCTGAAGGGCAAAAGAGCATTTCTTCGGACCAGGTAAAACCTCATCGCTGCTGGCGTGGTGCTTTTGTCTCGGTAAGCATTCAGCAGAGATGCTGATAGACAACAGAAATGAGAAAACAGAAGAGAAAGCGGGCCATGGATTAGCTATTTGTTTAGAATTATGACGCCGCCATATGCAGGTAATGGCACTAGTGGGAATGGGGCGCTGCGCACAGGGGAAGATGTTTTGACAACATATGTGATGTGTATACGGAGAGACGCAAATGCAAAGACTATGCATACGTACGGCGAATCCAGATACATTTATATCTGGATGACTCTAGATATAAACGTGCTCTTTCCACGTACTATCCAGTGTGCAAAACAGATATTCACGGAAAAATTAATTCTTTTATTTCTGCAATTTTCAATGTGTAAATATTTTTTTAAAACTTGTTTAATGTTATTTATTTTTGAGAGAAAGAGAGAGAGAGAGACAGAGCGCAAGCAGGGGAGGGGCAGAGAGCGAGGGAGACACAGAATCTGAAGCAGGCTCCGGGCTCCGAGCTGTCAGCACAGAGCCCGACGTGGGGCTCGGACCCACAAATAGCGAGATCGTGACCTGAGCCGAAGTCAGACGTTTAACGGACTGAGCCACCCAGGCGCCCCAATTTTTAAATATTTTTTAATGTTTATTTTATTTTTGAAAGACAGAGAGACAGAGTGCGAGCAGGGGAGGGGCAGAGACAGAGAGAGCAGGAGAGAGACAGAATCGGAAGCAGGCTCCAGGCTCTGAGCTATCAGCACAGGGCCCGAAGTGGGCTTGAACTCATAAACTGTGAGATCATGACCTAAGCCAAAGTCGGAGGCTTAACCAACTGAGCCACCCAGGCAACCCTGCAATTTTTGATTTTCAAGCAAAATTACAGTGTGTGCTTTTCCATAACAAAATATAAGATGTGGCATTCCCTGAATAAGCTTTGAGTCTCATAGTCGATAGGTAATTTTAAATTGAATTAAGCTAATTCAGCTCTTATTTATGATATCAACTTATTTATTTTTCAGTTGGGGAAAAAAATATGACCACCTTACCAGGGTGGCTGATGATTAAAAAAAAAAAAACAAACCACAAAAGTATAAATGATTAAAAGGTGATGTGAGCTTCCTCTGGGGAGTGTGGGAACTGAAATCTGCATTAAGGTCTGGGGTAACTGCGCCCGCTGCCCTCCCGCAGAATCTGTCCCTTTGTCGCACTTCTGTATCTGCTTTTGTCTCCTTCTACTGCAACCTTACTGTTGTCCTTCCTTCCCTGCCCTTATATCCCCTCCGCTGCTCCAAATACCCTTCTCATCAGCTTGTCCGTGATGGCAGGACAGGTGAGGCACAATGATGAAGGCAAAGGAGGAGGACGGTTGGCCCTAATTCCACCGTCACAGCCGTGAACCAGTGTCCCCATCCCCGCCTTCCCTGCTGTCCACCACCTCAGTGCCTTCTCATCTCAGTCCTGGTTCCCTCCTTTTCCCCCGTGTCTGCTCCCGGTGTCTCAGGATGCCTCTCATACTACACGTCTCATTCCAGAGTTCCTACCATGGTTCTGTATTCAGAGAGTAAGGAGCTTTTAACGCAAGCCATGAATCTCCTTTGGCCATAGGAGCCCCACCCCCAACCTCAGTAGCTTCAGACCTACAACCAACACATGCAAGCTGAATGGCGTGAGAAGAAACCTCTGCTCTCACTTGCAGGCCTGCGGTAAAGAATAAGAGCGTTCCCCATATTCACCTTGGCCCTAGTAATGCACTTCCCCCCAGGGACGTTGTCATGCCCGGTGACTGGAGCGTTCAGTACCATAGAGCAGAAGAGCCTCAGTAAGTACGTGAGAATGGGGGTAGGTGGAAACAGGCTGGGCAAACACCCAGCCACCAAGTTCAGAAGGGAAGAGAGAAACTTCGCAACCGTTGGAAGCTTTTTCTTTAGCTTTACTGAAATATAATTGACATATAGTATTGTGTTCGTTTAAGGTGTATGTGTGATAATTTGACACACGTATCTATCGTGAGATTAGTACCACCGTAGGGTTAGATATCTCCTCCATCACTCACATAACTACTGTGTGTGTGTGTGTGTGTGTGTGTGTGTTGCGATAAAAAGCATTTAAGGGGCGCTTGGGTGGTGCAGTGGGTCAAGTGCCTGACTCTTGAGCTTGGCTACGGGTCATGATCTCAGGGTTTGTGAGTTCGAGCCCCGCATTGTGTTCTGCACTGACGGTGCAGAGCCCGCTTGGGATTCCATCTCCCTTTCTCTCTGCCCCTCCCCTGCTTGTGTTTTCTCTCCAAACAAATAAGTAAACATTAAATTTTTTTTTTAAACTTTAAGGTTTACTCTCAGCAATTTTCAAGTACATAGTACAGTATTGTTAACTATAATCACGACGCTGTGCGTTAGATCCCCAGAACTTACTCGTATTGTAACTGGAAGTTTAAGCCCTTTGACCAACATCTATTGACCAACACCTATTTGACCAACACCTATTTCCCCATTTCCCCCACCATGCAGGCATGGCAGCTACCATTCTACTCTGTTTCCGTGTTTGGATTTTTAGATTCCACATATAAGTCAGATCATATAGTATTTGTCTCTCTCTGTGGTCACATCTCTCTGTGGAAATGGTAGGATTTCCTCCTTTTTTACGGCTGAATAATATTCTTGATGGAGGTGTTATCACTGTTAGCTTCCTTCTTGGAATTGTTCTTGCTGTATCCTCTACGTTTTGATGGATGGTGTTTTCAATTTTGTGTGTTTCCAGATATGTTTTGGTTTCCCTTCTGATTTCTTCTTTGACTCATTCGTTGTGCAAGAGTGTATTGTTTATGTCACACCTGTTGCGAATTTTCCAGTTTCCCTGCTGTTATTGATTTCTACTTTCATACCAATGTAGTCAGGAAAGATACTTGACATGACTTCAATCTTCTTAAATTTGCAAACACTTGTTTTGCTAACACTCTGTTCTAGAGAGTTATGCACTTGAGAAGAATATGCACTTGAGAAGAATATGTATTCTTCTGCGGTTGGATGCACATATCTTTTTGTGCACTTTCACTTTGAGCCTGTGTGTGTGTCCTAGAAGTTGAAATGATGGGAGAGTTTAATCCATACGTTTAGAATAATTATTGATAGTTATGGGCTTATCGGTGTGATTTTTTAAATTAATTTATTTTTGAAAGAAAAAGAGAGAGAGAGAGAGAGAGAGAGAGAAAGGGCAGAGGAGAAAGAGAGGGAAAGGGGCAGAGAAAGGGAGAGAGAGAATCCAAAGCAGACTATGCACTGTCAGTGCAAAGCCCAACACAGGGCTCGAACTCACCAACCATGAGATTGTAACCTGAACTGAAATCAAGAGTTGGACACTCGACCGACTGAGCCACCCAGGCACCCTTTACCAATGTGATCTTATTAATTATTTTCTGACCCGTGTCCCTTCCTTCCTATATTGATGTCTTTCTTTGAGAATTGATATCTTCCATGGTGGTATGTTTTGATTCTCTTCTTTTTATCTTTTGTGCATCCACTATATATTTTTTTGCTTTGTGGTTACTATGAGGCTTGCATAAAACATCGTAACAGATATAGCTCTCTATTTTATGTTCATAACAACTTTGATCACATACGAAAGCAAAACAAAACAAAACAAAACGAAAACCACTACCCATTTACTCCATTCTTTTATGTAGTTTATGTCAGAATTTCCTTCTTTTTGTATCACATACTCATTGAAAATTATTGTTGCTATCGTTATTTTTAATACTCTTATTCTTTAATCTTTATGCTTGAGTTAAGCAGTTAGCACATCCAACATATTACAGTATTAAAGTATCCTGAATTTGATTATATACTTACCCTTACTGCTATAACGTTTCTGCTGAGAAATCTGCTGATAGCTTTCTGGGAGTTTTTTTGTAAGTTGCAAGCTTCTTTTTCTCTTGCTTCTTTAAAGATTGCCTCTTTGTCTTTGATTGTTGACAGTTTTGTTGTATGTATCTTGGAGAAGATCTCTTTAAGTTGAGTTTTTGGTGAGCTTATGAGCCTTGTGAACTTGGACGTTGAAATCTCTCCCCAAATTTGGGAAATTCATAGCCATTTTATCTTTAAATAAGCTTTCTTCCCCTTTCTCTCTTTCTTTGTCTTCTGGAAATCCAATAATTTGCAGATTGTTTCTTTAGAAGGTTTCCTATAGACCACAGATGCTTTCTTCACTCCTTTTTCATGCTTTTCTCTTTGTTCTCTTCTTGGGTAATTTTAAAGGTCCTGTCCTCTAATTCACAGATTCTTTCTTCTGTTTGAACCACGTGGTTATTGATGCCGTCTACTGCATTTTTCTGTATTTTATTCATTGTAATCTTCAGCTCCAGAATTTCCGTTTGGTCCTTTTTCACAATTTCTTTTTGTTAAACTTCTCCTTTGGTTCATGTATTCTTTTCCTGATTTCATTTCATGGTCTTGCTCTGTTTTCTTGTAGATCATTGAGCTATTTTGAATCCTTGATGGGGTAAATCACAGATCTCCAAGTCGTTAGAGTCGGTTCCTAGAAAACTTATCGTGTCCCTCTGTATTGTTAGGTTTCCTTGACTTTTTATGGGCTTTGAAGTCTTGCCTTGCTATCTTCACTTTTGAAGTGGCACTCACCTCCTCCAGTCTTTGCTGACTGACTTCAGGAGAGACATACCTCCCATCAGCACTGCTAGGGATCCTGAGACTCTCAGACCTTCTACAGATATAACTGCTCCACACTTCTTGCTCTCTCTCATGGCAGAATTCTTACATTTGTATGCCCTCTCTAGATCCTGCAAGGCCAAGCCATATGTCCATACACTGTGTTTTGGTTTTCCAAGGGGATTCTCTCCCAGGCCCACAGATTCAGACTGGCTTTCTGTACATGCTTATTAGCCGCCTGCAAAATCTCACTCCTGCCGCCCTCTGGAGCATGCACAGGCAATCCACCACAGAGTGAAGGCAGGTGTGTGGATGAGGCACATGGAATGCTGTGGGTGCCAGTGGGCCAGGTGGGGGTATCTGTGGGCAAGACATCACCAGTGGCTCATAGACAGGCCTCCTGATGTGCTCAGAATGATCCTTGTCCCCTACATATGTTTTGTTCTGAGTCCCAGGTGCTGTTCCTCCAGTCTGTCATGTTGCCTAGCCATGCAGCTCATGACTCTGCTCTGGATGTGGCAAGAGGGAAATGGGCCCCTTTGGCAGGGTCCCACAAGGCTAGGGAAGCCAGGAACTCACTCACATGCCATCATTTTCCCCCACAGAAGAAATCAAGGCTCTCTTGTCATCAAGCTATACTTCTCTGGGGGAGGAGGGATGCAGGAAAGTTAAACATTTCCTCTAACCCTCTCCAAGGCATCCAATCTTATTATTTTTCTTTTCTACAATGGTATGCTAGAACTTTTGTGCTGCGCTCTGGGACTTCCACAAAGCCTCTCTCCTCTGTGAGTGATTATCTCCAGGGAGTGTCAGACCATGGTTGGGAGGGGTGGGAGCCAGTCTTTGGGGCACTTTGGGTCCACAACCAAGACTGAAGTCTATATGCCTATTACCTGATGCATAGGTGGGTGAGAATTCTCCCAGGTCCCTTGATGTATGGCTGCTGACAGAACTAAAGTAACATGGGGCTGTAGTCAAGTCCTTGGAGGTACAGAACTGTTTGCTGGTCTAGTGCTGGGACCATGGTTGACAAGTCAGCTACCTAAGTGCAGATCTGTCTTCTAAAGACAGCTCTCCTCATTTGTCGACTACACCGGGTTTCCCAGTCTCCTATCTGGATCCCTCAGCTCCCGCAAAAACACTTTTGCCCATGGATCAATGCCAAATTGTTGCTGTTGAGGGCAAGACATGAATGAGGGATATCTTATTTGGCCCATGCCACTCTCTGGAAACCTTAAAAGTTGTCAAAAATGTACAGCCCAGTTGAAAACTGTCAGCCTGAATTCCATGATAAAACTTCCTTTACCTTTGGTTAAGCTTCATCTGTGTAGATTTTTACACTCCAACAGTTAACTAATCTACCTTCCATACCAGTTTGGCCTAAACTACGTCCTCCAAATTCTAATGTCGAAATCTTAATCCCAAGTACCTTAGAATGTGACTATATTTAGAGATAAGATCTCTAAAGGTGTCATTAAGTTAAAATGAGGTCACTAAGGTGGGCTCTAATCAGACATGACTTGTATCCTCATAACAGGAAGAGAAGGACACAGATACACATAGAGGGGAGACCACATAAAGACACACAGAGAAGATGGCCAGCTACAAGCCAAGGAGGGAAGCCTCTAGATAAAAAACAAAAGAAAACAAAACAAAACCAACTCTGCTGTGCTGATCCCTTGATCTCTGGAATTGGGAGAAAACAAATTCTTGTGGTTTAAGCCACTTAGTCCATGGTAGTTATTACAGGAGCCCTTTTAAACGAATACAACACCCTCCTATACACTGTCAGTGGTTTGCAAATGACATGGCCCTAAGTGACAATTTAAATACGTCTAACTTTGTTTCCATGTGAATATTTTGTGCAAACTCTTAATCCATTAGGGAAACACTTTTGAAATGCTTTCTCTGTTGAGGACTGCTACCTAGAAGGGATATCAAGTGCTTTTCAGATCCCATTTTTGTAATTTTAAAGACATACACTAGAGGTACCTACCTGAGAAATCTTTCTAATTTCTAAATTCAGGGATTAGAGATCTGTCAATTCTGGCAGTGGCAGAGACTGCTATCGTTCTTTCTCCCCTTCTTCCACTATAATAGAGGCTTTAGAGAGGCAAAGCCAGCACCAAAGTAAGAGTGTATATCCCAGTAAGGAAGGTTTGGCCATAAAGCTAAGATCTGGCTAATGAGATGTGACTTGAAGTATATATCCTTTGAGACATATCAAGAGAGTAGAAAAAAAACATGCCCTTCTTTTCCTTCCTTTTACCCTTGAGTCCAAGTGGAGAAATGGTGATGAGTGGAAATGATGACTACCCTGGGGACAAAAGCAATGCCTGCAGGATCGCAGATATTGAGATGGAAGAAGTTTGGTCCCCAACACAGCTGAGCTACTCAACATCCCGAGCTGTTCAGACCGCTACGTGAGAAAGATATAATTTCTACCACCTTTAAGCCACTGCATTTTGGAATTCTTATTATAGTAAACTAGATTGTATCTTGACTAATACAAGGGGAACTGTGAAAGAAGAAAGCAGGTAAAGATCTGGAAAAAAGTGCAAGTTCCTCACGTATGTGATTTATCCCTGCATTAATAGTTAAAATCCATACTTTTCTACAAATCAATAAGGAAAAGACAGATGACCAGGTAGGAAAAAGGAGTAAGTTACTTGAAAAGGCGTTTCCCAAAGAAGCTATCCATATGGACCACAAACACGTGCAAGGGTGTTCCGTCTCATTAGTTATGAAAAACAATACTACCTCGCGACCTCTGGAATGGCTAAAATCAAAACCATTGGTGACACCAGGTGTTGGTGAAGATGTGAAGAAACTGGAACTTCCTATGTTGTTTGCTGATGGGAGGGTAAATGGAGCAGTCACTCTGAAAACCATTTGGCAGGTGTTTACCGCCAAGAGTTGATCGCGTCCCACCGCTTATAACACCTAAAGAAATGTGTACGTGTATTTCCCAAAAGATATCTAGTAGAATGTTCATAACAGCATTGTTCATCCCGGCCCCAAATTGGAAACCTGCGAATGTCTCCCAGTAATAGAGTAGATGAATAAATCGTGGAATATGCATACAATGGAATAGCACACGGAAATCATACCAGACAAACCACTGCTACACAAAGCAATATGGATAAATATTGCAAATGTGATGTTGAGTCACAGGAGCCCGTACACACAAGTAGAGAAACTCTCTGACCTAGGGCTTCCGGCCAATGAGAATCCTGGGTTCTAGTAAATCCTGGCCCGTTCTTCTCTGTTTGCTTCCTGATTCCTTCGTGACATCAACACACAAACACAACTTGAATGAGGATATTCAGGACTTAAACAAAGACATATTCTTCTTCCTAATCTAGGCTAGCCAATTAAAATAGAAGGAAAGGCTAACTGATACATGATCATAAAAGGGTAAAACTTCAGAAGTAGGAATTTATAAGACGGGAACGCATGAGTTTTAGATTACAAAGCAAAGGACATAAATTTCCAGTATCTGAGTGCATTACTTGAAGCTGAGATTCATCAAGGAAGGGTTGTAATTGACTGACAAGAGATGAGATGGGCAGAGAAAAGCGTTGGTAATAGGAATAGAGAAGAAAGCCCTTATTAAAAAGTCATCTGAGGGGCACCTGGGTGGATCAGTCAGTTGAGCATCCGACTTCAGCTCAGGTCATGATCACATGGTTTGTGAGTTTGAGCCCTGCATCTGGCTCATTGTTGTCAGCACAGAGCCCACTTCAGATCTTCTCTCCCCCCCCCCCCCCCAATCTCTCTGCCTCTTCCCTGCTTGTTCTCTCTCTCTCTCTCTCTCTCTCTCTCTCAAAAATAAATCTTTTTTTTAAAAAAAGAAGTAATCTGAATATGGAGTACCTGGGTGGCTCAGTCAGCTAAGCGTCCAACTTCAACTGAGGTCATAATTTCATGGTTCCTGAGTTCAAGCCCCACATCGGGCTCTCTGCCATCAGCACAGAGCATGCTTGGGATCCTCTGTTGCCCTCTCTTACTGTCTCTCCCCTGCTGGCACATGCTTTCTCTCTCTCTCTCTCTCTCTCTCTCTCTCTCTCTCTGTGTGTCTCAAAAATAAATAAACATTAAAAAAGAAAAAAGATGTAATCTGAATATATGGCAGAAAGAGGCTGTGTTTAGAAAACTAGGCTTTGGAGCCAGACAGCTCTAGGTTCAAATCAGAGCAATTTCCTATGCGTGTAACTTTGGGCAAATTAGCTCTCTAAGCCCCCATTTGCAAAATGGGAGAATGTTTGTTTCCACCTTCCAGTGATTTGGGGAGGATTAATGACCCCACAGAGCACCTGGCATGTACATAATGCTCTGTTAACTTAAGGTCTAATTATTTCTATAATTACTGAAATTTTACTATTATTATTAACACATGCACAGTTTAGGAGGGATATCGTCGTTAAACTATATGATTCTTCATAATTCTGGCTTACGTGGTTTATAAAGTGCTCCTATGCTCAATATCACTGAACCTTGGGAAGACTTCATATTTAGAAGATTTACTAACCGAGAGTCGTTGTCCTTAAAACATTTTCACAGGCCATATTCTGATTGTCCTTGTCTACACATACATTGTGAGTGCCCTTTAGAGGTCCCCAGTCTTAATATGCAAATATAAAACTGAAAAATGCCATTTAGCCTTTGTTTATCATATCATATGGTTGTTTGAGCCTCCTTATGTCTCTGTGACTCTATGCCACACACACTAATTGAAAAGAAAAGCAAGGATAGTTATCCGCATCATTCAAAGAGCAAACATTTGCTGGAAATAATTAAAAGAAAAACTTTCTTGAATTACGTTTTCTATGATACAGCTCACCAAGGAGCTGTTCAACTTAGCAATTTCTTCTATTCGTGCCCCTTTTCTATGCCTTCTAACTCTGCCTTTACTTGCTTTCATAAAATGATATTTAGCGTTTGCATAAATGGGCCTCTAAAATATGGAAATCTTGTTTATAGACATGGCCTTGTAGAGAAATACCTGAGATAATGCTCCCAGTCAACTGTTATTAGGAACAAAGAACTCTCTGGCTTGCTACAAATTGGAATTCCTAATCTTACCCCCAAAGAAAGGTGTACGTTCTTTATGGCAGTCTGAATTTATAGACTGTTTTGGATTCTCACATTTGTGTAGTCATTTGCATAGAACAGAAAACATATTACATAACAAGTCAGTCAAGCTAAATTATAGGCAGTTCTTTTCAATCAGGCCACTGCAGTTCTGCGTTGCTCAGTTCAGCTCCCGTCTCCCACTGTTCAAATGTTGCCATGGTGACCAATTTTTGTCATGTATATTCCCAGATCCCGTGCGGCCTCCTTATTCATAGCACTTTGCCATCACTACAGCGACCGCTAGCTGCTGTCTTATTATCTAATCTCCCCTTAGTAATACATATCACCTTTAAACTACCTGGATGAATTCTTGAAACCTGAGTATAAATGATATGTTACAGAAACCAGAAAATAAATTCACATTAGATAACGTTATAATGATAATAACAAATAAATAAGACTCCTTAAGCCAGCCATAAGCAGGGGCTTTGTGAATTCACTCCCTTACCATTGCCTCGCTATGTCACCGTCCATGTCACTGGAGGACCCATCTGATTCTTTCACGACAAATGGAATAACAAGATTGCAGAACTGTTGAGCTGAATTTGATCAACCATGTTGCAATTCGTCTGACTGTTGAGCTTTTTGCTGTTATGACAGCTGAAAAACACAAATTATCAGCATATTGGAAGAAGAAGCCGAGAGGTGCAGAGAGAGTCTAATTTATCCACATGCCTAAAAAGACAAGGTCGTCTGGCTAAACCAAATGTCACCCCTTTTTCCTTTTTAAATATTGTAGGCTGACTGTCTTTCGAGTAAAAACACAACCTTAAAAAGAATCACAAGAAACCAGATCAAAGACATAAATAGAACAAAATATGCACAAGAGATCTCCTCCAAGATCAAAGATGTGAACGGAATTGCCATGAATAAGAAGTGTAGAGCTCACCAGAACAGAATGTCTTCAGCATACATAGAATTCTACCAAAAAGAGAAAGAAGAAGAAGAAGGAGAAGAAGAAGAGGAGGAGGAGGGGAAGCGAGAAAAAAAGTCTCTGGGAAATCAGGCCCTCTGCAAAGCAAGTAAGATGTCTTTATTTTTCCCTTTGCAGTAAGCAAAATTTCTATGTCGTTTCACTGAAATGACCGAATACAGAGCAGTGTAATCTGAAGGAAGGAAGCATAAGAGACCCTTTCCTTTCTGGGGGCTAAGCATCTTTCATGTTTTTTTTTTTTTCTTTTTTCTGTCAAAATCCACTCCCAAAACTTCAATCTTTAAATGTGTTTCACTGTAAATCAACCCGGTACAGAGAGTTTTCAAGGGTGTGAAATATTGAGGTAGTAACATTCGAGAGAGCAGCTTTGCTTGTGAAAACGAAGTAATTAATTTAATGCATATGGGAAAAAAGAAAAAAAAAGTAAAGGGAGTTCCCTTTATTAAATATTTATCACTGGAGCCCTGGTGGATGCCACTCAGAAAAGCAATCATTAGAGATGGGACATTGATTGAAGTGAATATTAAGTAGCACTCTACACTAAATAACGGTTGCTGATTTCTTGGAAGAAAAGTTCTTGGGCTTCTTAGCTACTTCTCTTTGAGTGTCTTACAGCATGTGCTTAATTTTAAGTAATTCAGTCTTTTAAAAATGTGTCTCTGTCCCTGACCTTATAGAACTTTCATCTCATTCAAGTCAATGAACCCAACTCTCTTCTACCCTCTGTAGGCACAGGGTGCAGGAGAAAGAGGGACAGGGAGCTTGAAACAGTGAGGGAGAGCAGCTAGTTATCAGAATGCAAACTCATGCCTGCAGAAGGAGGAAAAATAACAAATTAATAATCCATGATTCTATTTAGCCTACTAGGGGGAGGACAAATTTATGATTCAAGGTAAACTTTGATCAGATATGTTAGCGCTGAAGGTAAATTTTCTGAACTTGATTCTTTAAAGCAAAAAAAATTCACGAGGCAATATATTTCCTAATGATATTTAGTCTTAAATATGTACACTAACATATACATTCTTTTTTACCCTTAGAAGATAAATATAATAATTGCAAATATATTTTTTAAGTAGGCTTTCCACTCAACATGGGGCTTGAACTCACAACCCTGAGATCAAGAGCCACATGCTTTACTGATGGAGCCAGCCCGGTGCCCCCCTTTTTAAAAAACCCATGCGATTTTGGAGCAATCTCTTTATATGAGGCTCCTGTCCCCAACAAATGTGCCTGAATTCATGTTGAGACAATTTCTTATACTGTAGTATCATTGCAAAGAGCAGGATTTTCATATTATTCTAGATCCTGAGTATCATCGGACTTCTATTCTGACTAAAGTCTTTACATGCTTTGTACTCCTGAAGAAGTAATTCTCTTCCTGCAGTATCTGGAATTTCTTTTTTTTTATTTTATTTAAAAAAAAAATTTTTTTTAATGTTTATTTACTTTTGAGACAGAGAGAGACAGAGGATGAACGGGGGAGGGTCAGAGAGAGAGAGGGAGACACAGAATCTGAAACAGGCTCCAGGCTCTGAGCTGTCAGCACAGAGCCCGACACGGGGCTCAAACTCACGAGCCGTGAGATCATGACCTGAGCCGAAGTCGGATGCTTAACCGACTGAGCCACCCAGGCGCCCCAAGGAATTTCTAAGAGAACTCCTTCCTCTCTCCATCTATGCACGTTAACGTGACTATGGGCAGGCTGCTTTGGAGGAATTTGATTGACTCCATGGGCAGGGACATTAGACATGCCAGGATAAGGTTTTTAAAAAAAATGGACGTTGTCTCGCAGCCAAAAAGTACAATGTTATATTGACAGTTTGGGCCCCTTTTCTTCACAAGCAGCGAAGTGGTCTGGTAAAATGGAATAGCATTCCTTTGAGTGATGCTCACTTTAGAGTTGTGGTTCTTAACCAGAGGCAATCTTCCCTCCCTCACCAGGGGATACCTGGCAATGCTTGGAAGCATTTTTGATTGTCACAATAGGGTGAGGTGCTCTGGTGGCATCACGGAGGTGGAGACCAGAGACAACGCTTAACGTCCCGCAATGCAGTTCCCATGACTTATCCTTGGATTTCATGGGAACATTTTTACCAAGAGATGAAGTTTATGCTTTCCTTAAGGGCAACCAAATCACAATTTTTCTCAGGTAACCATCATGTATTCATGATCCATTTACAGCAACGGTGCTTATGATGCTTCCAATTCATGTATTGAAATTTTAAACTTTTATTAATATTCAGTTTGAGGTTTGAATTCATAATTTAGCACCCTGGCTTAAGCCTATACGTTTTGTTGGAATGAAGTGATTCTCCACCCTGTTGTTTCTCTTTCGCATCCCTCTCGCGATTAGGGTCTGACGCCCAGAAATGGCTTGGCAGCTTTACAGACAACACTTCCACGCTTTTCCATGGGTGGGAACTTTTGGGACAGGATACGTGATTGCCTTGGAAATTATTTGATGTTGACGAATTAGGTCCTTTCCAAAAAAGAGAAGTGATTTTCAGCCACCTTGAGACGCCATTTTCTCCTGTTACACAAAGCTAGACTTCTGGCGATCTTCTCAGAAAGCTCAAATAGTTTTCTTGAATGAGGGACTCGCTATGGTGGGGATTCCCGAAAAAAATAATACGGTCTTTTCTAGTCTTTTTGACTCATAGAGTCCTGCTGGTTCAAGTCAGAATTCTAGATGATTTGAAGTTGATAAAGGAGGCTTAGAGCTTATCTGTGCAGCCATCCCGTTAGAATGCAGCACCTTCTTGTAGATGTTTCGTACTTCGGTGGAGGAAATGGCCCTGGACGCCATTATGGTGCCAGAAACCAGCACTGATCCACACATTGTGGCCGGATCTGCAGCACAGCAGGTCACCAAGTCGTTTGGTGACGTGCAACGTATTCGTCACTGGTCATTGATTTCTAAGAATTCTAATGAAAAAGGATCAAGCAAGTTGGTTATTTGAAAACTTCCTTTTACCAATTGTGAGGCTGCCCTTGAGCTTTAGGCTACCTTCCTTTAGCAATGTTCTATAATCTCCGGTTTTCATACAATTAGTCAAAGATATGTGTTGAGTATCCACCACCAAATATATATGTAAAGTCTATATTTTTGCTAGGCTTATCTCTGGTTGTCGAAGTATTCTCTTGAAAAGCAAAACGACAAAAAAACTACACAACTTTTTACTTTTCTCAAAGTCAGTGCTTTCCAAAATGTCCTCAGCATAAAAATGATGTGAATTGCTTATTAAAAGAAAAGACACTTCGTTCCACCCAGACCTCTCTGGGAAGACCCTAAAAATCTATATTTCTGAATAGCACCCAGGGAGCCATATGATTTGGTAATTTGGGAGACAGTGCCATAGGAGAACGCACATATTTGGAAACCACAAAAGACACCATATTAAATTATAAATGGATTGAGTAGCTGCCCTTCAAAAGGTCGTGTGATGCATATGCAATACTTCGGCAAGTGTCTGTATCATTTCACAAGGTGAGCCTTCCAAAGCCATTAGCCCTTTCAGCCACTTGTATTTAGTATATCCTTTCATCTTTTTACTTCGGTGTTTGACCACATTCCTGTCTCTTTTTCACTAACTCTCCTATTTTGGTTCCTTTCTTCCCTCTCCTTTTAACTGAGTGTGCCTCCTGATACTGACTTTCCCAAGAGTCCTTTAATTCTTTATCTGTGCACACAGGAGCCCTTCCTGGGAATTCTAGCATTCCGTTGATAACTATCAAGGTACGCTCCTTGATCCTACTCTCTAGACCCAATTAACCTGGAACCTGGAGCCTGAGACTGATTATTTAAAATTTATCTACAATTTCCAGGCATCCGTGTGGCTTTCACCCTCCAGAACTAATGTCACTTCAATCCACAAATATTTAAATGCCAGTTTGGAGTGTTCCATTTGAGTGGTCTAAACCACCCACACGTTGCACCTGCCGTGGGGGATATGTTGAACCTGAGAGCACCCAGATGACATATTGACTTCTTTCTACGATTCAGAAGGAATCCCTGTGCTCATTCGCTGGCTTATCCATAACTATAGCTTGTATTCTCTTTTATAGAATGCTTGGAACAATTGTAAGAAAAGAACAGGAAAGACTGTGTGCATAACCAATCTGTTCCTTTCTACATTACTCATCCTCGCAGACTCTCTTAAGTAAAAAAAACTATTTGCTGCATCAATGAGACATGCAGTCTATGTCATTGAGCTAAAGAAAGAAAGAAGAAGCTATTACTCTGGACTCTATCAACTCATGTACGTTTCACTTCTGCATCTAATATGAATACTGTTGGGCTGAATTTTGCACTGAGAGATCACTCCACCTTTTGTTGGGAGTTCATGCATGTATACAGATGGCTTTACGCACAAAGAGAATATGTTTGTCTCTCAAACGAAGACGCGAATTCTGAAGTGTGTATTTTGTCTACCGAGTCTCTCCGTCTAGACCTTAATGAGTTCTATCCGCGGCACCTCTGGAAATTCCGAAATGGCCACAGTCGCTACCAGTCCTCTGGTGTTAACAGAGGTCAAAGTGCCCAAAGACATCATTTCAAGTCTTAATTGAATGCTAGCAACTGAACCATGAGCAGGATCCCCGAAGAATGGTCAAGTCCTCTGTGGGCTTCACACAATGGGAATGTGTGGGTAGATGCCATCTGTAGCTCCGGGGTGGGGAAACAAAAGGGCATTTGAGGAAGAGGGGATTGCTTACAGATATGATATAATGGGAAAGATCTGAAAGTCATCCATCATGCCCGTGACACACATCACACCCAACAACAGCCAAAAGCCACGAGATGTCACACACCGCCTGCAGCGTGTCAGGCCTTCTGGCATCAGCACTTTTGTGCACCCTGCCACCTGCCCTCTCTGGCTGCGCTGCGTGGGGAGGCCCAAGAATGCCTCTGCCCGCCCCCCACCCCAATGTTTGCTAATGCGGGCTTTAGCCTCACAGGCCCCCCCCCCCCCCCCACGCCCTCGGGACACATTCATCCCGTGACAGGGAGTGACAATCAGAGCCGAACAGGGATGCCAACGCTACCAGATGTTGCCGAAGCTCCTAAATTGGGTTAGCCCAACCACGCTGCTCTGAGACAGTCAGAACAAGGTGGCCCAGGCGGGGACACAGGGCTGCTCGGAAGCTCCCATGCGGACAGCGGCTCAGAGGCACGGAGATTAGGCCGAAGCTTCCCTCCGCTTCTTTCCGTTTTCCGTACAGGGCTTGCTTGAAAGTAATCATCTCGGAATATCAAATGCAGATTGGGTTAAGATGAGCAAGAAAAATATATAAGCTATGTTTTCTCATCACTGTGTGACAGCAACCTGTCACATCCAAGGGTTGTTCTTTAATTTTAAAGGAACACATGGCGTGCATACACACACACACACACACACACAAAACATCAGAACGAGTTGTAATTAAATTTGTATTATGTTCTCTGGCTTTCACTTCTGTGGACTCTTTTTATCTCATCTTCCCAATGAAATGGCAGGGTCTCCAAGTGCAGGGGCTGTGGGTAATGGTGCCCTTTGGCCCTCACGGGGCCTAAGTCAATATTAAACACACACTAGTTGCTCGATGGCTAATCAGTTGGTTTCAAACGGGTTTGTTGTGGCTTTTGTTTGTAATATTTACAAAGGCTAAAGAAGAACACTGAAGACAGCACGCAGCGTGAAAAAAAAAAAAAAAACCAAGGTGGGAAATTATTAGCTGGGTCCAGGTTAAAGAAATATAAAGCCAAGCAGTTAAATTTTATCACTTGAATGGAGGATATTAGTAGCCTGAAATTCCTAGGCTTGTTCACAATGATTTTACAGGCTAATATCCTAAATATTGTGCCAACATTTCACGTTCTAGGCTTGTTTATGCCCCAGTATAAATAGCCCACTTGCAGTGCATTTAGGTGTCTCTGTTACTAATTCATAGTGACCCATAAAAACTACAATAAAGGACAGTTCTCCAGAGCAATAACTTGTTGGGGTGCAAAATAATTGGGACACTGGGACTCTTGCTGACTGAATGAGTTGTAGTGTTTGGAAACAACCCTAGGAAAATAGCAACCATACCCTGAAGCCAGCCCTTCAACTTTATCTGGGAAAATCCATATAATTTGGGCATCGCGTACTGTTTTCACCCCTATTCCAATATCCTTTGAATATGTCCAGATCTTTCTAGATCTTATCTAATCGTGTTTCTTCTAACATCTTGTGAATCTTTACCATACATGCAAGGAGAGTTCATTTATATTGAGGTCAGGTAATTGTATCCATTCCTTGAATATATTCTCTTGTTTGAGTTCCAGAACTTGGTACCATTTCAATGTTGTATTGCATCCAAAACAACTTATATTTTGGGCACTGATGCGATAAAAATATTGCATATTTATCATGTGTAGTCGTTGTCAAGAGGACCTGATGGCAATGACAGATTCTTACTCTGTTTGATGGCAACTTTCCATTGAGCTCCAATTTATAAATTGTGGACGAAAATGTGGGGTGGGAGAAGTAACAGAACTAAATCAAGCACATGATTGTCATTAATTCTTACGAACAAGTTGATGTGTTGAACACACTGAAGGCAGCGTGTCTGACCCAATTCTTAAGCTACAGGTCAAACCAAAAAATATGAACCTGAGCACAGAAAGGATTTCCTTAATGTATATTTCCTATAAATAATGTTTCCTTGTTAGATTTAATCTATAATTGAAGTAACTAGATTCACTGTAAACAAGAGGTTGTGGTAAAAGGAATTAATCAGTATTTTAAATATCTGTGCCTTTCTTGTTGGGATGAGCACTGGGTGTTGTATGTAAGCCAATTTGACAATAAATTATATTTAAAAAAAAATAAGAGTATATAAGACACA